>NC_140590.1:1282732000-1283361903 GCF_964204655.1 Triturus cristatus
GCCCACGTAGGCCTGCGGGGGCAGCAGCGGCGGTAACGGCGGCAGCGGTGACAGGTTCCGATCCGAACGCCACCGGCGACCCCCTCCTCCCCACTTTTTTTTAAGCTTAATCTTTTTCCTCCGCTCCACACTGCCCCGATGCCGCCGGCCACCCCCCAGTAGGGGCAAAAGCTTAGCGCCACCCGGCATGGGGAGCTCGGCGACTCCAAGCCCTTTTGAACCTGTGCTGTGTCCGCACTACTCACGAGAGTTTCTCACATCCTGGCCGCTAACCCCCGAACACAGGACTGTTATTCTGCTTTTAAGGACGTTCTTGGGAGTAGAACTACACAGTGTAAATGGCATTTGTCCTTACATACAGCATACATGCCAACATTTCAGAAGAGCAAAGTGGGAGATTTAAAAAAAAATGGGGAGAATGGGGCCTTGAATCGGGTTGCTGTCATGTATGGGCTTTGGAAGTGTGCTGCTGCAGGACTGGAGATTTGAAACGCAAATGCACGTTTTTTTCTTACCTTTCAGAAGCATGGAGCGCAATGGCAGCCAGAGAGAGGGTGATGCAAGTGTTGTGCACTGGCCTGGAAGGTTGCTGGCAGTGCATACACCAACCCCCTCCCCCCCCACCCCCACCATGTGTGGCACCCCGGGCACACACAGAGCCACCCCGAGTACTTCACAGGTCTTTAAAAGACCATTCGCTTGTTAATGGGGCTTTGTTGGTTTTTCACCCCTTCTAGAGCCCCTGCATCTCCACTGACTATTGCTGGAAGAATTAGCACATTACACAATACCAAGCCCTGGCTGCTGAAACCCCGAAATCGGTAGTCTTCCGCTCCAGTGTGGGTGGCTCTGTGTGTGTGGCTTTGTGTGTGTGGCTCTGTGTGTGGGTGCAAATGCAATAGGTCTCGCATTTGAGAGAGATTAAGCTATTGACATTGTAAATAACAATGCCGTTTCTTTAAACGTTTTAAAAACAAAAACATAAACAAAAATAATGTCATGAGCAATGCCAATAGCTCTAACTTTAACAATGCTGAGACCATTGCATTGTAAATGCTTGTTTGTATTTGTTTGGCATTTCACTGCCCAGTTTAATCAACCAATGGATACAAATGATTATTTAAGGTTATGAGCTATTGACATTAAAACACATTCACAAAGTGAGATATGCTTCTAATCACAGAATGTCCCAAATACGATAAAATGTGGAAGCACAAGCCATTTGTCGCCGAGCCATGGAGTTTCTCATCAGCACTTCTCCCTTTTGCCACAACAGCAGTTCAAACATGAATGGCAAAATATCCTAGTTTGCAAATGTTTTCTATATAATTATGGCTCTGCCATATTTGCCTCATAATGCAAGATCTGCTGCATGATCTGACCATTTAAACTAATAAACTGTTCATAGCTCAAACGTATCAAAAGTTTATAAAAAATGTGACTTGTTTTGCTGCGGAGTGGATGGTTTATTGCAAAAGTTGACTGATCACCTTTCTCACTGTTGCATTTGTATGTTACACTGGTACTAATAAGGCAAAATCTTTCCAGAGACTGTTAGCATGTGTACACATGTCAAAATAATAAAATATCAGAAAATATACTGCATTACGCTGCAGCCTTTTTTTTAATGAGTAATTTAGTCAACACTGCGGCATAATTTTGTCCTCCTTTGCTGCATAATTAATTCCAGTGGCCCCACAGCAAGCAGCACATGTTAAAAGTGCTTCTGAATGAAGCAGAGAGACTGTGAAGTTTGAAAACTTATTTTGGTGTGCGTGCAAATCCTGCATTGCCAATCCCTGGTGAGTTGCAGCTACTACTTTTGAAACAAGGCCAATAGAGGTACCTATGGGTGAGGCAGACTGGCCTCAAGGGCAGGGCCGGCCTTAGCACTGGTGGTGCCCTGTGCATTAATGTTTGTTATTGCCCCCCAATGACCACCTCTGCCATGGATTCCCTCACTACCAACTGTTAACAGTGCCCCTCAAGTCTCCTTAACCACACTCTCTCTCAGATGCATTTAATTTGATTTACAGCATCACTCATACCAGTGTAGGGTGTCAGAGCACTTTATATCACACACATTACTCAGAGACAATCAATATATTTGTGTTAATCATTGTATAGAAAATGTTACATAAGACACACAAGGTGTAGGAGTCACATGACAACCATACTCGTAGGCTGTATAGTTTAATAGTGATTGGTCTGGAGAAACACAAACTCAGAATTTAAAACGTTATACCATGGTTGGGGGTTCTCTTTAATAATCAGAATTGATTTCTGTCCAAAAGAACACTTTTTGCAACATTAGGATAATCAAAGACTGGGGGAAAAAACATAACGCTCGAATTTATACCATGCAGTTTGTATGCAGCTCTTAGATGAAAGTTAATAACTCACCGTTCTATGTTAGGATTTTAGCTTATGAACTGCAAGTAACAAAAGGATCTCTGACAAAAGCAGTAGCCCACTGACCTATTTACATTATGTGCACTTTGTGATCTGCATGGTACATGTTCTTTGCAGCAGGCACATTAAGCTACCTTTCCATGAATCAACACTTCCACTAGACAAAATGATCTCTCTCTAGGAAGAGCATTAAACACCAGTGTCATCATGACATTTTTATTGTTGCCGAAAATTGCTGGAGGCCAGGAAGGAGGCAGCAAGCGCTTTTAGAACCTTAATATACTTGCAAACATAATGCCTCCACCCAAAGTCAGCACCCAGTGCGGTCACACTGGTTGCACTGCCCTAGAGCTGGCCCTTCTCAAGGGTCCTGTGACCACAGTGACAGAGTCACTGTTGTTCTAGGCTGTGCTGCTTCATAGGCCTGCCCCCAAGACTGGAGGTGAACTTCAGAATGAATTGTGGTGGACAAGCCTTGAAGTTTAACCCACACTTGCCACTGCTAGGGTCCAACTGCTGGTGCTCCGATGCTGGAGCAGAGTTTTCTGTTGAAAATTTATCGAGTTTTAAGCTCCGGTTTCGTCTATATGTTTTGATTTAAAAAAAACACTAATTGGAAACAACTAATTGATAGTTTGTTTTGTTTTGATTAACCAACATTTACTAATGAGAGAGACTACACGTGGGTTGCATATATGTTGCTTAATAATAACGTGCAAGTTAATTAAATGAGTGTTTGTGCGTTTAAAATAACGTGTACTAATGCTTTATTGCGTTGCTAAAGGCTAGTTAATTACATACACATAAGGGTGTTAGTGGGGTTTAACACTGTACAATCATTATGATGTGGTAACGTTGTTTGTGTTTTTTTTAATTAAGATGGTCTGTTTTGGCCTAAACCAAGATGGCTGCCATTTACAGCCTGCACTCGAGTGATCGAATTTTGACGAGAGGCCTTGCTGAACATGGTCGAGAGTCGCCTGACCACAGCCTTTGCCTGGGTAGAAAGTTTTCCGTGAGGACAGCAGCTCTGGGAATGAATCCAACTGTCCTTGGACAAGGATAAAGCTACAATGAACAATGACAATGCTGCGGTGGCTCTGCTAAGATATTGAGGAAGAACTCATACGAAAGAAACATTTGCAAACTCGAGTTTCCTTCTTCCGTCTTTTTATTTTTGTGATTTTTTCTGAGCGGAGGTTTTCTAAATGTAACCAAGAGAATTCCTTTCCTGCTCGCTCTGCACAGTGGCTCAACGGATATTCAACAGTTGTTTGTAACTTTTAATTTGATATTTTCCCTATAAAAATGTTAGACTAGAGAGGGTTCATGTTCATTGCGCTCTTTACATTCATCGCGTTCCTTGTGGTCATCGCGTTCTGGACTTCATGCTGAGGACGGCAGCTCGAGAGACTTTACCGAGAGACCTGACCTGTCCCATTTAGCTAGAATAGGTAATTATGAGAATAACGATTTTGCTAATGATTGACTTTACTTTTGAATTAATTTTAGATAAACAAGCTTTTGATTGAATTTCAGTGTTGGGTGTTTATTCTTTGTCATTTATTGAGTTTCTGATGTATTTCCTGTGTTTAAAATCATGACTCAAGGCAATATCATTAAGGTCGCATTGACCTCATTGTAGATGCAGATTGGTTTAGGATTTCTCTCCTATATTCAGTGTGGATAGAGTAATAGTGTGAATTTAGTGTTATGGGCCCTAGCGTATGATGAGTGATTGTGTGTGTGACTGTAGATTTACTCTGTCCGTGGAAGCAGGGAGAATTTATATGCGCCGATCTGCGGCAGTTTCCTGTAGCAGAGGATGGTTTGATCATTGTCTTGATTTGATTAGATTGCTTGTACAAAGGCTTTTGATTTATTGATTATTGATTGATGTTGGTATATGTACTAATACTATATGTTGAAGTCGTTGTATTAAGTTCTATGTAGTGTGTACGGCTTCTGGAACTTGGGAGCTGGTGACAGTTCCGTAGTAGGGCAGAGGGAAGTAAGTGCTGCTCTCGGGAAAAACGGGATTGTTGGCCCTGTACGTATGCGGGGAAAAGCGTGTGACAATTGAAGTTGCGCGTCACATTGTCTGGGTTCGGAATGAGTGACATCGTCGTGTGTTACTATTAGGGATATATTTTCGGTATAAAAGGAGTGTGTATGGTAGTGAAGGTTATCTGTGAAACTCTGGTCTTAAGTCCCAGGGATCCGTAAGGATCGCCGTTAAAGCTTATCACGGGAGGAGTAATAGGTATTCTCTGAGCTTGTTTGAAGGACTGGGCAGAGGAAAGCGCTGCTTGGTTAATGCGTGTTATAATTCTGTAGTGGGACAGACTGGTTGCTGTTCTCAGGAAAGGCAGGATTCTGTGTGCATGTGCTATATTTTCTGGTGCGAAAGTGCGTAAATGTATGAGCATTTAATTGATTGTAAGACTCTTTTGGAGCAGTCCTAGAGGAAACAGTTAATGGATGCATGTTAGAAGGGCAGAGTAGAGGGATGTGCTACTGTGTCAACGAAAGTAATAATTCCGTGTTGGAGCAGAGGTAAGCGCTGTTCTAGAGAGAAGCGGGATTCTTGTGAGAAAGATTTTCTTTACTATTCTGTGGTTAGCGAAGCAGACAATGGAGATGTTTATATGTTGTAACTAATAGATTTTGTAGAATCTGAAACAAAGTCTACTGAGGAGGCTTTGTAAAGGAGGGGTAGACGAGTGACAGGAGACAAGAGCAGAAGCGACTGCAGCGACTGCTGACGTCATTCAGACCGCGCTGTGATTGGGTAGTGGATCAGAACGGTGCTCGCGCTAGGATTGGTGCGTTGGTGTGAGCCGTGCAGGGATTGGAAGGAGTGCAGAGTGACGTAGACGCTCCAGGATTGGTGCGTTGGTGTGAGTCGCGCTGTTATTGGACAAAAGATCCGTAACTGTACGGAAGGGACTAAAGAATATTGGTAAACGTTAAAATGTATTACCAACCGGAGAGAAAAAAGAAGAAATCTTTGTTCGGTAAAATAAAAAGGTGGTTTGACAAGGAGAAAGATGTGATAACTAGAGAGGGTGAATTGCTACCTCCGACGAGAACTCCTGCATCCTTCATGGTTGCGAAATATGGGTATCATACCTGTATATGGTTGGATAACTGGGCTAAGTATACTAAAGAAGATGGTGTCCTAGCATTCCCGGAACATGGTTCATTTAATTTGGCTGTGTTGAGAAATTTACGGGAAAAAATGATGTGTCTAGAGCCTAGACCAAGGCCGACACAGTTCGAGGCGTTGGTGGAATGGGAAGATGAGGTGCATGAGCGGGAAAACAGAGGAGTGGAGAAAATTATAGGTCCTTTTTTGGGAGAAAATATGATCGTGAGACTCATCATGATCGAATGCGGAGATGGCGAGATGCTAGTATGTCAGAGGGATTATATCCTATGAGAACTGTTGAAGAAGCGGAAGGGAGGAAAGGTGCAGGAAAGGTGCCTGATACAGAAGTAAGAAGGTATGGGGCTAATGATTACGAGGATGAGGTCTTGGATGACAGGATTTACAAGAGACCACCTCCGTATAGACCAGAACCAGAAGAGAGTACGCCAGTTTCTACTCCTGTGAGAGATACTTTGCGAATTATTAAAACTGAAGTTGTGACACCTGATCTGAAAAGTGGTAGCTCCTTCATGGAAAGGGAGAGAGAGAGAGAGCGAGAGAGAGAGAATCGAGTCAGTGAAGAGAAAACAAGAGAATTAGCCAGAACAACATCTGAGCTGACTGAGAAAATCCGCGAGCTGACGAAAAATCTTGAAGCAGTTACAGTGCCTGTAACTATTGGTCCGGTTGTGCCTATTTTTGATAAACAAAGAATGGGTGAAAATGGTTTGACAGTTCCTTATGTTGGAAATGGTTTGGTTGGTACTTGTACTTTGGAAGAATCAAGAGTGAGAACAGGAGGAAATGATTCGAGGCAGTTGAGACATGATACATGTAGTGGAGGATTAGATGTGCAGCCTAATTCAGGATTGAATACTGATTGTTTGGGAGGAACAATTTTGGAACCACAGAGGATGACAGAACAAGTGGGTGCAGTGAAAAAGTCTACTGAAATAACAGCTGAAGACTTGAATGATTGGTTGAAAGTTCTTCAAAAGAAAGATAAAGATTCACAGGCAATTGATGTAGCCAGGTTGCGCATAGAATTGGAGGAGCTTATTGCAGGGACAATTCCTACAGATATACTGAAAAATCATCATGATGGAGAGTTGTTATTCATGTGCAAAAGCATTACCTGGAGGGCTAAGAGTACACATGACAGGTTAAAAGCAATAGCGAATGAACAAGGAGTTGACATGGATGAAGTGAAAGCTTTGCAGAAGCCTTATAGGGTGGATTTTACAGACAAAGATATTGAAAATCTAAATGGTGCTGGCAGAACAGGACAGATTAAGGAAATGATTGCCTTATTGCGAAAATGGGGTGATGTAGAAAAGTGGAAGGATAGATGGTACAAGAAAAGGGAAGATTCAGTGGACAGGACTTACTCAGCTTTTCCTGTGAGAGAAAAGGAGAAAACAGTGGATGCTTATCCTATGAGGGAGATTCCTGGAGGAGGATATGTACATGTCCCATGGACTAGACAGGATATTTTATCATTTACGAATGATTTTCCTCGACTGAGAGAAAAGCCCGTCGAGTGGTATAGGCAGGTAGACAGTTTTGTGAAATTGTCAAAAGTGCTGTGGATTGACCTGAATAGTCTGTTTGATATAATTGTTCCAGCAGACTTGTGGGCTGAGTGTAAAATAGTTGTAGATTGGCCTGCTAAGGAATACCCAAGAGATCCGAAAACAGGAGCACCAGATCCAGAGGTAATGAAGAAGTACGAACAGGTAATTGTGTTCCTGAAAAATAAAGTACCCCCAAAAGAAACAGATTGGGTTAAGATAGATCGAACACATCAGGAAGCCAAAGAATCAGTTCATGCTTTTTACGAAAGGCTGATACTGGCTTTTAAACAGTTCAGTGGAGACGAACACTTGGGTGACAAGGATTTGAGTCATTTTGTTTATAGATTTGTATATGGCCTGAGACCAGAAATCAGTGAGAGAATACGTGAGCATACAGTAGATTGGCAGAGTAAAAAGATTGATGAAATCCTGAGTCATGCAAAGTACTTCAGTGACGAGATTGAAGCAAAACAGAGAAAGCTGAAAGAGAAAGCAATGTGGGCACAGGTGAAAGTTGCTGAAAGGCAAGAAGCACAGTTGATGGAACAGGTAAATAATCCAGGAATTAGATCTAGATTTGCAGGAAAAGGAAAGGGGAATTTAGAGGAGGCAAAAAAGAAGTTCCCTTGTCACAACTGTGGACAATTGGGGCATTGGAGATCCGAGTGTACCAATCCACCATTAGTGAGTAATGAAAATAAACCATTAAATCAACAGGTGCAGAACGAGGGGTGTAATCAACAGCAGCAACAGCAGAAGGTTGTCAGACAGCAGAGTCAAGAGCCAAAACCGCCCTTGCCGCAGAATAGAGGGTCCCAAAAGTATAACCAGGACTCAGGATTCTACAATGATGAGCAGGTAAACAAACCGAGACGTTCTAACCTGGTACAGCAGTACTGGTTAAAGAATGAGGGGAGTGAGTCTGAAGGGGACTATTGACGGTGCCGAAGAGAGGAGGAAGAGTGCATACTTGGTTCAACTCTAGAAATAGACCAGGCAGGACTATTTGTAGATGGGAAAATAAATGGGGAGAGTGTTACTTTTTTAGTAGACACAGGTGCGACGAGATCAACTGTCAGGTCAGCAGATATTAGAAATCTTCCTCTCTCGGATGAAGCAATCCAAGTAGTTGGTGTAGCCAATACACAGATTAAGACTCGATTTACCGAACCAGTAAGGGTAAGAATAGGGAAATTTTCAGACATGCAAAGATTCGTCGTCTGTGACACTAGTCCAGTGAACTTGTTAGGTAGGGACCTATTGTGCAAGATGAATTGTACAATTTTCTGTACTCCGGATGGAATAGCTTTTGAGACACCAGATGAGGATGTCTTGTACCGGATGACTCTAGATAATAGAGAGAGTGAGATTGTTGGTACCTATGCTGTGTTTAATCCAGATGATTTGCCTCAAGAGTTGAGACACACAGTGAAAACAGCAGTTTGGGATTTTACTGGAGAAGATGTGGGATTGATGAATAATGTGGATCCAGTGAAGATTTCAGTGAAAGAGGGAATCACTTACCCTAATATCCCACAGTACAGACTGACACCAGAAATAATTGAGGGAATTACTCCTATAATTGACAAAATGATTCAACAGGGTGTTTTGAGAGAGTTACTGAGTAGCCCGTGTAATTCACCGATAATGGGGCTGAAGAAACCTAATGGAAAGTTCAGGATTGTGCAAGATTTGAGAAAAGTTAACAAAATTGTGGTGGCGTGTTGTCCCATTGTGCCAAATCCTTCAGTGATTTTGTATCAGATTCCACATGATGCTGAGTGGTACACAGTGATTGATTTGTGTCATGCTTTCTTTTCAATTCCATTGCATCATGACAGCCAGCCGATTTTTGCATTCCGGTTTGGCCAGCGTATTTTAGCATGGTGTCGTATCCCACAGGGGTACACAGAGAGTCCTTCAATATTCAATCAGTTGTTGAAAAAGTCATTGGAGAGTTTGATTATGCCTGAAAGCTCAGTACTAGTGCAGTACATCGATGACTTACTTGTGGCATCAAAGACTCGTGAAGCTTGTGAAGTAGATACCATAGCTTTACTGAATCATCTGGCAGATGGAGGGTTAAAGGTATCTCCAGCCAAATTGCAGTTTTGCAAGAAAGAGGTGCATTATCTTGGACACAATATTGAAAAGGGTCTGAGAAAGGTGACCGATGACAGGATCAAAATTATCAGAGGAATGAGAGCCCCGATGACTCAGAGAGAAGTGAGGATGTTTCTGGGGATGGTGGGTTATTGTCGTCAGTGGATAAGTAATTTCTCCCTGATAGCAAAGCCACTGATTAAGCTGACAAAAAGTGAGGTGAGAGACCCATTGGAACTAGATGGAGAACAAATGGCAGCATTTGAAGAGTTAAAGAGCAGAATGTGTGAAGCCCCTGCTTTGGGAATGCAAGACTATGAGAAAGAGTTTGAGTTGTACTGCAGTGAAAGAAATGGATGTGCACTTTCAGTTTTAATTCAGAAGCATGGACATCTGAGAAGGCCGATTGCGTACTTCTCATCGACACTTGACCCTGTAGCTGTGGGTTTGCCAGGTTGCCTGAAAGCAGTAGCTGCTACATGCAGAAGCTTGGAACAGAGTGAGGGCATAATAATGGGATATCCTGTAAGGGTGTTCGTACCTCATGATGTGGCAATTCTTTTGACAAGAAGCAGGACTCAGTACATGTCACATAGTCGGCTGACTAAATATGAGAAAATCATTCTGGGAGCATCAAATGTGACTCTTGAGAGATGTGTGAATGTGAATCCAGCAACGTTGTTACCAGATGCTGACAATGTAAATGTGGGAGATGATGTGGATCATGATTGTTTGGATGTGCTTGACTACTGCACAAAACCAAGACCAGACATAAGAGATTTGCCGTTGCCTGAGAGTGATCATGTGTTGTTCGTGGATGGATCATGTTTGAGAACTGATGATGGTGTGCTGAGTGCAGCATATGCGGTGTGCAAGGTTTCAGAAGTCATGGAAGCTTCGCCTTTGAAAGGAGTGAGATCTGCTCAAGTGGCTGAATTGGTGGCATTGACAAAAGCTTGCAAAATTGGGAAGAATCTGAGAGTGACTGTGATGACTGATAGTCAGTACGGATTTGGAGTCGTTCATGATTTCGGCCAGCTTTGGCTACAGAGAGGTTTCTTGACGTCGAGTGGGACTCCAATAAAGAATGCTGAAGTGATTGGAAAATTGCTTGAGGCGATACAGCTGCCTAAGGAGTTAGCAGTTGTGAAGTGTGCTGCTCATGGACAAGGAGATGATTTTGTTACTCTTGGTAATAGATTTGCCAACGACATAGCACAATATTGTGCTAAGAACAATCATTCGATTAATAGGGCACGAGAGAGGGAAATGTCTTTTTGTTCTGTGATGTTTACTAATGTCCTGGAAACGTGGGATGAAGTGAAGCAGTTGCAGGATGAGGCAGGAGATGAGGAAATGAGAGATTGGATTAGGCAGGTTGTGCCCCAAGAGAAACAGATCATGTTTGGATCTACAGAGATGGTAGACCAGTCATGCCTAACTCAATGCTGTCGACAATGGCAAGAATGTATCATGGCCAAGGACATCTGGGAAGGGACGCAATGATTAGGTCCTTTAAGCAAACCTGGTACAATGCAAAGTTCAGATTGATTGCAGAGAGCATCTGTCAGAGATGTTTGATTTGTCAACAATTCAATACTGGGAAAAAGACAGTGGTGAGCCTAGGAACAATAGGCAGAGAAGGAGGTCCTTTTACCAGAATGCAAATAGATTTCATTGAAATGCCCCAAGTGAACAAATTGAGGTATGTTCTAGTGGTAGTCTGTTTGTTCTCAAGATGGGTGGAGGCCTATCCGACCAGGAGAAATGATGGAATAACAGTTGCAAAGTTACTGTTAAGGGAATTAATTCCTAGGTACGGGTTCCCAGTGACGATTGAGTCTGATAGAGGTGGACACTTCTATAATGAGCTCATGGGTTTAATTTGTGAGGCATTGAGCATACAGCAGAAGCTACATTGTGCATACAGACCAGAGGCTTCTGGCGTCGTTGAACAGATGAACGGCACAATAAAAAATCGAATTGGTAAAATGTGTTTAGCCACTGGAATGAAATGGCCTGATGTCTTGCCTCTAGTGCTGATGACTATTAGGTCTACTCCAGATCGAACTACAGGTTTGAGTCCGCACGAGATCTTAATGGGACGTGCGATGAGACATGCATTTGTGCCTGTCAACAAATTGATGACAATAACTGATGACATGATTTTGGATTACTGTAAGGGCCTGGCTGACGCAGTTCATTCTGTGTTTCACCAGGTTGGAGAAGACGCTACTACACTTGAGAAGAAGCAAGCCCATGATCTGAGTCCAGGGGACTGGGTGAGGATTAAGGTACACAGAAGAAGAAATTGCTTGGTTCCAAGGTGGGGAAGGCCAAGACAAGTAATTCTGACTACGACGACTGCAGTAAAGTGTGCTGGTGTGAAAAACTGGGTGCATGCGAGTTATACTCTGAGAGTTCCAAATCCAAAGGATGGGACTGGTAAGGAGTATTTTGAAGAGTCAGATTCCAGTGATGATGCAGAAACTGAACCAGTGAGAAGGGGGAAAAATCCTGACAGAGGTGAAGGAGAAAGAGAGTTGAGTGATTCTTTTCCTTTTCCAAGAGAGGCTTCAAGAGAAACATTGAGAGTCTCAGAGGAGAGATCAGATTCTGTAAGAGTGTCTGAGGTTCCAACAAGTGGTAGAAGAGAAAAGAGCGGTTCCACAGAGACTACACCTGAATCAGATGAAGAAGTTGAGATTACACCTGAAGAAGCAGGGTCAGAAAAAGTTAGAGAGGGACAGATTGCGGAAGACCCCCGAGGAGGTGTAGGGAACATTCCTGATAAGCTAGGTGAAGGGACAAGTAGACAGCGAGAAAATTGCGTGTCGGAGACCCGAGGAGGGACAGAATTAGGGAAATCTCAATCAGTGGTGGAAAAGACTGTGGAGCGAAAGAAAATTGTTGAGGAATAAGAGGCAAATGAGACAGAATCGGATGAAAGTGACAATGAAAAATCAGAGGGTCGAGTTCTGAGAAAGAGAACTTGGATCGGAGAAAGAAACAACAAGGAGGTGAGACCAAAGAGGGTTGTAAGAGGAGATCTTTGGCCCAACAGAATAAAGAGACTGAGGTACAGACTGACACGAGCAAGTTCATCGAAAGCTGAACAGGTGAACGAGGTGTCTAGTCAGAATCAGACAAAGGGTGAAAAACAAAAGATTACAAAAGAACCAGAGGAGATCAAGAGAATCAGAAAACCTAACCAGAAGTATAGGTCACCGGAATGGACGTACGTGGCACTGTCTGAAGGTGAAGAGGCAGATAGTCAAGGAAATCCAGAGGGGACCGTACGAGAAGTGGTTGAGGAGAAAACGGTTGGAATACTGAAAGTTATCCTGACTGACATTGGAGAAGAGTCGGATGCACAGGATGTTGTTGATGATCTAATACAATTTGATGTTGCTGAAGAAGAAGTGAAAAGTGATGAAAATCCAAACTGAGTGAATTGAAAGAGTCACTTGGAGAAAAGTGAAAAGAAGAACATTTGAAATTAGCAGTGTGAGATAATCTAGAGTTTTAAATTCGGTAGTGGAGTAGAAGAGGCTAAGTCAAAAGACACTGCCAAAGTAATAACATGGCTAACACAGAGAATAATCAAAGTAGATGTGCCTTCCTGAAAAGATGGTGTAAAATGTGCTGCTGCTGTACTGGATTATTAATGCTATTATGGGGTGTTTTAGCTTTATTAGTTACCTTTAGAGTTACACTAGACGCTTTAGGAATACATACTGAGAATGTGACTGATGTGGGGAAAAATTCACAGAAAGTAGTTCCAACTAGAATTAGTAACATTTATGTGCATAAAGATAGGTCAATTAATGATTTTTCTAGCAATGTTTTTTCAAAGTTGTTGTACGAATACGTAAAGACAATGGAAGTTAGGGATTGCTACGTTTGTATGCAATTACCTGCATCCGTTTCAGAGGGTGTTACTTATCATCATTTACCAGCTACGTATGGGATTTCATGTAGTGTGTTAAGTAGTGTTTTTTATTTGTTAGGGAAAATAGATTATGAGATGTCTAACAAAGATAACCTTTTTGGGCAATTGTCTATGGACAAAAAGCTGAATCCGGCTAAAGAAGTTAACATTTTTGGTGAGATTTTTATTGAGAAAGAAGAATTAACATTAGATTACATTTTTAGAAACAATTTAACATGCAGTCTGAAAGAAAAGGAGAAAGCTTTCCTAAACATGGTAGAGGAAAGGAGAATGAGCATGCATGAGAAGGCAGGGAAAAATAAAGTGAGTGAAACAATTTGGGACATTGAGATGGGAAAGGAATTGAAGAATGGGGCCAGTCCAACTTTGGCTTTAGATGCACCACAGAAGGGTAAACTATGCATTACCAGGAAGAAATCCCAATATGATACATATTTTGTTGGGACTAGTGAGTGTCATGATACATACTTCATTGCAACAGGATGGGGTTTTAAAGGTGGTGAAGATCCAGTTTTCCCAGGAGTGTATTATGTTTGTGGGAACAAGGCTTATTACAAGTTGCCTGACCATTGGTATGGCACATGTTATGTTGGCCTGGTCTTTCCGAAGATTTTTCATATAGATAGGATAGAAGATGTTGAACACATTAATTTATTAACACGTTTTAAGAGAGAAACTTGGTCAGAAACAGTGGGTGACATTTTTGGAGCTTTAATTCCAGCAGTGGGAATTTCTTTGAATGCGTATGGGATTCGGAAACTGTCAACAGTGGTGGATCGCTTATCGACAAGTACCGCTGGAGGGTTTCTTTTGGTAAATACGGAGATGATTGCCTTACGTGCCATGTCTATGCAAAATCGACTTGCCCTTGATATTCTATTAGCCAAGGAGGGTGGAGTCTGCGGAATGCTGAAAGTTCAACATTGTTGCACTTACATTCCTGACGAAAATAGAGACCTAAAGGTCTGTATCAAAAATATTACTGATTTGCATGACGAATTGGTACCACTTGAAGCTGAAAGTGTCTGGACTAAAATAGCTAATAAAATAGTTGCTGTTAAGAGTTTTATTGCTAGGATAGGTAGTACCATTATTGGTAAAATATTAATTCCATTGACATGCATAATTGCTGCTTTATTGATACTAAGATTGGGGTGTTTGTGTTGTAAAAACAGGGGAGGGAAAAAGAGAATAATTAGAAGCAATGCTGAAAAGAAACAAAAAAGGTCAAGGAGAGACCCACAACAAATAGAATTAGAAGAATTGAGGGAGAGTGTTTACTTGGAGTCTAAGAGGGATGATGTGAGAGAGTCTGGTGTTTAATGTTCATAAAAGACATTTTCAATTTCTCCTCAAAATTGGGACTAAATTTTTCTTTTTTGGGTTGGTTTTTGTGGTGATAAGATATCACCAAAGGGGGGATTGCTGGAGCAGAGTTTTCTGTTGAAAATTTATCGAGTTTTAAGCTCCGGTTTCGTCTATATGTTTTGATTTTAAAAAAACACTAATTGGAAACAACTAATTGATAGTTTGTTTTGTTTTGATTAACCAACATTTACTAATGAGAGAGACTACACGTGGGTTGCATATATGTTGCTTAATAATAACGTGCAAGTTAATTAAATGAGTGTTTGTGCGTTTAAAATAACGTGTACTAATGCTTTATTGCGTTGCTAAAGGCTAGTTAATTACATACACATAAGGGTGTTAGTGGGGTTTAACACTGTACAATCATTATGATGTTGTGGTAAATAATTTAATTACCGGAGCTTAATTTGATGCAGTAAATCTATAATAATAGCTCAGTAAAATAAGAGGCAGAATCCGTGGTATTAGAGGTTCGGAACGGGCTTTATTCCAAGATCAATTCGAATTGAGGACTCCATATTCCATCACCACGAAGGTTCAGGAAGTGAAGGGCCATACTTTATTGACAAGTAATCATTTTTATACTATAGGCATTACAGTGAAACAGATGCAGGAGGCGTAACAATTGATAGCAAAGATAAAACATACATGCGTAGCTAAAGTGGGTGTAACAAGGCGTAACTTAAAGAACGTCATCAGGTATGATGTCACAATAGGGTGGTTCCATGAAAGAATTTCGCAATGTCAGCAGAAATACTTGGCAGAAATGCGCGCGCAGCAGCATGACGTGTGATTGACGTGCAACTAGGGGGTGAAGGGGACTTGACATTTAGCTCTACATGTGGAGACAGAAGTCTGGGGGGTCAAGTCAACCTAATCCCAAATCATATCTAACATCCTATGTTTAAAGAACTATGTTATCCAAAAGGAAAGGTCTCTCGAACAAAATCTATTCTATACTGACTGTGAGTGCGTGTACAAGCGTCTAAGTGTCTACACTAGATGCGAGGGCAGAAATCTTCCATAGTAACAGGGCTATGAATTACTTGCATAAAGACAGAGAAGCCGGGCCCTTTGCTCGGTAGCTGGAAGAATGTTTACTTAAGCTACTAGACAGGAATGCATTGGATAGGGAGCGGAGCAGATAATTTCGAAGGTGAAATACAGTTTTTGGCAGGCAACAGGCTGGTGTCAGGCACCGTTAGCCGCGCAGGGAGTAGGACAAAGTTCATGGTTACAGATGCAGGCTCAGACTGAAGCTTTCAGAGGCAGGAGGCAAGAAAAGGCTTAACGGCAGAATCAGGGCCTACTCGCCTGGACTGAAAAATGGGATAAATGAACCATATAAAGCCGGTGGCCTTTCATACTTAGAAATAGAATATCCGGCCCATTCATGGCGGATCTGAAAGAGGACATGTTGACGGTGGACGCACAAGTGTTTGCGTCTTCATAACTGGAACTGGAGGGAACATACATGTACTTGTGATTTATACATGAAACCGTTGGGGTCCAAGATAGGGGACATAACTGATCATAAAAATCCATATTTCCACATTCCCTCCTTGTCCCCTACTTGCCCTTAAGAGATATCAATCTTCATCAATCCGTTGATCTGTTCATATAGCATCATTTGTTCTTCTTTCTTCTTCTGTGATGAATGAAATCTTGGTGGTGGAATACACGATGTGGCACACAGACCACAGATCGCTGGTCCACATTGTAGGCATAGACAGCAACTGAATAATATGAGAAAGCCAATACCTAGGAAGGATAGGACCCTCCATCCAAAGGTTGACAATACACTCCAAAACCAACCGGACCAAGTCCAGGTGCCTGGATTCTGGTGTATCTGGCTTACAATCTTATGAAGGCGAGTTATGGCTTTATATACAGATGGCGAATTTTCTGGTATGAAAATGCAACAGCTTGATCCGATGACCCTACAAGCTCCGCCCCTATCGGCCAGGATGACGTCAAGGACAAGACGATTTTGAAGCACAACAATCCGCATAGCAGACTGCTCTTCTGTTAAATTGCCTAAGGCGGAAATAGTTTCGTTCACTACTGCTTCAAGGGTTCTGGTTAATCTACGTATCAGCTTACTATTGGTAACTGTACCTATATAGGGAAAGAGACCTTTATTGAAATCTGTGTATTTTTCCCATGCTGTCTCAGTGTAATCGACTATTAGGAGATCTCTCCGTTCTCTATTGTGTACTAAATGAGTATTTCTGTGATAATCAGGAGGAGCTAGGAAAACAGGTGGCAAAAGGAATCCGATGTAGCAGGTACCATCCCAATCTAGAGGCAAACGTATATATGCAGTCTGACCACATATGAAGTAGGAATGGCGAGAAGCTCTAAATGTAGATTTGCCTTGATCACTGAATTCTATTACAGTGGTGCATCTACTATGGCCCATATGTATGGAACCATTTTTTCTTACACATAATTCACCTTTAACTGGAAATACTGACATGGTGGGCAAAATTGGTGTAGCTTCGGATTCGACATTAAGGATCATTAGATTAAGCGTAAAATTACCTAATCCATATACTTCATTTTCTAGATCAGTTCCTGTTCTTTTGGGAAGTCCCTCCTTGTTAGGGTAACAGACTTTGAGTAAAACTAAGTTCAGATTTCCCCATACCCAGTTATTCTGGTAAACTGCAGAATTCGAATCTAGGGAATTAATTAAACTAAACCATGCTCCACAGGAGCCATTGTGTGTGAACGGGTATGGAAAGAGAGGCAGAATTCCTTTATAGTTCTGATAGGGAGGGAGTCGGCCACATATCCAACAATTTGTAGCATTGCTAACCTGATGGGAATGATGTAACATACTAATAAAAGTGTTATTGCGCAGCGCAAATCTATAGGACAACTCATGCGGGGGTAATTCACTAAAAGAATGTTCAGCAGTAACATTGTAAACATGTTTAGAAATAGGATAATATATGTGCAACAATATACTTGCAGCGATTATTAAAAGACTTAAGAAAAAAAAAATTAATAACGTCACTGTGCAATGACTACGCAGTGATTTACAGTACGCATGTTGTTTCAACTTCATCCTTCTGTTTCTTTCTCTATACAGGTCTAAGGGATACATGTCAGAGACAAATTCGACCGATTCACCTTGGAGAGGACTTAAACAATCAAATTGCCTGACTTGTTAGACCGTAGTTTTAGTTTATATTGTTCCTTGTCATTCAGTTCAACCAAAGGAAGTTTTGAGTCAATCGGTGAAGACACGCGAGGTGTGTCGTTTACATCGGACGGTAGTCCATGAAATTTCTTGATATGACTTGAATGTATCCAGCCTTTTCGACCTTCGATCTTCACGGCTGTCCTCGTTGTTAACAGTACGAGTTGAGGCGATTTCCACCTAGGATCCAGCTGAGACTTCCGGTCAAAGTTCCTCACTAACACCAAATCCCCGGGCACTACGTCATGGGGTTTCACCTCGGTGTTGTCGGGAAAGGCTGCAGCTACCTGTGAACGACAAGATTGTAGTGCAGACATCAAGGAAGCCAGGTAATCTGTCAGCATATTACAGTCAACATCAGTTATTTTGCGTGGTATAGGCGTCCCCCACATATTTGGTGGTCTGCCAAAGACCACCTCATAAGGGGATAGCCCTGTTCGAGAGTGCGCTACCATTCTCATGTAAAAGAGTGCAACTGGTAAGGCTACTACCCAGTCGACACCTTTCTCTCTACATATTTTGGCCAATCTAATTTTCAGAGTTTGATTATGTCGTTCCACGAGACCTGCTGCCTCGGGGTGTCGGACACAGTGAAATTTCCACTGATAGCCTAACAAAAGTGAAACGTGTTTCATTAGTTCGGATGAGAACGGCTGGCCGTTATCTGAGTAGACAACACGTGGTAAACCGTACCGTGGGAAGAATTCTCGAACCAACTGTTTGGCAGTAGTCGGGGCAGTGTAATCTGAAACCGGGTATGCCTCTGTCCAACGGGAAAGAGCACAGACAACTACGAGAACATATTTGAATCCTCGACATCGTTCCATCTGGATATAATCCATCTGGAGGACTTCAAAAGGGTGATCAGGAGGCTGAAATCCACCCTGTTCTACGGGAATGCTTTTACCTGGGTTAAACTGACAACAGATCATACAGGTACGAACTTTTTGTTTAGCTGCTGCTCGTAAATGTTTGTTGAACCAAATGTGTTGAATGCTATCTAGCATAGCTTTTTCTCCTAGATGTGCTGGACTATGTACAGTGTTAATAACGACTTGGACCATTGAATCAGGAAGGAACCACACAGATTTTTCCTTCGTCATCCATCCTTGATCCGTTTGGATCCCTCCTAATTCAGTCCATTTCTTTATTTCCTCTGGTGTAGCATGTGTCTGTATGTCAATTACGTCAAGAGCGGGATCCTTAACCGTCATGCAACGTGTTGGTGTCGGGACTATTGTCTTTGTCATGTCAGATGTTTGAGTTTGAGCAGTCTGTTTAGCTGTTCTGTCAGCTAGATCATTGCCTTGAGAAATGATATCAGTAACTTTCGTATGAGCTTTACATTTCATAATTGATATTGCAGTGGGTAGATGTATTGCACCTAATAAGGCATGAATGAGGGGTCCGTGCTGAATGTGGGCACCGTGAGAAGTTAAATAACCTCTCTCTCGCCACAGCACGCCGAAGTCATGTACAACTCCGAATGCATAACGTGAATCAGTGTATATGTTGACTTTTTTATTTGTGGCTTGAATACAGGCTTGTGTCAGAGCGATGAGCTCTGCTGCTTGAGCTGACAAGGTATTTATGCAATTTGTTTCAATGATTTCGGTGTCTGTTGTGACTGCGTAAGCGGCCACTAGCTCTCCTGTATTTGTTCTCATACATGAACCATCTACATACAACGTCAGGTCTGGGTCTGACAATGGGACGTCTGTCAAGTCTTGTCTGGGTTTCGTCGTGATAGTGATAACTTCAATACAATCATGTGCAAGTGGGTCTGTTCCATTTACAGGTAACAGTGTGGCAGGATTCAATGTACTACAACGTCTGATTTCTATATGTGGCTGAAACAATGTTAATTCGTAACCAGTGAGTCGTGCTATAGTCAAGTGTTGTGTTTGTGTGCGGTTCAAGAGAACCTCTACTGCATGTGGTACTTGTACTGTCAATTGGTGTCCTAGTACTATGGCATCGCTTTGTCTGATTGCTAAAGCTGTCGCTGCCACCGATTTCAGGCACGCAGGTAGAGCCTGAGCTACGGGATCTAATGTACTAGAAAAATAAGCACATGGTTTGTGTGATCCTGCTTGTTCCTGTGTGAGTACTGACAAGGCAGTACCTTCGCGTTCTGTAACAAAGAGTGTAAACTGTTTATTGTAACATGGTGTTGCTAAAACAGGTGCTTGACATAAAGCTTTCTTTAGGCTTTCAAAAGCTTGTGTATGTTCCTGAGTCCAAGGGAGAACAGTCGATGTGGCTGCCTCCTGTGTTGTCAATTGAATGAGTGGTTTTGCTAGAAATGCATACTGAGGGATCCACTGCCTACAATATGAAGTGAGGCCTATGAAAGCCCGCACCTCCTTTTGCGTCTTGGGTATTGGCATATTAGCAATTAACTGGATGCGATCTGATGTAAGCTGCCTTCCCTCCTTGGACAGCGAGTGACCAAGGTAAACAACTCGCTGGACACAGAATTGCAGCTTAAAAGGGGACACCTTGTGCCCCTTTTCGGCCAAAAATTGTAAAACCGTCAGTGAGGCTCTTTCACATTCAGGTTCGCTTCTAGCGGTGATCAGCAGATCATCGACATATTGAAGCAGGGCAGTGTTGACTGGCATGTGGATACTGTCGAGTTCTCGTTTCAGTGCTTGGCTATAGATGCTGGGGCTTTCTGTAAATCCTTGAGGTGCGCGTGTGAATTTAAAGCTTCGTCCATTTAAACTAAATCCGAACAAGTATTGGCTTTCCGGATCTATTGGGACGCTGAAGAAGGCATTCTTGAGATCAATTACAGTAAAGAATGTTGCTTCGGAATCAATGGCTGTCAGTAATGAAGAAATGTCTGGGACTACGGGGTATTGTGGTACAATACATTTATTTAATTCGCGCAGATCAATAACCAATCGGTATACTGGCGGGGCTGTTGGATCAGTTCGTTTAAGAATCGGAATTATCGGTGAATTACATACATTGGAGTCAGTTTCCACAACCACTCCTTGGGTAATAAGCTCGTCAACGATTTGCAGTAAAGCCACTACAGCATCTGGGGGTAACTTGTATTGTCGCATTCGTGGTAGTACCACTCCTGCCTTTAGTGTGACTCGATATGGTGTAATGTTCATGCAACCAACATCTGTAGGGCCTTGTGCCCATAAATGTGTGGGTAAAGTCTGCAGTCGGTGATCCATGTCTCGGGACACGTAGTGCCCTTTGAAATCACGTAAAAACAATCTTACTCCTTCCGGAGAACAACATATTATAGCTCCTAGAGCTTTCGAAGTTTTTATGCCTAACAGGTTTTCTGGACATGATTTAGTAAGTAATAAATCTGTAGTTCGTGTCAAGGGACCAATCGTAAGTGGAAGAGGCTGTGATACTTCGTTAATGATAGGTTTTCCTGAAAAGCCAAGGGAAATATTCTGTGAGCCTGAGAGGGGTGCCCCTGGAACTTCACTACGTTTTATTGTTGTTCGGCTTGCCCCTGTATCAAGTAAAAATTTTCTATCTTGGCCTAATAGTTCACTGTGTACATAAGGTCCTTCTTGATCTACAGGGACCTCAATAAGGGGTAAGCCAACTTCCCTCTCTAGGCTGTTTCATGAGTATCATTGATAATCAGGGTAGTCATACTGTGCGGTCTGATACATCTGTCGGGTCGTTGTTTGTGTGGCAGCAATAGGCTGCGGTGGTGGAGCTGGCATAGACTGTTGCGGAGCTGGCATGGACTGTTGCGGAGCTGGCATGGACTGTGCATGCTGCGGGGCTCCTTGTTGGTTCTGATCCTGTCTAAGTGGCCGTGGTCTTTCTTTTGTATTACCTATGGCGATATTATGTTTTAAGACTGGACAATCGTGTACATAATGACCTGGCTGTTTACAATAGTTGCATGTCCCTTTTACAGGACCTGTTGAAACACTGGACTGTGTTATACCCTTCTTATGACCGTCAGCTGGAACTGTCTGGGAAACTAGCATTTTCATTTTCGTGTCTTTCATGCGTCTTTGTTCATGTTCTTGTTCTTCTCTAATTCTATTGTGATGGTACTGTAGCATTTGTAACATTTGTGACGGAGTGTTACCTTGCCAGGTACTCTCGAATTTCAATACTCTATTCTTAACTTGGGGCAAGGCATTTTCAACCAATTTTGTCACAAACAGATGTGGATACGACTCGCTACTTGCTTTTATTCCACTATTTATACCAAAACATTTTTCAAATCGGGAATAGAAATCACTAGTGTCTTCATCTGGTTTTTGTTTACAGGCTGATATTGCACCCCAGTCTTCCTTTTTCGTAGTTAACAAACGTGGCAGTACCTGTACTAGTAAACCTGGTAGTGTTTTGGTCCTTTCCCCAAGCCCTGAACCTGGACCTCGAGCTTTTTCTTCGTTTTCTAATGCTGTCCAATCTATCTTCTGGTCTCCCACCTCCCAATCCTTTTCCTTGAGTTTTTCGTAAATGCCCGCAGGCATTAATACCTTCAATATTGTCATAATGTCGGGATAGGTATATTCTCCCATGAGTAACATGTCTTTAATTTCACGGTGGAAACCCGCTGGGTCTTTATCATGACTGGGTACCACTTTCTTCATTTCTAATAGTTCTATTTTAGATATGGGTGTGTATACAAACACACGTTTAAACTGATTGTCCTCACCTTTTATCGGGTGGACTTCGCGTAAGGGATTCTGTCTATCCATATAATACGTCGTTCTTTCCTTGATGGGCAGTGAGACATGTTCGGGACATACAAAAAGAATGTACTGCTTTCTGGATTCTAGTATTTCTCTAATTAACTCAGTACCTGAACCTCTCCATTTGTTCGTGAGTAATTCAGTCAATATATCAGGTAAGGGACCAGGATCGGAATGTTGGCTTTTATATAATATAAGGAGTTGTTGAATCATATAGATACCAGCTAAACGCTGTTCATCTGGGGTGAGGTTCAAAAACGTATGCGCTAGTGTATCATCACCATATTTTCCAGGACTATCGACCCAGTGAACGGCTGACCTGGCTAATTCTTGTTCATCCATAGAATCGAGTATATGATAACCCCTTCGTTCTCGGAGTAATTTGTCAGCGGCTTGGAACGAATGTTCGGGGGACCTTATATTTATTATAGGAGTTTGGAATTTTCTGCTATTATCTGGACGTATCGGACGTATCGGATCAGTAAAGCATCTAGTATCATTGCAAGATCTTCCTCTACCTACATAGGCCAAGGTTTCTAACTGTCCTGTGGGCAGTTCTAATTCTTCCTCGTCCTCGGTTTGTTCAGGTTCGTCTACTGCTAATCTTTCTTCGTGTATTCGTTCTATTTCTTTGCGGATCTTTCGGCACATAGCTACTATACATGATCGTTTATCATGTCTCCCCTCTGATATATTCTTACTCCATGTGGTAAGAATTTGCATTTCTTCCAGATTTACCCCTGGTCGGTCTTGATTTCTGATCACACAGTTTATGAGGAAACGTAACAGTTCCCCCTGTATTTCCACCTTTTGGTACTCCATGGCTCTGTTAATACTCTCAGGGTCTCGCCCTGACTGAACAAAGTGATATATATTCTCTAAATGTGCAGTCATTCCTGGTATCTTCCCTAAATATATTGCAGCTCGTCGGATACGTAATGATGCCAGCACCATTTCGTCCCCTTTTCCGGGCACAGGGTCATATCTACAATCTATTAGAAGTTCCTTGAGCGTGTTGGGAGTTACTAGTTTGGGCGTACGTTGGTGGGCTGATTCTTGAAAGGAAAGTTTATTTACTCTGGGTGGCGTGGAAAAAACGTTTGATGTAGCTCCGGTAGCACCACCTGGGGTGCTGGATGTGAAAGGATTTGTTGAACGTGATATAGCAACCATAGGTGTGGATACAGATGTAGAAACAGATGTGCTTGCCGGAACTTGTGTCGGAGTGTGCTGTTGCGGAGGTACAGACGGAGGAGGGTCTTGGCGTTGAACCCCCTCGGCAGGCGGTCTATGTGGCGCAGCATTAGCATACTCGGGAGCTGCGTCGTCTAAATAAGAGGAAAGAAAAACATCTTCTGCGGTTCTGGGATGCCCTTTGGGTTGTACTTTTATCGGGAACAATGGGGGTGGCAAGTCTTTTGGTATCTCCGGAGTAGCCTTAGGTAATCCTTCGGCCAGAAGAGGATACATACCATTCACAAGGGCATTTCTTTGTCTGTCTGTTTGTTCTGACTTTACTCGAGTACCTTCTTCAATTAATAAATTTTCTCGAACTTTATTTGAATTCTCCTTACTTTTCTCTTCCTGTCTGAGCGCTTTTTCTGTACGTCTATATGATTCTTTACGCCATAATTCAATGGCATCTTTCTGTGATTGTCTAGCTTTCTTTTTCCATAATTCTTCCTCTACTTTCATGATGCAGTCTGCATCCCAGGTCCCAGCTGCGGGCCACCTCTGACTTTCTGGTAATTCCTTGGTGTAGTCTACCCATAGATCAAGAAATAATATGGCGTCTAGGCCATGTTTATGATACATGAAGTACCCTGGAGTGTCCCTAGGAGGAATGGGAACAGCTTCTTCGAGCACCCCTTTTCTAGTTTTGATCTGTCTTAATTTCGAAAAGAGCGGCATATTGAGAACTGATCTGATACCTAATTTTGAACACGTTTAATACCATAAAACACAATAATGAACAGTCATTCACACCACAATATACAGAACGTATTTAAAACATTTTAACATTTAACATTTAATTAATAAACAATGATGGCCATTTAGGGAACTAGTCACTAAGCATAATACTCGGTACTAACTAGATAATTCTGAATTATATACTGGACATACTTGATATACTGCTAAACAGTACAGATACACTGCTGAAACAGTGCAGACCGGATTTGTGTACCCAAACCCGTCTTGACCGGCACAAACTATGTGCACGTCAGAACGCCTCCCCGACAATGGTACTCACCGGGTAGCTCGGAACGGAAGGCCTCGGAACTGAACTGAACTTGAACCGGACTGGACTGGACTCGAAACTTCGGAAACTTCGGAAACTGGTGGGCCTCTGTATACCTCGGATCTTGCTCTCTCAGCTAGGCTCTGGTCGGGATACTTTGCACTTCTCACCGCCTCGTCTGGGTGTTGATTGCAGCCTCAGTTA
The DNA here is from genome assembly GCF_964204655.1 of Triturus cristatus. Classification (NCBI taxonomy): domain Eukaryota; kingdom Metazoa; phylum Chordata; class Amphibia; order Caudata; family Salamandridae; genus Triturus; species Triturus cristatus. The sequence continues at coordinate 1,282,756,912 of NC_140590.1, forward strand.
CCCCCGCTCGGCAGGAGGGAGATACAGGAAATCCTGTGGGTACGCGTTGTTGTCCGTCCAGCTGTGACAGGAGACCGGGCCTGCAACGCACCTCCGGCGCGTGAGATGAGAAAGTGTCCCTGTTCGGGCGCCATATATGTGGTAAATAATTTAATTACCGGAACTTAATTTGATGCAGTAAATCTATAATAATAGCTCAGTAAAATAAGAGGCAGAATCCGTGGTATTAGAGGTTCGGAACGGGCTTTATTCCAAGATCAATTCGAATTGAGGACTCCATATTCCATCACCACGAAGGTTCAGGAAGTGAAGGGCCATACTTTATTGACAAGTAATCATTTTTATACAATAGGCATTACAGTGAAACAGATGCAGGAGGCGTAACAATTGATAGCAAAGATAAAACATACATGCGTAGCTAAAGTGGGTGTAACTAGGCGTAACTTAAAGAACGTCATCAGGTATGATGTCACAATAGGGTGGTTCCATGAAAGAATTTCGCAATGTCAGCAGAAATACTTGGCAGAAATGCGCGCGCAGCAGCATGACGTGTGATTGACGTGCAACTAGGGGGTGAAGGGGACTTGACATTTAGCTCTACATGTGGAGACAGAAGTCTGGGGGGTCAAGTCAACCTAATCCCAAATCATATCTAACATCCTATGTTTAAAGAACTATGTTATCCAAAAGGAAAGGTCTCTCGAACAAAATCTATTCTATACTGACTGTGAGTGCGTGTACAAGCGTCTAAGTGTCTACACTAGATGCGAGGGCAGAAATCTTCCATAGTAACAGGGCTATGAATTACTTGCATAAAGACAGAGAAGCCGGGCCCTTTGCTCGGTAGCTGGAAGAATGTTTACTTAAGCTACTAGACAGGAATGCATTGGATAGGGAGCGGAGCAGATAATTTCGAAGGTGAAATACAGTTTTTGGCAGGCAACAGGCTGGTGTCAGGCACCGTTAGCCGCGCAGGGAGTAGGACAAAGTTCATGGTTACAGATGCAGGCTCAGACTGAAGCTTTCAGAGGCAGGAGGCAAGAAAAGGCTTAACGGCAGAATCAGGGCCTACTCGCCTGGACTGAAAAATGGGATAAATGAACCATATAAAGCCGGTGGCCTTTCATACTTAGAAATAGAATATCCGGCCCATTCATGGCGGATCTGAAAGAGGACATGTTGACGGTGGACGCACAAGTGTTTGCGTCTTCATAACTGGAACTGGAGGGAACATACATGTACTTGTGATTTATACATGAAACCGTTGGGGTCCAAGATAGGGGACATAACTGATCATAAAAATCCATATTTCCACAATGTGGTAACGTTGTTTGTGTTTTTTTTAATTAAGATGGTCTGTTTTGGCCTAAACCAAGATGGCTGCCATTCACAGCCTGCACTCGAGTGATCGAATTTTGACGAGAGGCCTTGCTGAACATGGTCGAGAGTCACCTGACCACAGCCTTTGCCTGGGTAGAAAGTTTTCCGTGAGGACAGCAGCTCTGGGAATGAATCCAACTGTCCTTGGACAAGGATAAAGCTACAATGAACAATGACAATGCTGCGGTGGCTCTGCTAAGATATTGAGGAAGAACTCATACGAAAGAAACATTTGCAAACTCGAGTTTCCTTCTTCCGTCTTTTTATTTTTGTGATTTTTTCTGAGCGGAGGTTTTCTAAATGTAACCAAGAGACTTCCTTTCCTGCTCGCTCTGCACAGTGGCTCAACGGATATTCAACAGTAGTTTGTAACTTTTAATTTGATATTTTCCCTATAAAAATGTTAGACTAGAGAGGGTTCATGTTCATTGCGCTCTTTACATTCATCGCGTTCCTTGTGGTCATCGCGTTATGGACTTCATGCTGAGGACGGCAGCTCGAGAGACTTTACCGAGAGACCTGACCTGTCCCATTTAGCTAGAATAGGTAATTATGAGAATAACGATTTTGCTAATGATTGACTTTACTTTTGAATTAATTTTAGATAAACAAGCTTTTGATTGAATTTCAGTGTCGGGTGTTTATTCTTTGTCATTTATTAAGTTTCTGATGTATTTCCTGTGTTTAAAATCATCTCTCAAGGCAATATCATTAAGGTCGCATTGACCTCATTGTAGATGCAGATTGGTTTAGGATTTCTCTCCTATATTCAGTGTGGATAGAGTAATAGTGTGAATTTAGTGTTATGGGCCCTAGCGTATGATGAGTGATTGTGTGTGTGACTGTAGATTTACTCTGTCCGTGGAAGCAGGGAGAATTTATATGCGCCGATCTGCAGCACCGACACCAGGGCTTCTAAGGTCTTGGAATCCCTAAAGTCTATCATGGGATTGTGCTCTCTCAGAAGTCTTGTCTGGTGGACTGGTTACTAAGGCGAACCTGGTTCCCCAGTTCCAAATTCAGCAGCTTTGGCCATAGTTCCACATCCTCTCCCCCACTGAACACCATACTGCCCCACTGAGAAAAACTCACACTGCCTTCAATTACAACCCAATTGCTGCCGGCTATAAACACCTGGATGCAGCTCAATTTAAATGAAGCACTAGACAAGAGCTATATGCGGCCTACAAAAAAAAGTAACAACATCCTGGAAAAAGCAAAGACTCATAGGGAATGCACAATTTAGCAAGCCATGTGAAATGTAAGCAGGAACAACATGGTTACCTTAACGCTTTTACACTCACTATTCAGGAATCAGTGAGTGCTTTTGCCTGAAAAGTTAAGGACACGACTACAGGGCCCTGAATGGACCAATTTCAATGTCCATTGGTTATATCCTTACAAAACGTAACCAGTATAGTAAAAAGACCACATCCCTGGACTCAGAGCCACAGTACACATTTTGTTTTCCAATCCACACATTGCAGTACCTCCAGGATTGGTGCACTAGTTGCAAGCCCAGGGGAAACAAAGACAAGAAAACAAAAATAGAGCTTCACTGGCAAACTCTGTAAAAGTGGCGCTAATGTGTTTGGGTGTGAATAAAATCAATCTGGCCTGTTTGCTACCACTCTGTCTTACTTTATTTAGTTATTTTTCATATTTTTAACCTTTTACTCCAGATGCTGCACTTTGGAATTAAAATGTCAGAATTTCCAGCAAAATGTTTTTTTCTTTTCTGGATCCATTTCACAGGGGAGCAAATAAAAGAAAGGAGAGGAAAGAGAGTGAGAACCCCATCTTGGAGTCACGGTTTTCAGTAAGAGAAGGACTGCTAGACAGAAAGAGAGGGAAGAAGGAAAGAGTGGGGGGGGGGTCAGCTGAAGCGGCAGAGCAAAAGTGGACACTATTTTTCTTCTCTGGGCAAGAAGGAAAAGACAGAGTCCTGTTACTTCTCTGCCACCCGTCCTCGAACGCCATGAACGCCGAGCATTATTTATAGGCGATGGTGATTTCTTGCGTCTTGAGAAGCATTTTCAAAAAAGTAGGGGAATCCTTGGAACTGAAGAAGTAAGGGCACGCCGTGCCCTGCCGATCCCGCCCACTTCGACCACTGAGTATATGCCACCTTCAGCGCAATATTACCAGTGTCGCTGCCCCATGCACCGGACTCGGGGGGGGGGGGGGGGGGGGAGGGGATTGAAGGACAGTACAGAATGGTGAGGTGTGACAGCCGGGACAGCAGTCTCAGAGATATTTTTGTGCCCAGCAACTTACAGTGGAGAATAATAGCAGTATTATAACTCTAGTGTTTAATGTACTTGCTGGAGAGATCTGTGTTTTGTCTAGCCACAGTTATGACATCATAAAGTAGCACCGAAGGTTAATGTGCCTGCCTCAAAGCACAAGCTCTACCATGGTAATCTAAGACTTGTATTTTAATTTGATAGCTCAGTGGGTTACTGCTTTTGTCACAGAGGTCCTTTTGTGACTTGTTCTTCATCATTTAGAATACTTCTAATATAGCACAGTGAGCTACGAACCATATCAAAGGGCTGCATGTAAAGCATAGGGTTAGCACCTGATTGTTTTTTTTCTCAATCTTTTATTATTCTAACGTTAGAAAAAGAAAAAAAAATGGTTCCTTTGAGTTCAAAGGAATTTTAATTAGTGTAAACACCAATCACTATATTACATTTTAAATCCTGAGTTTGTTTTTCTCCAGACCAAGTCAAGCAAATAAGGCTTACCAGTATGGATGACATGTGACTCCTACACCTTGTAGCCCTCATTGTTCTATGTAACATTTCCTTTACATTGATTTAGACACTTGTGTGATTCATTATCAGGGTTGAACTGCACTATAGGGCAATTGAGCAATGCTTGATGGTGGTCTGACAGATCAGTGTGTTGGATGGGTTTTTAGCAGTTGTGTGCCGATTTTATGGCCACGTGGGCTGGATTCTAGTACTAATTTCCCAAATATTACCACATTTGTTTTCGATATTAGCTTAGCTAAATGAAGTCCCCCATTTTGGTCCCAGGCCTATTTCTATCCCAGTCTGACCCTGCCATTGTGCCTGTGTAGTATGTGTGTATGATGTAGAGCACTCTGACACCTTCAGATCAAGATTCTTTATTTGGTTTCATAACCGTCAAAGGTACAAAACATCCATATAATTCATATAACGATTTGCTCCATTCAGTAAACGTGATACAAAATATATATAGTAAATAAAACAATGAAATGCAATCATAAAACTTAGCCCCAGCAACCTCACACTGTACAATTTTGTTACCGATGTTACTCTCAGACGATCAAAATAATCCCTCAAATTATAATCTTTTCTCTGCAATAATTTTGAAATTTTCCCAGGTTCCTAGTGGATAAATTTCGTTATGTATTAAAAATGGCAATGTTCAGAAAGTGTTTTTAGAAAAACAGCCATTAAATATTTAAAATTGTTTTCTCAGGACAGTCCAGGCAATAAAAATGCTAACATTTACAATGATTTTAAAACTTTATCCAGCTTAATCCAGATGTTAAACAAGAACCAACTCACAGAAAAAACAACCTGACCAGATGTATCAGTTGCTAATTTTCTTTTTTTACCTTTCTAAAATGTAGTACCCCCATGAACAAACAAATTGGGCGCAACCATTTTCTGCGTGCACAACAATAATCAGGACATACAAATATAACATGATCAAGGGTCTCGGGATTTATGCCACAAGCTGGGCATGAATCAGACGAGGAGTTATTCCAATTTTTACTGGATGATCGAAGGGGCAAATAACCTATTCTAAATCAGATAAACAAGCTCCTGGCCAGCTTTGATGTTATAATGTCCATGTAGTTTTCAAAAGCTGGAATAGGTCTAAATGCCAAGAACCGCTTGGTAAGGTGGCCCTAAGATCTCCTAGTTATCTTTTGCAACACTAGGGACCAATAGGTTGATTTAAAAATCTGTGTATCTGCCCTACAAAGTAATTCAATCAAGTCCCACATTCTGATCAAACCCAATATTTTTGCACCAGTCACGTACAAACCTTAACCAAGGAATCTCCATGGTGCGATCTGAATTCTTTACGTCACTCAAAGAATCTCTATATTCGCCAAATTCAGGTGTAACCCACAATAGTAGTGGTTTTAAGTGCGCCTGATCAGATACTCTTTTCGTAACTGTATAAAAATAAACCGGGACCAAGGGGGTACTTATGGGAACCGAGAGTAATGCTCTGACAAATGAATTCTCAGTCACTGTGAGCCTTGTGGTGTCAGAGTAACCCTAAACTTCAGCGCCATACAGTGCAGCACTTTGGGCCTTCGCTCAATAGGATTCCAAGGCCGGGGAGATAGTACGCGACTATGTGTTCTTCTGAAAGCGCAGAACAACCTTAGATCTATGTGATATCTCGAGGGCTCCTTTTTTATTTGCTGGACCCACCTACATTTCTCTGACAGCGTCATCCCCAAATACCCAGAACTAAAAACCTTTCCCAAATGGTCTTTCCCTGCCATTACTGGACAGCTCTTGCTAACATTCTTACCAAAGACCATGAATTTGGTTTTTGCAGCATTTAATTATAAACCCATGTGGCCACAGAACTCCAGAAATGTATTTAGCAGATTCTGTAACCCCATTTGGGACTTGGTAATTAATAATAAATCATCTGCAAACAGAATTATAGGCGTTTTAGCTGCAGTAAGAGTGGAAGGGTTATTTACACACTGTGTCAGTTGCCTGGTCACATCGTTTATATACAGGGTGAACAAGGTGGGAGTCAAAACATACCCCTGTCAAACCCCTCAAGCAACTGGGATGCTGTTTCTCAACTCACCTCTATCACCTCACCTGGAGTGCGCTTAGTTCTTTCCTTGCAACCTAGCTAGTAATTCAACTAACGCACCTGGAACTCCCATAGCTGCCTGTACTCTCCATAGGCTCCCCCGGGGTATCAGATCAAATGCAGCACGCAGATCGACAAATGCCATGTAAAGGTATGGTTGCCCAACAGGACATATTTCCAATAAAGGAGAGCGCATTTAAAAACCTGATCTAAAGTGCTAACTTTAGCACAAAATCCAGCCTGAAAGGGCGTTACACTCCTTTGATCTTCCATCCACTCCTGCAATCTATTGAAGACCTGCCTGGTAAATATGTTTTGAAGATTATCTACTAGGCTAATAGGTATATAATTTGATGCACAGTTAGCATCTTCTTTTTGAAATATCGAAATTATTTCTGCCCCCCTCCAGGTGTCCGTGATCTCCCCACCCCTTTCTATTGTATTAGAGAGGATATTTACATAACTAGCCCACAGCCGAGGTTCTGATTTATAAAACTCATCCGGGATACGATCCCTAACAGGGGCCTTTAGAGCCTTAAGACTATTAACAGCAGAAAGAGTATTGTCTAAGCTGAAAAGACTGTATCTGTCTTCCCAGTTCCCAGCTTAGTAATATCTCCCCCTCGGCACTCATCAAGCACATTGGGGGGTAATTTTGTGAGTGGAGCCTAAACATATAGATTTGCTAAATTTTCTCCCCATCTTTCTTGCTAGATATTATTCCTTCTGGGGTTGAAGCTTCCAATTGTCCCAGGAGCAATGATATGCCAGAATGTCTGGACATCATTCTTTTTAAGGGCCTGAAGCATGTCTTGACATTTAGCATCCTCCCACTTCCTTCTTGCATAATCAATTAAGCATTTATATTCTAGATGGGCTGTGCAGATCTCAAGTTGGTTACGGCACCTATCAGCACTTTTAAGCACTTTCTTGGCCTGGTCACTATTGGGCAAGTACCTGCCCTATCTGGCACTTGGTGGCCTTGATAGTGAGACCTGCTTTATGCAGGGCCTCCAGAACATTTTTTTAGGTGGACCAGGTGATCCTCCCAGGTGGAAATAAAGACAACAAAATCATCAAGATAAGCTACACTATAGTCTTCCAGGCCTGTGAGAACTTTATTCACCAACCTTTGAAATGTGGCAGGTGCATTCTTCAAGCCAAAGAGCATCACAATAAATTGATAATGCCCACTAGTGGTTGAAAATGCTGTTTTTGGTTTGCCATCCTCAGCTAATCTGATTTGCGAATATCGAGCAGTGAGATCAAATATACTCAAGAACTTGGCTGAGGCATCAATAAGTGCATCTGCCCTAGGAATAGGGTGAGCATCAGTCCTAGTGACTGCATTGAGCCTCCTATAGTCTACACAAAACCTAATTTCTCTTTTACCACCCTGGGTATGACGTTTGGGTACCAGGACTACTGGAGTAGCCCAAGGGCTATCTGAGGGTTCAATGACTCCCAATTCCAGCATCTTTTGGACCTTAGTCCCGATGCAGTCCCTGACATGGTCAGGTGGCCTGTAAATCATATTTTTAACAGGCAGACTTTCACTGGTGTCCACTTCATGGGTACACCAAGAGGTCTGACTAGGAGTCAGGAAAAACATATGTCTGTACTGATTGAGGACCTTCCTGCAATCAGTCTGTTGCTGCTCATTGAGGCTGCCTGCCAAGGATACACCATCAACTGAGCCATCATCAGGGTTCTGTGAGAGGAGGTCAGGGTGTGGGTCACTCCCTTCTCCTGTCCTTCATCAGTAGCCAAGAGCAAGACCATGTATGCCCTGTCAACATATGGCTTGAGCCTGTTCACATGGAGCACCCTGTGGGGGCTCCTGGGAGTTCCAAGGTCCACCAGGTAGGTGATCTCTCCCTTTTGTTCAAGTATGGTATGGGGTCCAGTCCATTTGTCCTGGAGGGCTGCTGGGGCCACAGGCTCTAACACCCATACGTTCTGTCCTGACTGGTAGACAGTCAGTACAGCCTTTTGGTCATGTGAAGGTTTGTGTAATTCTTGGCTAGCCTCAAGGGAGCAGATTTAAAAGCCCATTGCGCCTCTTTTGCGTCATTTTTCCCATGTTAAAAATGACGCAAAAGTGGCACAAGGGGCTTGTAAATCTGCTCCAAGGTTTTTACTTGCCTTCTTTATATACTCAGCCATCCTGGAGCGGAGGCCAAGTACATAGTCCACTATGTCTCGTTTAGGTGGTTTGAGAGGTAACTCCCATCCCTACTTTACGGATGTATGTTGTTACAACGCACACTTTTACAACGCATGCACTTACAACGCATTTTTTACAATGCAACATCCACTACAACGCATTCCATTACATCGCATGACACTACAACGCATTTTTAAAAACTACCTTTACAACACATTCCATTACATCGCATACTACCTTTACAACGCATACCATTACAACGCATAATATTAAATTGCATTTAAGGTAAGTATTGGATAGTATAGGGGTAAAAATTACTATTCTTACTCCAGGGGGTGCAACAGTAGGGTAAGTGTTGGATAGTATAGGGGTAAAAATTACTATTCTTACTCCAGGGGGTGCAAAAGTAGGGTAAGTGTTGGATAGTATAGGGGTAAAAATTACTATTCTTACTCCAGGGGGTGCAACAGTAGGGTAAGTGTTGGATAGTATAGGGGTAAAAATTACTATTCTAACTCCAGGGGGTGCAACAGTAGGGTAAGTGTTGGATAGTATAGGGGTAAAAATTACTATTCTAACTCCAGAGGGTGCAACAGTAGGGTAAGTGTTGGATAGTATAGGGGTAAAAATTACTATTCTAACTCCAGGGGGTGTAACAGTAGGGTAAGTGTTGGATAGTATAGGGGTAAAAATTACTATTCTAACTCCAGGGGGTGCAACAGTAGGGTAAGTGTTGGATAGTATAGGGGTAAACATTACTATTCTAACTCCAGGGGGTGCAACAGTAGGGTAAGTGTTGGATAGTATAGGGGTAAAAATTACTATTCTAACTCCAGGGGGTGCAACAGTAGGGTAAGTGTTGGATAGTATAGGGGTAAAAATTACTATTCTAACTCCAGGGGGTGCAACAGTAGGGTAAGTGTTGGATAGTATAGGGGTAAAAAATACTATTCTAACTCCAGGGGGTGCAACAGTAGGGTAAGTGTTGGATAGTATAGGGGTAAAAATTACTATTCTAACTCCAGGGGGTGTAACAGTAGGGTAAGTGTTGGATAGTGTAGGGGTTTTAATGTAATATTATGCGTTGTAATGGTATGCGTTGTAAAGGTAGTATGTGATGTAATGGAATGCATTGTAAAGGTAGTTTTTAAAAATGCGTTGTAGTGTCATGCGATGTAATGGAATGCGTTGTAGTGGATTTTGCTTTGTAAAAAATGCGTTGTAAGTGTAGTGCATTGTAAAAGTTGCGTTGTAAAGGTTGTTCCCCCTACTTTACTAAACACAAGGGACCCCTAACTGGATGTCCAAACAGAAGTTCAAAAGGGCTGTAGCCAACCACCTTCTGAGGAACCTCTCTGTAGGCAAAGAGAAGGCAGGGCAACAGGGCATCCCATTTTCACTTAAGCTTTTCTGGGAGGCCCATGATTATGCCCTTCAGGGTTTTGTTGAACCTTTCAACTAACCCATTGCATTGTAGGTGATAGGGTGTGGTAACATTTTAATGTACTTCACACTCCTTCCACATAGCGGTGATATAACTAGATATGAAGTTTGCATCCCTGTCAGTTAAGACCTCCTTAGGAAACCCACTCTGGAACAAATTCCCAGGAGGGCCCTGGCCACCACAGGAGTTGTGGTGGTTCTAAGAGGTATGGCTTCTGGGTACCTAGTGGCATAGTCCACCACCACTAGAATATATCTGTGCCCAGATGCAGTTGGAGGATCCATGGGACTAATTATGTAAATCCCAACCCTCTCAAAGGGAACCCCCACCACAGGTAGTGGTATCAGGGGGGCCTTTGTGGTATCACCAGCCTTACCACTGGCTTGACAGGTGGTACAGGAGCGACAAAACTCATTTGTGTCCTCTGACATGTGAGGCCAGTGAAAGTGAGGGACAAGCCTGTTCCAAGTCTACTATGGCCTAGGTGTCCTGCTAAAGGGATATTATGTGCCAGTGTCAGTAGGAAGCCCCTAAACATCAGAGGAGGCATGAACCAACCTCCTGGTAACACCAGGTTTGGGGTCTCTTCCCTCTGAATAAAGGAGTCCTTCATCCCAGTAGATCCAGTGGGAACCACTGGCACTCTCAGCAACTTCAGCAGCAGATTTCTGTCTGAGAGGATTAAGAGAGAGGCAGCTGCGCTGCTCCTGACTCAGATTTGCCCTGGATGGGCCCCCTGTCCCCAAGAACTCAACCTGATCAGGTGCAAGTTCGTCTGAGACAGTTCCTTCACAGGGACTTTGATCATCTTCTTCAGGAGATGATCCTCACTCTGAGTTTGGGGGGAAGATACTGCCTTACCCCTACTGCTCCTTCTCTTGGAAAGCACGTGGTCCATGTTTCCAGTATCTAGGGCCTGTTCAGTGGAAGACAGTTTGGCCTGTGACCTAGTCACAGCAAACATCTGCAGAGATGCCCAACATTGCTGCATGTGTCCTGAGCTCCACTTCAGCCCAGGCTGAAGTTTCCCAATCATTGACCAACAAGCATTCCACAGGCAGGTCTGGGCTAACCACAACCTTCTTAGTGTCAGTTACCCTCCCCAGCTGAAATTAGCAACTGCCAAGGAATGGTCTGTCCTGACATTGTTAGCATTGGTCACTTGGTACATCACTCCAAGTATGATCTGGTCAGGGCCCACATGATCGTTTGTCACTATTGTGACACTTGCTCCTTTGTCCCTATATGCCATGGCCTCCTTACCATTGATCAAAGGCTGTTGTCTGTATTTGCCCAGATTACTGGGACTTACAAATAGGGAGGCAATATCCATGCCTCCATCACAGACTAAAACAGCCTGAGCTGGAGTTCTTACTAGGCCAGAACCCATCTCAGAACACTGGGTTAAAATACCCTTGTTGCCTGTACCACCACTTTGAGTGAACTAGGGGGAACAGTTGCCTTAGAAGCAGTGGTAGTCGTTGGAGGATCCTTGCCCCTTGAACAATTGGCATCTTTTGTCCAATGGGGTTTCTCCTTACACAGGAAGCACCAAGGTTTCTTTCTGCCTTTATCTTTGTTAGACTGTGACTACCCCCAGATGCAGGTTTTGGGGCCCTGATGAAGACTTCTGGTCTTTACCCTTCTCCCCACCCTTATCTGAAGCTTTAGCATCTTGCTTCTTTTGGTCACCACCTGTGGTCTGGTTTTTCTGCTTTACTCTGGTTCTGACCAATCTGTTTGCCTTCTTTCCCAATTCTTGGGGAGAAGTCAGATCAGAGTCAACCACGTACTGATGCAACAACTGGTTTTGGCAAGTATTAAGGATCTGCTCCCTCATCATCAAATTGGACAATCCTTTTAAATCATTCACTTTGCTGCCAAGTAACCAGCCTTCCAGAGCCTTAGTAGCACAATCTACAAAGTCTACCCAGTCCTGAGGCTGTGTCCTCTGGGTGTCTCTCAACTTAATCCTGTACAGTTCAGTGGTTAAGCCAAATCCATCAATGAGAGCACTCTTCAGGACTGAATAGTTGTCAGCATCCTCTTCTCTGACATTGAGGAGCTTATCTCTACCTTTGTCAGCAAAGGAGAGCCACAAGATAGCTGCCCACTGCTCTTGAAGGACCCTCTGTAGCTTACAGGTCCTCTCTAAAACAGTTATCCATTTGTGGATGTCACCCCCAACATGATAGGGAAGGACTATCTTGCTCAGGTTCCTATGGTCATAAGTATACTCCTTAACCTTAGGGACACTGTCGCTGCCACCATGGGACTCTAGTCCCAATTTCTTTCTAGCCTTCTGGAGTTCTAAGGATTCCTTATCTAGGGCCAATTGCTGTTGCCTGAGCCTAAGCTTTACTTTCTCAAGCTCTAGAAATTGGCACTGTCTTTCATAAGTTATCTCTCTTATGAGAAATGGAGGTCCCTATAGAATGCCCTGAATGGTCAGATTCTGCAGAGGGAGATCTAGATCTCCTGGGTAAACTCTGCACTTTTCCAGGAGGAGTGAAGAGAGGGCCCCTGGGGCCTTCTCCACCCTCTTCCTGAACATCTAAGTTGTCCAAGTTGGAATCATTTTGATCCTCCTGGCCAGGGTTTGAGTTTAGGCCATAAAAGGTGTCACCTCCTGACCTGTCTTCATTCCCTGCCCCACCCATCCTTTCTACCTCATCTGACCCAGGGGTCTTTCTAAGGTCATCCAAGATTAACATCTCTATGAGACGTTGAGTGTTGACATTTCTCCCTGTCTTCAGCTTCCTAGAACCAAACATGGCTTTCAATTCCTGAAATGTAAGACCATTGTACCTAGAAGGCAGAGAGCCACTGGCTTCTCCTTTAGAAGACATAACTAGTGCGGTGTGGTGTATGCACCTACCTAACCTACTGGGCACTAAACTCTCTTAGGTTGGAGAAAGGGTGTGCTTTACCCTTGACTACCAAACACTTAGTTCAGTACAACCTACTTATTCTAATCTTTAAGTATTATATGGGCCTGAATACTTTAGTGGTTTTCAGTTAATCAATACAAAGGGATTTATCTGGTAAAACAATGCAGGCTTAAATCCCAACCGCTGCACACCAATGTGAGAAGTTGGCTTGGTATATGCTGTCCACTGATTAAAGTGGGCACCTTGCACCAGTCCAAATGACCCTTATGATATATGAGGTCAAAGATAACCTTTAGAAAGCTATCCTAGTGGTAGCTGTGGAGAGCAGCCTTCAGGCTTAATCTTGAAGGAATGTAAAGCAGCTTGTTTTACCAGAATATCACCTCCTATATTGACTAAATGAAAGAAGAACCACACAGTAGTTGTATAAAAATATCAATTTATTAATATAACACTCTCTAGTATCCTCTACACGAGCATAGAACACAAAGCACACAATACGAGATCAATAGAACAGTTGTAAGTAGCACAATACACAGTGGGCTGTAGGTGGAGACCAAACCATATACTAAAATAGTGGTATAACAATCACAACTTGAGTCAAGACACAGACTAGAGCACGTAGAATCGTTGGGACCCAAAGGAACCACCCAAGGTGAGTAGATAGGGACCCCACGGAGGATAGGTGCAGTGTGCTAACACGACTGCGGGCTCCGTACAATTGTATGGGGAAGGCACAGTTACAGTTTTAAAGTTTAAGGACCCTTCTAGGAGGACTTCAAGCAAACCCTTTAGAACTTAAGAGGTTGAAGAACCACCCCACCAGTGGATACCGTAGTGCCCGAGTTACCTATCCCAGAGGAGCAGGGTGCATTGGTCTGGAGTGGTATCGGAAACCGCCGTCGTTCTCAATGGAGGGCCGTGAAGAAGTACTGATGCCATGAAGGTGGAAAGGGCCTGGAGGAATCCAAGCCTGGATTCTAGAAGGAAGGAACCTGACAGCAGAAGGGATAGAGTCTGGGACACTTTAGGGTGACCAGTGGCTCGGTAGACGAATGCCCACTGATGTTTGGTGCTTCAGATGCAAAGAAGGGATGCATCACTCTGCAGCCACCAGGACCATGAGATGTCGATGATGACCAGGAGCCGGAGGTGAGCTGTCCCACAAAATAAGTCGACTGCTGAGGGGTCAGTGTCTGGCTGGAGCACCAACAAGCCTTGGCAAAAGCAACTCACACAGAAAGGTCAAGCAGGTTATGGTGTGGACCAGCAAGGTCCAGGGTACTCACCAAGCAATGGAGAGTCAGGGCACGTCTGGAGCAAGCAGGCAAGCCCAACAGCAACCAAGATGACCCTCAGGAGGACCCACAGGCCGAATGACCAGGAGTCGAGAGGGGACCTCAAGCAAGATTGCATAGTACCAGCCCATGGAGCACTCGGTGCGAGGAGGCCAGAGTTCTTTGGTGAAAATACTGCTCTGGGTCAGGACTACACGAAGTCCAATGCACAAGCTCAAGAATAGGCAACAAGCATATACAACTGCAAATGGATGTGGTGCACAGGGGTTCGGGTTATGCAGTCCCCACGAGGGATATTGGCCTCAAACTTGCTGAGAGGGCAGATTAACCTCAGGGACCTTCAAAAACCCACCTCCTGTGTTGCTGAAATCTTTGGAGTCCACAGGAGCTCAGGAGCAGCAGACTGGTCAGTTGCATCAAGGTGCCTGCAGTGCAGGGGAGCAACTCCTTCACTCCAAGGGAGATTCTTCAGTTGTCCTTAGTGCACCACAGGTTCTGCATGGAGCCTGGATGGAGCAAGGGCACAGACAAAGCTTTGGATGGAGAGGGAGACGAAGTCGGGCCCAGTTGATGTCCAGTGATGTCCAGAGTGTCCAAATGGTCGAAGATCAGTGGTTTCTACTCATAGAATCTTGTCCACGTAAAATCTAAAGTCTTACAGCCAGGTAAGCCCTTTTGTACCCACGGGAGAAGGTTGGACAGCTTTGGGGAACCCTCCTATGGGAGGGTCAGTACAGAGGGGTGGTTACACCCATGTCCTTTGTCTAGTTTCATGCCAGAGCAGGAGCCAATGCTCCCAGAACTGGTTTGAGCTGGACTATGCACAGGGGCACCAAATGTGCCCCAAGTGCAGACTTTCAGGCACTCTCAGAGTGCACCCACCCAGCCCCAATATACTAAATCCTGTCTGGGAGGTGATCACACCTCCATGTGACAGGATGCCTATTGTGCTGCCTTCCTCTGCTCGAGCTTGGCTCAGCAGCAGGAGGGCAGAAATGCATCTCTGGTCGGCAGCATCCATTTTGTGCTGTCCGAGTCGAGAAGGCTGGCAGTGGTTAGACCAGTGACCCCACAAAGCTCGCTTCTGAAGGGTGGAATCATACCTCCCACACCAGTTACCGATGTGAAGGTATGATTCCAAGGTGTTTGATACCAAACATGATATGTTTCTATACAGCCATTTTCTAGATTGCATTTACCGCAAGGTTATAATGCACCTCTACCTATATGTCCGGCTGAGTCACAGACAGCCCAGGAGAATGGTCTCTGAAGGCTGCAGACGGGCTCTGCTCATGCAAGGGCACCTTCTCACTAAAACCCCAGCACCCTGCCTTCAGGATTGGTAAGGCCTGCTATAGGGGTGCCTTAAGTGAAGTGACCTATAGATAAAGTGAACCTATATCTAACATAAGTGGTGCAAGCACAATCTTACACAGGTTGCAGTAGCAGGCCTGTTGTTCCATTTTGCATGGCCTGTCATGGGTGGCATAATATATTCTTCAGCCCATGGGAGGCCTCTGGGGTACCTATGCTCTTGGTACATGGGTACCATATACTAGGGACTTATAAGGGTACCTCAGTATCCAATCTAGAGTGTACTTTACACGTGTAACAATTTAGAGGAGAAAGCAGATAGACTGGGGTCCTGATTGGCAGGATCCCAGCCAGACTAGTCAAAAACAGTGAAACATGAAGCAAAAAGTGGGGGTAAACATAAGAAGCAGATCCTACTTTCCTACAACTACTAAGACATGTAAAACTTAAAAGTATGAGGAAGCTGAAAAACTTTACAAAAATTTCACAACACAATAATATTGAAACACGCTAAATATTAAAATGAAAAATGCATAATAAGTTTAACGTTAGAAAATGTTCCTTTTATTTAATGTGCAAATGTGAAAAATGTTGTATGTTTTCTACGGAAAGCTTTTATTTTTATTGTTCTCCACTTACTAGGCCACACAATTTTTTTTATTCTACTCTATCCCTTTAATAAAATTAATGCGTTTCATAAAATAGTGATTTAGCTTTATAATCGAACTCTAGGGCTTGACTTAGTGAAATGTGCTATTTCCTGAAAAATGTATTCCTTCTTTCCTCACACCATATGACTTCACTATATTTAGATTGTATTCTTTGGCACATATACATCATGAACAAGCGTAATAATGAAAAGAAAATGGTTTCGGCAGCTTACATGTTATGATCTAACCAGGACATATCAGAATGTAAATGTTTCATAGAGTAGCTCATTGTGATACGATGGAATACCAGACAGGTAACAGAATAGGCTTTCAAAAGTTTCTCATGAGAACTGTCACAGCTGTACCTTTTTTTAGGGCTCGCGCCTGCGTTGCAGTGCGCAGCCCTGCTCACGCAGCGAGCCCTTTTGTATAGGGTTTTGAAAGCTGACCACACGCTCATGCGTGTAATCAGCTTTCGCCTTCAGGCATTGGCTTTCGTGTGCTTTTTTTTTACAAAAAAAGGCACGCGATTGGGCAAAGGCGGGACAATGTCCCGCCTTTAAAACGCCAATTCCCGACAGTGGCCAGCACGCGCAGCAGCGCGCTTTCGCCTTGCTGTCGCTGCCGCGCTCCCTCCACCCACCTTCTCTGTGGTGCGCACGCACCACTAGTTGTTGACACTAGCGATCGCAATGCGATCGCTTTCAGTGCCACTTGTTTTCTTTACTTTCGGTATAATCGCGGCACCCGCGCTTTACGTTTGATGTTATAAGTAAAGCGCGGTGCCGCGATTATACCAAAAGTAAAGAAATAGATTTTTTTTTCTATTTCTTTACTTCTGTTATAATCGCGGCACCCGCGCTTTACATTTAACATTAAAAGTAAAGCGTCGGTGCCGCGATGCTTGTTGCTTTTATGTTTGATCGTGTCCTGTTTCGTGTCATGCTTTCCTGTCTGCCCCTTTACTGTTCCCATCATTCTGCCATCTTCTTTGATCTGGGATCCCCTCAGAATTGTATTGGAAACTCCTTTGAGAGAGTAGTGATGTAACTCCCATCAGCAGCCAGACCTAATGTTCTAACAAGAGAAAGCTTTCTTTTCTATCAAAGTCATGACGTCTTTTCTCTCTGGGTGTCATTTTAAAAATCCAGTTATTAAATGTATATTAGAAGAATATCCATGCTTCAGGAAATTCCCTAAAAACCAAACTGTGTGGTCTCGACAGCATCTGAACTATAAGCAGAATGGGGGCTTGGATTAAAGCACATTACGCATAGGTTCCCATCTGTGTCTGCCCCTTGCTCCGCTGGTACCTCACTTTTTCCCATATTCAAAGTGACGCACTGACGGCGAAAGGGACTTGTAAATAGGCCCCCTACCTCCCCTGTCATCTCACCACACAGCCTTGACTAAATCCACGGAGCTCTGAAGATGCTGAAAAGTGGGACAAAGTACTTTATTACGCATCAAAATAACGAAATAAAATATATATTTTGTTCTTATTAGCCATGAATACTTCTCTCTTCTTTTTTTATGAATCCGACACTCATACTCAGTATTGTTAAAAGCTTGTTGTTTTAACATTCTGGTCCACGAACGCGTGTTTGTATAAAACATAATAATGCGTCATGTTTTTGATTTGAAAATAATGTATTATATGATGGGTAGAACTCACAGAAAATCGACTGTGCCAGGTCTTTGATTTTACTTGGTTCCTAGATCAGACCAGCTCGCACTTTATTTATATCGGAAGTGAAGCTTGTGAAGCCGTTGGACTCGGGAGATGCTCAGTGTTGCTGGGTGGTGTGTGGTGTGTGGTGTGTGAGTAGTTAAACACTTCAGAGCCACATTCTGCCTTTGAAGCACAGGCATTGGGCAGCTCATCAAGCCCCTTACCTTTAGGGCTCGCATATGCCTTTGATATTTGATGTGGGCATCTTCCTGAAAGATGTGCTTCTGGCACTTCCATAGCGCCTTTTCGAGGGAGCCTGAACTAGAAGGAGGGGTAATGTGCATACGATTTGCCTGCATTCCCAAAGACCCAGCAGGCTGTGTTTATGCAGAGGACAGCACTGAAGTGAGGAAAGAACAGTTCCCTGATTGGCTCATATTATAATCTGCTCAAGCCCTTCCAAGTGTTCAGTAGTTCATTGCTAATTTTTCAAACGGTGTCAATTACAGGTAGAAAGAGAAGTTGGCTTTTCATCCTGAGTTTTTCTTTAGAAACTATCGAGGTTACTGGAATACATTTCAACATACACAACGTGCTGGAAGCAGATACATATATAAACAAGCATACGCTCAAGGCAATGGACATTACCTGTCAAAAACTTGTCTGGTGTTTTCTAAATCCAACCAGCTAAACATCTAAGATCACCCAGTGCATATCACAGCTGGGCCAGCCACACTCACAGGTGCACCCCCTGCACGTAGGACAGCCCCTTTAAAAACTACCCTTATGGATGATGCGAGACTGATTCCTGACGCTCAAACATCTGAGCCCATTCTATTCCAATCTTAACTCATGTTTTATGACTTTCTGTCAAAGACCACCTAGTGCGGATAGAGCAGCCATATCGTTGTGTGCACAAGGGAGCTTGCCACACCTACCACCTAAGAAACAAGCATTTGCATTTGCGAGAGTTTGAGCTATTGACATTGTAAATGGCAATGCCTTTTATTTATGTGTTGTTTTTTAAAACATAAATAAAAGGCATTGTCATTTACAATGCCAATAGCTTAAACTCTTTTTTAATATATTTGTAATGTAAATGTATGCATGTATACCTATAACTTTTTTGATATGCTTAACAGGAAAAATAAATAGTATGGGCTGATTCGCTCACATACTTGCACGCTTAAATCTGATTTGAGGGCGAAATTAGCATTGTTTAAGAGTGCAAATTCAAGTGTTTGATTAACATTGTGAATTTGCAAGTTTAAATATGGAGTACTCACTGTGTAAGTAAATTTATGGGGAGAGTATGAGGTCTCAGGGCTAGACTGCCGACTTTGGAGGTAGGAAACCAAGGTCCGAGCCTCGGGGTCGACTCCACATCCTGTGATTCTGGGCAAATCACTTAATCTCCCCGTGCCTACCAAAACAAGCATTTGCAATGCAATAGGTCTCGCATTTGCAAGAATTTGAGTGATTGGTATTGTAAATTACAATGCCTTTTATTTATGTTTTTTGATAATCCGCAAGCGGTGAGTAGACACACACTTTGTACTTATAGTCGTTGCTTACGAGAAGCAAGGTTGGCAGTAACTGCGCCTCTTAACTGCCAGTTTTGCTTCTCGTAAGCAAGGACTATAAGAACAAAGTGCGTGTTTACGCATCGCTTGCAGGTTTACAAAAAACATAAATTAAAGGCATTTTAACTTACAATGCCAATAGCTCAAACTCTTGCAAATGCGAGACCGATTGCATTGCAAATGCTTGTTATAATATGTTGTAGCCATCTCTAACTGCCCTCATGCTGACATGAACGTTTACCATGGAAATCGAGGACAAAGACGATGGACCATCAAAAGATCTCTCATCATTGAATGTCTATGACACATTTATCTGTTTGTGCAACATGTTTTGCTGCTTTCTATATAGGACGTGTTCCTAACTAGAGAGGCTCTCTCTCATCTTGAGGCATTCAATGCATCCCCACCCTGCTATGCCCCTTAACACTTTGCTGTGCTAGCCTGAAGTGCTATAAGATATTGCTTACGCTGAATTATTTGTTTTACCTATGCTTTGTGAATAGATTTTCTGTTTTTATGCTGATGATAGCTATTGCTGTGATTCTCTCCTCACCTACATAGATGGTTGCTACTGCAAATGTTTGGAGAACTCGGCTGAGTCTCCATAACCACCCTTTATGGGGAGTTCGATCTTTTCCTTAGTTATGTGACCTTGCTCCTAAATCTATTTGCACTTTTCTAGAAGAAACTCATTATGGGTTCCTGTTAGGACAGGTCCTTTATTTTAGAATAGAGATTATACTCTGAATGGAATACTCTGTTTTTAATCTCTTTATGCTTGTTCTAACCAGTCTTATTTCTGAATATTTCTGTGATCTATTTGCCATTATTTTGAATAAAAAGGACCAAAAATAACGACTAATCTACTAAAAAGAGGAAATAAACTTTTGAAACTTCACCAAATCCCTATTGACTGAAAGTCGAATGAAATTATTAATGTCTTAGTTGTGTAAAGCTCCATTAAAAAAACAGCGGAAAAGATTCATTGACCTAGAAAAGAGCAGATCTTCCATGTTCTCCAAGTACGTTTTTAAGTGATATTTGTGGAAAGTTTTATCAAATTTCTGCGCTCTCAAGTACGTCATGCCTTTTGAATACTTCGCACCCTGCTCTCTGGGTTGTCCATGGCCTACCTACCTTAAGGGTGGTGACATAAATATATGAAAAGGGAAGGTTTGAGCCTGGCAAAAGGCTTAATTTGCCAGGTCAACTTAGCAGTGTAAACTGCATACGCAGGATCTGAAATGGCAGGTTTAAGACACGGTTAAAGGGCTAAGTAAGTTGGTGGCACAACCAGTGTTGCATGCTCACTAGTAGCATTTGATTTACAGGCCCTGGGTACATGGATTACTACTTTGCTAGGGACTTTTCATGTAAATTAAATAAGTCAATAGTGGATGAACCAATATTACCATGTTTAGGGAGTGAGCACAGCAGTGTAGCACTGGTTAGTAGTGGTAAAGTGCGCAGAGTTCTAATACCAGCAAAAACAAGATCAGAAAAGTGAAGGAGGAAGGCAAAAACTTGGATGGAAGACCACCCAAAGGCTGTTAGGTCTAACAGTAAGCTTATGTAAAACAATGGTGTAAGATATTGATAGCTACGATATGGGCTTTGCTTACATTGTAGTGTTCTCTGCTTAGTTTAACAGGGTGTGAACGGTAAATATTGATCATTATTATTCATGTAGGTGGTCACCGCAGTGTGGCCCGGGAGTATGGCGTCAATATGTTCACAATGCAAAGGAGTGTAACTACTGTGAAGAAGTTAACTTGTGAGAGAACAAATATTTTCACCATTTGGTTCACAGGAGGTCCTCCTCAGAGGTTCATATACTTCGAGAGGGTTAGGTGGTGCACGATATATTGTTGTTTTTTGTCACTGTTAGACAAAGGTTGGTGAGGGTGCTACTTGGTTAAGTTTTTTAAATACTTATAATACTAGAGTTCTTGTTTTGTACAGCTTGTTTACAGATACTCTTTAGATTTAGGTTATCTACGAGGACCCAACAGGTTACAGTATGCAACACTTTTTTCGTCATATTGGGCTCTAATCTGTTGGCTGTTGGTAACATGAGCAGTGAATTCATTGCATGTTAAACAACGGGTGTTTTTTCACCCACTCTTATCACTATGGCAGTCTGGAGACTTATTTGGGCTTCAACACATTATTTTACCTTATTGATTTGGGCACTGGAGATCCACTGGAAAGTGGGACATGGTTTGAAATGGCAACATAGCATTGGGCACTCCCCAACAATGATTCATTCTAAACATGGAAAAAGGGAATCAACATTGGACTGTGTATATTTGGGAGTTGGGGCATTGTGTACATATATATGTATCATAAGTTTATTGTTCACAACACTGCACCTATGAGCACTGTGCCATCTACTCCAGGGTAATATACAAACATCTGTCTAAATTATAAGGCTTTTTTCATGAACAGCCACATTGTTTTGTATATTTTCATAAACAAATACTTGAATTACCAGAGTTCATTAAGTGAATAGCCTTGTTGTGACACTTGAATGAGACCCACTGAACTGTTACTTTTCTACCTTTTCCTTGTAAGCAATAACATTAGCATTGATACGGGTTTGGCATTTGTGGCTTTGTTGCAGCACATATCAGAGATTGGTATATGTATTACTGTCCTGCCTCTTGTCATGAGTCAGGAAGGTCACGTCCTTTATGAACTCTTCCCACTTTTGGTAGCCCATCATATATAGGAGAAACACGTCTGCAAAGGGTATTATATTGATCTGTAATCATGAAATCGATTACTAAAGATCCATTTATAGGTTGGTTTTGAGGCTGGTGGTAATTCACTTGAAAGACATCATTGTGATTAAAGCAAAATATGTTAGATGAGATAAGAATAATGTTTTTTTCCTCCATCTGGTTCCAAAATGAAACAATTCTAATGCTTTTCACTCAGCAAAGGCCAAGGACAGGACACCTTTCATGGGGAGCTTTAAAATATCGGTGCCCCAGTCTGCTATGGCTCATCGAAGTGTCTCTAGCCGACATAGCAAACATCCCTTGAGGGGGCTTTTGATTCTTACAGTTCATAATTTTGAATGAAAGCTATCAGTGTAATATCATTGCTGAGGGTGGGTTGCATACTAGAAGGAAGTGGGATGTTCTGCAGTAGATGCAATTTTGTAGCTTGCTGCAATTCCATTCTTCAACCAACCGTCAGAGGGAAACAGGTGCTGAAAAACATGCTGGCCATCGATTTCCATATACTATCCCACTTGACTGATGTAGTCTGTTGAGTATCACTTGGAGTTTAACATAACACTCTTCAAGTTAGCATTTATTCTGTCCTTTTATAGGGTATTTCACACAGGAAATTTGTGGTTAAAGCCAGAAGTTACTTTTAATGGGTTTACCAAAGGGAGGATTTCATTTTGTCAGAAGAGTATTTGAGGTATGGTTTAGAATGTAAAAGACTGGTCAAAACAGGAGGACATATTGGGGTAAGCTAAGTCAGTCCCTTACTTCGTGTCTAGTTCTTCAATGGCATTGAAGAGGGCAGAGGAACAGTCTATAGTGCAAATATGCCTTTTTTTATTAATGCAGACTAAAGCTTAGTTTCCATTGGGAAGGGTGTGCTCACTATCGTTGGAGAGGACCAAACTGATCCCTGGACAGTTTATCCTGCATTTTAGAATAGTCATGCAACATCCACAATCCTTTACAGGCAGGAGATTTGCCGCTCCAGTTCATCAGAGCATTCTGAAATTTAGAACAAGCATCATTGTAAGTTAACCTTTTCTTTAAGAATTTTATATGAAGCCTAAGAGCGCTGTAGATATGAACGATAAGCATCTTTCAACATATAAACGTGTCATACCCTTGGCATGCAAATGTTCCATATTTTAATATACAATGTTGCATAACCATATGTTTTAAAAGTTTGTACATTCTTGAGTGCTATAACTCTTAAGCCCCAAAAAATAAATAAAGCTTGCAAAAAGAGTGGCATGCAACTGCAGGGGCGTGTTTGAAACCACATGAAATCATGTAGATTGGCATGTGCGATTCATTCTGGCAATTTGAGATGAATGTACTTCTAATATTGTATATCATGCTTTGTCACTAATTTAATCATTTCTCTTGTCTTTTTCCACAGAGCAGACAGTTTTGTCATTCCGTCTCTCATTCAGGCAGAGGTGATGTAATTGGATAAGAAAAATGGCAAGACACATCAGGCATGAATGCTTTGGGGTTCAGCATTGGACATCTTCAACTGATTGAGCGGTGGGAGAAAGTTTCAAGAGCAGTCTGTTGTGCTGAGACCATGATCCAGGAATGTGTAGTCTAACACTTAGGCACCAACAATATAGTGGGTACTTGCATGGAAGATATTCTGAATGCAATATTGAAACCATTTGTGATCATTTTAAATATTTCTCTTCTTATGTAGTCACCTGGTTAAATACTGCAGAAAGACAGGAGGTGTCAATAAGCTTGATCATTTATAGTAGTTTTTCAAGAATGTCAGTTGCAAGTCCACATGCAATGGCTAGGAAGGCTTATGGATTTCACCAATATATATGCATCATGATAATTACCATTTTACTTATTTCTGTCTGATCAACATTCCATCCACAATGCAAAGACACATGCCACACAGTTGGATCAGGTTTTCCCACACTGGGCTTTAGCAGTGCATTGCTTTAGAAGCATATTAAAAAAGAAAATAACATGATGTAGTTATAGTTATACTTCTTAATTTCACCTAAGCTAGGTTCTAAGCAAACCTCTATCATTAGGCTTAGCACAGGATTCAAACATCACTTAAGTTTGATTTTTGTTTGTACCGTAGCACTTCCACTGATCAAGTGCCTCAGGGCACAAGGAGGATGAGACTCCTTGAAAGACTAAGTATCAGAACACAATTTTCAAGGGACTCTAGCCAGTATTATATAGAGAAGGATTCACCAGGGTGCCTTGCAAGTGACATTTCTGTAGAGATTTTGCAGTTTAAAACTCCTGAAGGAATTATTTTTACAAATATATCTATTCAATTTTCTGTCGTTTTTTATCGTCGATCAGTGAGATCCAGACCCTAACAAGGCCTATTAATGCATATAAGTCAGTATGAGAAATGTAAGCACAAGAGTACTCCTATTGGTTGAAGTTCAGTTATGTGTACTGACATTTTTTGGAGTATAATTATTTTTCGATACAGCATAGATAAGAAAATTCTAAAGTCATTTACATTTCACATTAATATACATAGTACCATTGAAGGGTAAGGGTACATATACTAGAACATCGTACTTAAATGTTTTAAATTAAAATGACATGGTTTAATGTAAAACCTCACTCAGTCTTATTAAAGGGACTCAATTTGTGAGTATTTCTTTAGAGACTGATATGGAGGTAATGTCAATTCTTTGGTCTCTAAAGTGCAAAAGATAGCAGCACCTTTACAGTCATTTGATTTCTTGCTGCTGCTCCACATTCTAGACGCAGGGGTTTCTTGACTTCCATTTGAAGAATTCTCTCCATTATAGATACTTGTCTCATATGCCCACAAGCTCTAAATCATTTTTTCTTGACCATGCCTATATATTAAGGGTCCAATTGCATAGTTGTTTTTGTGATAATGGTCTCATTAATTTGTTCCCTTGGATAGAGGCATCAACATTAACTCCACATCAGCCACCTCTGGTCAACATGATAGTCTCCCCTTTGGAGGTGGTGTCAAAAAAAGATAATTGGGCAAATAACACTGCATTCATCACCTTGCACACCCTAGAGACTCCCTGGACAATGAATTTTGGGTAGAGTGCTCTTGCTCAATGACTAATACTTCACTTGATGGCACAGTGGACTTGGTCTGTTCAGGAGGCAAGCAAATATAATTAGAGAGAGTTGCCACAGAGTCACCATTTAAGCTGCTACCAGTGAATTGATCTTGATGTGATTACAAGGCGATTCAGATTTCTGTGTGTTACACGTTTAAGGCCTGAAATATATAGTATACTGTCTTTTTACAATTAGGAGATAGTCTGAGTACCTTAGTAGGCAGGCAGATCAAGTGAAGAGGGCTTGCTGGTATGAAAGCAGGAAAATACAATAGCCCCTAGGTTCAGCACTCTAAGCAAGTTAGCTATGGCACAAGGTGGAAGAACTTGGTACAGAAGATGTTTCTCCACTTTGCTCACAGTAGTGGGCTGCCATGCTTTGGGGAAAGTAACCATTCTGGAATTAGTTAATTAGTGTGTGCTGTGGCCTCAGATCACAATAAATCTCTTCTTTTTGGAGCTGCATGGTCAGGCCATTCCATCTCTCAATTTCCCAGTACACTGTACCATACAGGTGAGCTACAGACAAATTAAAGGTGCCTGACCGGAGAACGCCTACAGAGGTCAATAATAAAGACATTTTGGATGCACTAACTTGCTATTTGGAACTCTCAATACCATGACTTTATTTGGTGCCTTTAGGTGCAGTGAGATTTTTGCAAGGTCAAAGGAGGCCAGTGTTTTGTGGGGTTGTCCATTCATAAACATTCTATTGGAAAAGCTTTACATAAAAATCATATCAAGGAGTTCCAAAACTGACCTGGCGGAGAGGGATACCATGTCCGTACAGGGTCACAGAGGGGTAATTAGGCCCTCCTGTTCCCTGCTACAGGTCGAGGAAAAATAAGTATGTATGAAGAGATAAGATAACACCAAGTTCTGTTTAAGAAACTACTGGCTCAAGCTCAACAAACAGTCGGCCTCACTCAGGACGGATCTACTCATCACATTCAGAAAGGGCCGCGCATGTCCAAAATCATGCCATTGGTTGATTGGCATTCAATAACTTCAAGCTGTGAGGCCACGACATCATTGTGTAAAGTGTTGCTTTTGCATCCTTTATATGGTTAAGTGCAAAACTAATGCTATACAAGCATTTAATTCCATCCCTGAGAGGAATAATTACAAGGTGTTTCAATTCTTTTAATGGGTTAATATATATTCATTGCACAGCCACTATAAAGGTTATCATCACGTAGGGGAATAGTTTTGATGTTCTTATAATATTTCCAGTGGAGAGATTAGGCCTGCATTGTATACTTGTAATATGTAAACAGATTGCGCTTTTGCTAAGATTTCATTGCAGTCTTAGAATTTTGGTATTTGTTTAAAAAAAAAAACAAGCATTGAACAATACGTTTATAATCTCAACAAACAATGCAAGATAGAGGTTTAAATGTAAACTCCAAAAATGGGCATTTGAAGGATAACTTAAACAAAGGAAGAGCATTCCAAGAAATTGCATGTGCAATTAAGATTGACTCTCTGAGTAAAATCGTGCAACGGTATCGATTTATGAAGGAACATAGTCCCCCTATCACTGCCCCTCCCACCGCATGGAAGTAGATCTAATGTGCTAAGGATTTAACTTACATGCCATGCCCAGCAGTTGCCAGTGGGTCTTTAGGCAGGTAACGCACAAATGGCCATGCCACCACAATAAACCTCAAGAGGGCTCCACTCTTCATTATGGGCAGGTACAAAAGAGAGGTTATCAGACGCAGTTTAATTGTTGGGCATCTCGGTGGATTATGAGGCACACTTAAAACAAGGCAGAAAATGTGGGCATGTGAGCTCAAAATCATAATGCTAAGATATACCAAGGAAAATGACTATGGTTGACAGGTACATGACAAGAGAGCCACACTGGTAAACACTGGGGGGCATATTTACAAGGAGTTAATGCCGCCAGAATGTCACTTTTCCCAACATTCTGCAGCATTAGTGTGAAAGAGGCGAGCAATCGGTGTTGCAGTGTGCATTCTGCCACAACACCCATTGCTTTTTGACACTGCCCCATATTTACAAGTTATGAGGCAGCACCAAAAATATTGCCAGGGCATACCTGATCTTAAGCAGGGTATACGAGGAGACATGTTTTGTTTCTCCTTGAATTTTGCTCTTTCCACGAGTGCTGCATTCTGCAGCACACATAGTTAGAGCAAATTGCCTGGAAAGATTACTTATGTGCATAAAGGGAAGGGACTCCTTCCTGCTCATAAACAATCTTTCCAGGCACTTTGCTCCATCTATGCAATCTAACAATTGACCAGGCACACTAGGCAAAATGGTGCTTGGGTACCTGCACTGGCACTTGACAGCTTTTTTAGTGCCAGCACTGGGGGTAACGCAGGGGTGCGCCATATTCTTCTAAATACGGCGCAACCCTATGTTTTGAAACTTTCAGAGCACGGTATTATTACTTTTGGGGTAACACCGTGCTCGGACAGTTTCTTGTAAATATTCCCCCTGGGTGTCTCTCTGGAAACTTAAAAAAATCACTGGGGTGAATATCTGGTGGTCAGATATTCTTTAGCTACCAAAGCTTCAAGAAGGACGAATGCAATAATGCAAAATGTTACCAAGAACTCATGTTTTCACTTCATAAATATTGACTTACTTACCGTCACAACACCTGGCCATTTTGCACAAGATGGGGTCTATCTCTTAGATCAATGCAATGAGTTATGTATGTGCAATTAGGAATTGTGGGTTGTAGATTGCAGCTTAATTAGATCAGGACTCTATATATGAATGGAGAGTTGAGGTCCTGAAGTGACACCCAGGAAATTGGCTGAGTCACCAAAAAAGTGATAAACTGATAAGGGATGATTTACTTGCAAGCCCACATAGGGCCTTATCTGGAACTAGGTGGCTGAGGGACATCTGCTGAAAATGGCAGTTGTCTTGTCTGATTTATTTAGAATGATTAGGGCATCTACTTTCTGTGGATAGTGTGGTTGGAACATCCGCTGCTTTTTGGTGGATATCCTGTATACCCCGAAGTCTAAATAAAGTGCACTGTCGCAATGAGTTACGAACTGGGGAATCTAGAGGTAAGTTTTATTTACATTGTTAATAGCGGTAAGCTCGGTCCTGAAGATGTGGAGGACAACAAGTTTTGCAGTGGTCAAAATAATGCATGCATAAAAAAAATATTTAATATACAGATGTGTAAGTCATGTTAATTCTATGCCTTGAGAAATGCCACCCAGACCTATATATCATGGGTGAAATAATAGTTGTCTACTAGACTGTCTCTTGCAACTATGTCCTTAAGAGAGCTGTGCAATCACACTATTAAAGGTAAATGTTTTATTGATGTTTTCCATGGACAAATGCCCCAGTCATTGCAATTAGCAGTGGCACGTCATTGTCAGAGAAAACTAATAGCTTTATTGCACAAGTAAAGGGAACAAAATCCCACCTGCTTTGTAAGGTATAAATAATCCCCTCTGCTTTTGCAGCATGTGTAAAACGAAAAAAACAGATCAATCTGCTTGAGTGACTAGAAATCCAGTTTGAGGGAAAAGTTACCCCTTGGACCTTCAAAGGGCTCAGCAAAATTCTAGGATCCTAACACCAAGAAGTTGCCACTGCATGTGGGGCACATGAGAACAGCTGCACAATACAATCCCCAGAGAGCCTGAAAAGTTGCTGCTGAACATGAAGAGGAGCAGAGCTTCCCTGACCCAAAAATGCCATCAGCAAGACAGCTGCCTGAAAAACTGTTGCTGCCTGTGGTGACAAAACTCAGAGCTTCCCTGACGTGGCTACTAGTGCCAATCCAAAGAGTCACACAAGAAACTGCATCTTAGCAAATGTTATCACACCTAAAATCCTATAACAGTGAAGAGGCACAAAGCAGTGTTGGGAGTCCTGCAGGTTTATGATTGCCAACAGATGAGAGGGAAGGCCACACCATTGAGCATCAGAAGACTCATGTGACCCCAGCATTAGCTCCTCCAGCTTCAGCTGCTGCTGGGGGCTTTCTGCACCTGCTCAGAGACAACATTTATTGACAATGGAGCGTCTATCCCACATGTCGGTAGTCTTGACTGCAAGTGGAGAAGTGGTACAACCATTGACCGGTACAGCCAGGAGGCAGTGACTGGCAGTATGCTGAGTTGAAGAGGCTCTACCAGGATCTGCACAGGGCTTGCTGGCAGAAGATCCAAGCGGCCGGTACAGGCTGGCGGTGCTAGATGAGAGAATCAGCAGATCAAGTGTCAGTATGATGAGCTGTGATATGACCAGCTCAAGGAGACAATGCTGAAAAGCAGATAAACACAAACCAAACAAGTCACTGAAAGCCCTTCAGTATGGACGATGTGTGGCTGTATCTATTGCCCTTGAGGGCCATCTTTGACTATGCACTGCGAGTACCTCCTTAACTATATAGAGTACATCTCAAGCAACATCATTCTTAGAGGGAGTTCACTCTTCATCTGCTGCAATGGGATATGGCAACACATTTATTGAATAGCAGGGATATGCTCTTTGGGTCTCGGAGATTTGTCGATTAATGCACTGCAACTCAGTTTGCTCTTTGAGTACTACAGTTCCATGAGGCCTACCACAGTAAGTTCTGCAAATTAATGAGATCTGCCACTGTATGCCCTACAAATATATGAAATCAGACAGTATGCATGGCTGCCAAGTGAGATCTGTCGTGGCATATATTGCAGCTGAGGAAGATCGGTCACGGCATGCACCAAAGCCCAGACGAATTTGTCACAATGTCCTGCATGCAAAGTCAGTGTAGCGCAGAGAGTCTACCAGTGCAGCTCAGAAAGAACTGTTAATTCAATCTACTGTCGCTCAGGGATATCTGGAATTGCATGCAATGTGGCTCAGAGAAGCTCATTGCACCTCGGTCGGATCTGTCACTTCATACACATCATTCATCATTTATCAAATGACCCCCTCACTCTTTTCTTCTCCTTCTTGTGGCCCAGCATGCCATGTTGGCACCTTCAGGATAGGTTAATTTCAACACCTCTCAACACCTACAGACAGCTTTAGCTGCTGTCAAGACCTCACATCAGCACACTCACTAACACATCTGTGATTGAAAGACCAGTTGTGGACAACACCAATACTTACAATGGGTTTTGAGTCGGCCCATTTCTCATCCTTGGTTAGCTTTTTGCCAATTTCATTTTCTTGCTTATTTGATGCCTTTTCTCTCTTCATGTTGGTCCCTTCACTAAACCATTGCTTTTTTACCATCCTTTTGTTTGGATGACTTGTATCCTTCCACTAATTAGCTTCTGGGAACTACAACCTTTTTTAAATGTAGCACTCAGTGGGAGTTCATGTGTTTTCCTGCTCTCCCCTTGCTTTCTGTATGTGCTGATATCCTCATCACTCCCCTTCCACTATGTTCTCAGTGTTGAGTCCCCATCTTCAACTCGTCTGTTGCTTCCCCTATCCCTCCCCAAAACCCCTCCCTCTGCTGTTGCTTTTCTCCTTGCTTACTGCCGCCCACTGTCGGAGTTGACTTGCTAGTTCTCTATACTCCCCACACTCCTGTTACTTTCTCACCTTCCCATTTAAAAAATATATATATTTTTACTTTTTAGGTAGGAATAGCAGCTGCAATTTGTTATCACATTACTCTTTTCTCTAAATGCACATTAAAACGCTTTTTAAATGTACCACTGTGTGCCCAGCATCTTTGATTGGTAAATTAAAAGAGAAAAAAAGGCAGGCGCTGTTCGTTCAACTGAAAGAAAAAATATGCATCTTAACTTGAAAAAAAATACTTTTCACATGTTGTTTGTGATCTACTGTTGCAGTTCCATTATTATTTAACTTGAGTGGAATTATGTGTGCTCAGTGGACATGCTCGTAGGTTTCCTCATCCTCTAATTCACAACATTCATCTCGATTTAGTTCGACTTTGTATTTTTTAGTATTCTTGTAGAGGATGAAAAGCTAAATGATTATAACCAGGTTGGCAATCAGGCCTGGATCTCTGAATCCTCCGTTTTTGACTAGCGCCTTGCAATCAGGGATTTGTGCATCCAATTCTGCTCTAGTGGTTTAATAAGTTCACCCTCTACATCTCCTGATCGTTATTACAGGCCAGTAACTTTATCAGTCAGCTGTGACATGGTGAAAACTTTCTGTTAAGGAACCATGACTCTTTCGCAGGTCCCATCATTTTTGATTGACTGGAATCAATTAGTGCATCCTATTGTGCTAATGTTGGTTGCCCTGGTGGATTTGATCTCTTAAGTTGCTTACAATTTCCCGTTCCCTGCTGGTTGCCACTGTTCTCTGGCATTGGAAAAGCATTTTCCAGGCTAATCGATAAAGAAGTTGCTGCTCTGTTACATCTTCTGTAGCTTGTTGCTGTTTTGACAAATGTATTTCTAATAATTGATAAAACATAAGCATTCACCTGAATGTTCCTGCTGCTAAAGTTCCCTGCGCCAATGGGCCATGAAACGCTCAGAGCTTGACAGGTCTAACTATGCCTGAATTACAGAAATATTTTCTTGAAGCTAAAAATAGACGCTTGAGTTTGCAAAGATATAGATAGCACATTCAAATTTTTAGGAGCTACGACTGAAAATGCTCAGCCCCACATAGAATGTTTGAATGACAAAAATTGCCCCTTTCAGATCTCAATTTGCGACAAGGTGCACAGGCCTTTGGGGCAGAAGATTCGGTTTCATACTATACAAAGGTTTGTTGAAGCTTTAAACAAACCTTTTTGTTTTCTGCGAGCAATAGTAGAGATGCATTTGCCGACGGGACAGAGTCCTCCTAATTTAGAATCAACCAACCATTGTCTTCCTACTGCTACCCAACAGCGATTCATCTTTTCTGTGGTTATTTTTCTATGCTCCAAACTACCATGTATGTTCATGAATCCTTCGTGATCTTGCCTACGTTTTCGACTGCTTCTGCATTCCATGAGCGGTTCTTCAATGACTGATACTCATGGAGAAGTTAGTCTCAGTTTGAAGGGGTGGCTTGGAGAATGGGTCTTGCACCAGCCATTTTATCCTCTGTTTAAACAACTTCAGAGATCACAGTGCATGAACTAGAATTGCCTGCAGTGGTTCCCGTGAATTAGTTACCACCTCTCTCCTGCAGTAAAGTTCATACCCTTCCCTCCTACATCCAATCTGCGATTGGTGTTTGCCATCACCCAGTTATTGATCATGCTTCCTTTTTCTCTGTACAGCACCCTTTATCTCCAGACTTCCTAGACACATCAGTAGAGAGTCCCATGTAGTACTAGGTCATTTCACTCATTACAGCACCGCTCAGGGCCAAGATTTCTCAAAGGATAGCTGACCAGCTGACCAGGATATGGAACCTTAGTTGCCTTTAATGGAGTCTTAGGGCCTATACAAGCAATGGGTAAGCTGTATTTTTTCCGACTATATATTTTCGCTTCATACATGCAGCAGGGAAACACATGGGTAAATCAGCATGTTTCCATTGACTTTAAGACCCATTCAGTTCTCAGTGATATAAGGGGCTAAGTGTCTGGAGTAACCCTGGGCATAGGTTGCGTAGTAGCGCTAAGCATAGCTACACGAAGTGCACTTCGCACTATGCACGCTGCGCAAACTGCGTAGTGCAGTAGGGAAATGCTGTTTGCACTGATTGCAGAGTGTCGGATGCTTGTCCGCACTGTGCAATCATTGCAAACGGCAACTTGCACAGTGCATACGGTCGTTTATTGCCGCTCAAGTAGATTTGTACTCGAGCGGCAGCTTTCTCAACGTGGACTGGTACTTTCTCATCGTGAGCGGTCGCGAGCATACACAACCACTCGCAATTAGAAACCTGACCTCCCCGCGTTGAGAATCTCGTCGGGAGGTTTATTTTCCACGCTCGCGATCGACAACTTGATGTTGCTGATCATGAATGAGGAAAAAGTCTCGCCGGGATGTTGATTTTGCTCGCTCGCGTTCGCTAACTTCACATTGAGGACCGCGAGCAAGCAAAAAATGCCCGCTATGCTACGCTACGTGATTTTGCACTGTGCTACGTGCAGTTCGCGTAGTGCGTAGTAGCGCAAACTACGCACGCTTCATGGGCGTAGCGTATTACTACGCCCAGGGTTAGTCTGGAGGCAGATTATGGGGCAATATCTCATTGTTAGCATAGTGAGAGCTTTTACCTCAGTACACCTTTCTCGTCACCCATTGTCACAAGTCTTCAGCAGGGCTTTAAATGAACTGCAGATATTTTACCATCCTATGACTTGCCCCTCTTCTCAGCGCTTCCTCCGTAGATGATCTGTAAGAGACAAGATTTCATGCTGTTCATGTGGCAGCCATTTTAAGCTAATGTAGCTGCAGAGCGTGCTTCATATATGATATGAAGATAATAAGAATTATTTGTTTTAAAATAAAGCTGCTTAGGGTCTCAAGGATATGCAATAAAACCTATAAAAAGAGTATTGGAACTTGAAGCAAGGTAGAATTAAAAACACCTCATGCCGTGATTAGCTTCCTGAAGAATGTTATTGAATATGCTAGTCTGTAATAAGACAATAACAAAAAGGTGCACTTCCACATATTACCTGGGGATAAGATGCTGCCTATATGGAAAGAAATTGCAATATTCACATTCAGCAAGGAAGGGAAGCATCCCAAATAATCAATCTTAACATTCTATTTCCATGCTGAAGAGAAATTCTAAAACATATGACAAAATAGTTGCGAACTGTCACGTCATTATATTTTGGAGTGTAGCAGGAAGGTTAACAGAGGCATGTTAGACCTTGCTCCCAAAATTGTTGCTTTTTGCAAACACGTTTTGCTATATCTTTTTGTTGGCCTAGGACTCTGAGCACTTTACAACTGCTAATCAGTGCTAAGGTGCATGTGCTTCTGTTGCAGCGCGGAACGTCAAATTCCCCCTTCGGCACAGACCAACTACCTCGGCATCCAATTCACTCAAATACATTCATTGGTGGGGCCCATAACACCAATATACTTACACTCCGTTGATCTGTTTTTCTGAGGGAAAATACGCTTCCCAACGCTGACATGAGAGGAATACCTTTACCTTACCCTTACACACATTGCCCTCAGACTCTAAGATATCCCTCTCATAAGGAGATGGATCATTTAGTTGTTATTTATGATTTTAATGAATAGAAAGCTCGTCTATCTACACATTACTTCTTTACCATTTTTCTCTTATTCCAATAATCGACACAACACATTTGTCAATTAATCATATATTCTTTATCTAAAATATTGCAAGAAATGTTAGAAATCATCGTAAGCATTTCAGAGCATCATATTTACCTATTCTGGCTAAAGCCGTCCTCTAAGTCAATCAGTCAAATAAGAATTTGTTCAGCAAAGTTAGGCCGCAATTCAGTCTCTCAAAGATTCAGGATAACAGCTGTCCAGCAGTGTCACCGGCCTCTCCGTCAGCATAACGTCAGGAAATCGAGTTCGTCAAAGAAGAGCAAGACCTCAGCATCAGCGTATCCGTTAGCGTTAGTCATTTGTTCAATTACCTACCTACTTTTATAATGAAAATAATATAAAAAAAGTATCAAGATCGGGGTATAGAGAGTCCGGATTGGTCAACTTGGGGTCCTGAGGTGAAGTTCTCACATAGTCCACAAAATGTAGTCATCGCACTTGCTGGTTCTGGTTTTTAAATCAAGCATTGTCTTTTGCCTTGGATGGGTTCCCGGAGCGTCCTTGATGGGTACATGTTCTCCCGGGGTCAGGTCCAGGCCACTGCTGCTGGCGGTGACGCCTGCGCACTTCACCCAGAACCTTGTGTTGTCAGGGCAGTTACGTTTAACGTCTCGTTCAGCCATCTTGTTTAGCCCAAAATGGTCATCTTAAGCAAAAGAAACACAAAAACTTAATTAAAAGATAGAAATGGCTAATAAAATGTAATTCCCTTGCTAATACCCATATGTGTGTGTATTTATCTAGCAGAAGCAACACTCAGAGCGGTTTATACTCACTGAATAAAGCACAAATCACAAATACATCACCAAAGCAACATATAACATGCAACATTCTAGTTTTCTACTATTAATATGCGTACTCAAGTTAGTTTACAATTAATATAGCCATGCAAGGTGCAATTCCCACGTGTAATTCTTTTGTTAATATAGTTGGTGAGTTATCACTTCAAACAAATTAATAATATTACCATTAATTGTGTATTCAGATTAACATAAACATGCAGAATGGGGAGGTATACAACATTTTGGACTAGCCGCTCCAGCAATCCCCCCTTTGGTAATTATATCACCACACTAATTTAAAATTTTGTATCCATCTAACGGAAATTTTGAATTGATTTCTTGTTTCGTTCATATTTCAGTTTCTCCGGTTTCTTCTCTTTTTGCTGTTTTATACATGCTATCTTTTAACTCTTCTAGTTCTATTTCTTCAAATTCTCTTTCTTGTTTCTTATCCCTTCTCTTTAGGTTTTCTCTTTTTATCCTTTTATGGTTTTTATTCTTTCTACAACAAATACAACCTAGTCTAATTATTAATACTAAGGAAATCACACAAGTTAATGGAAATAATATCTTACCTATAAATGTACTACCAAGTTTTACTACAAAGTCTTTAATAGCTGATATTTTCTTACCAATCTTCTCCCAAACACCTTCAACCTCCAGTGGTGCAATTTCGTCATGCAATTCTGTAATATACTTAATATAAATTTTCAAATCTCTACTTTCGTCAGGAATGTAAGTACAACAATGTTGAACTTTCAGCATTCCACAGACTCCACCCTCTTTTGCCAATAAAATATCAAGGGCAAGTCGATTTTGCATTACCATAGCATGCATGGCAACCATTTCAGTATTTACCAATAAGAATCCTCCAGCGGTGCTTGTTCACAAGCGATCCACTACTGTTGAAAGTTTTCTAATTTTGTTTGCATTCAGAGATATTCCCACTGCGGGTATCAGTGCTCCAAAAATGTCACCCACAATTTCAGTCCAAGATTCTCTCTTACTACGTGCTAAATAACTACCTAGACTATGAACACTATCTTCTCCTCTATCCATGTGAAAAATCTTTGGAAAAACCAGGCCAACATAACATGTGCCATACCAATGGTCTGGCAAACGATAATATGCCCTGTTCCCACAGATGAAATACAGTCCTGGAAAGACTGGATCTCTTCCACCTTTAAATCCCCATCCTCCCATGATTCAGTATGTATCATGGCACTCACTA
Source organism: Triturus cristatus (assembly GCF_964204655.1). Taxonomy (NCBI): domain Eukaryota; kingdom Metazoa; phylum Chordata; class Amphibia; order Caudata; family Salamandridae; genus Triturus; species Triturus cristatus. The sequence goes on from NC_140590.1 coordinate 1,282,793,193, forward strand.
TTCCCTAGAAAATAATTGTCATACGCCGTCTGATTCCTTCTTATACATAATTTCCCTTTCTGAGGCCAATCTAAAGCCATAGTTGGACTCGTTTCCCCTCTTAAATGTTTCTCCGTTTCTACATCCCAAACCGTTTTCTCCACTTTCCCTTCTGAAATCTTCCTTTGCATTTTCAATCTCCTTTCTTCAACCATATCCAAAAATTTCTTCTCCTCATTCTTTAAACTGCAAGTCAGGTTATTTCTAAATATATGTTCTAAGGTTAGTTCATTTGTCTCTAGGAAAAATTCACCTAATAATTTTGCAGGTTTTACCTTGTTTAGTTTGTTAATTGCTGGTACTTGTGAAAATATAGTATCTACATCTGAAAATAATACTCTAATTTACATGTTTGATAAAATAAACTAGCTATTACACTACGTGTTATTCCATATGTTACAGGAAGGTGATGATAAGTCACTCCTTCAGATACAGATGCAGGTAATTGCATACATACGTAGCAATCCCTTACATCCATTGTTTTTACATATTCATACAGCAACTTTGAAAACACATTGTTAGAAAAATGTGTTATTGACCTATCTTTATGTAAATAGTTTTTATCTATTCTAGATGGGACTACCTTTTGAACTTTCCCTATATTAGTTATGTTATCACTATGTCCTTCTAAGGTATCAACAGTAACTTTATATGAAATTAGTAGAGCAAGAATACGGCAAAGAAGCATTAATAATCATTAATAATCCTGTACAACAACAACAACACATTTTGCACCATCTTCTAATAAAGGTACATCTACTTTTGCTACTTTCTATGTTTGCCATCTTTCTAAAATGAGCCGTGTGTTTTGACTTAGCCTCTTCTGCTTCACAAATAGTTTCTAACCCAAGGCTTCTAAGCACCTATGTGGTTCTACCAGTTTTTGTCTTTTTCAGTTTTTTATTGTTTTTCCATCAGTAACTTCCTTGTCTCATTCAGTTTGGCATCTCATCATCTTTCACCTTCCCTTCGTTTTCAACATACAGGTTATCCGCTTCTTCTCCAATATCGGAGAAGATAACTCTCAGGATTTCCGATTCCTCATCTTCCTCAACCACTTCCGGTACAACCACCTCTGGATTTCCTTGGCTATCTGCCTCTTCCTTCACTTCAGGCAGGGCCACATATGTCCATTCCGGTGATTTATACTTCTGGTTAGGTTTTCTTGTTCGTTTGTTTTCTTTGACTACTGTCTGTTCTTCTTCTTTCGATTTTCCCTGACTCGTTACTTCATTCACCTGTTCAGCTCTTGGCGAATTTAGACGGGTCAGTCGATACCTCAGTCTCTTTATTTTGTTTGGCCACACCTCGTCTTTGGCTGCTCTTTTCAATTTACTCCCTTTATCATTCTTTTCAGTTCTCCAAGCTTGCTTTTTACCTTAAATGAGTACTTTTTCCACCTCTTTTGTTTTCCCTACTTCTGTCCCTCCTCGTATCTCCGTCACGCAATCTTCCTGCTGACTACTTATCCCTGCTTCTAACTGGATGTTGGAGTTCCCTACACCTCCTCGGGGGTCTTCCGCAATAATCTTTCCCTCTCTCTCTGTATCTGGCACCTGTCCATCTAAAGGTGTTGTTTCAGGTGGAATTTCTCTCAATCCTTCATCTGGTACTTCCTTATCACGGATTTCTTTTATTGTCTCTCCACTCTCCTTTTCTTTGTTCTTCCTTTGTTCTTTCTTGGATGAATGGGCTCTTGGTTCTGTCTCTGAGTCTGAACTGGATTCAGAAATCTGTAATCCTTTCCTCAGGGAGTTACTTCTGGGGACCAAAGTTAACCTTGGCTCTGTCTCCCCCCTTTCAGGGTTTTCTCTTTCTTTATCTTTTGGCTCTCCATCATCTGACTCAGTACTGGATTCTGATTCATCAAAATACTACTTTTCTTTACAATCAACTGGATTTGGAATTCTCAAAGTATGACTTGCATGGATCCAGTTCGTCAATCCAGCACACTTCACAGCTGTTGTTGTAGTCAATATGACTTGCCTTGGTTTTCCTCACCTGGGAACCAAACAGTTTCTTCTTCTGTGTACTTTTATCCTTACCCAGTCCCCTGGGCTTATATCATGAGCTGGCTTCTTTTCAAGAGTGGTAGCATCCGCTGCAACCTGATGAAACGCAGAATTAAATGCGTCAGACAGGCTTTTACAGTATTCCAATATCATGTCATCAGTTATTGTCATCAGCTTGTTGACTGGTATAAATACATGTCTCATTGCGCGTCTCATGAGGATCTCATGAGGACTCAAACCAGTAGTTCTGTCTGGTATTGATCTAATAGTCATGAGTACCAGAGGCAAGACATCGGGCCATTTTATACCTGTGGCTAAACACATTTTCCCTATTCTGGTTTTGATAGTACCATTCATTTGTTCCACTACACCAGAAGCCTCTGGTCGGTAGGCACAATGCAGTTTTTGTCATACATTCAATGCTTCACAAATCAGTTTTATGATCTCATTATGAAAATGTCCTCCTCTGTCTGATTCAATTGTTACTGGGAACCCAAACCTAGGAATAAATTCCCTCAACAATAATTTTACCACTGTCATTCCATCATTTCTTCTTGTTGGGAATGCTTTCACCTGTTACAAGGAGGCATCTCAAAGAAATCTACTTGCATTCTGGTGAAAGGCCCTCCCTCTCGACCTATTGTTCCTAGACTCACCACTGTCTTTCTTCCTGGATTGTACTGCTGACAAATTAGACATTTTTGACAAATACTTTCCGCCACAAGCCTAAACTTGGCATTATACCAAGTTTGTTTAAAAGACCTAATCATGGCATCTCTCCCTATATGTCCCTGTCCATGATACATCCGTGACATGGCAGACATCATGCTATCAGGCATAACTGTTCTTCCATCTCGATTGACCCACATATGATCTTTTTCTCTTGGTGCACATTCTGCCTTTACCCACTGTTTTACTTCTTCCTCTCCTGCTTCTTCCTGCAATTGTCTTACCTCGTCCCAGGTTCCCACAGTGTTAGTAAACATTGGGAAACAAGAAATCGTTTCTTTTTCCTTTGCCCGATTGATTGAATTCTGATTTCGTGCACAATACTGTGCCATGTCATTGGCGAATTTATTTCCAGTGGCAATGTAATCACCACTGCGACTATGAGCAGCACATTTTACCACAGCCAATTGCCTAGGCAGCTGTATTGCCTCAAGCAACTTTCCAACCACTTCAGCATTCTTAATGGGAGTCCCACTTGAGGTCAGGAAACCTCTTTGCAGCCAAATTTGGCCGAAATCATGGACCACCCCGAAGCCATACTGGCTATCAGTTATTACAGTCACCCTCACACTTTTCCCAAACTTACAGGCTCTTGTCAGGGCAATAAGTTCAGCTACTTGGGCCGACCTTACTCCTTTCAAATAGGATGCTTCCATCACTGCTGCAACTGTACATACTGCATATGCTGCACTCAGCACTCCATCATCTGTTCTCAAACAAGATCCATCAACAAACATGAAATAACCACTTTCTGGTAAAGGGTCATCTTTTATGTCAGGTCTTGGTTTTGTACAGAAATCAAGTATATCCAAACAATCATGATCTGCTTCATCTCTTACCTCCAAATGCTCTACATCAGGCAACAATGTTGAAGGATTCACATTCACGCATCTCACAAGACTCACATTTGTTGCACCCAAAATGACCTTTTCATACTTAGTCAGTGGGTTGTGCATCATATACAGAGTACGCCTCCTTGTTAAAAGAATCGCCACATCATGAGGCATAAACACTTTCACAGGGTATCCCATCACAATTCCTTCACTCTGTTCCAAACTTCGACATGTAGCAGCTACTGCTTTCAGACACCCAGGAAGGGCTACAGCTATTGGGTCCAACATGGTTGAAAAATAGGCAATTGGTTTCCTCAGTTTTCCATGCTTCTGTACTAGAACAGAGAGTGCACATCCATTTCTCTCACTGCAATACAACTCGAACTCCTTATCGTAGTCAGGAATACCTAATGCTGGCGCTTCACACAATCCTTCTCTTAACTTCTTGAATGCTGCCAACTCCTCTTTGTTCAAATCAATAGGATCTCTCACATCACTTCTTGTCAGACGTACAAAAGGTTTTGCAATCAATAAAAAATTGCCTATCCACTAAAGACAATATCCAACCATTCCCAGAAACATTCTCACTTCTCTTTGGGTCATTGGTGGACTCATTCTTTTTATGATCCTGATTCTATCTATGGGTATTTTCCTGTGTCCTTTCTCAATGCTGTGTCCCAAATATTGGACTTCTTTCTTACAGAATTGTAATTTCGATGGTGACACTTTTAGTCCTCCATCTGCCAAATGATTCACCAAAGCTACCGTGTCTACTTCACAAGCTTCACGAGTTTTCGATGCCACAAGTAGGTCATCGATATACTGGACTAGTACTGAATTTTCAGGCATTTCCAGACTCTACAAAGACTTTTTCAATAACTGATTAAATATTGAGGGGCTTTCTGTATACCCCAGTGGAATTCAGCACCACGCAAAATACGCTTGCCGAAACGAAATGCAAAAATTTGCTGACTGTCATGGTGCAATGGGATGGAAAAGAAAGCATGGCACAAATCAATCAATGTGTACCATTCTGCGTCATGAGGGATCTGATATAAAATCACAGATGGATTCGGTACAATGGGACAACATGGTACAACAATTTTGTTTATCTTTCTCAGATCTTGCACTATTCTGAACTTCCCACTAGGCTTTTTCAGTCCCATTATTGGTGAATTAAATGGGCTACTCATTATTTCTCTCAAAATTCCTTGTTTTATCATGTTCTCAATCACAGGAGTAACTCCTTCAATTATTTCAGGTGTCAACTTATATTGTGGGACATTTGGGTAACATACTCCTTCTTTTACAGTTATCTTTACTGGATCTACATTTCTCATCAATCCTACATCTTCTCCTGTGAAGTCACAAACTTCTGCTTTTACTGATTGTTTCAATTCTTTTGGTAGTTCGTCAGGGTTGAATACAGCAAAGGTTCCTGTAACCTCTTTCTCTCTATTTGCCAATGTCATTTTATACAACACATCATCATCTGGTGTTTCAAAGGCTATTCCATCCGGAGTACAAAATATAGTGCAATTCATCTTGCACAATAAATCTCTACCTAACAAGTTCACAGGACTAGTGTCACACACTACAAATCTGTGCATTTCAGAATATTTCCCTATACTAACATTCACTGGTTCTGTAAGGTAAGTTTTAATCTGTCTATTGGAGACCCCAACTACTTGGATCGTTTCATCAGAGAGAGGAAGATTCTTAACATCAGCTGATCTAACAGTTGATCGAGTAGCACCAGTATCAACCAGGAAAGTAATATTTTCATTATTAACTTTTCCATCTACAAATGGGCCTGTCTGGTCTACTTCTAGAGTTGCGCCAAGTACGCACTCTTCTTCCTTCCTTCGGCACCGTCAATAACCTTCTTCTGAATCGCTTTCATCACGTTGCAGCCAATACTGCGAAGCAGCGCTAGCACTTTGCGGCTTATTTACCTGTTCTTCGTTGTAGAATCCATTCTCCTTTCTATACATCTGGCAATTTTTGTTCTGTGGAAAAGGTGGTTTTGGCACCTGATTCTGTTGTGTTACACCCTGCTGTTGTTGTTGCTGTGGACCACTCACCTCATTCTGCACCTGTGGATTCAAGGATGAACTTTCATCATTAGTACTTGGTGGATTCTTACACTCGGATTTCCAATGCCCTATCCTACCGCAATTATGACACGGAAATTTCTTTTTAGCTTCCTCAATATTCCCTTTATCTTTCCCAGGATTAAATCTTTGTTTTGACCCAGCTTGTTCCACTAATTGTGCTTCCTGTCTCTCTACTACTTTTACCTGTGCCCACATTGCCTTCTCTTTTAGTTTTCGCTGTTTTGCTTCAATTTCATCACTGAAATATTTAGCATGTCTCAATACTTCATCTATTTTCTTGTTTTGCCAATCTACCGCATGCTGTTTTATGATTTCACTAATTTCTGGACGAAGACCATATACAAACCTGTATACGAAATGACTCAAATCCTTGTCACTAAAATTTTCATCTCCACTGAATTGTTTAGAGGCTAAGATTAACCTCTCATATTAGGCATGTACGGATTCTTTGCTTTCTTGTTCTGTCAATTTTCACCCAATCTGTCTCTTTAGGGGGTACCTTGTTTATCAGAAATGCCATCACCTGATCATATTTTTTCATTACCTCAGGGTCTGGAGCTCCTGTCTTAGGATCCCTTGGGTATTCCTGTGTCGGCCAATCTATTACTATTTTACATTCTGTCCACAGATCTGCTGGTACTATTATATCAAAAAAGCTATTCAGGTCAATCCACAACACTTTGGATAGCTTCACAAATCTGTCCACCTGTCTATACCACTCGACGGGTTTTTCACGCAGTCGAGGGAAGTCATTCGTAAATGACAAAATATCCTGTCTAGTCCATGGGACATGCACATATCCTCCTCCCGGAATCTCTCTCATACGGCATTCTGTCACAACCTTCTCTTTCTCTCTCACAGGATAAGCTGAAAACGTTTTGTCTGAAACTTCGTCTCGCTTACGATACCATCTGCTTTTCCATTTGTCCACATCTCCCCATTTTCTCAACAAAATAATTATATCCTTAATTGACCTATTCGTCCAGTGGTATTCATGTTTCAATGTCTTTTTCTGTGAAATCTACTTGATAGGGTTTCTGTAAGGCTTTTACCTTTTCAATATCAATACCTATCTCATTTGCCACTTCTTCTAATCTTTCATGAAGACTTTTTGCTCTCCATGTTACGCTTTTGCACAGAAATAACAATTCCTCATCTTGGTACGTCTTTAACTTCTCTGTCGGGATAATTCCTACTATTAATTCTTCCAGTACCATTCGTAATTTAGCTACATCTATTGACTGGGATTCCTTGTCTTTCTTTTGCAAGCTTCTTAACCATTCACTCAACTCCTCTGTAGATGGTCCTAGTGGCTTCTCTACATTTCCTTGTCTAAAATCTTTTTGAGTTTCTGACATTGTCTCTATCATTGTCATATGTTTCTCTGCACAGTTTTGACCTACAAAAGGATTATTTGAAAAACTCGGTTCAATCATACTCATAGTCTGTCTCCATGGATTCTCACTCTTACTCATTCTTGGTTGTTGTACCGGTTTATTACTTTTATAAGGGACTGTCAAACAATGTTCGCTGTCTTTCTGCTTGTCAAAAATAGGCATTACTGGACCTATCGTTACTGGTACAGTTACCGCTTCCAAATTCTTAGTCAATTCTCTTATTTTCTCCGTTAATTCTAGGGTTGTTTTTGCTAATTCTGCTGAATTTTCTCCATCCAATTTTCCTCCAGACTTCTTTTCTACCTCTCTAATAGGATTGTTTCTTCCCAAATCTTGGAACTCTGGTTCCGATTTTATGATTCGTACTGTCTCTTTCATTGGGGCACTTGGAGTTAATATTTCTGGTTCTGGTCGGTATGGTGGTGGATTCTTATAGGACATATCATCAAGAACATCATTCTCGGACTCATTCACTCCGTACCCTCTCGATTCCACATTATGCCTCTGTTCTACACACTTTCGTCCTTCATTCTCTCCTGCAGTTCTTACGGGACACAAACCCTCAGTCATACTCGCATTCCGCCACCTTCTCATTCGATCATCATGCGTCTCATGTCCGTACGATCTGCCAAACAGGTACCTATATCCTCTACCATTTCTCTGTCTTTCTCGGTCATGCATTTCGTCTTCCCACTCCGTCAAAGCCTCGAATTGAGTCGGTCTAGGTCTCGGTTCTAAATTCATCATTCTCTCTCTCAAATTTCTCAAAACTGCCAAATTAAATGAACCATGCTCTGGAAAAGCCAACAACCATAAAGGATGCAGGGGTTTTGGTGGAGGAAGTAACTGTCCTTCCCTAGTTATGATCGGTTTGTCCTTCTTAAACCACTTCTTAATTCTACCAAACCAAGATTTTTTCTCTTTTTCTGGTGGATCGTAATACATTTTCCTTTCTTTCGTGTCTCACTAGTTTCTCCTTACGACTGTACTGCTTACTCTGTCCAATTGCAGTGCGACTCACACTAACGCACCAATAGGGAGCGTTTACGTCACCCTGTATTTCTCCACTTCTAGCGCGGAGTACACTAATGCACCATCCCGGAGCGTTTTACGTTTCTGACCGACTGTCCAATCCCAGCGCGGTTGTTCTGACGTCAGCAGCCGCTGCGGCAGCTCCTGCTCCTGTCTACCCCTCCTTTACAAATCTGCTCAGTAAGTTTTTGTTTCATTTTCTACAACTCTGTTAGTAACAACATTGTCCGCTTCGCTAACCAAAGAATAGCAATAGACCTTTCTCACGAGAATTCCGTCTTTCCCGAGAGCAGCGCTTTCCTCTGCCCTACTACGGAATCGTTACTTCCGTTGATAAAGTAGCTCATCCCTCTACTTCACCCTTCTAACAAGCATTAGCTAACCGTTTCTCTAGTATTTAAGACACATAGTTGGAGACCCAATGCTCCTGAGAAATAAACCCAGAGTTTCACAATTAACCTGAATGCTATTTCGTTCTCACACTTTCACACAAGAAAATGTAGTACATTCACACAGAATCCTGTCTTTCCCGAGAACAGCGAACAGTCTGTCCTACTACAGAATTATGACATACGTTAACAAAGCAGCGCTTCCTCTCCTTTGTCCTTCTAACAAGCTCAGAGAGTACCTATTACCTTTCCAGTGATAAGCATTATCGGAATGCCAGTTGGATCCCTGGTACCCAAGACCAGAATTTCACAGGTAACCTTCGCTATCATACACACTTCTCTCACACAGAAAATGTCTCTAGTGGCAACACACGACAATGTCACCAAATCGAACCCAGACAATGCGTCGTGCAACTTCAATCGTCACACGTTTTCTCCTGTGTACCTACAGGATAACAACAATTCCGTCTTTCCCGAGAACAGCGCTTACCTCTGCTCTACTACGGAACCGTTACAAACTTCCGACTTCCTACATCCCAGAAGCTGTGCAAACAACATAAAACTCGACACGACTCAACATAGAGTGTTAGTACATAAACCAATATCAATAACCAATAATCAATAAGCTATTTAGAAGCAATAATCACCAAACCAAACAATAAAAACCATCGTCTTGCTACCAGAAAAACTGTTACAGCACGGAACGTCAAATTCCCCCTTCGGCACAGACCAACTACCTCGGCATCCAATTCACTCAAATACATTCATTGGTGGGGCCCATAACACCAATATACTTACACTCCGTTGATCTGTTTTTCTGAGGGAAAATATGCTTCCCAACGCTGACATGAGAGGGATACCTTTACCTTACACTTAAACACATTGCCCTCAGACTCTAAGATATCCCTCTCATAAGGAGATGGATCATTTAGTTGTTATTTATGATTTTAATGAATAAAACTCGTCTATCTACACATTACTTCTTTACCATTATTCTCTTATTCCAATAATCGACACAACACATTTGTCAATTAATCAAATATTCTTAATCTAAAATATTGCAAGAAACGTTAGAAATCATCATCAGCATTTCAGAGCATCATATTTACCTATTCTGGCTAAAGTCGTCCTCTAAGTCAATCAGTCAAAGAAGAATTTGTTCAGCAAAGTTAGGCCGCAATTCAGTCTCTCAAAGATTCAGGATAACAGCTGTCCAGCAGTGTCACCGTCCTCTCCGTCAGCATAACGTCAGGAAATCGAGTTTGTCAAAGAAGAGCAAGACCTCAGCATCAGCGTATCCGTTAGCGTTAGTCATTTGTTCAATTCCCTACCTACTTTTATAATGAAAATAATATCAAAAAGTATCAAGATCGGGGTTTAGAGAGTCCGGATTGGTCAACTTGGGGTCGTGAGGTGAAGTTCTCACAGAGTCCGCAAAATGAAGTCATCGCACTTGCTGGTTCCGGTTTTTAAATCAAGCATTGTCTTTTGTCTTGGATGGGTTCCCGGAGCGTCCTTGAAGGGTACATGTTCTCCCGGGGTCAGGTCCAGGCCACTGCTGCTGGCGGTGACGCCTGCGCACTTCACCCAGAACCTCGTGTTGTCAGGGCAGTCACGTTTAACGTCTCGTTCAGCCATCTTGTTTAGGCCGAAATGGTCAACTTAAGCAAAAGAAACACAAAAACTTAATTAAAAGATAGAAATGGCTAATAGAATGTTATTCCCTTGCTAATACCCATATGTGTGTGTATTTATCTAGCAGAAGCAACACTCAGAGCGGTTTATACTCACTGAATAAAGCACAAATCACAAATACATCTCCAAAGTAACATATAACATGCAATATTCTAGTTTTCTACTATTTGTATGTGTACTCAAGTTAGTTTACAATTAATATAGCCATGCAAGGTGCAATTCCCACGTGTAATTCTTTTGTTAATATAGTTGGTGAGTTATCACTTCAAACAAATTAATAATATTACAATTAATTGATTATTCAGATTAATATAAACATGCAGAATGGGGGGGTATACACAATTTTGTACTACACGCTCCAGCACTTCTTCCCTACAAATCTGTGTAATTGGTGTATACCTGATTGACATATGAAATTTACTTGTAAGTCCTTTGTAAAGTGGTACGCCAGATACAGAGGGATTGTAAGTTAAATGCTACTAGTGGGCTGCAGCACTGATTGTGCCACCCACAGAAGTAGCATTTCAAATCTGTCTCAGGCCTGCCACTGCAGTGCCTGTGTGGGCAGTTTACTGCCATTTCAACTTGCCATTTAAAACTACTAGCCAAGCCCTAAACTCCCCTTTTATTATGTTTAAATCACCCCCAATGTCGTTTCTAGGTAGCCCTATAGGCAGGGTACTATGTAGGTTAAAGGTAGGACATGCACTGTTGTGTTTTGCATGTTCTGGTAGTGACAGCTAAATTTGTTTTTCACTACTGTGAGGCCCACCACCCTTATAGATTAGAATTGGTAATTCCCATTACAACTTTTAAGTGGTAATTTCTGATCAGAGAGGAGTAGCTTTTTCATGTTATATATCTTTAAAATGGTAATAATAAATCTTCCTTATTGGTGAAGTTGGATTTAACCTTACTGTTTTAGAAATGCCACTTTTGGAAAGTGAGCATCTCTCTGCACTTACTGCTCTGTGTGCCTGACAGCCTGTATTCAATACACGTCTGGTATGGGCAACAGCTACATTTTTACATTCCCTCTAGACAGTTACAACGCAGAACACTCAACTGCATCCATCTGCATACTGATTGGTCTTCCTAAGCACGAGGGATGGGAGGGGCTCACACTCAACTTGAATAGGTAGTGTCCTACACACACAAAGGGCTTATTACCCCCCACAGCCGTGGTACCCAAACTGTGTGCCACGGCACCCCGGTGTGCTGTTAGTAGCAGCCAGGGGTGTCGCGCACAACTTTGGAATGTACAAATCATGTTGTGGGCAATTTCAAAATGATATGTTTTTTGATACAGCAAAACCAAAGGAAATGATGGACGGAGTGTTGAACATTGCAAGCACTCGCCCCCAGTCAACTGATCTGGGTTTAATCCATCACCGTTCTTTAGCCCACTCTGCCACCCCAGTTCAGACATGGCCATATGCAAATCAGTCTGACCCTGTGCCTCATGGGAACAGTCCAGCCCGAACTGCCAAGCCATGTCTTCCCTGGACCGGAAACAAGCTTCCTAGGACCGGTTTCTGGCATTTCAGCCGTCTTCAGCCAGGCTTGCTTGAATCCAGTGGCAAAGTGAGCACGGGACTCACGTCTGAGCATACCCTGCCAACTTATGGCGAACAAAGCAAAACCAAAGGAAATGATGGACGGAGTGTTGAACATTGCAAGCACTCGCCCCCAGTCAACTGATCTGGGTTTAATCCATCACCGTTCTTTAGCCCACTCTGCCACCCCAGTTCAGACATGGCCATATGCAAATCAGTCTGACCCTGTGCCTCATGGGAACAGTCCGGCCCGAACTGCCAAGCCATGTCTTCCCTGGACCGGAAACAAGCTTCCTAGGACCGGTTTCTGGCATTTCAGCCGTCTTCAGCCAGGCTTGCTTGAATCCAGTGGCAAAGTGAGCAAGGGACTCACGTCTGAGCATACCCTGCCAACTTATGGCGAACAAAGCAAAACCAAAGGAAATGATGGACGGAGTGTTGAACATTGCAAGCACTCGCCCCCAGTCAACTGATCTGGGTTTAATCCATCACCGTTCTTTAGCCCACTCTGCCACCCCAGTTCAGACATGGCCATATGCAAATCAGTCTGACCCTGTGCCTCATGGGAACAGTCCAGCCCGAACTGCCAAGCCATGTCTTCCCTGGACCGGAAACAAGCTTCCTAGGCCTGGTTTCTGGCATTTCAGCCGTCTTCAGCCAGGCTTGCTTGAATCCAGTGGCAAAGTGAGCAAGGGACTCACGTCTGAGCATACCCTGCCAACTTATGGCGAACAAAGCAAAACCAAAGGAAATGATGGACGGAGTGTTGAACATTGCAAGCACTCGCCCCCAGTCAACTGATCTGGGTTTAATCCATCACCGTTCTTTAGCCCACTCTGCCACCCCAGTTCAGACATGGCCATATGCAAATCAGTCTGACCCTGTGCCTCATGGGAACAGTCCAGCCCGAACTGCCAAGCCATGTCTTCCCTGGACCGGAAACAAGCTTCCTAGGACCGGTTTCTGGCATTTCAGCCGTCTTCAGCCAGGCTTGCTTGAATCCAGTGGCAAAGTGAGCAAGGGACTCACGTCTGAGCATACCCTGCCAACTTATGGCGAACAAAGCAAAACCAAAGGAAATGATGGACGGAGTGTTGAACATTGCAAGCACTCGCCCCCAGTCAACTGATCTGGGTTTAATCCATCACCGTTCTTTAGCCCACTCTGCCACCCCAGTTCAGACATGGCCATATGCAAATCAGTCTGACCCTGTGCCTCATGGAAACAGTCCAGCCCGAACTGCCAAGCCATGTCTTCCCTGGACCGGAAACAAGCTTCCTAGGCCTGGTTTCTGGCATTTCAGCCGTCTTCAGCCAGGCTTGCTTGAATCCAGTGGCAAAGTGAGCAAGGGACTCACGTCTGAGCATACCCTGCCAACTTATGGCGAACAAAGCAAAACCAAAGGAAATGATGGACGGAGTGTTGAACATTGCAAGCACTCGCCCCCAGTCAACTGATCTGGGTTTAATCCATCACCGTTCTTTAGCCCACTCTGCCACCCCAGTTCAGACATGGCCATATGCAAATCAGTCTGACCCTGTGCCTCATGGGAACAGTCCAGCCCGAACTGCCAAGCCATGTCTTCCCTGGACCGGAAACAAGCTTCCTAGGCCTGGTTTCTGGCATTTCAGCCGTCTTCAGCCAGGCTTGCTTGAATCCAGTGGCAAAGTGAGCAAGGGACTCACGTCTGAGCATACCCTGCCAACTTATGGCGAACAAAGCAAAACCAAAGGAAATAATGGACGAGTGTTGAACATTGCAAGCACTCGCCCCCAGTCAACTGATCTGGGTTTAATCCATCACCGTTCTTTAGCCCATTCTGCCACCCCAGTTCAGACATGGCCATATGCAAATCAGTCTGACCCTGTGCCTCATGGGAACAGTCCAGCCCGAACTGCCAAGCCATGTCTTCCCTGGACCGGAAACAAGCTTCCTAGGACCGGTTTCTGGCATTTCAGCCGTCTTCAGCCAGGCTTGCTTGAATCCAGTGGCAAAGTGAGCAAGGGACTCACGTCTGAGCATACCCTGCCAACTTATGGCGAACAAAGCAAAACCAAAGGAAATGATGGACGGAGTGTTGAACATTGCAAGCACTCGCCCCCAGTCAACTGATCTGGGTTTAATCCATCACCGTTCTTTAGCCCACTCTGCCACCCCAGTTCAGACATGGCCATATGCAAATCAGTCTGACCCTGTGCCTCATGGGAACAGTCCAGCCCGAACTGCCAAGCCATGTCTTCCCTGGACCGGAAACAAGCTTCCTAGGACCGGTTTCTGGCATTTCAGCCGTCTTCAGCCAGGCTTGCTTGAATCCAGTGGCAAAGTGAGCAAGGGACTCACGTCTGAGCATACCCTGCCAACTTATGGCGAACAAAGCAAAACCAAAGGAAATGATGGACGGAGTGTTGAACATTGCAAGCACTCGCCCCCAGTCAACTGATCTGGGTTTAATCCATCACCGTTCTTTAGCCCACTCTGCCACCCCAGTTCAGACATGGCCATATGCAAATCAGTCAGACCCTGTGCCTCATGGGAACAGTCCAGCCCGAACTGCCAAGCCAGGGAAGACATGGCTTGGCAGTTCGGGCTGGACTGTTCAGTTCAGTTGACTGGGGGTGAGTGCTTGCAATGTTCAACACTCCGTCCATCATTTCCTTTGGTTTTGCTTTGTTCGCCATAAGTTGGCAGGGTATGCTCAGACGTGAGTCCCTTGCTCACTTTGCCACTGGATTCAAGCAAGCCTGGCTGAAGACGGCTGAAATGCCAGAAACCGGTCCTAGGAAGCTTGTTTCCGGTCCAGGGAAGACATGGCTTGGCAGTTCGGGCTTGACTGTTCCCATGAGGAACAGGGTCAGACTGATTTGCATATGGCCATGTCTGAACTGGGGTGGCAGAGTGGGCAAAAGAACGGTGGTGGATTAAACCCAGATCAGTTGACTGGGGGTGAGTGCTTGCAATGTTCAACACTCCGTCCATCATTTCCTTTCGTTTTGCTATGTGTTTTGATACTCCACCTGTCAGCCGGTGTCAGGAATCATTGTATGGCCCAGTGTTCTAGTATTATGCTTAGCTTTAGAGCAATTTTTGCGTGCCCCAGCAGGACGGCAATATTTACTACCCCAACTTATTTTCTCTTTTTGAGATCCTGGAAGAGCGAAATGAGTGAGAACCACTGAAGTACACATAGAAATTAGACATTTTCAATGTGTTTTGGTAGGTGAAGGCTAAGTTCCACAAAATATGTCACACGATGACCAGAAATGAGTGATCCCTGCTCGAAAAGGACTCCAGCACAAACATGCAATGGTCAGCCTTTCAGCAAGTGAACCTCATTTAAATGCACCCAGCTGCAACGCAACATACGGGGGAGTTACAAGTGCCACCTATATAATCTGGAATCATGGTTTGGCCCACGAGTGCACGGCTCCATACACGCCTACATGTTCACATATCCTCCACATATGCAGGATGACTGTTGAGCATTATTGCTGCCTGTGTTTTGCCCACCTCTGGTGACCCTCTTTACAAGTTACATCAAGTAGGTTGTTAGAATAACTGCAAAGACAAACTCATGACCACCAAGCTCGTGTATTTGATGTTAAAGAGGCAATCATATTTACCGCTTTCCAGGGGAGAGAAATGAAAAATGAAAATGTATTGGAGTAAATAGGTTAATTGATCAGATTAGATTAGATTAAATTAATAGCTTCTAAAGTGCCTGGTTACTCCAGACGGATTGTCCCAGCACTGAGAATTCTCCTCTCTGTTGAGTGGCACCCCTATCCGAAGAACAGTTCTCTAGTACCAGTCTTTTTGCGATGCCCCAAAGAACCAAGTTTTGAGTTGCCTGCGTACAGCGCTTCTGAGGGCTGCATCCTAAGATCAAGTGGTAGTTGGTTCCAAGCTATATCTGCTGCTAAGAAGCTGAAAGATCTGCCTCCCAAGCGTGCCTTTAAAATTTTAGGAATTGTCAACCTAGAATTACCTGCAGACCTAAGGTTCCGAATAGGTCTATAGGGGGTGAGTAGAGGCTGAAAATAGCTAGTTTCTTTCTTGTTCAGAATTATATGGCAGAAGCACAACGCTTTGAAAGTCACCCTGTCCAGCACCGGTAACCAGTGTAGTTCCCTAAGGGCTTTCCCACGGGGGCTCACCTTGGGATGTTCAAAAGTAACCGTGCTGCAGCATTCTGAACTCTCTACAACATTCCCATGCTGATTTTGGTGACCCCTAAGTAGAGAATGTTGCATTAATCTAAGCGGGATATAATCAGAGCCTGAGTTTTGGTTTCTTTTTGCTGCCAAAGATAAAAGATCAAACATTTTCCTTAGCATTCTTACCGGGCCAAAGCAGATGGCGGCCACAGCTGATATCTGATTTGCAAAAGAGAGGGTGTTGACGAACCATACTCCAACATTTTTAATCTTTGGTTTGGAAACCGGTGTCGGACCTAATTCTTCCGGCCACCAGATGTGAGACCAAATGGAAGGTTGTTTACCAACTACCATAATGTCTGTTTTTCCTGCATTTCCTTGAAGGCAACTGCGATCCATTCAGTTGGCTAGGTAAATTAAGCAAGCTTTAAATTCAGGCACAGCCTCTACATCCCTCTGTTCTAACGTGATGATCAGCTGCATGTCATCAGCATAGGACACCAGCTTTACCCTGTATTTTAGGACTATGTCAGCTAGTGGGCGCATATAGACTTTAAATAACGTTTGGCTGAGGGTAGAACCCTGTGGCACCCCTTGTAACAGGGGTCGAATTTCCAACTTAAAAGGCCTTTGTAGGACTTGGAAGGATCTGCCTGTAGGAAATGCTTGATCCATTCCCAAGTGCAATCTCTGATTCTGGCATCCCACAACAGTTCCAGGAGAAGGCCGTGGGATACCGTATCAAAAGCCGTACTTAGATTCAGCAGGATCAGTGCTGCTGTCCTCCCTTCATCTGCTGCCATTTTCAGAGCTTCAGAGGCTAAAAGTAAGGCCGATTAAGTACTATATATAGCTCTGAACAATTATCCAAAATGTTGACCTGGCATATAATGAGACACTTATTATTCTCTACACTTGTGGTTAAAAAGTACTCGTTATTGGGGCAAAAAAGCAGCGCCAAGTTTTGTCTGGTTCACCTGATAAAAAATAACACAACCAGTCTTACCAGGTCCTGCAATGTTAAATTCTGCTAAAATCCAAGCGGGCCCATAAAATCAAGGTGCAATTTGCCTATTTTGTTTGAATGTTTACATACAAGTGATATATAAAACGAGGAGGGCAAGGATGCTGATGCATTACTTCCGCTCCCAAATAAAATTATTGTTGCAAATAATTATTTGTAATTTTTGGAGATGCTGTTATTTTGACATTGACCCTGAAAATGGGGATTTACTTCAGGAATTGCTATTACCGCAGTATACATTTGTGTGGCAATTCTCAAGTTTCGTCCGATTTCTCACCCAGAGATTTCACCAAGTTCAGATCGTAAAAATGTTGGGAGATGGGTAAACACCAACAGTAGATTATTCTGTGGAAATTGTAATCCCCATTAAGCCGGTAACTTGTGATGGCCAAATCCTGATTACCACAGCAGAGAAAAACAGGAGCATCTTTTACCCCTCCATGAACTGATATCAAAACACTAATATAGGTACAGCAGCCCCAGCTCTGCAGCACTCCAATCCCACACCTACCCAGCACCTCTCTGGCATTGTAGCACCTCATGCCCTCACCCACCCATCTTCTGTCTGGGCCTCTGGTGCTGCAGCACTCTGAGCCCACGACCCGGACGGCACTGGTCTGACTGATGCTATGGCACCCTTAGCTCTCACCCCGACCGTCATCTCTCTACCCCTGGAGCAACCTACCAGACCTAAAACCGGAACTACAACATCTGTAGCGCTGCAGCGCCCTTGATCAACACCCACCCAGGCGGCACCTCTTGCACTGCTACATCCTGAACTTGCAACCAGGCCAGCACTTCTCTAGCACTGCAGCCCCCCTAGAAATCATCTTGTGCGGCACCTCCCTGGCACTGTAACGCCCAGAGCTTTCACCCAAGCCGGCACCTCCCTTCAGCAGTCTTTAGCAACCCTAATCATCACCTTATCTGGGTCCTGTCTAGCGCTGCACAACCCCAAACCCTCACCCAGGTCGGCACTTCTCAGGAACTGCAGTACCCAAAACCCTCACTTAGCCTGCACCGCTCTTCACAGCCTCAGCCCTCTGAGGTCCCACCTAATCGAGCACAGTAGAACCTCTCTTCTCTAGTCTTGCAGCAGCCATGGCCACTATCAAGGGTGGCACCTCCCTCGCACTGCAGCATCCTGAGCTCTCGCCATCTAGCACCCCTCTAGTGCCCCAGCACCTCTGTCTACTGCCGCCCCTATCTGACACTGCAGTATCCTGAGATCTCTCCCAGACCAGCTCCTTTGCACACTGCTGCACTCTCACACACCACCTAACACAGTCCCTTCTTGCAGCAGGGCACCTTGACACACCACCCAGCCTGTCCATAATGAATCTTACAATAAAACAACCTGAGTGATCAACACCTAGTGTCGATCTAGTATGATCTTCTGCGTGAGTCTACAGATAAATGATCCCATTACTATATGGCATGTTCTACTTTGGCCGTATTGATATTCACTATAAACCGATTGGATTGTGGAATATACACTCAGTTAATTCTTCTTGGACACAGAAGAGTCCCGAAAAGCACCCCAAATCATATTGATAAGACTACTCGTACAATGTAAACGTTAATAATCACTTATTGTTTTTCAGTTTGAAAAAAATATGGCTGTCACATATATAGTTATTTATCAACAGTGGCGAGAAGTGACATGTAAATTAGGTGAAACAAGGAGACAGTGGAAATGTCAACGTAAGCAACATTGAAAAAGGTTTAGGGCAATTCTGTGGCAACACTGGAGCACCTGTAATCAGCGATGCCGCCGCACCAAAAAAGCCCTTCCTGTGTGGCCCCACCTGGTGGCCTTGATGGCGGGAGTGTGTCATCACCGTTGACGTCAGGGTCTCCGACTCTGCGTGTCGACCTTGATAGCCCCTGCAGCTTCCAAAAGGTAATTTGATTCCAAGACTGGGACCGCGAGGTCTAGGAATCCACCAACACATTCGCAGACACCTCTCTTTTGCTGCACACGTCAGTACCGAAGGACCTGTGCGGATTTCTTGGCGAGTGCCAGTTAGACACGACCTGTGTTTGTAAACACCCAGTGATCCACTGCCTGGATCAAGAATACTCTAACATCCATTTGTACCTAAAACATAAAAGGAAAAACCTGTCTCTGATAAAAAAATAAGTCAAATATCTCGCTATAGGCTGTTGACAACTCACCAAATGGATCGAATCTTAACTTTCAAAGTATCTTTGATAGTGAACAAAGATGCTCTTGATTAAATTTCAAGAATTTTTAATGTTTAATACAAAATAAATCATAATAATATCAGCAATGTATATACATATATTCTATAAACTCATAAAACTGCACTGTGGCAGATAACAAGAAATATATATTTTTTCGTCCCCCTATAATCACTCAATCTCATCAATCTTGCCAACAGTCATATTACACACACCGCACACTACATACATCCATTTTCTACTAACATACATTGTATCTTGATAAATATTTGCAGCTAAAACAGGAGTGGAAACAATATGACAGGACCAATATTATAGAGCTCTCTTCACTTCAGCTGTTTAAATACAATTAATAAGTTGAGACATCTCAATCGCTCTTTTAGTATAAATCCTGCATCCATCCAAATGGATAGAATATGCAGCTTCATATATATATATATTTTTAATCTAGGCAACGTAGTCCAATGTTGTAGTCCTAATGCTCTTGTTATAACATGCGTCGACACGCGTTTCGGTGAGGACCACAGTGGTGGTCTCATCTTCCTCAGGGCGCTCAAGTATGATGATCCATAGCTCGAAGTACGGTAGAAAAATGGGGGAAAGTGTTGCAGGTCCCAGGGGCAGATCCTAGAGATCAAAAAAATTAAAAAATCAAGAAGATATCAAAAAGTGGGGGAACGTACTTAATTCACCAAAAAAAGAAGAAAATGTAAAAGCCAATAAATGTGCTCAATAGAATACATGCAAGATATAAGTATGTAAACCTAAGTAACCCATTATATTGAGCTAAAGCTTGTTGGCCTATAAGAATAGTCAATCTGTCAGAGACCCTGTGAAAGCCATCTCTTGAAGAGCAATAAAAAGATCCGACTTGCGCACAGGGAGTGAAAAGACCCAACTAACGCTTAGTGTAAGAATAAGTAAAAGATGACAAATCATGCCTGATACTCACATCTCCAATCCAATAATAATGCCCGAGGATGGAACACCAGTTCCAAAGTCAAAGCCCATGCAACATGAGCTTCATGTGACTATCCAGGTTCTAAACAAAACAATAAAGATACTAAAGAAATTTAAAAAAAATCTCACTAGACCACGCATTGACCCTAGCATTACCGTAAAGGGATAATTAGTAGTGAATGCGCTTTGAGCACTCTATTTCCGTTCTGCATTTAATCTAATACCTTGAAACGTACGCATCGGATTTTTATTATTTTAGTCTGGTTTTGTTCAGAATACAAGCTATATTTCTAAATCCGTGTGGAGAGAGAGAGCGAGAGAGAGAGAGAGAGAGAGAGAGAGAGAGAGAGAGAGAGAGAGAGGTATAAAAAGGTAGATTTCCCGTATATAAGGAGTATCGGACCTATATTATGTTAGCATGATGCATCTATGCGTACATTCCCTGTTTGATATATATGCTTTTGCTTGGAGGAAACTCGTTTATTTCCTCTCTGTATATCTATTGCTAAAAGAGTAGACCGAGAACCATACAGACGCCATCTTCTGAATATATGCTGGAGCACGGGCCGTGATCACGCGTTGATCACGTGCAGTTGTCAGAGCCCCAGTTCATTTGAGTTACTGGTAGCAGCTGAAGGTAGGCTGTTTACTCGACTGTTCTAAGACTCAAGGTCGCATCTGCCTTTGGGGGCGATAAGCGCATTCCTGGAGGCGCCGTGTCTACACTCCCAGGCACCAAGATGAAAGGGAGTCACCCCTCCTGACCTCATCAGTAATAGATAGTCAAGCCTTTGTACTGGTCTGATGTGTGCCATATATGGTCCTTTCCTGGAGCTCGAGGGCCAACTGGTGTTTTTCCTTTTACAGTGATTGTATGTATTGAACCGAAAAGTATATAACCTCATGTTTGAATAAGAGCCAACAGTCTTCTCGGCGCACCTGATGGGTGAGGTTCGGAGAGGCTCCTCTATAGAGTATTTTGTTTAATAAAGATTGAACCTTCTTCACTGCCAACTGACTGATTATTTGGTAATGGTGTTGGGACTATTGGTAGGTATAGTCCTTTAGTTTATTTTTATGGTACATCAGTTGGCGACTCCGCCGGGACTCCGTGACTTGGTCGTCCTCCCCGTAAACGGCTGGTAAGGACAAGAGGTAATTCTGGTCGAGCGGGTGGGCGGGAAAAGGATCCTTTGAAAATTAGCCATTTTTGGTATGAACTTACTCCGCTCTCACGATCAGAGTATCCCCAGCTGCTAGTGACCCTTCACCGGAGTCCTATGGGCGTAACCCAGGAGCTGACCGTGTTGGTCTTCAGGAGTTGGCAGTGGAGAACATGCCATTGTACCTGTGTGCACCAGGTGAGTGGAATTGTTTTGATGTTCTTGGCATGCACTGCTGAGCAGTGCTTTTGAAGCAGTTAACTGTGTAAGTATTTGGTGGTCAGTGTACCACGGAGAATCACGTATAGATGCTCCACGGATCTTTTGTGAATAATAGAGACGCCGATCAGACGCCCGGTGTGGCACGTGTGATGTGCACCCGGCCGGACTGCTCTCGGAAAAGCCTGTGGCTGTACCTGGGTAGCCTTGGGAACACATCTGAAGCGGTGCTAATGAAGCAGGCTTAGTCAGAATAGTCCCAAGAGTGAACCAGGAAGGCTGCAGGATGGTCTGTAGGTCGGTCTGTGGTTATACCTGTCTGACGGTCTCTTGGTAGTCTTTGGACTGCTTGATGTTGGTATCTGTCGGTCTTGGAATCTGAATTTGATTGATTCTCCACGAACAGGAGTCGACGGGCTCTGTTCTTTGTTTGAAAATACTTCATTTTTTAATATCTTTGTATGTATATATATATTATTGTCTTGTGTATGTTTGAATGAGCGTGAGGTAGTATGTTTTGTGAATGGTTGAACATGGCCATGTTTGGAAGTTTATTTTTATGATCGAATGAGGAACGCGTGAAGACAATCACCAAGCTGTGGTTTGTTCGATAAACGATTGAACCTTCTTCACTGCCAACTGACTGATTATTTGGTAATGGTGTTGGGACTATTGGTAGGTATAGTCCTTTAGTTTATTTTTATGGCACATCAAGCGAGAGAGAGTGTGTGCATGTGCGTGTATATTTTGGGCCATATGTAGGAAGCCAAATTGCGATTGCAAATACTGAAATTCGCAGAATTTAAGCGTTTGCGATCGCATTTTGGGCAGTGTGCTATGTAGCACACAAAAACCCACACGCAAAATAAGGAATTGCAAAATTTGCGATTCCTTATTTTGCGAATGCATTTAAGGAATCCCAAATTGCGATTCCTTAAATGCAATGTAGGAAGCACCCAAGTTGTGCAATTTTGGCTTAAGGAATCGCACATTACCACCAACTTCAGGTTGGTGGTAATTTGCGATTTCTTTGAAAAATTCACTTTTTTGCCTTTTTCAAAGTGCCATGTGGCGCACATACATGCCCTTAGCGCATGTATGTGTGCCACATGTGCACACATGTTTATTTCAGGGGTGAAAAAGGGTGTCCTATTGACACCCTTGCAACCTTGAAATTGCATTCTCAATTTGCGATTCTCTAATTGAGAATCGCAAATTGAGAATGTCTTTCTATTCATTCCTATGGGCCTTCTAGCCTATAGGAATGAAGGGCAAGGTATTCCTTATTTGCGAATCTCAATTTGCGATTCGCAAATAAGGAATAGGTGGGATTCGCAAAATATTTTGCTAATCCTACCTACATTGCATTTTGCGATTCTCTAATTGCGATTTCCAAAAAATCGCAATTTGAGAATCGCAAAACACGTTTTTCCTACATATGGCCCTAAGTTTCTCCTTGATTTGTAAAAGAAACCAATCTTTTTGATTTAACAGAGGGGGAAATGTAGTGTCATGTGATATTTAATGATGGAACCCTTTTGGCTCCTAGGAGAATCCATAAAGCTATGGCATAGACGCAGCAGAGTAAAGACGTGTAATACTAAGCTCTGTGTGGTGTGATAATTGGAGGATACACAGGCCAGGAAGACGCTACAGTCACTTCAAGGTTGGACTATGTGAGAGCCCTTTACCTAGGAGTACCAGGAACTGTCACCCGCGAGCTGCAGAGGGTTCAGAATGCAGAAGCAAGGCTCAGTTTCAACCCGTCTGGGTGCAAACTTTTCTCCCGATACCTGAAGGAACTACACTGGCTTAAAGTGGACAAAAGATTAAATGTATGACCTTAATGATCACTCAGAGCAGTTCATAACAAGGGCCTAGTTTATCTAAGAGAGGATTTCTGGAGTGTGTACTCTTCCAATTACTTTGCTCTCACCAAGGTTTATTGACTATCAACACAATTCACAAAGCAAGAAGGGGCGGGTGCTCCTCTTTTTAGTAGGCTGCAAAGAACTGGAATGATTTACCAGCCGACTTTAGGAGGCCTACGTCAGCAGATTTGTTGTCAAAGGTCTCAAAACCTCCCTTTTTAGGTAGAACATGGCTTATGAATGATCACCTACTATAGTGATGGGACGCTTCTGATGAAGCAGCTGTGCATTTTATAAATTGTATTCATTTACTCATAAATACCTAACCAAGGGAGGCTAGAGGAGCTCCAAGTTACAAGCTATACTATGCAGTAGCCCACTTCCAGTTTTAACTGTTGGATTTTTTTAATTTTGGTGTCATTTTATTTATTAACACAGTTAATCCTTCTAATGCAAAGTCCCCCTGAGCACACTTTCAACTTTTTATAGTGTCCAACAAACTCTTGATCCAGGTCCAAGTTCAGTTTTTTATTTGTAATCTTCACATCATAGTGCAGCCAGGTAGTTTGTTTTGCAAAACAGAGGCTGATCTTAATGTTCTCAAAATGCAGAAAAAATGACAAGACGTGTTTCGTCAAGCAGTATAATGAACAGTATACTTCTTCAGGGCTGCAATCCCAAGAAATTCAAAGTTACCAATAAATTCGCATAGTCAAAATAAAACTATGAGTATCATGGAAAAAAAGTTAGTTCTCCCTGTGTAAAAGAAAAGCCATCACCTCTATTCAGTAATAAGTCACCTAGTAGTGTCTATAAGAGAGCAGAAGCAGAAATATGTACCCCAAACAAGGAGACCCATATGTAAGCTAAGTATATTCACGCTAAAATCCAGAGTCCATCTTTTTGTCGCGTTCTATAGCATTCTAAGGTAGACACTCCAAAGCATGATGTATTAGGTACTTCAAAAACCTGTATACGTAAACAACCATATTAAATTAATATTCACAAGCTAAGTCAGAGATTCTTACTAACTTAGATTCAATGATTATCACAACATAAGTCAACAACTTGCCTTTTCTTGAAAATATAGTAGACATCAAAGGAGAAATATCCCCAAGAGATAGTATTTAATAAGGTTATCTAAGGAAAAAGAAAGGGATGGGACGTCTAAATTAGATCCAAAAGTCAAAAAAGAGATCTTTTATGTTATAAGCTATAGTCTAAACTTTAAATTAAAAATTGAATCTCACCAAAGTTAATCAGGTGCAAATGAACACATTCGGTGCATAATAAAGTAGATCTCTGAGTAGCACCAAGTGAGGCGCGTAATGGACTAATAGTATTTACGAGCACATGACCTAGTATAGGAAACAGAAAAGTCCCATCAACAATGTTCATCTGACCTCAAAATGTACAACAATGTCAAAGTTTAGGTCCCACAGTACTAGAACAAAAATGCACTACGAGCTAACCACTTTATTAACTCGAAAGTCATCCGATTATAGAGCAATAGCACATTAATCTCAAAATGTATGAAGTTGGGAAACTTCTACTTCCAAAATAACAGTGCAGCACAATTTGCTGAAAAACATTTGCCGCAATATAGCGATAACATAGTGTACTACCCGATACCATGATAATTAAAAGATATCGTTCTAAACAGCCTAAGTATGCAGGTTAGTCTAATGCAGCACAATTTGCTAAAAAACATTTGCCGCGATATAGCGCTAACATAGTGTACTACCCGATCCGATGATAATTAAAAGATATTATTCTGAACAACCTAAGTATGCAGTCCCATAACAGCATACTGTAACGAATAAGTAGTCTATCCTTCTTACCTGTACGGAGTAACGCGTTCTGCTACATTTGTGTCCCGGTAGCGTGCACCACGGGCACCATCTTGCTTCGGTATAAGTACACTCTACACATTTGGACGTCCTCTATCTCTATGACGTAAAAACATAAGAGCGCCATCTTGTAGTGGTCTTCCAAATTATCATAACCACTACCTGAAATCTGCATGATCCGCTAAAATCAATCAAAAAGTGCACCAAGTATGCAAATCAGTAAATGCATACCGTAAGTCAAATAAATATCCATATACATAATATCAAGTTAATTCAAACAGTATTCCTACTAGCATTAAACCACGAGCACCACTATTACAAAGAAAAAACTGAACTTGGACCTGGATCAAAAGTTTGTTGGATGCTATAAAAAGTTGAAAGTGTGCTCAGGGGGACTTTGCATTTGTTTATTTTCCCCTCAATTGAGGTGATTAATCTGGTTGAAGCGGTAACCAATCTTTTCTCCCTTAGAAGAACCAGATATTTGGATATTGGCTGATCCAGCAAATCCTAAAACTTGTTGCACGCCAGAAGATATATTTCCTGGTTACCAAAGCATTTGAGTTAAGTTTATTTTTCTAAATTGGTTTGGGATTTTTCTTGTGTTGTGTTTCACTTTATCATTGTTTGAGTGAAAGATACATACTTTATACATAGCCTGAATGTTTTTGTACCAAGCTACCAGAGGATTAAGCACAGGTTTATTTAATGACTTTCGTGGTTCACCCTGACTAGCATTGTGTTTAATATTTGATTGGGGCACTCACCCCTCTTGACTAATAACCCAATTTCTTACAACGAGTAAAGAATAAAAAGCTGCCCTCAATACACTAAAAATTGATGACCAAATCACAAATAAAACAGCTAATAAAGGTGTGGCCATTGTCCTACAGAAGGTAGGAGGCTACAGAGAGGAATTCCTATGCCTTTTCGTGACCAAGGCAAACAAAAAAACTGAACCAATACTCCACTGGAGCACTTTCAATTGAAATCTGGAACCTGTAGCAGAGGCAGAAGGTAACAGCAACATCTCTTTAAAGAAGATGCAGAATTCTTGATGAAAGACAACCCTGTTACTCCCTCCTCCTACATGCTGCAGAGGAGTCATACACACAGAACATGTACATCAGGATGATTCACAGTTTTGTGGATACATTCAGTCCTTGAACCTTAAACAAATGTAATGACTATTTTCTACATCATCAAGTTGGGGGATATACTATTATAAGTTAATGGCAAAAAGGATCTCTTATGACTTGTGAAAGATACATGGTACACCCCACGTGTGCATTTAAAGATTGGCCTGGATGTAGAAAGCTTGTACTTAAGCTTACCTCAAGAGGAAACACATAGTAATGGAGCATCTGTTTTTTGCCACAGCCAAGACCTACACCACCCAAAGGCATTTTGCTTTAGAATGTGCGTGTTTAGCTCTGATCAAAAACCTTTCAATTTGAAGGTTCTGTGTACTTGTAAGTACACCAAACTTCAATGGGCAGCTTCACCCTGAGTATCAGATGCCTCTGCCCCCCATATTGAGATGTCCAAAACCATGACAACCAATAATCCCTTCAGATAGCACCTAGAATTCTGGAATAGGTACATCAATGATGTGCTTGTGAAGAGGGGTGTGGAATTCTCAAGACAGCTCATGAATTGGATTAACAGAGACACAAAATGAATTTCTAAAATTTACTCACTTTGTGGGTAAAGAAGCACTGGGGTTCTCTGATGTTAAAATCGTTCATGCAAACGGGACTCTGTACAGACACCCACCAAATAGCCGACTGATGACAACTGCCTCCTCAGGTTCAATATTAGACATTTCTGTGCACTAAAAGAACATTTACCACAGGGACGGTATTTTAGATTATACTGCAATTGTTGTTGGACAGAGAACTTTGACAGACAAGCATTAACTTATCAAAACACTAACTATCCAGAGTCCATTATTCACAGATCCTGAAAAAGAGCAAAAAGGTACAAAAGAGATGCACTAATTTAGCATACCTTTCAAAAACAGAAACATGTTTGTGTTACCATGCACTGTGTTATTTCTAAACAAGTTAAGAAAAATAAGAACAATAAATGATTCTAGGGATGGGGAACCTTCATCTTGAAATAACCATTTGCATACAACTGGGGTAACCTTTTAAGAGATGTCATGGTACACACCAGAAACCAACAAAGACTGAAGTAAGAAACAAACAACTATCTGGTGCCTCCCACACGTGGTGGGTCCCTCTACCTGTGGGAACTGTAAACATAGTATCCCTTCCTGCACAAAAACAATCCCGAACAAAACACAGGCACCCTTGCATTGTGGTGCAAGGGTGCTTGTATTGTCGCTAGGCTGCAAGAAGTGGCTACGAGAGACCAAAAATGCATCATATCTTTGTAAAAACAGAGCAGTTCTGCTCTCTCCCTTTCATGAAATGCAGTGCAGCAAGTTCCCTTGCTGCATTGCACAGATCTTTAATAAATCTAGGCTTGATTTACTAAGAATTTATACTGAAAGTGATACTGTGATTGTTTTCAAATATAAACTTAGAAACATTAATGCCACCACCCTGTTTAATCAAACACAAGAGGTTTTCTTCAGTGCACATTCTGAGCTTACATATTTGAACATTTTCTCTTCTGCGATAATGCATAAAAGGTAAAATAAGATAAGTGTCCATGGTCACACAATTTGGTCATGTAGGGTAGCTGGGATTGATCCAAGTTTTTCTAGTGTCAAGTAGTTCAACAACTAGATGTGTATATCATTCTGCTGTATTACATAAAAGATTGTATTTTTTTTCATGCTTGGCACATAACATTACAGCAAGGGTGGTGATCAAATGTTACATGAAGGCTTGTCGCATTTTGGGCTTGAGGGTCAAAGGGACCACGAGCTGAGACTTCACTGACTCACGCAGCTCTGCTCAGTAAAAACTGCCCATATTTATTTACCCTTCTCAATGTTTTCATTGTTCTGTTTTGTGTAAAACAGTGGTCTACAGGAAACAAATTAGGCAGAAACACTACATGACTGAAATTAAGCTTTTTTTTAATCTATCAGCGGTTGGACTTGGCCCACTCTGCAGGGTCACCCCCAAACGCTTTTCCTTCACCCCTCCTATTTTTCTAAATATGTTTTTGTTAGCCTCAGGATTCTGCATACTTCATCACTGTTAACCAGTGCTAAAGTGCTTGCGCTCAGTCCCCAAAACATGTTAGAATTGACTTAAATCCAAGTGGCATATTTAATTAACTTATATTATACTATATATATTATACTATTACACTGGTATACCATATATCCAGGGCTGGTAAATACAATGCTATTAGTGGACGTGCAGCAGTTATCGTGCCACCCATTTAAATAGCCCTTTCAAACATGTCAGGCCTGCAATTACAGCCTTACAGCAGTTTTACACTGTCAATCCAACGTGGCAAAATGACCTTTTTCCCAAGCCTAAAACATTCCTTTTAATGCATATAAGTCACCCCTAGGTAGCACTTTAACAGCCCATAGGGCAGGGTGCTTTGTAATTAAAAGGTTGTACATATCTTGGTTGTGAGTAACTCACAAATTCATTTTTTACTACTGTGAGGCCTACCTCTCCCCTAGGATAACATTGGGTCACCTTAATATATTTAATAAGTGCTAACTATTGATTGGGAGTAGGAAGGAAAGTTATGTTTAGTGTCTGAGGAATTGAAATTTAAAACCCTTTTTATGGTAAAGTCTGATTTATATTCACAATTCTGAAATGCTACTTTTTTCTTGTTCCCTAACCATTTGATGCCTGCAGCCTGCTCCTGGGTCACATGAGTAGATTTGAGAGGCAGTTGGCCTTTGTATATTTCTCCAAGACAGCCACACAATAGAAGGACTAGATTTGCATGAATGGGATACCTCAGGCAGGATGAGGGTCGGAGCTTTGTGCAGCCCCACTTGCACTTCAATAGTATAGCAAGGTGCCCTTTCATATGGTCACCTCCCCAACTTTTTACCCCAATGCTGATGGTTATGACTCTGAAAGTGCACTGGAACCTGCTGCCGAGGCCCCACTGCAAATGTTCTATCCCCAAAACTGATGTGTGAATAGGTAACCTCAATTGGCAAGGACTTGAATCCCCTTATAATTCTCTGATAAATTGTACCAGGGGTACCCAGGGCATGGGAGTTGAAGGGGTTTTAGGGCCTGAAGCAATGTTTGTGCCACCCTCAGTAACCTAACTGTAAAACGCTGACAGCAGGCCTGCCATCACAGACTGCAGGAGAAGTACCAACTGGCCAAACTCAACTTTGTCCTCACCATGTGTGGCAAGGTCAATGCACTAGTTTTAATATAAGCTAGTTGTCCCTAAAGAAGGCCTGCTGAGGCCAGGAGGCAGGGTGCATTATTTTAAAGGTGAGAATATATAAGTGCAAGCTTTTATGTCCCTTTAGTGGCTTTCCTAGTGTTCAGCAGTCCAAAAGATAACATGGGCTGGTACCCGGGAATCCCCAAGATTGGCAGCTCAATTATGGTATCACTGAAATATGTCCGGGGTTGGTATTAAGCAATGTGCCTCATCACCCATTACATGATTCTTGTGCCAAGGTTGATGTGGTATGTCCCAGGTGGCTTCCCTTAGAGGTTACCCAAGCCATTACTGTGCTCTGGATGGAAGCCCACGCTGGCTGCCCCCTCCCCCCCAGCCAGGAGGTGTGAACTCTCCCAGGAGTCAGAAACAATGGAAGGGATGGGAATGAGGTGACACCTTCCTACTTGGCAGGATGGCTAGTAAAATGGCACATAGAAGTAGTGAGTTTCAAATCATGCACCGCCTCTGAAATGGAAGCAGGATGTCTCACAGAGGAGGAAACAGCCCCTCACTGTCCCCCTAGCATATTAGCAGATAGACAGGTGGGAAAATTAGTAGGTGTATACTTCCAGAAATCTAGCTACACCCCTAGGTGAGATATTTTTTTTTTGACTCTGAGATACCTAGCCTGCACAGCCAAGGAAGGTTTCTGCCATGTTTAGAAGTGGCAAAATAGGGTTCGGGGTAGAAAAGGTAATCCACACCTTCGGATCTGGTCACCTCAGGGGTGCACTAGCTGTAGGAACTTCTAGCCTAATGACTACTTGCTCCTACACCCCTAACTTCCCTAAATCTAAGATTTAAGGGACCTTCTGATATCAGAACCTCAGTTCTGAACCAACTTGCTTCAAGGAGGATAAAGAAGAGACCCGAGTCTGCAACAACAGGACTTGCACAAACCAAACGAGGATTACACTATTTGAACTGAATGACTGTGACTCGTCCTAGCCCAAACCTTGGCTCCCCCAGACAGAGGGACCCTGTGAGAGATGATGCAAGCACAGGCCCCCTGGGCTAGTGACACTAGTCCCCTGCAACCTCTGGTAAAAACAACATACCAGAACCAAACAATCGCTGGTCACTGGGCTCTACAAGGGATTGTCCAAAAGTAATTGGTCCAGTGCATTGTGGGAAACTTAGTCCTGACTTCCAGCAAGTTTCAGGCAGCTATTGTTTCCCCCAGACGTGGAAATAACTTTCTGCTGACCTTACAGCTACCAAGGCTTGTTGGTAGATAGCGTGGCTACCATTACCGTTACTCAGCACTTCACCAGGAGTGAACTCCACAGCAACTTTAACAAACATCATTAGTGGCTCAATTGTCGACTTCTTGCATCCATTTCCCCCCAGCACCATCCCAGTGGTGAAACTAGCTCCTCAGCGGCTCCCGCTTCAGCACATTGGATAGCCAAGACAACTCTGCACCTGGGCTTCTTGAGCCAGGTAAGATTGAACTGACTGTTGTGGCTTGGTCCTGGGACCCACAGCACCTTAAACCCCCCCAAAAAAATATTACATGCAACTCGACCTGCAAGTGACCGATTGTTACTAGTGTCATTTCCCATTGACCGCAATAGTGAATTTTTACTGCATTAACATGCAACAATTTATTTTTCCTCCAAAATTCATGACTCTGGTTACACTGATCTGATTTTTCTAATTTTGGTGTCTAAATTTGTGTACAAATCAGCCCTATTTTTATAAATTGGTGATGGATTTCTTTCAAGTCTTGTCAAATACTTATCATCCATGTTGGTGCTCTGAATTGCTTATCACGTGTTCCTCTGCTTTTTGGCCCACTAGCATGTCTGAGCTAAGGATTTACTATTGTGAATCAAAGTTCCATCTTTGCGGTATTAGGGCAGTATTGCATGATGAAGCCTAACCAGCATCACCACATAATACTTCACCTTCCTACAAATAGGCTCTACCATGCACACACAGAAATAATTTCCTGCTAGCATTTGTAGCTGTAGCCAGGCTGCAGCCACAGCAGGAAGGCAGTTAATTGCAGACACTTCTGTAGGGGGAAGCGTCCAGAAGTTTCCCCAACTGCAAGGTAGGCACTAGGTATAAAAAAGGGACCCACAGACCCACTCTTCAGTACACTACTGCACCTGTGAATACTACAGAAGGAGGATGCCCTGATGCCCTGCTGCCCTGCTGCTTTAGGCCTGCCCTACTTGCTGAGAAGGAAGACTGATCCTGCACCCTTCATCCCAGCCTGAAGTGATTCAAAGGGTCAGCTCACTGACCTCCGGTTCTGAACTACAGGTACATAAGTTCAAGAAGCCTCCCTGCATCTGCCCAGCGTACCTGGTGCCTGGACCTGTAACTGCCTGAGTCCTGATATCTCTGTTAAAATGAGTTCCTGATTCCCAAGTGGTGCTCCTCAGGTTCTGACCCCTTGGTGCGGAATCAGTTGAGCTCTTCCTTGAAGAAAGGAAAAAAAGCCCTAACTTTTGTGCTCTTCGTGCCAAAATTTTGCCACCCTTTTCAACCACAGATGCAAAGCTCTGGTGAACTACACTTTTTGTGCTTCAGTGACTGCCAGCAACAATCGCAATGCAAGATCTGCACTACGTGTTACAGCATTGACAGCCCGCGGTGAGCCCCAATGTGAATCTCCAGCAAAGACGCCAAAAAGGATATTTACACTACAGTGATGACTGTCCGCGATGCCCAGCCTGCTCCTTGAGGCCCTCACAAACTGTACTCTTCAAACTAGACTTTAGAAGGTGACGCTTTCAGCGGGACTAACCTGGTCCCTGTAACCAGCCCACACTCAACTGTGGTCAGCCTGATCTTGAGACTTTCACCCAGTATCCCAACACCTGATATTGGCTAACTAAGGTGGCCAACATGGCAATTGCTTCCTAGATCTGCTCAGTCCAGACTCGTACCATCCAGTAGTAATCCAGACTTTTCGCAGCCATCTACTGCTCTTCCTTGGCACTGGAGAGCAGGGAGGAGCAGGGAGGCCCTCTAGAGCATTGGACTTCAAACTTCTAAAATCTGCGCCCTCCTCTAGTGAAAAAATAAAATTCATTGGGCCCCCCTCTGAAATTTTCACAATTATTCTATTAAATTGGCAATGTTTAAATATATCTTGACCTATTTAAACACAAAACCTAATTAAACATCGCTAGTAAATTCTGTTACCGTTTTAAAAATGCAACCAAATAAAATATAGGATTGGGAATTGGGGTTTAAAAAGTTATCTCTGGCGCAGGAAGTCGATTGTTTATGCCAAGACAGGAGGGACACATTAAGACCGCTAGCCCAGACTGGCCAAAAACAAAAGAGTCAATCAAAAACGCAGCGAAAGACGAAAGCACAGCCGGCAACGACAGGCAAACCACCAAAAAACAAATAAGAGGCAGATGGAACCGCAAACAAACGTAAAACAGAACTTCAATCCCAACACGGTGATTAATCTTATAGAAATTAATTTAACCGTGGCTGAAAAACAGATTCTGGCACTGGGACTTTCTTATAGGCCGGAAGGAAGTTTTAACTATACAGAAACTCGGATGGATGTTTTTAGATATATTAGAAAATTAAAGATACGTAAATTCCATCATCTTCAGGCTAAAAAACAATCAAATCCTGTTGAGTCTGCAACCAGTAGCCCATCCCTATTTACAGCAAGGGATATGAATCTATTTCAGGACTTCCTGGCCCTGCAGAATGAACAGTCTGCTGAGACGACATCTCTTGGCTTGGAAGCTATGGATATTGGCGGAACTGTGAAGACACGATTTAAACCGAAGTCCATTTTTCAACCCATTAACCTACATGATAACTTGGATGTTTACCATGAACAGGTCACAATGGAACTGAAACGTTTAAACAAATCAATGAACAATGCGAGCCATACACGTAGCAGACAAAATCATTGCTACATACAACTTATGAAAAAGTTACAGAACAACAACAACCTCATAGTAAGACAATCAGACAAGGGAGGGAATGTTGTTTTGTGGCCTCGCAAGTTGTACATGGAGGAGGCACTCTGTCAACACAGTGACAATGAATGTTATAAGAAAAGCAACATCCATATTGTAAAATCTGCATGGAATGGCTATTATCTCAAGTTATTGGCATGGAAGAGTGAAGGGCTTTTAAGCGATGATCGTTTTAAAAAAAAAGAACATCCAGTCATCCCTGCCCTATATTTCATCCTTAAAATTCACACCAATGAAACCTGGTAGGCCAATAATCTCGGCTATCAATAGTTTGATGGAAAATACGTCAAGATACGTAGATTATTTCCTACAAGATTTCCTATATATTTCCTTCTTATTTGCAGGACACCTCAGATTTCCTTAGAAAAATCAATGATATTGCACGGAGTTCAGATCTACTTCTAATAACAATGAATGTAACTTCGCATTACACATCCATTTGCCACCAAGATGGCATCAAGGCTATTGAGCATTCTTTAAATCGTAGATCAGTGTATCTATACATGCACAATAAAATGTTAGTTAACATGGTCTCTACATGCCTAGAACAGAATATCTTTTTCTTTGACAATCAAATATACTAGCAGATTAGGGGAGTTGCAATGGGGGCCTTCTTTTCTCCCAGCTATGCCTGTTTGCATAGGGAGCTGTGGGACGAGCAGGTCCTCATGGGGCAATTCAAGGACATAATAGACCAACATGTGCCCTTATGGCTGCGCAATATTGACGATCTGTTCCTAATCTGGAGGGGCTCTGAGACACGTGCTATCCAGTTTTTTTAACAGATCAATGACAACCATTTGAACCTCCACTTCACAGACAATATTAGTAACTGTTCAGTTTACTTCCTTGATGTGGAGGCCTATATATAAAGGATGAAAACATTGCCACCAGACTATATCGCAAACCCACTGCTGAGAACACATTGCTACAAGCCTCGAGTCATCACCCATGTCATTTAATACAGAGCATCCCGTATGGAGAGATGCTATGTGTTAAGCGCATTTGTAGCAATGAGGAAGACTGTCATATAGCATAGCAAGCAAGCAGACAGAGATTTCTGGAAAGAGGGTATACTCCTGACGTCATAGATAGGTCCATGAACAAAACCAGGTCACATTCCAGAACTCAGGCACTTGCAGTAAAAACTGGTCAACAACATTTAGAACAACCTTGTAGAGTGATTCTAACCTACAATAGGCAGCACCAAGTCCTAAGGAAAATATTGAATAAAAATTGGAACCTGGTGCGTAGTGATCCTATGTTGGGCAATTATGTGCCTAAAAAAACGGATCTAACATTTAGAAAAGCTAGGTCTATGAGCAACAGTCTTGTTGAGAACAGCCCCTACCAACTGGCTCACCTCGCACAAAGGATTTACTAAATGCCCGACTTGTAAAGCATGCAAGTTTGCACACAATAAAACAAGCTATACCAGCCCATTCAAGTCAGACCCTCTACTTATTAGTAAAAGACTGACTTGCAAGACAGAGTACGCGGTATATGTGCTGGAGTGTCCTTGTGGCTTAAGATATATAGGCAGAAGTTGCGTTGGGGTCACGACTCCTGCCAAGAAAAGTTTAAAAAATGAAGAGCGGGGTCCCCTGCTTCATTTTCAAAATGCCCCCAGGTGTACCAGGACCCTGGGGCACTCGCAAATTAATGTGCGGGGGCCCATTCCCCCCCACGCTGCCCCGGGGATCACCACCTCCCCGGGGTATTGATGAAAAGGGGCTCCCCCGTGGACCACCACTTCCCCGGCTATACAGAATTAGTAGTGTAGGGGGTCAAGCCACCCCACACTGCCCCAGGGACCACCACCTCCCTGGGGCATTTAATATTTAAATACAGGGGTCCGTTGCGGACCCTGGGGACTGCAACTCCCCAGGGATTACAATGTTGGGAGGGGTGCCACGCGGCCCCCCTCCTGCAGCACTTGATGGCCCTGGGGACCGCCACCTCCCAGGGCTGGCTCCTGTAGTGTCCCGGGGTGCCGCTGTTTGCTATGGCAGAGAGGGAGCCGTGCGGCTCCCGCCCTGCCATAGCAAACTTTGCTTTATTGAAGCGAGAGCAGGGAAACCTGCACTCGCTTCAATGAAGCAAAGCAGAATTGCTTTTCCACAAGGGGAGATGCATGTCAGCAGCTCCCCTTGTGGAAAAGCAATGCTGGCTCCCACAGAAAGTGGGGTGCAGGGGGGAAAATGGGGGCATTGGGGCTCCCCCCATGGTCCCCAACTGTGAGGCCATGCCCCGGGGGATGGGGTCCCTAGGCCCAAAGTGGCCTGGGAGGGGGGCCTACATTTAAAAAATGATTTGGGCATGCCCCGGGGGATGGAGTCCCCGGGGTGAATATACATTAATAAAGTGGATTTTTTTTTTTACAGAGTTTGGAGTCGCGACCCTAGCGCGGCACTCAGCATGGCCCCCAAGTGTGAACGTGATTGGTGCGTGGTGCTCAGCACAGCCCCCGAGTGTGAACGCAATGGGTGGGCGGCGCTCAGCGCGGCCCCCTAGTGTGAACGCGATGGGTTCGGGGGCTCCCAGCGCGGCCCCCGAGTGTGAATGCAATGGGGATGTGGTGCTCAGCGCGGCCCCTAGTGTGAAC
Organism: Triturus cristatus; assembly: GCF_964204655.1. NCBI lineage: Eukaryota > Metazoa > Chordata > Amphibia > Caudata > Salamandridae > Triturus > Triturus cristatus. The sequence continues at coordinate 1,282,829,370 of NC_140590.1, forward strand.
GCGATGGGTGCGCGCCTCCAAGTAAAAATAATTAGGATTTTTTTATATAAACCTAGGTTATATGTTGGGTTATTGGGTGGTTCTAAAAAAAGACCCTTGTTTTAATGGGGAGATTGTTGCGGCTACATGTAAGTGCGGATGCAGAGCTTCAGCTTGTTGAGAAACACTCTGTTGCCTTGATCAGTGAAGTGTCCTCAATCACTTCTGTAGATGCCATCTATATGGAAACGTAGATTGTTGTTATAGATGGAGCCCTTCCTTTGGTCTCTGAGGTAAGCAGAAACAGCTTTATTGACATTTCTTCTAGCTTTCTCAATCTGAGGACAAAATTGATTGAACCACTTCCATTTCTGTCTTTGGCATATGTTAGAGTATACAAAGATAGTTTGGGGGAAAAGCAACATCTATTCTGCAAAGGTGTCCTTCATTAGCATTTCCAGACCTACGCCAGTCAATGTGCCTAGGTCATTGCCACCACAGTGCACGATCATGAGGTCAGGGGGTTGGAGGTGCAAAAAGGTTTTCACCAAAGGCATTAATTGATGCCACTTTAATTCTCTCTGTCCAATTCATTTAATGTCTACATTTTACAAAGCTAGGTCTTTGTCAATACATCTGTGTTCAGCATACCTTTTACACCAGAAAACATAGCTATGCCCAATAATCCACACAGAAAGCATCTTGAAGGGATGTCTGTAAGTAATGAAAAGATGTCTGTAGCTGAGGTAGTCAGTTGGTAGAATGAGAGGTATGTAAAATGGTGGACAAGATTCAATTTTAAAAAAAATTGAGAACTGATTGGCTGTTTAAGAACATTCTATATTCAAAAATAGGGTGCATTTTACTTTTTTTTTAAAGCATGTTTCTTATTGGTTAGCAAAACATGTTTGAAAGGTACAGAAGAAAGGTTAAGGTCATGTTTTGCAAAGCCAACCACACCTGCTGTTTGCATTTGCAACATTGTGTGGTGAACTTGAAAATATGCTGAATTTGTGACCTGTCAGTTAAGTTGAATGTTCCATGAACTGTTACTATGGAAACAGGCATTAAGCAGAAAGGGTGAAGAAGTCAGTTGCTAAGGGTTATTATGTGTAATCAATGGAAATGTGTTTTACAATTTGAAAAAATCTGGGAAGCAATGTTATTTGTTGCTTATGTGTATTTGTATGGAGAAAGAAATGGAAACCTTGTCATTACTGGTTTTACCTTACTAAGTCTGGTGCATTATATTGATTGTGTGTAAAAGAAAATTCTGTCAGAGTTTGTGCGATTTTTCATTCAACACTTTACTTGCAAGGTGAGTTATAAATTTGTGAGGTTTATTTTTTTTTAAATGACATTATTCTAAAACTGTGTTGTTTGAAATATATTATGTTAATGTTAATGTTAATTGGGATTTCTATAGCGCATTATTACCACTGGTCTCTAAGCGCTTGAGAGAATGCCCAACCTTGGTCCCACAGTAGGAAATATGCCCAGCATTGACCTACATTGTGCCCCAAGCTTCGATAAACAGAAGGGTTTTTAGTTTTTTCCTAAATGGGAGGAGAACGGGCTCTTTGCGGAGCTCTGCTGGCATCTCATCCCAGAGTTGAGGAATCAAAGAGGAGAAAGCTCTACCACCCCTGGAGGAGGTCGAAAAACGGGGGAAGACCAGCCGGCCGGCTCAGAGGAACACAGGGACCATCCTGGCCTATAATTTTCCAAGCGTTCCTTAATATATGCTGGAGCTTGACCATAGATGGCTTTATAGGCAATACATAGCCCCTTGAATCTTGTTCTCTGCTTGATCGGAAGCCAATGCAGCTGCTGCAGTAAGGGGGTGGCGTGGGCTCATCTAGGGAGCCTAAACACCAGTCTGGCCGCATCATTCATGACTACCTGAAGTCTAGACAAGAGTTTTCCGGAGAGGCCCACATACAGGGAATTCCCATAGTCTAGACGGGAGATAATCAATGCCGACACTGCCATACGAAGTGCCGTAAAAGAAAGAAGGGGGGCGAGTTTCCGCAGCAATCTCAACAAACCCACATATGTCCCCACCACGGTCGTAACCTGGTGAGACATGGAGAGTTTGACTTCAATCTTTATACCCAGACTTTTTACCACTGGGGAGGCCTCAGGGGAGGGGCCCAGATCTGGTGGCCAGAAGAGATCATTCCAAGGGTTGGCGTTCGTGGTGACAGCCAAAACCTCGGTTTTATCGGGATTGATTTTGAGGTGGTTGGCTGTCATCCAGTTGACTGTAAATTTCAGGACATTCTGCATCCGTACATGTGCCGCAGGGGAGTTGTCAATCTGGATCAGGATTTGGGTGTCATCCGCGTAGTTAAAGATCTGGTACTCCATACAAGCCAATGCTGCCACCAAGGGTTGAAGGTAAGCATTAAAGAGGAGGGGGGATAGTGCTGATCCTGGAGGGACGCCACACGTTAGCTCGCCTGCATCCAATGCCTGGTATGCAAGTTGAATCCTTTGAGATCGGCCTGACAAAAAGGACGCCAGCCATTGGAATGCAACCTCTTGAACTCCCATCTCCCTGATCCACGACAAGAGTAGGTCATGATTGACCGTATCAAATGCCGCGGACAGGTCTAGGAGAACTAGGGCGCAAGGCTTCTTTTTGTCAGCCATAAGTCTCAATTCATCTAAGACAGCCAACATTAGCACTTCTGTGCTGTAATGTGCCCTCAAACCAGCCTGTTTTATGTGAAAGAGCTGATTGCCCTCCAGATGGTGGGATACAGTTTTCAACACATGTTGCTCCAGCACTTTAGCTAAAAAAGGGAGCTGGGAGATGGGTCTAAAATGTTTGAAATTTGATGTATCAACCCCAGTTTTTTTCAGCAAGGGTATGACTCTCACCTCTTTAAAATTGGTTGGAATTTGACCAGTATCAAGGGACCGATTTAATAGGCTGAGAACCTCATTCTCCAATCCCGGGAGTGCCATGCAGATGTAGAGATGTATATTTGAATTTGTTTCACTGTACTTGAATGTTGTTTAAAAAAGAGTTTGTACAGTAATATGTGTATTTTTTAAGATCATTACTGATGTTATTAATTAAGCTTGTTTTTTTAAGTCTGTACAAAGGTATAGTTGAATGATGCAGCATATTTTTAGATAGTTGTTTGAAGATGCAGTAGAAATGTGCACTTTGAAAGATGTTCATATAAGCTCTAGTTTATTAGGCTTCATTTTTTGTTGTCTCTACAAAGGTATAGTTGAATGATACGGCATAATTAAGGATAATTTGGTAAAGATGCAGCTCAACTGTGCTGTTTAAAAGATGATCATATAAGGTGTTAATAATTAGGTTTCGTTTATTAGTTTGAACAAAAGGTAAAATTAAATGATGACATATATTTAAAGATAGAATGGTGAAATAAGGTGCTGTTAATTAGGCTTCTTTTTGTAGTCTGAACAAAGATATAGTTGAATGATGCCACATAATTTTATATATAAAGGTGAAGATGTAGAATAAAAGTGTGGTTTAAAAAATGCTCATAAAAGGTTTTGTTAATTAGCCTTATTTCTTAAGTCTGTTGAGAGGTATATTTTAATGATGTCTCATATTTGTAGATAGAATTGTCAGGATGTAGCTCAAAAGTAAACCACCACATATTACCCTTGCAGGCATGTTGTAATTATCTACTTAACTAGATAATATGTAATGACTTCTCTATGTGTTCAGATTGTATTTATACAGTTATATGTATGGTTAGTGCACTATTGAGAAGTGCCTGACTGATTAGAGGAGTGCAAAGGTCTAGGTGATTTTAAAACTACATGAGTAATGATTGACTGAATCCATATTCTGCAATCACCCAGTTAGTATCCAAGCACTCATGAAATCACTCCGCCACTACCCAAACACTTATGAAATCACCCAGGCACTACACATGCACTCTCCCAATCAGCCAAGCACTACCCATGTATCCATGCAATAAACCAAACACTTATAAAGTCACCATGCACTCTCCTTACAGTACTCTAATCATTCAGTCAGTACCCATGTACTCATGCAATGACCCAGGGACTAACTCATGCACTGCTACAATCCCCCGAGCACTTCCCAGGCAGACCTCTAACCACCTGCACACTACTGATTCACTCCCCCAATTACCCAGGTAGTACCCATGCAGTCCAGCAATCTCCCTGTTACTACCCATGCACTACTCCAATCACCCATCCAGCATCATGTACTTATCCAATCGCTCTGCTAATAACCAAGCACCTATAAATTCACAATGGACTCTCTTTGCAGTACTCTATGCATCCAGTCACTACCCATGTACTCATGCAATGACCCAGGCACTAACACATGCACTGCTACTATCCCCTGTGCACTACCCATGCAGTCCAGCCATCGCCCTGTCACTACATAATGCACTTCTCCAATCACCCAACCAGCACCATGTACTTATCCCATCACTCTGCCAAACCCCAAGCACTTATAAATATACCATGCACTCTCCTTGCCCCACTCTAATCATCCAGTCACTACCCATGCACTCATGCAATGACCCAGGCACTAACACATGCAGTGGTACAATCACCTGTTCACTGTCCATGCAGTCCTCTAATCACCTACACACTACTCATTCGCTCCTTCAATTCCCCAGGTAGTACCCATGCAGTCCAGCAATCCCCCTGTCACCCCATGCACTCCTCCAATCACCCAGCCAGTACTATGTACTTATCCAATCACTCCGCCAAAACCCAAGCATTTATAAATTCACCATGCACTCTCCTTACAGTACTCTAATCATCCAGTCAGTACCCATATACTCATGTAAGGACCCAGGCACTAACACATGCAGTGCTACAATCACATGTGCACTACCCATACAATCGTCTAACCACTTAGAAACTACTCATGCACTCCTTCAACTACTCTATTATCTATGAACTTATTCAATCCCGTTGCCACTTCCCAAACATTCATAAAATAACCATGCACTACACTTGCATTTCTCCAATCACCCACATAGTGCCCTTCCTCTCATGGTAATTTTTATTTTTTTTAACCAGTAGATGTGGTTCCGTAAGAACCGTTTAAAAAAATGTTTAGGAACAATTTGTTTTTTAAAATTGTACTTTTTTTTAACCTTTTTTAATTTTTGGTCTGTTTTTCATTTTTAAAACAGACAAAAATGAAGATCAAGAAACAATGTCTTTAACAAAAGCACATTATAAAAAACAAAAATAGCATTTGTGTGCTTTTAGAGCAGCAGTGATCACATCCATACATTGCTCCCCAATACAAAGTTAAGTATCGCACTTTATACAACTTAGGGGCCGATTCTGATCCTGGACTTTTATTTTACATACAAATCGGATCCGTATTTTTTTCCATACAAATCGTACAAGTCCCTTCCAACCCGTGTAGTACGATTCGTACGGGAAAAATACATACAGATCGGCCCGATCCTTACAAATCGTATCGGGAAAAGCTGTACGACACGGACTTGTAAAAAAGACCATATAATTTGTAAAAAGGCTGTACAACCCGTCTAGTACGATTCGTACCGGGTTGTAAGCATGCGATTTGTATGGAAAATGGCCTGTATACGGGACATGACTCGTACCGGGCTACGAAGCGAACCCCTGTACGCCTCGTGCCCTGGTATGACTCGTTCTGGGGGTAGGACTCGTACCGGGGTACGGGTCGTATAAGGGTATGAGGCGTACAGGGGTCCCCCCACATGCGAGGCATGTGTATGGAGCGTACCCCAACATCGCGCATGTACGCACCGTACATACGCGATTTTGGGGTCCGCACCGTACATATGCACATTTGGGGTACGGTGCGTACAAAAGCGATTTTGGGGTACGGTGCTTGTACGGTGCGTACACGACCAGTACCCCTTCAGCGCGTACATACGCACCGTACCCCACTTTCCGTGTCATCGGTACGCACCGTACATACGCACCGTACCCCTGTATTCATGGGGTGTATGACGCATACATGGGGGGTCCGTCTCGTACTGTTTTCGGGGCGTACAATGTTTTCCCGGCACTTTTTGGCTCCTGTAAAAAAAGAGCCGTACGGAGTGCCGTTTGTACGAATCGTACTTGACGGGTTGTAAACTGCTGCCGGGAATACATGTGAACGTCGCGTACAGGGCAATCGGAATCGCTTGTATATACAAGTTGTATGGTCTTTTTTACAATTTGTATGGAGAGCGTCTATTTGTACGGATCGTACTTCCTAGTTTGTAGGGGAATCCTTACAAGTAGGAGTTGTATGGGGAAAACGCTCCATACCACGATTTGTACAGCGTTTTTCCAGGATGGGAATCGGCCCCCTATTGTTGCATTTTAGAGTTCGGGCACAATGTGGGGCCTTGGAGCAGGTGGAAGTTGCTGTTGTGAGGTGGAGGGAGCATTAGGGTCTTGATCCGCAGCAGCATTTAATGCTCTTCTCCTCTACTCTCTTGCTAGGTGAATTAGGTGCACAGTTTCCAGATGCTTTTTCATGCTGCTGGTACCACATGAATATTTCTTTTCCGACCCTCTAGATAATACTCTCTCACAAATTGGGCACATCACTTTTCTAGCATTAACTTTCTTTTCTCCCTCAGGTACAGAGAAGAAGGCCCAGACAATACTTTCCTTCATCTTTCTGTTGCGCTAAAGAATATCTTATTCCTCCTCCAGAGCCAAAGGATCAACTGAAAAAATGCTGGAAGCCATAGTTGTACAAAACAAATGAGACAACAAACAAACATTGTAGAAAAGCAAAGAGAAGAGGGAAACAGGTCTTCTCTCAATGAAAGTCAAATAATAAGGGGAATATCATAAGGATGGATCCTCCCTCCTCCAGAATAAAAATTATTTCAACCAATCTGGTTCTTTTTTTTCTGATGACAAAGTCGCGTAGGGTGCGCACACCCATCACGCACCCATCGAGGGACAGTAAAATATTGTATACATGATTATACACTATAAATAAGCATTTATATAATATTTCAATAAGTAAATTAGCACAACTGTTTACTCTAATATCATATTCTAACTTTCAATTGTAATTTTTTTAAGTTCGAAAATACGCTGAAGTTGTGACCCCGGCGTGATCCCAGTGCGACCTCAGAAATACGTGTGGGGAGGGGTTGCACACACTATGCGCATTCGTCGCTCACATGGCAAAATTCGTATAGTTCGGAATATACTGAAAAAAATCATTTATAAATACTTTTGTAATAATACGAGACAAACACTTAAAGCAAAACTTTTAATGATAATTAATGTAAAGATATTTCATACTTTCCAAATTACGCCGAAGTCGCGACCCCCGTGCGACTTTTCAAAATGTCTACGAGGATGCGCACAGCCATCGTGTAGGGTGCGCAAAGGGTGGGCGACTTCTGTATAATAATTAAGAAAAAAAAAGAATGAATATAATTTTCCTAATTATAAATTATTCTCAACTTTTTGTTAATAAATATAGATATATATGTAGTCAATTTAAAAAGCATAGGATTGAGGTACATTATATTTACAAATTCTCGTTTAAAAAACCTTACAAATTCAAACAAAAAAAACATAGTTTTAAGGGACATTATAGTTAGCATTTAAAAAACCTTTGAAATTCACTGAAATAACCAGTGGTTTCAGGGACGTTATAGTTAGAAATTATCATTTCAAAATCCTTTGAAATACACTGAAAAAACCATAGGCTTCAGGGACGTTATAGTTAGAAATTAGCCTTTAAAAAACCTTAAAAATTCACTGAAAAAACCACAGGTTTCAGGGATGTAATAGTTAGTTGGACATTTCACTTTAAATGAGCCTGTAGTCTGAAGACGAACCCTTCCTAATTTGAGCTGGCCCTCTGGGCGCCCTCCAAGGACTACTTTGACTGGTAGACAACTGTCCCTCTCCGTCGACTTAGTTTGAAATACCTGGGCATTTGGATCGCTTGCACCCTGAACTCACATGGGCTCTTAACCTTTAGTCTCCACTCCAGAGAGCAAAGAGAAACATAACCAGATGACGAACCCTTACTATGAATGGTATGGGGCACATTGCACTATACAAAATGATGATCCTACCGCAATTTCTCTATATTTTTCAAAACGTATCACTTCAACTGCCACGAATGTGGTTTCATGACTTGGACGGGATTGCAAAGGTATTCCTATGGTGGACTCATGATCCCGTTTGGCCTCATTACACTGTCAACATGTCCCTTTTGATGGTGGTCTTGGCATGTCCAACCTTTATCTTTAATACTTATCCTCCCACCTTCTGGTCATTCATGATAGGGTTCAATGGGCGATGGTCTGACCCTGTCTACTGTCTGGAATAATTCTCAATGGGGTTTTCCAATCTGCAAGCAATGCTCTACGGATCCCCTGTTCTGAACTCCAAGCTGCTGGTAACCAGGGTGGCATTTCTCGCTTGGAGAGCAGCACTCCAGCACGTTCTCAACAAACTCCCCCATGGCATGGTTGGGTAGGGAGCAATGCTACGTGAATTTGAAGCAGAGGATCCCATAGGACTTTTTGCGATTTGGCCATTAGTGGTCCGGATCGTACATACATTATTTCCAAGCCCTGCACCGGACCTATACCCTAGCACATACCCAATTCTTCTGATACCAAAGTTCAACCCCTTGGATGACAAATTTCTAATGGGGAGTCTGGGCCATGGAGGCATCTCCCAGATCTATTGTACCCTTGTTATCGACTCCCCTGAAGGAGGGAGTAAGGGAGGGAGCAAGGGAGGAGGAAGGAAGGGAAGAGCGAGGAGGAAGGAAGGGAAGAGCGAGGAGGAAGGGAGGGGAGAGGGAGGAGGGGAGAGGGAGGAAGGGAGGGGAGAGGAGGAAGGGAGAAAGAAGAGAGGTGGAAGGGAGAGGTAAAGTAGAGAAGGAAGAAGGGAGAAAAGAGGGAGGGAGCAGGGTGGAAGAGTTAAGGGGAGAGGGATGAGGTAAGATGGAAGAATGAGGAGGAAGAAGGGGAAGAGAGGAGGAAAGAGGGGGAGGGAAGCAGGAGAGGGAAGAGGGGGAGGGATGAGGAGGGAAGGGAGAGAAGAGGGGGGATGAGGAGGAGGAGGGATGAGGAGGGGAGCGAGGTTAGAAGGTGGAGAGAAATAGGAGGGGGGAAGAGGGGGAGGGAAGAGGGGGAGGGAAGAGGGGGAGGGAAGAGGGGAGGGAAGAGAGGAGGGAAGAGGGAAGGGAAGAGGGGAGGGAAGAGGGGAGGGAAGAGGTTGCACCTGCATATTTTTGGTCTCCACATCGCTTAAAATAAATTTCAGTAGTCAAAAATAAGCAAATATGCAGGTGAGAATTAACAATAAAGAAATTCCTAAAAAAAAGAGAGGTGCAGCAGCTAAAACTTCCTGTGCGAGTGACCAGACCAAAGCCTCACCCTTTCCCAGTGTAATACTCCACCCCCTGACTGTAATTCTGGGCTGTACCTGACTGGAGAGGTCAGAGAGGAACCAGGAAACAAGAAACACCCCTTCCAAGAAGCTGAGGAACCGGATAAGCTCCTCACCAGTAAGAAAAATTCTTTAGACACTGCCACCAACAATATTAAGCAAAAGTTTGGCCAAGAAATGCTAAAATAAACAGTTTAAGGGCCAATGAGAAGAGAGCTCACCGGGGGGTGGCACTCTTGAATTGCACACTCACGCGTCTCCTGAACGTCATACATAAAAAAAAATCTTTTGTTGAAACTAAGAAGCTCTTTTCATGTTCACAGTTGAAGGTGCAAAACTCAAATGTATGTGATGGATTTTAGGGTACCTCGAGTAAGTGCCCTAGGTGGGAGCTCGAGTAGTGTAGGTTCAACTTTTAACCCCTCCAAGATGGCGGAACCGCTGCTAGTAATGCAGGGCGCCCTACATACAGGAGGAAGGTTTACCAGTATTTGTTCATTTTATATTTATAGGGTACCCGGTAGTATCATCATCAAAAATCTTTATTCGATTCGAAGAATCATCAAAGCTTACAAAACAAATCTTTGTACATATTGCAAATTTCATCCATCTAATACACGCATAAAAACATGTTTCAATTACAAGGGACTAAAATGCAAGACATATATTCAGTTTAAAATTTCTCCTTTTAGTCTTGGACCCAATTGCACATGATTTGGTTAAAATTCTTGCCAATACAGTACGAAGATAACTATTCAATTAGCGCGTGTGGCGCCAATTTAGGCTCCACTACTGCTAGAATGTATTAGATGATTCAATCTAAGACCATAAAAGAGTTAAAATACATACAGAATTCTGAAAATCTATTTTTTTTAACTTTTAAAATTTGAATCCCATTCTTATATCTGATATGACTGGCAGCCAACAAAAATCTACTAACGCCAAATACAATATGTTGGCGACTATCAGATTTTAGTATTCTAAGCAACTCTAAATAGCTCCTGATGTTCAAACTTTTGCACAGGGCCGTGATCCACTTGGGTCTGGGGGTAGCATATGTTGCGCAAAAGATTAGAATATGTGGAATGCCCTCATTAGCACCTAGTGTACACAGTGAACATTCAGGATCACTAACCAGCAATTGAGATTTTGCCCATTTAGCTGTGAAAGCATGGACTTGCAATATCTCATACCTGAATTTCATATAGAGTAACTTTACCGATTGCAGTTCGATCTCGTCAAGAAAGGGCTTAAAGCTTGGGGTCAGTTTAAAAGACAGGAATTGAATAGTCAATCTCCCCAACTCAGGATTCAAAGTGACTGTGCGTTATAAATTCCCAATATATGGACCTGATCTCTCTCTTAGAATCAGGGGTCAGCAAGCTCGGGGTTGCCCAGTAGCGGCTCAAACCTAAAGCGGCGAGCCATTTACGGATGTGGGCCAACCAGGGAAGAGTGACAAATACATTCAAATGCAATAACTCCCTCAGGGTCTGCCTATACATCTCTAGTTCCTCAGTCGTCCAAATTTTAATTCAGTGGGCCAATAGCCTCCATAGAGCAAGATGTCCTAGTCTTTTTATATCAATATCATGTGTAAGAGGGATCATCGGGGTATTTTTAGGCAAGCGTGTAAGCATTCTCATGATTTTGTTTTCCCCAGTGATAAGAGGCTGAAGGTTTCTCCTCCCCATAGCTCAGATCCGTAGAGTGTAGCTGATTGAGCTTTATAAACTTCTAATGCGGGAGTAATGGTCTTTGATAAGGTGGAGTGCTGTTTCTTCTCTATAGGAAAAGAGTTCTGCATTATGATTGTATTTAACTTATTTATTTGGGACTTTCATGTAAGTTTTGAGTCTAGTGTAACACCGAGATATACAAAGTTGGGGACACATTCCAAAAGCACCCCATTCAGTACTAGTCTTTTCTGGATTTTTTTTATGTCGATTGAAAGCCAAGTATTTGGATTTGTTGGGGTTTATCTCGGATACCCTTTGTCTTACAATAGTTATCTAGGCTATCAAGTAAGTTTTGGATACCCCTAGGTGTTTGTGACAACAGTATTGTATCATCTGCAAAGCTGATGGCACAGATATTGGTGCCTCCAAGCTTGGGGGAATAGTGTAGAGCTGACTGCAGGTGCGCTACCATGTCATTTACGTATAATAGGAACAGGGTTGGTGCCAGGACGCAGCCCTGGCGCACCCCTCTCCTAATCGGAATTTCCTCTGTCAGCTCCCCTCCTTGGCCCCAGTGAACCTTTGCAAAATTCCCATCGAGAAGCCTTATAATCTGGTCTAAAATCTTCTCTGGGACTCCCTGACTCCGTAATGATTTCCACAAACGATCTCTGAGAATAGAATCAAAAGTTGCCTTCAAATCTATGAAGGCAATATATAGGTGTCTATGTTTTATCTCTGTGTACTTCCAGGCTATACTAAAGAGTCTAAATAATTGGTCAATTGTGCTTATTCTCTGTCTGAAACTGGCCTGACAAGGTGAGAGGATGTCTTTCTCTTCCATCCAAGCATTTAACTTGGCCAAAATTGGTTTGGCATACACCTTTTGGGTAATGTCTATCAGGCTGATAGGCCTGTCGTTCGCTGGGTCATCCCTACTACCCTTTTTGTGGATCGGGACAATCTCAGCCCCCTACAGGTTTCTGGGATAGGCTCTCCCCTAGCTATTGCATTGCACAATTGGTTCATATATGGAGCCCAAACATCTGGTGTGTGTTTCAAAAGGTCCCCAGGAATTTTATCTGGGTCAGGCGCCTTTGCTGACTTTATGCTATCTATAACTAGCTCAGTGTCCTCTAAGCTTAATTCAAGGTGTGTAATATGTGCTTCTGGCAGGGACGCCTCAGGGAGGACTTGTGAGTCTGGGGCGAGTACATCTGGTGCAGTATACAGCATGGAAAAATGTCTGTACCATGTACCGGGATCCAGAAAGTGATCAGTGGTCACCTTACTCACTTTGTTCTCCTGTGTTAGTAATTTCCAAAATTTGGATTGGTCTCTGGTTTTTGAAGTTACAATGAGATCACTCCAGCTGGCATCCTCCCAATCCCTTAGGGCATTCATGCGTACTTTTTTGTAATTAGATCTTTCAAATCTAATCTGGTTTACATCTTTAGATTTCAGAACCTCAAGGAGTCTGCGTTTGGCTTTGGCACATTCCTTACTGAACCATGGGTTCGAGGACTCTGGTCGCGATCTTGTTTTATTGGTACTCCTCTGAGTTTTGGTTAACTGTATGTTTATAATCTCAGACATCTTTTGATAGATTTGGGTGAACAGTATGGACCCCGGACGCGGATCTGCGTAGCCCGTTAGTAGCTCACAGAAGTTGTTATATATGTTAGTGAGGGGCTCGACCTGATCTAGTTTTGTTGGCCATTTGACAGATCTTTGATTGTTGCTTACTGATGGGAGCAGAGTCTCTTCTCTCCAGTTTGTTGGGTTCAATGAGTGTTTAGCAAACCAGCTCCCCACTAGATCTAGACATAATCGTAAATGATCCCATCTTTTGTCAACCCTAAAATCCTGGATTTTGTTCCAATATGCTATGCTTGTCATCACGTAATCAATACGAGAGGTGGCATTTCCTCTAGTAAAAGTATTCAAGCACTCATTATCTGAAGGGAACCGCCCATTGCATGCCCTTAGCCCTCTTTCAATGGTAATGTGCAATATTTGAGTTGCAGATGTAGAGCAGGCCACATTTTTGTTTGCCAGTAGAGGTATTCCCCGGCCAGATCTTCCTCATGGAAGATAGTGTCCATTCCAGACATCGGTTCATAGCAGCAATTGAAATCGCCGCCCACAAGGACCGCTCCATATGTCTCAATGCTATCAAGCACTTCCTCAAGATGACGGATGCTGAGTGCTTCCTTTGTGCACCCCCTTGGACTTAAGTATATGTTAAAAAGGTGTGTCAGTAGTCCATTCTCAGGATTTAACTTTATTCCTAATATGTCATTGGGGCCAGAGTTCACCATCTCTATAGTAGTGTTTAAAGTAATTTTTATCCAGATGATCAACCCACCCGACGGTCTTCCTCTCTTCAATGGTATGGCCCCTATATGGAAGGTTCTATAGCCTAGTTTGTACAAAGGCTCAACCGCCCATGTCTTCTGAAAGAGGCACAGGTCAAAGTTATTTACATAATCCTGCCACTCTGGATCAGAAAGTTTTTATGTAGCCGTCTATGTTCCAGGACAATATCTTTAAAGTTTTTTGAGCTGTGTCAGAGGGAGGCCTATCGGGGGTTCTACTTAGGGAGCTCTGTCTATTGTTGTCAGTGTTCGTTGAGGTTGTTAGCGGATCTTGTAGATGATTTCTGTGCAGATCGGCATCATATGAAACATGGGAATCCCGCTCTGGACTCGGGGCCTCAAATTTTTTATAGCTATGTGTGCTTCCATTAGGTGGAGTCCCTCTAGGCTGTGCATATGGTCAATCAACTGATTCTAAATTCTGGGTCCCCTCAAGTGCTAGCGATAGACTACTTTTCTCTGCTGCTGATGTTTTTGTTAATCTAAAACTGATTTTTGAAACAAAGAGTGAGTGTGTTCTTAAATTCATCGTTATCAAATTGTCTACAATAGTTTTGGAACAAAAAGTTAATTTTATGTCATCCAGGTTCCCGGTTTCTTTCCGAAGACGTTCGGCTTTTAAGATGTCAGATCTAATTATGGAACAGCATTGGCGTTTGTTTCTGATCCAATGTGTAACTTTGTTTATTAGAGACTCCTCGTCCTCTCTTGTTTAATTGTTTAAGCTTGGGACATTTGTGAGGAAAATACTGTACGCATTTTCCCTAGGACTAGTTGCGCATTGCGATAATAAATAAGGTTCCCTTTGACATGGACTACCTCTAACCCCCCGGTCTAATCTAAAATTCTGACGTAGTCCTTCCTGTCCCCTGTGGTTTGGCCAGTTTTGTGTGTAAATCTTAGAGGAATTGTTGTCGAGTGCCCCTTGACTCGAAAATGGGGGCATTCTGGGCCGAGTCTCCAAGCTAGTATGAGGATTATAATTATTGGCTGTGAGGATTGGCAGAGATTGTTGCAAGTTGAAAGGTTCTTATTACAGACAGCCTCAATTGTGGCAGGGGTAGAGCGAGATCTAGGTGAGCACCTATCCACTATTCCTGTAATCTGATTACGGGTGACTTTCCCCCTTGTAGGTTTACTGTTCCCTTGTGTTTCACTTAAAATAGATGTGGGACGTAGCGAGTAGCGTCCAACTATTTCCTTAAGGATTTTTATCTCATATTGTATGATATCTAATCTTTGGTGTAGGGCTACCATGAGTGTGTAGATGTCTGTGCTCTCGGTCTGGGTCTCAGTTTCCCTACTACTGGCTTTTGCATGGGGAGCATCTAGAGTTTGTGTTACCGGATCTTCCTCTTGCTGAATTTCTAGCAATGAATATCTATTGGAACAGGGTATTGTCGGAACCTCATAGTTTGAAAAACTAACTTGGTCGGGCACCACTGACCCAGACATGGTGGGGGTGGGGCAGACAAGCTTGCTCTGAGTTAGCTTAGGGAAGGATGATGGAAAATGTGCGATGTTCTCGCTGCTGGCGTGATGGACTATAATGGGATCAATGGGAGGCCTGGCAGTGTTTGGCTTGCTCTGTTTGGTATAATATGAGGACATCTTTTTAGTACCCATAGATGTTAGGTCCCTCTCGCCAGCTAAGATTATTTCCACTTCTATTAAATTGTCGACTGGTGCTAGGGTGCAATTATCAGCTACTGGCTTACTGAGTTTTGTTAACTTCTTTCCCAATGCAGCCTCTAAGGCTTTCCTCTTACCCATTGTCACTACAGTATACCCCTAAGATCACAGTTCATTTCAACTTCCGATTGAGCTACTTAATCAGTCGACCTTTAACATAGAAATACACACTTGCGATTAGCTAGATTATGGGTACTAGACCCCCCAGATGTAACCATATGTTAGAGTCACGATATTCATGGACAGTCATAACGTTAGATGAAAACAGTGTTCCGCTAGTACAATCCTTCCAGTTGATGCCCCAAGTAGTGACAGCAACTAAACCAGTTGCCATGCACAGAGAACAATTGCAGCACATACAAAAATGTCTCATATGGTTTCAAATAATAAACGCTGGCCGCTTCTCTTCAGAGTTTGCGCATACTAGAGGGTCAAGTAAGAATGCAGAAAGAGCAAGTTCACTTCTCTTGGCAGCTGGTCAACTGTATCAGTTTTTAAGGCTAGGTTTCTACATCTGAACTGACCAGGGAGTATACTAAATTAGCATGTGCTGTTAAATTCAGTGTATGTCTGCAGTCCCACCCCAGCGGTGTTGTAGGCTCCCCGCCGTAGACTGCCTGGACTGCCTGGTTGCTTGTGCATGCGTGCTTGCTGCTGGTGCACCCGCCTGGGCTAGGTGAGGCAGGGAGAAGACTGCAATAAAACACCTGGGGGCCTGATGCCCCCGCTACATGTCCCACGGTAGCAAGTGCCCAAATGTTAGACTAGGCTGAGTCATCCAACGTGCATGGCTACAACCATGACTTTGTTCATTACGGTGGTGCCTTTAGATGTGTGGGTCGCCCCATATAAATGAGGCAAAAGTTTCAGTAGGTCGGGGACATAAATTTAGATGCTGCTGACAATACTTTGTCAGTGACAGACGGTGTGAGCTAAGCAAACATTGTTTTTGACCATTCTAAGATGGCCAAACTACTTTCACGGTCTTACTACGGTGCAAGCTTAGGCAAACGTTGTTTTTAACCATTCTAAGATGGCCAAACTACTTTCACGGTCTTACTACGGTGCAAGCTTGGGCAAATGTTGTTTTTAACCATTCTAAGATGGCAAAACTACTTTCACAGTCTTACTACGGTGCAAGCTTAGGCAAACATTGTTTTTAACTATTCTAAGATGGCCAAAATACCTTTGTGATCCGGTTCGCACTAGGCAAATATTCTCTCTGGGGCGTAGTCGGTCGGTTTAATCGTGGACCAGCCTCTTGATTCAACAATGTAGGCAGTAAAGGTTTTGCATGAAATTACATAAACCGCTGATTAGAACATATATGATTTGTAAAGGACACTTGTAATTGCAAGCTTAGATAAAGTTCCCGGAACCGAGTAGATCGTATTTTTGACCATTCTAAGATGTGCAACTACTTTCACGGTCTTCTTCGTGTTAGATATATTTTTCAGCTTAATGGTTGAACCACCTCTTGATTCAACAATGTAGGCTGTAAACATTTTGCATTAAAATACAGAAGCCGCTTACTATAAGGCATATTTTTTGTAAAGGGCACTTGTAAGTGCAAGCTTAGATAAAGTTTCTTGAACCGAGCAGATAGTACTTCTGACCACTCTAAGATGGTCAAACTACTTTTGCGGTCTTCTTGGAGATGGATATATTTTCTCCCTGGTGGTGTGATCCAATTACTGGTTGGCCCGCCTCTTTACCTAGATTCAACAAGGTGGGCCGTATAAAAAGCCAGGTTACATGCAGGCTTGGTGTTTATGGAGAAACAACAGCGGACGGATGCGGAGTGGCGGCGCCATACTAAAGGATTTAAGGTATTTATTGAGGCACGTATAGAACAGTAGATTATTGTTGCCCAGAGTAGAGATGATACTTGTTCTAACAGAACTTTTACCTTAACAAAATGGGTTATTGTTATAATTATGGTTAGAGTTCTGATATTATATCTCTCTGCTTAATATGTGGTTAGGATGTCCCTAGTAAATCCTTCTTTGACTAAACAATTTATCTTATTGCATTCTCGAGTGGCCATTAAAAAGTAACTGGAAGTTTATTTTGTGGAGGCGTATAGGAGTACGTCTAGATTAGTATGGCTAGATAGGACTATCCCGCCTAGTATTGGAGTCCTGTCCTGAAAATATGTAAGATATTCTTTGCTTGGGCTCTATTAAGTGAAGGGTACTCCCAAACTAACTGGGTTCTGTTTCTATCATTTCCTGCAGACTTTCAAATGAAGGGCATATAGGAACCCTGTGATATGTCATTCAGTCTTTGGTAGGCAACATTATACCAACATTGGAGGTTATCCCCTAATGGTGCTGGAGGTAGGTTGATATTTGTATCTTTCTGGCAAGAATGGACCTTTTGGGAGTTGCATTATAAACAGTACAATATCCCCTTCCTTTAGATTCTACGACGGAAGAAGGACAGTGAGGCTAGTTGTTGTTCAAATCTGCATTTCCTAATGATCCTTATGCAAGGTGAGACAGGATCATATTTACAAGTGACTAGGGCCTCTAACACCGAATGAGGATATAAGAAGCATAATAAGATGCAATATGCTGGTTCTGAGACACTATTTTTGGTCTTTATTTAGGTGCTTTCCTAAAATACTTTCTGGTGTTGGGAGAAGCATTTTATGTTTCCCAACAAGAATTTTCAGTATAGAAGTTACTGCTGCACGTTGGTCAAGCTACTTTTTAAGGTGAGAAGATGCCCACTCATGTATGGGTTCGTAGTGTTCTGCCAATTGGGTAGAACCAAGTGTGAATCTATGAATGTGATATGTGATACGTATCGAGGGATTTGGAGTTAATTGTTAAAGCAGTGTTGTCGTGAACATTGTGATTGACTTTTTGTAGTTTTAGATGTATATTTTAACAATTTAACAGATTATTCATGTGATTGAAATTTTCTGTTTGTATTGCCGGTTTTGGTTATTGTCTATGTGGAATATTGTATGTTTTTAATAGTAGACTTTATCAGAGAGTAATATATTTAGTCTTGATAAAGATGGTTTGAATCAAGATACCATCGAAACGCGTTGACGCAATAGAACCATAATCCGCACAGTGGGCTGCCACACTAGATATTGATTGTCTTTTGTACATTTGGGTCCAGCCCCAGTGTTACCTCATACACATATGGTCCTTTTATGACAAAGAGTAGTATCTTTTTAATACTCTCGTCTTATTGTCTTTGTTATTGAGCCTGTTCCTTTGTTTTATAGTGTGATGTTTTTTGATTTTGAACATATACTATGTGTGATTAACTGTTTTTTAATTTGCCACAATTGTTTTATATGCTTTTAAGAAATGGATACATAACATTTCTAATATTTTTCTTGTGTATTGGCACACTGTTTTTCCATTGCTATTGTATCCCCCATGATTGAATGTGTGTAATTTAGGTGAGTGAATGAGTAAGAGTTCTCTCAGTATTTGCCAACCAAAGGATATATTGTTATTTTTCTAGATTGAACCCTAGTCCTTTGGAGTACAAAGGGTCCCTCTAATTTTTTTCAAGTGTTCTATTTTTGAAAAAAATGAACACAGTTGATAATGTTCTTGTAAATCCTTTTTTTGGGATTGACACTTGAAGATAAATTTCAAGTGAAATCAGTAGGACCTGATAATTCTGAAATAAAAATGTAACAGTCTGCAAAGGCTAGGTGTAGGGCTAACACATAGTTCCACAATAACCTGGTATGATATGATGGTGCGGTTTATTGGTAGCACTTGAAAAAATGTGCGGTTCTGCTTTCATTGCTTTGTTTGGTGGTTAATTTTAAATGTGTCCCTTTTTACAGGGTAATACTGGGGTTAGAGTTGCTCTGCATTATATATGTAGGTGAATATTCTTTCCTATTTCTTGGGTAAGGATTTGGGGGGTTATGAGTATTTTGACAAAAGGCATCATCTTATTGATTCTTTCTTTCTGGTCTCCTTCCCCGCTGTTCCCTCCCTTAAACCCTTTCCCCGTCTGGCCACTTCAACAGTCTGTCATACCGGCAATCAGACTTGGTACTGCCTGGAGGTGGACCTTCGAGCATCAAGCAAGCTCCGAGAACAAGCACACCGAGACAGCTATCTTACATTGCTCCTTTCGCTATCTCCAACGCAACACATGACCCGCAGGGATGCTTTATTGCTTTAAAAGGTACAGCTGAGATGTGAGTTGATAATTGCTCCCTATTATGTGAAAGGAGCAAAGTAATCGCTTGCCTGGATGACAGTGAAAACTTGTCCAATTGTATACCAAATGAAATAAGGAGGGTGGCCGGTAGCAAGTGACCTCTCTTAAGCCTGGATAACACTCTTGGAGTGATAGAGAAGATGAAACCAGCAAAGCCCCAGGGCCCGATAGGATACAGGGTGACTTGTATAAGTCTGAACCACTTGTCTGGGCCCCTTATTTAAATATTGTGTCCAACACAGTTGCTTACGGGGGAAATACCCGAGACTGAGATGGGCAGAAATAATAACCATATATAAAAAGGGTGAGGCCTGTGCCCCATCGAATTATAGGCCTATTCGCCTGCTAGACAA
The DNA here is from genome assembly GCF_964204655.1 of Triturus cristatus. Taxonomy (NCBI): domain Eukaryota; kingdom Metazoa; phylum Chordata; class Amphibia; order Caudata; family Salamandridae; genus Triturus; species Triturus cristatus. The sequence continues at coordinate 1,282,849,068 of NC_140590.1, forward strand.
TATGCAAAAAATCTTCTCCAGACAGATTCTGGACAAACTAGTAACTTGGATGAATGAGATCGAGATTCTGTTGCCCTATCAAGAAGGTTTCCGCTCTACAACTAGTACCTGAAATCAGGTGTTCAGGCTCAAATAATTTGGAAATATGTGAAACTTGAAAAGCAAAAATTCTATGTCGCTTTTGTTGACCTTCGTGCTATTTTTGATTTGGTACCTCAGGAAATCCTCTGGTCAGTTTAAAAAGAAATGGGAGCCCCGGACCAATTGGTAAACTTGCTGGAAAGGCAGCACAAGCACAACTATGCACAGGTCCATTGGGGAAGAGCAGGAGAATTAACTAATAAAATCCCCATTTGGCAAGGGGTACGTCAGGGCTGTGTCCTTGCGCCGACACTATTTTCCCTTCATGTAAATGGAGCAGTCAATGAACTGCAGGATCATGCAAATAATTCTCCATTGTTGAACCGTGGGAAAGTGCTGAATCTGCTGTTCGCTGACTTCTATCTAGGTCCTCAATGGGACTCGACAGGCTAATTATTAAATGTTTTGGTTTCTGTGAGGTTAGGGGCTTGGAATTGAACTTTGAAAAAACTAAATATATGGTTTTGGGCAAGACTAAAGGGAAGTGCAGATCAGTAAAGATAATGGGGAAATCACTAGCCAGGGTGTTTAAATTTGATTACCTGGGTGTAAGACTAACAGAAACCCTGAGTTGGAGGCCCCAAATAGACAAAAGTCAACTAACCTTATACTACTGCGCTTTCATAAGCAGTTTGGTCCAAATCAATTACTCCTGCCCTAGAGATGTATAAAATGAAAGTGCAAAATGCTGCACTTTATGGTACTGAGCTTTGGGGGCATGATGACCTATAGAAGCTAGCAGTGAGCGAGAATACTTTTGCTAGGGCCTTGATTCCAGTCCCAAATAGTACCCTGTTGACTCCTCTGTTTTTTGATCTAGGGCTGAGAAGCATTGTTGCTGTAGCAGTAATTAAGCCACTTACCTACTGGTTACATATTTGGTCCACTCCAGAGATAAACAAATACTGTGAATCTCCGAAAGAAGTTCTGAACCTAAGTGGTGCCAAACGGATTCCCTGATTTAGACATATAAAATCATGTTGCACACTGTTGGGGATGTCTCATTTGTGGGAAAGCCCAGAATCCTTCAGTAAGAATGATATTCCAATATTGAAAGCTAAGTACTGGGCATATGTAGCATACCAGTATGTGACCAATAGATCAGCGGAGCGCTTGACATTTTTGTTCTTGAGCAACAAGTTCCATGCAGAATTTGAGTCTTTTTATGATGAGATCTCACCACCTATGGCAAAATGTTTTGATTTGGCTGGTTACCTTTAAGGTCATTTACTGTTTGGGGGTCGAACTCAGCAATATTTGTATGCCCAGCATGTGGTGATGCACAGGAGACAGTGGAACATATCCTTTTCTTTTGCACTGAATACTCTTTACCGCAGGAAGGTATCCGTCCAATTTATTGCAGACTGGGTATCAGGCAATAAAGGGTTGCTCTGAGAATACTAAGATCTGACATTAAACCCTACATTGTATTTGCAGTGGGCAGATTTCTGTTGGGTTTCTGGTTCAAGCGTCAGAAGTTCTTTTTCCAGGCTGTAAGTGAGGTTCCTGCATTAACAGAGTTGGAAGCGTAGCCACAGTCAAAGTGATCCTTATTCTATGGCATTTAACATGGGTATACTGTTGCCCGGAGACACACAGCACTTCAGGGTTCTAAGTTAGAATATATTAGGCTACAATGATTATTACTTTCTACTTGGTATTTTTTTTAAAGTCTGAGGATGTAATACTGTTACAATTTGCACAGTTCTTTTGCAGGATTACAGTACCTTTTTATGACAGCTATATATGCAATGTACTGATTTAAAGAACTTGCATTATTGTTCACAATATGTACTGATGTACTCCCAGCATGAAGGATTGATGAGACAGAAGAGTTATCATGCGTCTGTCGATAAGTGGGTAGTGTCCTAGTTAAATCAACTAATTTTTATCATTGTACATATAGATGCTGTTTTAATGTGGTTTGTAAAAGTATATATGTTTTAATGTATTTATTATTATGCTCTTTAATGGTAACTTGACCGAAGAGATATATACATATACACATTTTATATTATATATATACACACACACACACACACACACATATATTATCTACTGGCGGTCGCCAGTAGATAGTTATAGTTAGGACCGTGTTTCCATAGGAAATCTCAAAATTCTATTTTGAATAACTTTGGCGCTGGTTGACGAATCCTCGCGAAATTTTCAAAACTAATGGGGCGCTCCGCTCAGCTCCTACCCTGAAAGTCTCGGGGGGGATTCGTCAAGCGGGGACCGAGAAAAAAGGGGGGTCCCAAAACGCGTTTTCCCCATGCATTTTCCCATAGGACCTTTAGTCGAAAGTACAGCCCGAACGGCTGAACAGAATTACTTGAAATTTGGCAAAGAGGTAGTCCTCAGGTCAGGGATGTGCCTTTTGCATATATGGAGTCAATCTGTTCAGTAGTTCCTGAGAAAATTGCAGTTAAAGTACATAAATATCTATAGCACCCTAACGTGCGCGAGCGTAATTCTGATTGGTGGTTACATGTCAGTCAACATTCGAATCGGTCGAAATCAGGAAGTGTCGGCCGCCATTTTGTTTGTTTTGAGTGCGAGAGTTAAAAAGGAAGGTGGCGAACGTGAAAAGGGGGCAGGGTAGCGAGTTACTGACCCCCTGGCCTTTGTCAGGGGGTCCCCGAAGGACCCCGAAGGCAGAAAAAAATATTCATTTTTTTTTAAAAAATCGCGTGGTGCGCGCACCGTGCGTGCACGGTGAAAAACCATTAAAAAAATAAATAAATAAAAAAAATTTAATACGTAGTTTATTGTAAAATAAATATATAAAAAATATAATAATAAATACAAAACTTACTATACAAGGTAAGAACTACGACTGACTACTAGTTTAGCACTTATAAACCCAAAGTCTCATAGTTAGTATTCGGATCCTGTGCACAATGCTTCCGGAGTGCGTCGTAGAGCTACCCCACTGAAGGTCAGATACAGATGAAACAAACAAAAGTGGAAGGTGCACCAGTCAGGAGAAGTCCAAAACAAATCGGTATCTTTAGTTATATCCTTTATTTTCTTACAGATACTCAGCCAACGCGTTTCGTTCCACACTGGAACTTCTTCAAGGCTGCAAATAATTGACATGACAACATAGAAAAACATTTATAATATATGGACGACAAACATGTATGACTTAAGACAAAACTGTCGTATGACATAAACAATTCTTTGAATATTTAAAAATCTCACAACTACAGAAATCAGAAAAGACATAAAAACCAGTCATAAAAAATAAACATATATATATACAATCTCAGACAAGAAACAAATGAAACATGAAAAGACTAAACATGGGTATTTGGTAACATATTCAGTCAAATTTATAAAAAGCAGTGTAACTGTGTAGCTATAAGCAAAAGAATGTGTGCGAGTTTCAGTAAATATCTAGTCCTAGATAATCCAATAAACAAGAACATATAGAAAATACGGACCTGAGGCAAGGTAGGTCCAATGTGTCTTGTAGTGTTAACGCAAGATACAAATTGATAGAAACAGCAAGGGAAGTAGGATAAGAATACCGAAAGAGACAAAATGAAAAAGAGTCCAAAACTCACCAAATTCAAATCTTAGTGACCAGCGGATAAAGCAATGCAATGTGTCATAATCCCACATACATCGATAATGTTCAGAATAAGTAATCTGGTAAGAAGATCAATATAAATATAAATATATAAATATATTTAAAAACAACCATATGTATTGCTGTATGTCAATCTAAAAAGAGGGTGCACGAACTGTTGTTTAATAAGAATTCAGTAATAATAAATGCCCTAATGTTAAGGCCTATATCTATAGACAAACACAATTAGTATAAAGGTATGCAAAATCAAAAAACTCTTAATAGAGTGGATAGTAATTAATAAGAACAAGGACTTACCCTCCAAGGTAGATGTAATATGACCTGTAATAAGGTGATCATGGGTTGCCAGCGCTATACGTATAGGTTTAACTTGCGCTCCACACAAAGAAACGAAATTAAATGGGTTCCAATAATCTAAGAAATATTAAATGAAAAAAATAACTCACTAAGTAAATGCAACCTCAAGACGAACATAGCACATCACATGAATAACGTGCAACATGTGCAAAAGGGTGACAGCTACAACCCCAAGTGTATGGGATTCACATGATATATTTGCAAATCAGGCTTGCCGTGAACGTCAAGGAACGCCTTGAACTTTAATTATCCTGAAAAGGTTTCTAAGGGAGAACAAGGCAGTGTTAATATAAACATTGCGATGAAGGAATGCACAGCTGCATGTATAGCAGTGCAACAGCGGAAAGAAGCTCGTCGTGTCATGACGGCAGCGTGATTAAAGCAGCAACACATTGAGAAGTAGCGAAGCACTACTCCAATTGCTTGTCAGTGACATAGTAGTCCAATGGGCAGGAGGCGAACATACATCAAGGTAGAAGCCACCCTAAGTAGCTCCGTAATCCAGTTTACAATCCAAAAAATAACAAGGGCGAATAGAACGTTAACCAAGACAGTGACTACCACTGAGTCACCAAACCTGCCCACAGTATCTCGCTTATAAATATAGTTAGCGACAAGTATGTAGCGAGAAAGTACCAGCACACTGTCAGTAAAAAGAGCACGGCAATAGTGATCCATAAGTGAGGAATCACCGTAAAAATTATATACCATAAGGCACTTATATATAAAGTTGAACACAACGAGTCATGGCAGAGGGTAACAAAAGCGCGAGAAGTACATACCTAGGAAGTCCCATGGTACGAAAGGCAGAAATAAGCAACCAATCAGTCCTAGGCGTAACACAAACATAATTTAAAGTATTTTGGAAAGACGCGCGCATCCAGGTCTAAGGTCAAGTGGTACACAATGCCGTAGGTGAAGGCAGCGAAAGAGGACAAAAAAAGGGCGAGAGAGGACAGAAAATAGTCGCCATGGTGGAGGAGTATAAACCCCCGACATAATTTTTCCACATACAGTACACAGTGACGGGAAGATAAACCAACGTCACCTTTTATGCAAAAGTTCTGGTGGAATGATAAATAACGATAACCAACATGGTCATACACATTAGAAAAAGCGGACGGAGAGATATACCGGCGTCACCTTTTATACCACGTGGTCCTAGTTTCCCATAACGTACGGGTAAGACAAACATCCATATGCAAACCAGAATTACTTGTACGCCCCGCAGGACGTTTCCAAACGTTGTACGAAAGGTGCTAAATGTGGACAGTCTCCTCACCCCCATAGAAAGTAACGATATGAAGCCGTCGCCATGATGGAACGGTGTAAAGCCCCATCATTGATCAATTTCAACTAGGTGTTGACGGGCGGTGAAGCTAGAGGCACGACATAAAATACAGGGCGGCCATACTTGACCATTTTATGTAAATAAAGACATGTACCAGTAAGTCATAATAGTTGATGACAACAGAGATAATGCCCTAAATGTGACATAGGAGGTGAAACATACATCCCCCGCATGGTATTCAAGAAATGTCAAAGAAAAGTGAACCAAAACGTAGGAAATATATATTACTACGATGTGGGATTGATGGATGTACTAGCTATGTTATATATGCACAATATATAAACATGTCACAAAAAGAGCAATCCGTATTGATTGATGGTACACATTACAACAGAGTAGGGTAGGCAAGTGGGCAAAATGTAAACTACAGGAAATAATGCATTTCGGAGTCCGAATTGTGGCCCAGTGTGGTAGCACGAAGGCGACATATCCATTTTGATTCTAACTCCCTAAGTGCCAGTTCCCGATTAGAACCTCTTTTGCCTATAGGGACATGATCAATACCATGAAACCAAAAATTGTTACTGCCAATATGTTTGTTGTTATAATGGTCCGTGATAGGATATCTGGTGTCTCTATTAAGTATGGCTCTTCTGTGTTCCTGTATGCGTATTTTTAAGCATCTTGTAGTGCTTCCTACATAAATGATGTTACATTCACATCCAAGGATGTATACCACATAGGTGGTATTACAATTCATAAAGTAGTTCAAATGATAAGTGCGAGGACTGTTAAAGGAAAAAGACTTGTTTTTGTTTTTTCCATTATTGCAAATATTACACGAGCCGCACGTGAAAAAGCCCTTGGGTTTTTTTGGAAGCCAATTGGCAGAGCTTTGGGGGGGTCACGATATAGCTAGGACAAAGTTGTTTTCTTAATGGTGTGCCCCTCCTATATGTAATGGCCGGCCTGTTGGTAATACAGTCCTTTAGTCCTGGGATAGAAGAAAGGAGGTGCCAGTTTTTACGTAGAGCATTGAAAATGCTATTGCTATGGGTTGTATATTGTGTGATAAACCTCAGTTTCTTTTCATTTTGGTGACTGCCTCGTTCAATTGTTTTATCAGCTAATGTCGAGATCCTGTTTGTACATGTGATTCTCTCCTCTGCCTTATCTAGTATTAGGTCATTGTAGCCTCTGTTTTCGAATCTTTTCCTAGTTTTCTTAATATTAGTGCGGAAAATCTCCTCTGTACTACAATTCCTTCTAATACGAATCATTTCGCCAAAAGGAATATTGTTGATGACTGACCTGGCATGGGCACTGGAGGCGTGCAGAACCGCATTGCATGCTGTCTCTTTTCTGTACAATTGGCTCTGTATTTCCCCATCCTCAATGAAAAAATTGATATCCAAGAAATTAATATTGTCCTTATGAAAGGACATTGTAAGTCTGACATTGAAAACGTTGTCATTGAGGTACTCAAAATATTGTTGTAACATCTCCACAGACCCTGACCAGAGGCAGATGATGTCGTCGATGTACCTCCCCCAGAACACAATAAATTCAGTCCAGGGGGAGGCACCTCGGGCCCAGGCATGCTCCTTCTCGTACCACCCCATGAAGAGGCAGGCATACGAGGGAGCAAACCCGGAACCCATCGCTACGCCCTTGATCTGTTGGTACCAATTATCATCATGTAAAAAGAAGTTGTTCATAAGAATTATTTCCACCATTTCCACAATCATTTCATTATATTCATAATGCTCTGCACCATCTCTATCTAAGAAAGAGCGCATAGCCATCATGCCGAAGTGCTTATCAATACATGTGTACAGGCTAATGACATCAAATGTCACAAACAGAAGTTCATCCGACCACTGGAAGTTTCTAAACTTAACCAGAATATCCTTACTGTCCTTAATGTATGAAGGAAGGTCAAGGACGAATTTCCTTAATTTGGCATCTACGAATTTGGAAAGGTTCTCGGTGGATGATCCCACCCCCGAGATAATAGGTCTGCCTGGTGGAAAGGCCCCCCCTTTATGTATTTTTGGTAAGACATAGATGCAGGGATATGATGGACAACTAACTTTAAGGTATCTGTACTCCTCTTCCGAAATGAGGCATATACCTCTCCATTCATTGAGCCTGCCATTGATCATTGTAATCAGGGCAGGGATGGGATTGTATGCGATAGATCTGTAACACGAAGTGTCACCCAGCTGACGATTGATTTCGTTCAGGTAGTCCGAGCGGTTCATGACAACCACGTTCCCACCCTTATCGGCCTCCCGTATCACAATGTTAGTATCATCTCTAAGGCGTTGTAAAGCCAGTCTTTCAGATTGTGAGATATTCTGAGTTGGTTTGGGTTTGTATTTATTGATATTTTCCAAAGCGTACAATTCCTCCGACATTTTCTTATGGAAAACGTCAATGTTAAGATTGTAACCAAAGGTAGGCATAAATTTGGACTTAGAGCGGAGGCCGCTTTCCACATGGCCATCTTGTCTAATGTCAAAATCATTGAGTAGGGTGGGCATGTCATAACCGTCATCATCACAGATTGAGAGGAGGCATTGTATATTTCGAATATCAGCAATTGTATGAGTAGTCGGTTCACTACCGGGGATACCCTTAGGTTGTTCTGATGGTCTATTGGCAAAAAAGTCATGCAGTTTTAACATTCTAATAAACTTGAATAAGTCCATATGTGCATTAACCAGATCACCACTTTGAGTCAGAAATTTAAACCTTTACTAAGTACAGTCATCTCTTCTTCATCAAGTACTTTATTTGAGAGATTGACAATTTTCAAGTGACAACCATCATCAACATCAACAACAGGTATAACATCATTCTGCATTACTTGGTGTTTGACTTTTTGGTTCTGCCTACTGGTTCCGGTTTTCCGGTTGTAGTTTTGGAACTTGCCTTTTTTCCTCCTCCCTCCCCTTCTGGTTTTTGCTCTTCCCTCTTTTGTTGCAATCTGTTGGAAATGCTTAGTTTCGCCAGTTCTTTCTGAAAAGAAGTGGCCCCTTCCCCTAAAGGGACATCGTTAGTCAAAGATGATGATGCCGTACTTCCCTGTGATGACACCGATAGGTTACTCACGGAACTCACGTCATCGCTTTCACCCTTGTCCTCTCTATTCCTCTTTTTATCCTCCAACCCTTGTACGTTATCAAATTTCTTATGGAAAGTGTAGATTCTTCCATCGCGATAATCTCTGTCGTCTCTCTTGATTTTTCTCATTTTTTTGTCTTTCAAATAGATCTGATGATTGTCTATAATCTGTTTTAAAATAGCATAGTTTTTCTCTATTAAGTCCTTCTCTTCCATCTCACTGATTAATTTTTCGATTACACTTATCTCTTCCTGAAGTTTCTCCCCTTTTTCCATTGCATGTTTAACCAAGATTCGCATCATGGTTTGTGATGCTCCCTCCAAATTGCACTCCCATTCTTTAAGGAGAGCATCACTTAGATCTTCAAAGATGGGGAAGATTAAAATACGTAAACCCCTTGGAACCTTGCCATTTTCCATATACTGATTTAGGGTGACCCTGTCCCACCACCGGCTTAGTTCTTGTTTTTTCAAACGTTCCAATCTTATAAACAGTGTTTTTAAGCTGTTTTTTTGTGTAGATTCTGTACTGGTTTTAACTTTAGAGGTCCCTGTACCAAAGAGGTTGTGAACCATTTCTTCACGGCCGTCATCAAATTTTGACATGTTTAATAAATTGATATAATACAATTTGCGGGATAAGTGCACAAACAGTCAACAAAGAATTGCTATACAAGGTAAGAACTACGACTGACTACTAGTTTAGCACTTATAAACCCAAAGTCTCATAGTTAGTATTCGGATCCTGTGCACAATGCTTCCGGAGTGCGTCGTAGAGCAACCCCACTGAAGGTCAGATACAGATGAAACAAACAAAAGTGGAAGGTGCACCAGTCAGGAGAAGTCCAAAACAAATCGGTATCTTTAGTTATATCCTTTATTTTCTTACAGATACTCAGCCAACGCGTTTCGTTCCACACTGGAACTTCTTCAAGGCTGCAAATAATTGACATTACAACATAGAAAAACATTTATAATATATGGACGACAAACATGTATGACTTAAGACAAAACTGTCGTATGACATAAACAATTCTTTGAATATTTAAAAATCTCACAACTACAGAAATCAGAAAAGACATAAAAACCAGTCATAAAAAATAAACATATATATATACAATCTCAGACAAGAAACAAATGAAACATGAAAAGACAAAACATGGGTATTTGGTAACATATTCAGTCAAATTTATAAAAAGCAGTGTAACTGTGTAGCTATAAGCAAAAGAATGTGTGCGAGTTTCAGTAAATATCTAGTCCTAGATAATCCAATAAACAAGAACATATAGAAAATACGGACCTGAGGCAAGGTAGGTCCAATGTGTCTTGTAGTGTTAACGCAAGATACAAATTGATAGAAACAGCAAGGGAAGTAGGATAAGAATACCGAAAGAGACAAAATGAAAAAGAGTCCAAAACTCACCAAATTCAAATCTTAGTGACCAGCGGATAAAGCAATGCAATGTGTCATAATCCCACATACATCAATAATGTTCAGAATAAGTAATCTGGTAAGAAGATCAATATAAATATAAATATAAATATATAAATATATTTAAAAACAACCATATGTATTGCTGTATGTCAATCTAAAAAGAGGGTGCACGAACTGTTGTTTAATAAGAATTCAGTAATAATAAATGCCCTAATGTTAAGGCCTATATCTATAGACAAACACAATTAGTATACAGGTATGCAAAATCAAAAAACTCTTAATAGAGTGGATAGTAATTAATAAGAACAAGGACTTACCCTCCAAGGTAGATGTAATATGACCTGTAATAAGGTGATCATGGGTTGCCAGCGCTATACGTATAGGTTTAACTTGCGCTCCACACAAAGAACCGAAATTAAATGGGTTCCAATAATCTAAGAAATATTAAATAAAAAATAACTCACTAAGTAAATGCAACCTCAAGACGAACATAGCACATCACATGAATAACGTGCAACATGTGCAAAAGGGTGACAGCTACAACCCCAAGTGTATGGGATTCACATGATATATTCGCAAATCAGGCTTGCCGTGAACGTCAAGGAACGCCTTGAACTTTAATTATCCTGAAAAGGTTTCTAAGGGAGAACAAGGCAGTGTTAATATAAACATTGCCATGAAGGAATGCACAGCTGCATGTATAGCAGTGCAACAGCGGAAAGAAGCTCGTCGTGTCATGACGGCAGCGTGATTAAAGCAGCAACACATTGAGAAGTAGCGAAGCACTACTCCAATTGCTTGTCAGTGACATAGTAGTCCAATGGGCAGGAGGCGAACATACATCAAGGTAGAAGCCACCCTAAGTAGCTCCGTAATTCAGTTTACAATCCAAAAAATAACAAGGGCGAATAGAACGTTAACCAAGACAGTGACTACCACTGAGTCACCAAACCTGCCCACAGTATCTCGCTTATAAATATAGTTAGCGACAAGTATGTAGCGAGAAAGTACCAGCACACTATCAGTAAAAAGAGCACGGCAATAGTGATCCATAAGTGAGGAATCACCGTAAAAATTATATACCATAAGGCACTTATATATAAAGGGGGTCCCAATACATGTTTTCCCCATGCAATTTTCCATAGGGACATTTATTCGCAGCTACAGCCCAAACTGCTGAACGGAATTACACCAAATTTGGAAGAGAGGCAGACCTTGGTTCAGAGTCATGCCTTTTGCTTCAATGTTGTAAATCCGTTCAGTAGTTCCTGAGAAATTCAAAAGTAAAATCACATATATCTCTGGGCGAAGTCTAACCACACATATCATCGTGAGATATGATTGGCTGTTAGCACTTCATCCAAGAAGTGTTGGCAGCCATCTTGGGACCAATATAAATGATAGCACCTCATTAAAAAGCATTGCAGTTAATAGAAGGTGTTAAGACTTTAGCTACATTATAAATCATTTGTTGATGGTACCATACTCATTTTAGGAATTGTGGTGTGTTCTAAGGTGATTTTACCATGTGCAAAAGCCTTCTGCTGGGATATCAAGAATCATGTTTGAGAGAAAACTATTTTCTCATGCTTTTCCCACAGAGGTTTGGAAGGTGATCTACAAGCTAAACTGAGAGCATATTTTCTGTAAATTCACATTATCTTTCTCAGTCATGTGAGAATGAAGTCTGACATTCTCAGTAAAATATGTACATCCAACAAGGGCAGAGACTGTCAGTTGATTCCTTTGTGTTCTACTGCAGCTTCCTAGAGTGTTCCAAAGAACAACTAGTGCGCTAACGTATGGCACACCTGAAGCCATCTTGATTGGAATAAAGTGGTAACTCTTAAAAAATTGAATTTAAAAAGGAACAAAATGAGGGGGTTCATTTTGCCATAGAAAGTAGGATTAGTGGTGCAGAAAGAAAAATTAGGGCACATTTTGAGTGACTTCTCAAATCCTCTTCTATTTCAGTAAAAAATTCTGACATGCAGACTGAAACATGCACTTTCAATACCAGCAGCAGACTTCCCTGGTGAGCAGTAGCTTTACTACAGTGATCTAATGAGCAACTAGAGTGCTACCATTCAGAATTGATGGCAAATGTGTGACACATCTGAATGCCTTCTTGATGGAACCAAAGTAAACAAGCATTGAAAATGCAATAGGTCTCGCCCTCGTTTAAGTTAAAGCAATTCTGTTTGTAATTAGGTGGCTTTTTAGCTTTGCTTTTATTAGTGTTTTTCAAACTTTCATGTACCTAACATGCATATGCATGCATATATGTATATGTATATGTATGCATGCATGCATTTATATAGATATGCAGATTATATATATGTTTATATATGTATGTATAGATACACATACATTTATAAATGCATGTGCATAAGTGTGCGTGTAGAGAGAGGTAGAGAGAGGTAGAGAGGTAGAGGTGTAGAGGTAGAGGTGTAGAGATAGGGAGGTAGAGGTAGAGAGGTAGAGAGTAGTAGAGAAAGAGGTAGAGAGTAGAGGATGAGTAATCGAGGGTAGAGAGTAGAGAGTGAGTAGTAGAGAGTAGTAGAGTGAGTAGTAGAGAGTGAGTAGTAGAGAGTGGGTAGTTGAGCGTGGGTAATAGTGAGTGAGTAGTAGAGAGTAGTAGAGAGTAGTAGAGTAGTAGAGAGTGAGTAGTAGAGTGAGTAGTAGAGAGTGGTTGAAAGTGAGTAGTAGAGAGTAGTAGAGTGAGTAGTAGAGTGAGTAGTAGAGAGAGAGTAGTAGAGAGTGAGTAGTAGAGAGTAAGTAGTAGAGAGTAGTAGAGAGTGAGTAGTAGAGAGAGTGTAGTAGAGTGAGTAGTGGAGAGTAGTAGAGAGTGAGTAGTAGAGAATGAGTAGTAGAGTGTAGTAGAGAGTAGTAGAGAGAGAGTAGTAGAGTGAGTAGCAGAGAGTGAGTAGTAGAGAGTGAGTAGTGGAGAGTGGCAGAGAGTGAGTAGTAGAGAGTGAGTAGTAGAGAGTGAGTAGTAGGGAGTAGTAGAGAGTGAGTAGTAGAGAGTGAGTAGTAGAGAGTAGTGGAGTAGTAGAGAGTGAGTAGTAGAGAGTGGGTAGTAGAGAGTGAGCAGTAGGGAGTAGTAGAGAGTGAGTAGTAGAGTGAGTAGTAGAGAGTAGTAGAGAGCGAGTAGTAGAGAGCAAGTAGTAGAGAGTGTGTAGTAGAGAGTGTGTAGTAGAGCATAGTAGAGAGTGAATAGTAGAGTAGTAGAGAGTAGAGATGTGTATATACACACATACATATATATAAATGCATATGCATATAAATGCATATATATATGTGCATATGTGGGTGTGTGTAGAGAGAGGTAGAGGTGTAGAGGTAGAGAGGTACAGTTAGAGAGTAGCAGAGAGAGAGGTAGAGAGAGCTAGAGAGTAGAGGATGAGTAATAGAGAGTAGAGAGTGAGTAGAAGAGAGTAGTAGAGAGTAGTAGAGCGAGTAGTAGGGAGTAGTAGAGCAGTAGAGAGTGAGTAGTAGAGTGAGTAGTAGAGAATTGTAGAGAGCGAGTAGTAGAGAGCGAGTTGTAGAGAGCGAGTAGTGGAGAATGAGTAGTGGAGAATGAGTAGTGGAGAGTAGTAGAGAGTAGTAGAGAGTGAGTAGTAGAGAGTGAGTACTGGAGAGAAGTAGAGAGTGAGTAGTAGAGAGAGAGTAGTAAAGAGTGAGTAGTAGAGAGTGAGTAGTAGTGAGTAGTAGAGTGAGTAGTAGAGAAAGAGTAGTAGAGAGTGAGTAGTAGAGAGTGAGTAGTAGAGAGTGAGTAGTAGAGAGTGTGTAGTAGAGAGTGGTTAGTAGAGAGTGTGTAGTAGAGTAGGCTTTTTAGCTTTGCTTTTATTAGTTTTTTTCAAACTTTAATGCACATAACATGCATATGTATGCATATATGTATATGTATATGTATGCATGCATTTATATTTATATAGATATGCAGATTATATATATGTGTATATATGTATGTATATATATACACAAATATATAAATGCATATGCATATATATGCATATATATATCTGAGCATATGTGTGCGTGTAGAGAGAGGTAGAGAGGTAGAGGTGTAGAGGTAGAGGTAGAGAGTAGTAGAGAGAGAGGTAGAGAGTAGAGGATGAGTAATAGAGGGTAGAGAGTAGAGAGTGAGTAGTAGAGAGTAGTAGAGATAGTAGCAGAGAGTGAGTAGTAGAGAGTAGTAGAGTGAGTAGTAGAGAGTGGGTAATAGAGAGTGGGTAATAGAGAGTAGTAGAGAGTGAGTAGTAGAATGAGTAGTAGAGTGAGTAGTAGATAGAGAGTAGTAGAGCGTGAGCAGTAGAGAGTAGTAGAGAGTGAGTAGTAGAGAGAGAGTAGTAGGGAGTAGTAGAGAGTAGTGGAGTAGTAGAGAGTGAGTAGTAGAGAGAAGGTAGTAGAGTGAGTAGTCGGGAGTAGTAGAGAGTGAGTAGTAAAGTGAGTAGTAGAGAGTAGTAGAAAGCGAGTAGTAGAAAGCGAGTAGTAGAGAGCAAGTAGTAGAGAGTGTGTAGTAGAGAGTGTGTAGTAGAGAGTGTGTAGTAGAGAGTGGTTAGTAGAGAGTGTGTAGTAGAGCATAGTAGAGAGTGAGTAGTAGAGAGAGTAGTAGAGAGTAGAGATGTATATATACACATACATATATAAGTGCATATGCATATATATATATATATATATATATATATATATATATTTTCAGAAAACCGCTATTCCAAACCTCCTGTCCGGCGAGAGGAAAGCACACGAACCCTCAGAAATGGTGGCAGAGATTTTTTATTTTTCCAAAGACCTCATACGTGACGCGTTTCGAGCAACAAGTGCCCTTGATCTCACGTTAAAACAAACGCTGAGGCTGTTTTTTTCTTTTTTAAAGATGCAGTGCTACACCCGATCACATGTGATAGAAATAAAAAACATACTTTTTACTTTTTTTTCCAATCTGAAAGTTCTTAAAAAGTAAAACAGGGTACATCACCATTACATAATTGTTTAGCGCTGATAAAACATGCGGATAATAAAACATAAGCCATAATGACATAATTTAGATAAAATTATTTGTGTTTTAAAATTGAGTTTGAATTAACTGAGTGCAAATCAACATACATTTTGACTATCAAACTTGTAATGCTATCACTTTTAGTGGTGTTACCATAAATGGTTTGGACTTGATACCTTAAAGGTAACTGACCCAGTTTATCTTCATTCTGTCTATAAATACACTGTGACCGATTTAAAACACCACAAAACCAATCTCATTTGTCATATATACTTCGTCTTTGGCTGATTGCAGATATCCATGCTAACAACGATAACAATAAAGTTGTCTTGTTTTTTACTGTGATGTTATTTCAACCCTCATTTCCTACTACTGGTACTTGATATTGGATCAGTATTAATGCTGATTTATCCCTCCGGCTACCTCTAGATTCGAACCGTCTAAATCTATGACATGAGGTAGTATCAGTATAAGTTTAAAAAGTATGTGCAAATAACGCCTCGTGAATAAAGTGCAAAGTGCTAGTAATAAAGTGCTTGAATCAACTAAAGTGCTTGAATGCTTAAATGCATAAATGTAACTTACATAAAAATTTACTTTAAAAAAGTTATTCGAATAGTATAACAACCTTTCGATCAAAAGATTTAATTTCATAGTGCCTAATTATTTAAAATTAGTACCTAGATATCGTTAATTTCTGAGGTGGTCATATTGAATTGTTGTTTGTCAATACTAAAGTGCATTCTGAATTTTCAACATACAAGGAATCGCGATGACTAATCACCTTTCTCAACCCCAGCATGGTGCTTTATAAAAAACCTACATACAAAACGCACATTTCATAAAAACCACACCTTAAAATCTAGGATCGCATAAGAAATAGTGCATGTCCTCAGTGGTATTTACTGTCCAGCTCTAAAATAGTTCTGGACTCCAGTTGTCTTAATAAACGTTCTCTGTCTCCTCCCCTACGCTGTTTTGGAATGGCTGCAATCAAAAAATACTTTAAATCCTGTAAGTTATTGTTGTGTTGGGTTTTGAAATGTCTAGCTACCGGATAAGCTGTATCATTATTCACGATAGCTCGCAGATGCTGTAGAATTCTGACGTGCACCTGTAATTTATTGCTGCCCACATATCGAAGGCCACAGGTGCACGTCAGAACATACACCGCATGGTCTGTCCTACAATTGTAGTTGCCTCTGATTGCCTGTTTCTCCTTGCTGAATGGAATAAAAAAATGGGTGGTATTTATCCCAAATTTACAGGCCCGACATGTGCTGCATTTGAAAAAACCCAACTTAGGTTGCAACCAAGATTCCGTTTTGCCTAGTTCTGGACTGCTTTTGACTATCTGTTGTCGCATTGTGATCCCTTTTCTGAAAGTAATAGTTGGGACAGTTCTGATTCTAGATGCTAGGACTCCATCTGTTAAAATGATTGGCCAATTTTTGTTTATGATTGATCTCAATTTTCTTTCTTTTTTTTTTGTAATATTTTTATTAGAAACCGTTGGTACACAATAAAATACAGACAAGGGCCTACAACCACCAGGGCCGGCCGCTATAGAGCCCGAGGGCCCGCAGTGCAACGTCACATATTCAACTGAACCAGAAGCAAAGCTCCCGGCAGTTCGTGAGCACATGTAATAGGCCGTGGCCATAGGCCAGGAGCAATCGGAAAAAACAGTTTCATTTTTTATTAAATATAAAACACACTCAAGGCAATGAGAGTCCGAAGTAGCAGCGTGCTCTTCCCGGGACGGGGAATAACATATAATGTCCAAAGCAGTTCCTGTCCGGAAGCTGTAGAGGGGGGCAATGGGAAAACAAAGCATGGAGCACACATCAAGCCCTCCCGCGGGACGCGCGGCTAGGGGGTTAGAGCAATATCGACCTCCAATGGCAGAGGCGGGGTGCAGATACGTCCCCGATATAGATTCCACGGACCCCATACCCTAGACCATTTCCCTGGCTTACCTCTCGCCACATACGCCGTCTTTTCCCTAAACATACACCAGTCCATATTCTCCTTCCATACATCAATCGTGGGCGGCCTCGGGGAGCCCCATAGCTGTGCAATGTTACGCTTAGCCACCATGTACCCCAAGGTCACCCACTGCGTCTGTGCCGCATTACAATCATTCGGTTCCCAGACATTCAACAAACACCGCCTAGCCTCTGGCAACAGGGCCACGTGCGTAACCCCCTCCATTACGGTGTGGATACCGTTCCAGAATCGCACAACCTCCGAGCATTCCCACAAGATATGAAGGAACGTGCCCGGCAGGCCACATCCACGCTTCCACAATCCATCCGTCGAATAACCCATACGCAGCAAACCGGGCCCTGTGACATACACTCTATGAAGGATCTTCAGCTGTACAAACCGTAGGCGGGCCGGGATCGCCACCTCTTTCGGGGAGGCCACCGCCGATACCCAGTCCTCATCATCCAATTCCAAGCCATCGCCCGTCCATGCCTCCCTCAAACGGAGCAGCAAGTCAGCACGATCGTTAATGAGTTTCTTATAAATCAGGGAAATAGTGCTGTCGGGCACGTAGCCGTCCAACACTCTATCCTCCAGTGGGGAATACTCGGGGATAGCCGTAGCATCCGGAAAAACCGAACAAAGCGCATGGTAGACTTGAGCGTACCGGAAGTATTCTCTATTGTTTAATTTATATTCAAGTTTAAGCATGTCGAACGTTTTGAAAGATCCCTTCGCCCATAGATCACCCACCTTACATATACCAATCATATCCCATTTCTCGAAACCTTTCGATCTCCACAAACAGCCCAACCGCCCAGAAGCATACAACGGCGTCGCCCGAGTCAAGCGATCCCTCCACCCCATCGCAGCATTCGCTGCGTGCCACACACGCACCGCCACCCGCGTGGGTCCCGTCAACCGCGTGTCCTGGGACACCGAGTACAGCGCCCTATTATAGTCCCCACCCGGAAGCAGGAGTTTATCCATCTCGAAGGCCGGGTTTAAAGCAGGACCATAGATCCCGTGGTTCACCGCCGCCAGCTGAGACGCCCAATAGTATCGTTTAATATCGGGGAGGGCGACCCCCCCATCATACCAAGGGAGCGTCAACTTGGCGAGAGCAATCCGCGGCCGCCCGTCCCAAAACAGTTGGCGCTGCAGACCCTCTACCTCCCGGAAATAACGGGCCGGCAAGACATCAAGAGTATTTTGCAAAGCATACAAGAAACGCGACAGCGACATTATTTTAAACAATGCCGCCCGTCCGAGCGGCGAGAGCGGAAGTCGTCGCCATCTCGCTACGTCGGCCTTCAATCGTTGGAGGGGAGGCAGAAGGTTTCGCTCATAGCGAACCGCGGGGTCCAGTGAGATAAAGATCCCCAAATATTTGAACCCTGGGGTAACAATCTGAACTGGGCAATCCCGCGGCAGAAGGGGGGCATCCCCCGAGAGGACGTAGACGCACGACTTGGCCCAGTTGATGACCAGGCCGGAGTTGCGGCCAAAAGAATTCAGCACATCCACCAATACAATTAGCGACCGCCGGGGAGACGTGAGATACAAAAGGATATCATCCGCGTAAAGGGAGACACGGTCTTCGAATTCCGGCGTCCATCTAATGCCTCGCAACGACGGCTCCCAACGCAACCAGGCGGCGAGAGGCTCCAAAGAAAGTGCAAAGAGAAGGGGTGATAGCGGACACCCCTGCCGCGTACCTCTCCCCAGTGCGAAGGGAGCCGACACCCTACCATTCACCACCACCTGAGCCAGTGGGTCAGCGTATAGTAATTTTACCCAACCAATAAACTCCGGGACGAACCCAAATTTCGCCAACACGGCCCAGATATATGGCCACTCCAAAGTGTCGAATGCCATAGTAGCATCCAAAGAAGCCAAGATGGCCGGCTCACGTATGAATTCCGCTCTAGCAAGCACGCCGTGCAACCGCCTCAGATTTAGAGCAGTATTCCGATGGGGTATAAAACCAGACTGATCCTGATTAATCAAGTCGCCCACGACCCGAACCAGTCGGTTAGCCAACACTTTAGCCAGAATTTTGGGTTCCGCGTTCAACAGCGAAATGGGCCTATAGGAGGCGCAGCGATCTCGCGGCTTCCCCTCTTTGTGTATCACAACTATGCTGGCGAGGCGTTGGTCAGGGGGGAGGAAGCCCACCGCACGTGCCGCCAAAAACATGTCTCGAAGATATGGTGCTATCTTATCGGGACGCAATTTGTAGAGTTCGATGGGAAGACCATTAGGACCCACCGCTTTACCCGAAGCAATCGAGCGAATGGCCAACGCGATCTCATCTGACGACAACTTCGCCTCCATCAACACCGCGTCTGGCTCCGATAGGGCTGGCAATGCAATGTCTCTAAGCAGGTATGGGAATCCTCCTCCGATCGCACCGAGACCGGAGAGTACACTCCGCGGAAATGAGCCGCGAAGCAGTCAACGATCTCAACCGGGGCAGTCACACGCACTCCATCACTCCTCTCCACAACGGGCACCACCCTGCTAGCTCTCTCCTTCCTATCCAACCAAGCGATCAGTTTTCCGGCCTTATCCCCCACATCATACAACCGCCCTTGCTGCTCTCTACTCATCTCTTTAGCAGCCTCCGTGACTAACGCTCTGTAATCTGACTGTTTGAGGCTGAGGATATGCAATTTCTCCGCGGTAACCCCACTCTCCAAGTCCTCCTCCATTACAGCTATTTCCGCTTCCAGGCGGACCACCTCCGCTCTCTCGCACTTCTTAGTATGGGAGATAAGGGACAAGGCCTGCCCCCTGACCACGACTTTATAAGCCTCCCATAGGGAGACGGCTGACGACACCGACCCCACATTATCAGTAAAGTAGTGATCAGTGGACTTGACCAACTCCGCGCGGATCTTAGGGTTACGAAGATACCAGGTGCTAATGGGTGCCACTCTCCCCTCTGCCCCTGAGACAACCCTCAGCTGCAACCATATAGGGGAATGGTCAGAGATACCTCGGGCCAAATGACGCACCTCCCCAATCATTCCAGCTTGGGTCGCCGACATAAGCATATAGTCAAGTCTCGAGAGACTCCCATGGGCCCCCGAGTGAAAGGTGTATTGCACCTGTCCCGGATGCATCAATCTCCAGCAATCTACAAGTCCCAAAGTGTCCAAAAAACCACCCAACCAGGCCTGAGCCCTAGGGAGATCCCTGGGAGGGTGACGGTCCTCCAACCCAGAGACAACGGCATTAAAGTCACCACCCAACACCAGAACCCCCCCAGGGAGTCCCAGGACCAACCTCCCCAAATCAGCAAACGTAGCCGTCTGTAACCCCGGAGGTACATACACAGCCACGAGCGACACAGTCCTGCCCTCCCATCTCCCCACCAGCGCCACATATCGTCCCCTATCATCGTGAAGCACCTCCTCCACTTCCAATGGGAGAGAGGCCCTAACCAGAATACCCACTCCCCTAGAGCCAGAAGTGAAACCAGAGTGAGCGGCAAGGCGATAGCCCCTCCTATTTAGGGCCTGGAAGGAGTTCCCAATCAAATGTGTCTCCTGCAGGAAAACAATGTCGGGCGAGGTTCGTTTCAAGAACTGCAACACCACCCCGCGCTTGATCCTGTCCCCCAGACCGTTCACATTCCACGAAAGGATTCTCAATCCCCTACCCCCCATCCCACTCCCGCACATGATACCCACATCCCGGAGAGCACAACCCGGAGAATTCACCAGAAAACTTCACATTGCCTTGCGAAACAAGAAAACAACCATCCCCAACAACCCCCCTCCCCCACAATCCCAGAACAACAACTCCCCCCTCCCTGCACCCCTGCTTGAGCCCAAACAGCCCCCCCAACTCGCAGTGTGCCTGTCGCCCTAACCTATACCACAAAAAGAACCCCAGAAGGAGGAAAGGACCCCAATAAGCTCCCCACAACCCCCAGGCACTTGAAGGGCATGATGCACCAGATTAAAGTACAATTGAGCCAAGGTGCAAAACCTCGCCAGTCTAGTCCATCGCCAGGAACCAAGTTCTAGTCCCGCTCCACCACATCCCGTTCGTTTTCCGCCGTCCGACTGTCTCGGTCCTGTCCCCGCGGCAGGGCATCCAACCAGTCTCCAACTGCCTCCGGCCGGTCAAAAAAGTGTGAACGACCCTGGAACTCAACCCGCAACCTCGCCGGGAACAACATCGCGTATTTCAACTCCATGTCCCTCAAGCGCCGTTTCACACCCAGAAATCCCAGCCGCTGTTTCTGGACCGCTTGCGTGAAGTCCGGATAAAAGCTGACTTTGGAGTTCTCAAACTTCAGCGGCCCTGCCACCCTCGACGCCTGAAGGATAGCATCTCTATCTCGAAAGTTGAAAAGTCGGGCAATTATAGGCCTCGGGGGAGCACCCACTTTGGGCGCACCACCCGGAATCCTGTGGGCCCGCTCCACCTCAAAGAACTTACTCAATCCCTTGGGCGCGAGATGATTTATCACCAAATCCTCCACAAATAGATCCGCGGCAGATTCCTCCGATCTTTCCGGCACTCCGATGATACGAACGTTATTCCGTCTAGCCCTGCTTTCCGAGTCCTCAAGTCGACGATCCGTCTGGTCACTGGCAAGCCGCAGCCGGCGGACCTCCATCTGCAGGGCTGCCACATCCACAGTTAGGCTCGACGCCGCTTGAGACAAGGAGTCAACCCGATCGTTGGTTTTGGACAGGTCTGCCCTGACCAAATTCACATCAATAAGGACCGCATCCAATTTATGCGCCAGGGTATCAAACCGCTGACCCACCGCAGCCTTCATCTCCTCAATGGCGCCCATAACGTCCTGCAGGGTCAAATCTGACGATGGGCCCGAAACCTCTTTAGCCCTCTCAGGCGATTTATGCAAGCCACTGGGGGATCCCTTCAGCTGCGCATACCGATCCATATTGTTGGCCTGTGCATAGGATCCCCTCCGAGTCGACTTGGGTTTCGACTTGTCACCGTCTAGTCTAGTCGCCATCGTCCGGAGGCCACCAAGGTTGGCACTCGTCGAAGCCGGGGACAGGAACCAGTTGGCCAAATCAGTCGAACACTGCAGTCGCAGGCAGGAAGTCCGTGTGTAGCTCGCGAGTCAGGCCAGACACTCCGCCGTCCGCCCTCCTCTGAAACACCGAGGTCCCTCGGCCGATCTCAAAAAAACAGACTCGAAAGCGAAAGTGAAAGTGCGGGGTACGCGGCCAGTCAAGCTCAGCATGCCGTTGTTGTTCACTTCGTACCCGGGCACCCCACCAACTCGAGATCGGGACCTAGGCAACAGCAGGCCGCAATCTTCGGAGGGCGACCATTCGGGTTCCCGGCGTCCGATCTGAATTTGGAAAACGGGTGGCACCTCAGCGCGGCTGCATCAGCAAAAGCCCATCAAGTTTACCAGGATTTAGTCAGGATAGACGTGGGAGGTTGCGGAGGCCCTCGAGAGCCGTAAGCCTATCTCAATTTTCTTTCTTGCTGATTAAATGTGAGAATCAATCTTGGTCCTTCATTGTCAGTAGTGTGCTCCTTTACTTTCTTCTCTGAATCATGCTCTAGGAGTGAGTTGCGTGACCTTGTATTCGCTTTATTGACTGATGATGTTAAAATTGCCTCTCTATACCCTCTTTTTCTGAATCTATTCAGAGCTTCCTCCGTGCAGGCCTCAAAGTCTTCCTGTGTGCTGCAAATTCTTTTTATAAACCAAAACAGGGCTTTGGCTCAAAAAACCAGCAGGACTGAGCCCGAAATACTAAAGAACAAAACACATAGTCCTATCTGGATTTGATTAGGATAACACACTATTTTAGAAAAACTTTCATGAATTGAAACACAAAAGATGGGGCTTTAGGAATTGCCTATTCTTCAAAAAGTTTTTTATTTGTTTGTTTTAAGCATCATTTAATTGTGTGATAAAGACAAACATTCCTAGTGCAAACATATATATACACAATATAAATAACAATCCAATACATTAACCGCACCCTAGACAATTTAAACATTCAATCTTCTACCATACTTGGCCAATCCATTCATACCCAAAACAACTGACTCATACTTGACTAAACTGAAAGGTCCTTAAACAACTACTCCTTATTGAACACAGATAGTTTATCCGTGTTGGACTTTTTAAGACAGTTAATTTCTTAATAGACACTTTAGACCCAAAGAGAACATCAAGGGCAGGACTTTTTATATGGAGTGTGTAAAGGACCGACTGGTCAACTGGTCTACGCGTTTCAAACCTCTGACATTATGAGGTTCTCATCAGGACCAATGTAATCTGAAAAGGAAATCAAAAAAAGTTTGAATTACTACTCTAATCGGTGAAAACAGAACTTGAGCCGGCCTCCATTCTCGACCTGGCATACCCACCGGAAAAATATGGTCTCAGCCTGCTTTAAATCCAAAAAATGTTTCAATCAGCTGGTGCCTGGAGCTGAAAATAACCAAATGTGACAGTAAACCTACTCGTCGGATTAATTCGTATCTAAATAAGACAGACACACAAGGACAGGACAACATACAGGAGGGTTGCTCACCCTGCGATTTTGGCTGGTCAACGAGTATGGCGGGCATATGTTCCCTTTGATTTTTTCGTGGTCGGGCTGTAAATGCTTCTACCAACAGAGGCTGTAACGACAAAGCGAAGTCGGTGTCGGTTGCGCTTAGCTAATACTCTATAGCGCTGAGGCGTAATTTTAAGCTTCCCCCTTACGGGGGACCGGTGGTTCGTCGGCTACCTGGTAACGATTTCTTTGCGTCGTTCCCACCGTCCAACGAAGCCATACACAGGAACCGGGGGTTGATTCCGTAACCAGGAAGTGAATTTTGGATCTTTTGAAGAAAGGTAAAGCGCATGCCCAGGAATCATGGGATTTGTAGTTCTTTGCATGGTGACGATGGGAAATGTAGTTTAGCATTGAGTTGATGATAGCAAGCCCTTTGGAAAAAAACTTGGTTCGTTTTTATATCATGTACTCGTCACGAGAGGTATAAAAAATTCTGAATGGCCCAATATAGAACCAACTTTGTGGACTGCTTGTTTGTAAGAAAGATCTTTTATTAAAGGAAATGCCCAAGAAAACAAATAACTTTAAAGGAATTTGGCGACCCGATTAAATGAACTGTCAAAAGTATACAGGTCATGCTCACGTCGTGAGTGGTCTATATATCTCCGCTATTTCGTTAAGGCCGTTGGTCGTGGTGTTAAATTTCATGATTAGGAATGACTCCCTTTGGCTCAGGCGACTGTCTAAGTCACCCCCTCGTGGATCTAGCTCGATTTTGGACAAAACTGTCCACTTGAGGTCTTCCTCGCGGTGTTTCAGTATGGTCCAATGACTCACCAATGGAGCGTTTTCAACTTTACGTCGGATCCTTGATTTGTGCTGAATGATGCGTTGTCGTACTTCCTGGGTGGTCTTACCTATGTACAATTTGGGACATGGGCATGTGACTGCATAAATCACATTTTTCGTTCTACAATTGGTGAAAGCCTCATGTTTCCAATAGATGTTATTAAAGGTGAACGTATCACCTTCCACAGTTTGATCACAACAAATGCAGGACCCGCATCTGTGATGCCCGACGATTGGAGGCAGGGCTAGTAGTCCTCTCAATGTAGGGGGCTGTTGTTTGGGCAAAGCTGCTCTTACAATGAAGTTGGCTATGCTTTTTTCTTTTTTGAATGCAAATAGGGGTGGTGTAGAAAAGTCATTATGTAGACCGTCGATCAGGTGCCAATTCGACAAGACTAGTTTGCGAATTTGATGTGAATTGGGGCAGAATGTGGTTACACAAACAGGTCTGTTGGCCGTATTCCTCTTTTTACTCACCAATAAAGTTTCCCTTGGTGTCCACCAAGCTCTTTTTAGGGAATGTTTGAGTAGTCTTCGTGGGTATCCTCTTTCAAGAAGTCGGTCTTTAAGTTTGTTGGCGTGTGAAAAATATTCCTCTTTCCGTGAACAATTTCTGCGGATCCGCAGGAACTGCCCATACGGTAAGTTCTGTTTTAAGCTCCGGGGATGATTGCTGGTGTAATGCAATGCCTTATTCCGATCGGTAGGCTTCCTGAAGAGTGTGGTCTCTAGTTGTCCTGATAGGTTTTCTACTTGTACATCTAAAAATGTTATTGTTTTATCTGAAGCCGTACAATTAAATTTGATGTCTCTCGTGCGCTCATTGAGCCATCCTACGAATTCGTCCAATTGTTGTTGGGATCCAGTCCAAATTAGGAAGATATCGTCTATATATCTCATATAGTTAGAGATATTAGCCGAATATGGATTATTGTCGTAGATGAAATTCTTTTCGTATAGTCCCATAAAAAGCACCGCTAGCTCTGGGGCGAAAGGACACCCCATCGCCACGCCTTTGATTTGAAAGAAAAAATCTGAGTCAAATGAAAAATAATTTTTCGATAGTGCAAATTTTGCAAGCTTCAGAATGAAATCCGATGGTACCTGGACTGGTCGTTCTCTTTTCTCAAGGAACCATGTTAGAGTCTCTAGTGCTTGGTCTTGGGGAATCTGAGTGTAGAGTGACATCACGTCTAGAGTCACCATTAGTTGATTTTTGTTATCAAATTGAACTGTTGTTATTCGGTTCAAGAAAGCTGTGGTGTCTTTCAAGTGGGCTGGAATGTCGTTAATGAAAGGTTTTAGAAAGAAATCAATATATTGTGCAACTGGTTCAATGAGCGACTCACACCCTGAGACGATTGGTCTACCAGGGGGGTCTATTTCGCTTTTATGTAGTTTTGGTATGACATAAAAGACTGGTATCCTAGGATTCTTATTTTGTAAAAAAATCCGTTCCTTTGGGCCAACGAATCCTTGTGTATGACCTTCCTCGATGATTTGAAAAAGTTGGATTTGTAGCTCCTTGGTTGGGTCCCTTGCAATTTTACGGTAGCAACTGGCGTCCTCTAGTTGACGTAGCGCTTCTTTTTTGTATTTATTTAGGTCCCAAATGACCACTGCTCCTCCTTTGTCAGCTTGTTTGACTACCACTGACCTGTCATTTTTAAGTGCAAGCAAAGCGTCTTTCTCTTGTTTGGCCAGATTGTATTTGATGAAATTTTTCTTCTTTTCCATCGTTTGTATCCCTGAAAGAATGGTCTTTTCAAAAGTGTTAATCTCTTTAGGGATTTTTGGGCCAGATGGGCAGAATACGGATTTTCTCTTTAGGCCTGTTGTCTCTATTGAGGAGGTTTCTGGGGTGTCCTGAAAAAATATTTTAAGCCGCAGTTTCCGGCAGAATTCGATTATTTCCAACTTTAGTTTTACAAAGTCCGTTTGCCGGGATGGAACGAATCCTAGTCCTTTTGATAGGACAGACAATTCCGCTTCTGTCAAGATTTTTTCTGACAAATTGAACACAGGTGACGGAGCTAGCTCCTGTAGTATTGACGACGGGTTCTCATTTCCCATGGCTGTGAATAACGTAAGCGGCCTCTGCCCTGCCGCTGGCCTCGGGCTAAAAAATGCGACCCTTGATTGATTTGTTGGTCTTGGTTTTGTTGTTTTAACCTTGGATTTATGTTTGTCGTTGTATTGTCCTCCGACTCACCCCCTAGGATGAAGATGTTGTGTCAGAGAAAGTGATGAATTTCTTTCTTGAACGTCCTCTATAGTTTTGTAAATAATTTCTCGAATCGTTGTTACTATAGAAATCTTTGTTTAAGTACGGATATGTGGATTCCAAAGAGAAGTTCTTTTTGTCCGCTTCAAACTTGTTGCTTTTTTGAATAACCGTGTAGTCTTTAAACTCAGATATCTCCTTTTCTACTTTTTCAAGTAATGTTTTGGCGTCGGTAAGGCTTTGGTTGTTTCGATTGATTGTTTTATGTATAAACACATGTGTCACTTCACCTTACGAGTAAGCTAGACGATGGCAGAAAAAGATGCCTTCGCTTACAGTGAGGAACATATTCAGAACTTGATCCGGGCACCCCCAGTTTTCGCCTCAGCCACCTTGAGTGCCACTGCAAAAACTCAGAACGAATCTGACAAACTTATTCGATTACGTAAAAAACAAATTAGGACAGACCTACACGGTCATTTTCTATTACAACATCTCAAAGAAGGAACAATTCCAACAGGGTTACAAATACGAAATATTCCAGTCGTGTTTATTGATGACCCGATATACAAGAAAGGCTATAGTTGCATTGAGACTAAATGTAGTCGGGACTTAATGGTGTTGACTGTGGAAACAGCTCATAGGTTGTCACTGCTACAGCTACAAGAAATAGCCGACTTGGAAACTGAGGTTCGAAACAACCAAAGCCTTACCGACGCCAAAACATTACTTGAAAAAGTAGAAAAGGAAATATCTGAGTTTAAAGACTACACGGTTATTCAAAAAAGCAACAAGTTTGAAGCGGACAAAAAGAACTTCTCTTTGGAATCCACATATCCGTACTTAAACAAAGATTTCTATAGTAACAACGATTCGAGAAATTATTTACAAAACTATAGAGGACGTTCAAGAAAGAAATTCATCACTTTCTCTGACACAACATCTTCATCCTCGGGGGGTGAGTCGGAGGACAATACAACGACAAACATAAATCCAAGGTTAAAACAACAAAACCAAGACCAACAAATCAATCAAGGGTCGCATTTTTTAGCCCGAGGCCAGCGGCAGGGCAGAGGCCGCTTACGTTATTCACAGCCATGGGAAATGAGAACCCGTCGTCAATACTACAGGAGCTAGCTCCGTCACCTGTGTTCAATTTGTCAGAAAAAATCTTGACAGAAGCGGAATTGTCTGTCCTATCAAAAGGACTAGGATTCGTTCCATCCCGGCAAACGGACTTTGTAAAACTAAAGTTGGAAATAATCGAATTCTGCCGGAAACTGCGGCTTAAAATATTTTTTCAGGACACCCCAGAAACCTCCTCAATAGAGACAACAGGCCTAAAGAGAAAATCCGTATTCTGCCCATCTGGCCCAAAAATCCCTAAAGAGATTAACACTTTTGAAAAGACCATTCTTTCAGGGATACAAACGATGGAAAAGAAGAAAAATTTCATCAAATACAATCTGGCCAAACAAGAGAAAGACGCTTTGCTTGCACTTAAAAATGACAGGTCAGTGGTAGTCAAACAAGCTGACAAAGGAGGAGCAGTGGTCATTTGGGACCTAAATAAATACAAAAAAGAAGCGCTACGTCAACTAGAGGACGCCAGTTGCTACCGTAAAATTGCAAGGGACCCAACCAAGGAGCTACAAATCCAACTTTTTCAAATCATCGAGGAAGGTCATACACAAGGATTCGTTGGCCCAAAGGAACGGATTTTTTTACAAAATAAGAATCCTAGGATACCAGTCTTTTATGTCATACCAAAACTACATAAAAGCGAAATAGACCCCCCTGGTAGACCAATCGTCTCAGGGTGTGAGTCGCTCATTGAACCAGTTGCACAATATATTGATTTCTTTCTAAAACCTTTCATTAACGACATTCCAGCCCACTTGAAAGACACCACAGCTTTCTTGAACCGAATAACAACAGTTCAATTTGATAACAAAAATCAACTAATGGTGACTCTAGACGTGATGTCACTCTACACTCAGATTCCCCAAGACCAAGCACTAGAGACTCTAACATGGTTCCTTGAGAAAAGAGAACGACCAGTCCAGGTACCATCGGATTTCATTCTGAAGCTTGCAAAATTTGCACTATCGAAAAATTATTTTTCATTTGACTCAGATTTTTTCTTTCAAATCAAAGGCGTGGCGATGGGGTGTCCTTTCGCCCCAGAGCTAGCGGTGCTTTTTATGGGACTATACGAAAAGAATTTCATCTACGACAATAATCCATATTCGGCTAATATCTCTAACTATATGAGATATATAGACGATATCTTCCTAATTTGGACTGGATCCCAACAACAATTGGACGAATTCGTAGGATGGCTCAATGAGCGCACGAGAGACATCAAATTTAATTGTACGGCTTCAGATAAAACAATAACATTTTTAGATGTACAAGTAGAAAACCTATCAGGACAACTAGAGACCACACTCTTCAGGAAGCCTACCGATCGGAATAAGGCATTGCATTACACCAGCAATCATCCCCGGAGCTTAAAACAGAACTTACCGTATGGGCAGTTCCTGCGGATCCGCAGAAATTGTTCACGGAAAGAGGAATATTTTTCACACGCCAACAAACTTAAAGACCGACTTCTTGAAAGAGGATACCCACGAAGACTACTCAAACATTCCCTAAAAAGAGCTTGGTGGACACCAAGGGAAACTTTATTGGTGAGTAAAAAGAGGAATACGGCCAACAGACCTGTTTGTGTAACCACATTCTGCCCCAATTCACATCAAATTCGCAAACTAGTCTTGTCGAATTGGCACCTGATCGACGGTCTACATAATGACTTTTCTACACCACCCCTATTTGCATTCAAAAAAGAAAAAAGCATAGCCAACTTCATTGTAAGAGCAGCTTTGCCCAAACAACAGCCCCCTACATTGAGAGGGCTACTAGCCCTGCCTCCAATCGTCGGGCATCACAGATGCGGGTCCTGCATTTGTTGTGATCAAACTGTGGAAGGTGATACGTTCACCTTTAATAACATCTATTGGAAACATGAGGCTTTCACCAATTGTAGAACGAAAAATGTGATTTATGCAGTCACATGCCCATGTCCCAAATTGTACATAGGTAAGACCACCCAGGAAGTACGACAACGCATCATTCAGCACAAATCAAGGATCCGACGTAAAGTTGAAAACGCTCCATTGGTGAGTCATTGGACCATACTGAAACACCGCGAGGAAGACCTCAAGTGGACAGTTTTGTCCAAAATCGAGCTAGATCCACGAGGGGGTGACTTAGACAGTCGCCTGAGCCAAAGGGAGTCATTCCTAATCATGAAATTTAACACCACGACCAACGGCCTTAACGAAATAGCGGAGATATATAGACCACTCACGACGTGAGCATGACCTGTATACTTTTGACAGTTCATTTAATCGGGTCGCCAAATTCCTTTAAAGTTATTTGTTTTCTTGGGCATTTCCTTTAATAAAAGATCTTTCTTACAAACAAGCAGTCCACAAAGTTGGTTCTATATTGGGCCATTCAGAATTTTTTATACCTCTCGTGACGAGTACATGATATAAAAACGAACCAAGTTTTTTTCCAAAGGGCTTGCTATCATCAACTCAATGCTAAACTACATTTCCCATCGTCACCATGCAAAGAACTACAAATCCCATGATTCCTGGGCATGCGCTTTACCTTTCTTCAAAAGATCCAAAATTCACTTCCTGGTTACGGAATCAACCCCCGGTTCCTGTGTATGGCTTCGTTGGACGGTGGGAACGACGCAAAGAAATCGTTACCAGGTAGGCGACGAACCACCGGTCCCCCGTAAGGGGGAAGCTTAAAATTACGCCTCAGCGCTATAGAGTATTAGCCAAGCGCAACCGACACCGACTTCGCTTTGTCGTTACAGCCTCTGTTGGTAGAAGCATTTACAGCCCGACCACGAAAAAATCAAAGGGAACATATGCCCGCCATACTCGTTGACCAGCCAAAATCGCAGGGTGAGCAACCCTCCTGTATGTTGTCCTGTCCTTGTGTGTCTGTCTTATTTAGATACGAATTAATCCGACGAGTAGGTTTACTGTCACATTTGGTTATTTTCAGCTCCAGGCACCAGCTGATTGAAACATTTTTTGGATTTAAAGCAGGCTGAGACCATATTTTTCCGGTGGGTATGCCAGGTCGAGAATGGAGGCCGGCTCAAGTTCTGTTTTCACCGATTAGAGTAGTAATTCAAACTTTTTTTGATTTCCTTTTCAGATTACATTGGTCCTGATGAGAACCTCATAATGTCAGAGGTTTGAAACGCGTAGACCAGTTGACCAGTCGGTCCTTTACACACTCCATATAAAAAGTCCTGCCCTTGATGTTCTCTTTGGGTCTAAAGTGTCTATTAAGAAATTAACTGTCTTAAAAAGTCCAACACGGATAAACTATCTGTGTTCAATAAGGAGTAGTTGTTTAAGGACCTTTCAGTTTAGTCAAGTATGAGTCAGTTGTTTTGGGTATGAATGGATTGGCCAAGTATGGTAGAAGATTGAATGTTTAAATTGTCTAGGGTGCGGTTAATGTATTGGATTGTTATTTATATTGTGTATATATATGTTTGCACTAGGAATGTTTGTCTTTATCACACAATTAAATGATGCTTAAAACAAACAAATAAAAAACTTTTTGAAGAATAGGCAATTCCTAAAGCCCCATCTTTTGTGTTTCAATTCATGAAAGTTTTTCTAAAATAGTGTGTTATCCTAATCAAATCCAGATAGGACTATGTGTTTTGTTCTTTAGCAAATTCTTTTTAAGCGTAAAATCTCACCATATGGGATATTGTCGATGACATGTTTGGGATGTGCGCTTTGGGCATGGAGTGTGGAGTTACCTGCCGTAGTCTTTCGGTGGAGAGTAGTAGCTAATTTTCCTTCTTTCAAATAAATTTTCACATCAAGAAAATCTACCTCCTTGGCACTAATTACAGATGTAAATTTAAGATTTTCATCATTGTTGTTGATAATTTCAACAAATTCCAAAGCGCTGGTCATGTCTCCTTGCCAAACAACAAAAACATCGTCTATAAATCTTAACCAATGACGAATGTGTCCCTCATATTCAACCGAGTGGGCGCGCTTGAGAACCTGTTCCTCCCACCAGCCAACATGCAAACAGGCATAGCTGGGGGAGAAACAGGCTCCCATCGCGACGCCCTGCCTCTGAATATAAACATCATTTTTGAACATGAAAAAATTGTTGTTCAGACATTGGGTGATCATGTCAATTAACATCACGTTGTGATTGAAACAGTCAATAGGTCGTGAGTTTAAAAAATGTTGGATTGCTTTGATACCTGTCACATGATTGATGCTCGTGTATAAAGACTCTATGTCTAAAGCCATAAGAATACAATCATCAGTCCATTCAATGTTGCGGATTTTGTTAAGAAAATCACCCGTATCCTTCACATATGACAGTAGTTTTTTAACCAGATCTTGCAAAAAATAATCTATATATTGAGCAATGGTCTCTCCCATACTGCCTATGGCCGAAATAATCGGCCTACCTGGAATTGGGACCCTATTCTTATGTACTTTAGGGATAAAATAGATTATTGGAAGAATTGGACATTCAACATGTAAAAACTTAAATTCATCTAATGAAATAAGACCAGTTCGTTTCCATTGCATCAGCTGTTTTTTCAGGGAGTCTTTGGCTATGTTGTATTGTTTGATGTTTGTTTTTTCATAGCACATAGTGTCACTTAGATGTCTTGATGCTTCATTCAAGTAGTCTGCTTGTGGCCAAATGACAATGTTTCCTCCCTTGTCTGCTTTTGAAATAATTACTTCGTGATTTTGTTGCAATTTCTTAATAAGCTTTTCATATTGAATGTCTCTGTAACAACGGGAATAAGTTTTCCTCGATACTTGATGGTGAAGTGATTTGATATCCTCTACCACTCTCTCGTGGAAGATATCGATTGCATCCTTGGCCATGTTGGGTATAAAAGTAGATCTGGGTTTGAAAGGACTAGAACCTGCCCCACTTTGTTGAATGTTGGCTTGGACAATCTGAGATTGTGTTGATTGGTTTGCAGGTGTCTCCTGTACTGGTATGTCCGATTCATTACTGAGATTGTGAAGTGTCAATAAAGCTGGAATATCATAAGCTTGTAAGGCATTGCCTGGAGTTACAACTTCGTCAGAATGAGCGCTGTTGTCTTTTAATCCATCCTTAATGGTAAACATTTTTTGAGTTTTAGTTTGCGAATAAACTGGAAAACATCCACCCTAGTGCGTGTGTAGTTGAAATAACACATGGGAGCATAGGTCAAACCTAACGATAAAAGCTGTTTCTCTGCTTGTGTTAGTGTAAAAGTTGAAAGATTAATGATGGTATTATCATTTTCATTTGCATTTATCTCCTTTGCCATTGAGATTTTTTGTAATTTGGCATTTTTCCTCCTTTTGCGCCTTTCCCTTCTGCGGATATTTTTGCTTCTTCTGGTTGTTTGCTCCGGTTTCGTGGCCTCAGGGTTTGACGACGATCGAAAGATAAAAAATCCACTTCTTCTCCCAAATCCAGTTTCCTTGTTTCGCTGTGCGCTTCCGAGCCACTGCTACTTCCCACATCTGACATTGTATCACTTGTTAGCGATTCATTTTCTGACACTTCACGATTTTCATCATCTAATCCTATTGTCATTGGGAGCATTGCGGGGGCTTTTGAAACTCTCTGTTTTCTCGCATTTTCATATTTTCGGGCGAACGTGAAGATACGATCTTCTTGATAGTCTATTTCGTCCCTTAGAAACTTCTGAGCTTTACGCTGCTTAATTTTATCTTCCTGTTTCTTTAGTCTTGCATCAATTTCTTTTCTTGCTTTTTCAATGAAATCAATAGGTCCCAATTTCAACAGTGCTTCATTGATTTTTTCAATTTGTGCCAGTAATTCTTGCCTGTCAATTTCCGCATATTTAATTAGTAGTTTCACTAAATTCATTGATGCATCCAGATTGGATGTGCCCCATTCTCTTAACATTGCAGGGTTCGGGTTTTCGAAACTTGGTGCAAGCAAAATTCTCAGTCCCCGCGGAACTCTCCCGGCTTCTTCATATTTGGTGAGAGACTTGTGTTCCCACCACTTTGTTATTTCACTACGTAAGCATTTCTCAAGATTCTTTAACAGGGTTCTAGCATTCTTTTCTTCATCAGGCTCTGTGTGCACTGTATTGGTGTTATTACTGCCTGAATCATTCGGTGCTTTTTTAAACAATTGTTCTGTCACCTCTTCTCTTGCACGTATGGCGTCTGTTGTCACTGTTGTCATTGCGAGGTCTTAAAGATTGGAGTGTTGCTATTCACAACCCCCTCTGTCCGAGGGAGAATGCCGCCTGCTTATCTTCCTCCCCCACCTCCACAGTTACCGAGTTACTCACCGCTGCTGGGCACGCTTCCGATGAATCCTCCGATCCGTCAGCTGCTGTCCTCTGCGTGTGTGATTCAACTTTGTTTTCTGCGTTAGGGGGCTTCCGACAAACTTCCTTCCTGGATCCTGTAACACTTAGGTTGTGGGCGGTAGCCTGCTTCTTTGGGGAGTGGGTTCGTTGGCAGAATCAAATATATATATATGTGCATATGTGTGTGTGTAGAGAGAGGTAGAGAGGTAAAGGTGTAGAAGTAGAAAGGTAGAGGTGTAGAGGTAGAGAGTTGCAGAGAGAGAGGTAGAGAGAGGTAGAGAGTAGAGGATGAGTAATAGAGAGGAGAGAGTAGTAGAGAGTAGTAGAGCAGTAGAGAGTGAGTAGTAGAGTAGTAGATAGCGAGTAGTAGAGAGCGAGTAGTGGAGAGTGAGTAGTAGAGCGTAGTAGAGAGTGAGTAGTAGAGAGTGAGTAGTAGAGAGTGAGTAGTAGAGAGTGAGTGGTAGAGAGTAGTAGAGAGTGAGTAGAGAGTGATTAGAAGAGAGAGTAGTAGAGAGTGAGTAGTAGAGAGTAGTAGAGAGCGAGTAGTAGAGAGCAAGTAGTAGAGAGTGAGTAGTGGAGAGTGAGTTGTAGAGAGTAGTAGAGCGAGAGTAGTAGAGAGTGAGTAGTAGAGAGTGAGTAGTAGAGAGTGAGTAGTAGCGAGTAGTAGAGTAGTAGAGAGTGAGTGGTAGAGAGTAGTAGAGAGTAGTGGAGTGAGTAGTAGAGTGTGAGTAGTAGAGCGTAGTAGTAGAGAGTAGTAGTAGAGAGTGAGTAGTAGAGAGTACTAGCGAGTGAGTAGTAGAGAGTGAGTAGTTTAATTTAAAAGGAACACAATGAGGTGGTTCATTTTGCCATAGAACTTATGATTAGTGCTGAAAAAAGAAAGATTAGGGCACATTTTGAGTGACTTCTCAAATCCTCTTCTATTTCATTAAAATATTCTGACATGCAGACTTAAACATGCACTTTCAATACCAGCAGCAGACTTCCCTGGTGAGCAGTATCTTTACTACAGTGATCTAAATGAGCAACTAGAGTGCTACCATTCAGAATTTATGGCAAATGTGTGACACATCTGAATGCCTTTTTGATGGAACCAAAGTAAACAAGCATTGAAAATGCAATAGGTCTCGCCCTCGTTTAAGTTAAAGCAATTCTGTTTGTAATTAGGTGGCCTTTTAGCTTTGCTTGTATTCGTGTTTTTCAAACTTTCATGTACATATCATGCATATGTATGCATATATGTATATGTATGCATGCATTTATATTTGTATTTATGTAGATATGCAGATGATATATATGTTTATATATGTGTAGGTAGTTATAGTTAGGACCTATTGTCCATATGAAATCCGCAACATTCTATCTAGAATAACTTTGGCGCCAGTTGACGAATCTTCGTGAAATGTTCAAAACTTGTGGCCCGCTCTGGTCCGCTCCTATCCTGAAAGTCTCAGGGTGATTCGTCAAGCGAGGGCTGAGAAAAAAGGGGGGTCCCAAAACGTGTTTTCCCCATGCAATTTTCCATAGGGACCTTTAGTCGCAGCTACAGCCCGAACTGCTGAACGGAATTACACCAAATTTGGCAGAAAGGTAGACCTTGGTTCACAGTTGTTCCTTTTGCTTAAATGGTGTAAGTCCGTTAAGTAGTTCCTGAGAAAATCAAAAGTAAAATCACATATGTATCTGGGCAGAGCCTATTCACACATCTCATCATGAGATCTGATTGGCTGTCAGCACTTCATCCAAGAAGTGTTGGCAGTCATCTTGGGACCAATATACATGATAGCACCTCATTAAAAAGCATTGCAGTTAATAGACGGTTTTAAGACTTTAGTTACATTATAAATCATTTGTTGATGGTACCATACTCATTTTAGGAATTGTGGTATGTTCTAAGGTGATTTTACCATGTGAAAAAGCCTTCTGCTGGGATATCATGAATAATGTTTGAGAGAAAACTATTTTCTCATGCTTTTCCCACAGAGGTTTGGAAGGTGATCTATAAGCTAAACTGAGAGCATATTTTCTGTAAATTCACATTATCTTTTTCACTCATGTGAGAATGAAGTCTGACATTCTCAGTAAAACATGTATATCCAACAAGGGCAGAGACTGTCAGTTGGTTCCTTAGTGTTCTACTGCAGCTTCCCAGAGTGTTCCAAAGAACAACTAGAGTGCTAACAGTCCTACTTATGATAAACGTATGGCACACCTGAAGCCATCATTATTAGAATAAAGTGGTAAATCTTAAAAAAAATTATTTAAAAAGGAACAAAATGAGGTGGTTCTGTTTGCCATAGAAAGTATGATTAGTGCTGCAGAAAGAAAAATTAGGGCACATTTTGAGTGACTTCTCAAATCCTCTTCTATTTCATTAAAAAATTCGGACATGCAGACTGAAACGTGCACTTTGAATACCAGCAGCAGACTTCCCTGGTGAGCAGTAGCTTTACTACAGTGATCTAAATGAGCAACTAGAGTGATACCATTCAGAATTTATGGCAAATGTGTGACACATCCTGTGAGGACCCGTGGACCCTGGACCCTGGACCCTGCTGGTTGTTCCTGCTGCCCTGCGCCCTGAAGTGGTCCTGGTCTCCCGCTGCCGCATTTCCAACTTCCGCGGCCGCAGTGGGGAGACAGGACTACATGTCCCAGGAGGTCTAGCGGGCACACACCACCTGATCTACAGCTGCGCGCCAGGAGGCGCTTAAAGTACCGCCGCCGCTCCCGCGACGCGGGACCGTGCGCGGGTAGCGCCGGGAGAAGCCTGGGACAAGGGCGGGACCGTCTGTGGCCGTCCGGGGCAGGGAGAGGCTGGGCTGGGCCACCCCCTATGGTCTGGTCTTCCAAATATATGGACTTGCATTATAGGTAAGACTGTGTGAAAAATTAACTAGTTGTGATTGTGTTCGTGACCTCCGAGTTTACTAGGAAGATGGGGAAAACTGTGCCTATTAGTGGTCCCACTCGGCCTAATACTAGACAGAATACATCTACTAATAC
This sequence comes from Triturus cristatus, assembly GCF_964204655.1. Classification (NCBI taxonomy): domain Eukaryota; kingdom Metazoa; phylum Chordata; class Amphibia; order Caudata; family Salamandridae; genus Triturus; species Triturus cristatus. The sequence continues at coordinate 1,282,886,048 of NC_140590.1, forward strand.
TCCACTCCCAAGTCTAACAGCCATAGACCGCATGCTTCCGAAAACCATCGGGGTTCTTGCATCAGCAATAGAGAACACAGAAAGACGCCTCTCACTCCCTATTGGTTGTGCCCTTCCTGTATTGCCGGTTGATTCATCTGCTACTATGGCTAATTCTTGCGATTCCATGCTGTTGACCTCCTATATTGGATTACCAGGCCCTCATAAAATCCCTGAGCCTTCTACAGTGACTCATATTGTACAATCTGATTTGTCGCCCAGGGTAAGCAGACTTTCGACCACACCTGTTCTTCTGGGACAGGACTCAAGCACAGAATTTCAACCACCCAATGACATTATTGATTTAGATGGTAATATTACTAATCTGCCGCCTAATGTTCCACAGTTGGCCACGACTCATGTTGTTATTTCACCGGTCAGAACCAGAGGGCAAAAGGCCAAAAGCAAGTTAAAGCATATCGAGAAAGATCAGTCTGTATATAAACATAGGGGTAAAACCTGTAGGAATTATTATAAAAAGGCATGTAACCTTTTTGGTCATAAGGGGGAATCACCTGTAGTTCAGTCAAATGTTCCTGATGCTCAGTGTGATGATACTGTACATGTGGTTGGCAAGGATGGCTTTTGGGAGAAAATGGAAATTTTATTATCGACACACATAGGGCCTATTTTGGAGAAAATTTGTGACTTAGAAGTACGGATGGATTCTATTGAACAACATATAACACAAATTCCCCACTTAATTAAGACTACCCAATCTTTACTAGTTGCCCCGCAAACGGAACCCACTCTAAATAAAGCTGCATCTAGATCTGATTCACATATGACTGTGGGTATTAAGGACAAATCAAGAGGTCCAGTTATACACCATTTAGCTCCAAGTACTTTACCTGACAGCACCAACAATAACAGTAGTAATTTAACTGTTGGGGGAAGCCATGAAGGGAACGGTATAGCTTCTTCGGAAAAAGTTGCCATCCCTATGGAAGGCACCGAGAAGCAAGGAGGCCCAACGACAGATCATTTAAGGGGCACACGTCAACCTGAAGATTTTAAAAGCAATAATGTTCCTTCTGTTATGAATTTGCCACCTGAATGTGGAGCATATGTTGCAGTTTTGTGTAATGTCCCCAGATTACGGAAAGGGCAACTTGAAACAAATGCCTCTCTTAAAAATAAAACCCTTTATTGGTTAAGTAAAAATTGAGGGTTTTCAATCTTAGATGCAGACAAGATCTTGCTTACTCAAAGAGTGGGTTGGATAGGTCCTACATCTAAAGGTTTTGAAGGGGACTGCGTTATAATTAATTTTGGATCACCTTTTTGGGTTCACAAAGTTTTATCTAGAGCCCCCCCGCCTTCCAGTTGGGAATACAATACTACCCTCTTGCCACTTGCCTATTTCTACAAATTCCCTGCGTTTAATAACTCAGTTTCTGGTCACAGGGTTCCTCGCGCTAGGAACAAGTGGCTGCCTATGGAGCCAGCTGTTAGCTCTGTGTTTTCCCCCTTACCACTTTATAACAGGTTTCAATGTCTGACACAAATGGAGGATAATGATTGACATGGAACTTTATTAGGTAATATAGCGGGAAATATTGATAAGGGGATTACGGTGAACCCTAACATAATCATAAGGCAAAGTGAAGTCATTATTAACCGTCAGGATCTTTCTATGATGAACGGGTTACCGGTTATAAATGACTCTAGCGTGCCTGACATCTTAACAGCTAGCATACCTAGAGAGCCTATCATGAATATAGAAGTATCTACAAATAGGCATTATGACAAAATCGCCAAGATTCAAGAAGGGTATTCATTAACAACCTGGAACATCGCAGGTCTTGGAAATAAATTAGGTACTCCCTTTTGGCTGGATTTCATTAACCGCGGAAGTGACATAATTTGCTTCCAAGAAACATGGAGCACAGATTATGTCGCTGTGGAAGGTTATACCTCATATTGTGTTAATGCAATACCCTCCTCAATGGGTAGAGCCAAGGGTGGATTATTGTTGCTCATCTCAACTAAATTGATTGGATGTAAAATTATTTCTTATTCTTCCATTGACACTCATAGTCAAGTTCTGCGCCTATCATTCCCTGTTGGAAAGGATTTGGTATTAATTAATTTTTACAATAATAATTTTCGCAGGGACAGGGGAGCCTGTTTAGTTTCACTGGAAAAAGAGTTGGACAAGGTATTAAATATTTCACTTAAGCTGACTATTGTTGTGTGGGTAGGTGATTTTAATATCCAAGCTTGTCCCACCACATTTATTAACTCTTGTGGTTATATGAAGTCTTACTCAACCACCGCAGGGACTAAGGATGATATGTTACATTTCCCACACTGTGATTACGGCATGACCCTTAATGCTTTAATGGCCAAACTCGACCTTGAGCTATTGGATTGCACCGAGAGAAAGGGCCATATCAAATGTCCATCATTCACTGGTCGAGAAGTAAATAGTAATATTGATCACATCTTACTAACTAGGAATAGTCCATATGTGGACCTTTGGATAACCGAACAGGTGGTTAGTGACCACAACAGTATTTCCATAGACCTGTTGGCATGGGGTAACAAACTGATTAATAAGGATTATACAATTACAGATATTCTCCCTATCAGGCCGAATGGTATGAGAATTAAATGGGATGGTGTAGACCCATATAAGATCCAATCGGCTGTGGTTAGTAGCTGTAGAGACAGTATTAATTACTGTCTAAGGGATGAGGTTATCCCTGGTAAATTATGTATGGAATTCTCTAATATTAATAAGGTGGTAAGTGATATATTAACCCGGAAATCCAAAGGTCCAAAACACGTCGGTAAGAAGTGGTTCAACTCCGAATGTACGGAGATATTAACTAACCTAAAGTCAGTTCTAAGGTCCAAGCCCCGTGACCAAATCTTAGTCCGCAAATTGCGATATGCCTATTGCTCGACCTTGGAGCACCGGAGGAGATTGTATTTTTTCTAGCAAGGCTATACGAAAAACTTTCTTGCAGTGTACGCTACGGGCCCACTGGCGAGCGAACTCCCTTCTTTACTGTACGTAGAGGCATAAGGCAAGGATGTGTTATGGCACCCTTTTTATTCTCTCTTTTTATTAATCAAATTGCATCTATTTTAAACAACATCCCAGCCGACGCCCCCAAAATTGACAATATGGCCGTTTCGGTATTGTTATACGCGGACGACGCTGTCCTAATTTCCCGCACCCCTTTGGGACTACAACGTCTCATCGACGCTTTTACTCATTTTATAAATGGCAGGAAATTGCTGATTAATAAATCTAAGACTTTCACAATGACATGCGGTAAAAAACTGAAGTCACCATGTTCCTTTTTCCTAGAAGGTTCAAAGATCCAAGCTGTTAAGACATTCTGCTATTTAGGTATTAATTTTGATGGCAACGGCAAATGGACTAATGAGCAAGTAAATATTGGACATAAAGTAAATAGGAATTCTAATGGTATTTTTCGTTTTGCAACGAAAATAGGGGACCATAGAATAAAGGACATGGTTACCATATATAATGCGAGATGTGTTTCTTCAGCTCTATATGGAGCTGGATTATGGGGTTATTCTTCTACTGCCCAACTCCAGATAAATGAAAACAGTTTCCTTAAACGACTGCTATGTGTCCCGGCTGCAGATTCCACAGACTTGCTTCACCAGGAAACTGGCCTCAAATATATTTCTGATTTGGCGGCAGTACGCCCCCTATTACTATGGCGTGCAATATGGCATAAAAAGGAAACTGCGTTCACACAGTCTGTAATTAAAGACTGCCTTAAGTTAGATCTATGTCATCGTATTCCGTGGTTAAATTACATTATTTCTTGCTTTAATACTTTGTTTGGAATTAATATTCATTCAGAGTATATAATACCTATTTCAAAGAAGGAAATTAAAGATACTTTTATATTGTATAAGATGGAAGAAAGAAGTCAACAACTTCGGACCCAAAAAACTTTTGTATTTTATAGGCAGCTTAGCCTTAAGAGTGGGCTTCAGTCGTACTTGGTGGATGTGACTAATAAATCGCACCGATTTGTTTTAGTACGTTTAAGACTAGGCATTGTACATCATCTAGTATCCTTCCCTGTAATAGGGGCAGGTTCCAATTTAAACTGCCCATGTGATAATGTCTCTAAACAAAGCTGTTGCCATTTCCTGCTATTCTGTAAGTTTTACGTTTTCTTAAGGAAGTTTTATTTGAAACCTATCCTTTTAAAATATAATATCCGTTTAACAGCAGACGCTATGAACTTATTATGTTCCCTTCAAAGCCCAGACGTCTGCTTCCATGTTGCATCTTTTATTTTGAAGTGTAGAGCTGCCAGGAAATCCATAATTTTATGATTATGAGAAATGCGTTCTATAATGGCTATCATGTAGATGTGTATAAGTTACTATGATTATATGGTGGTGCTCTAGATAGCCTTATGTTTTCACATGCTATCTTACACATAGTTGTAATAACTAGTGTAAGGCTATCCTGTCACGTTTGAACTAGTGCATTAGTTTTACTATGGCATGGGGATGTCTTCTATCATGTCATGGATTTTATACTTAGGCACACGCCACTTTATTTTTGGTATGGAATGATTCCTAAATTACGGAATTCTTGTTCCTGAGTAACAATATACTAATGTAAATATGTATGTCTAAATTTTGTACTACACACATATCACTTTATTAGCAAGTGGAGTTTATAATTCCGTTTGATTCTAAGTTTACTTTGCAACATCTATTTACTTAGTAGCGACATCTGTCGAATTTTATTTTATTTTATTGATGTGTATTTATGTATGGTACTTTATCACTCCGTGCGAGATACTGGTCCAGGTTCAGTGATCTGTCATTAGTTTGTATTAAGTCAAATATATGTCATAACATTTTTATTGTATATTCTTATGTGTGTTCAGCTTATATGGTTGTATTTATACTAACCGAATAAAAGCTTTTTGACTTGACTTGTGTGACACATCTGAATGCCTTCTTGATGGAACCAAAGTAAACAAGCATTGAAAATGCAATATGTCTCGCCCTCGTTTAAGTTAAAGCAATTCTATTTGTAATTAGGTGGCTTTTTAGCTTTGCTTTTATTAGTGTTTTTCATGCACATAACATGCATATGTATGCATATATGTATATGTATATGTATGCATGCATTTATATTTGTATTTATATAGATATGCAGATTATATATATATATATATATTTATATATGTATATTTATATATACACATACATATATATAAATGCATATATATGCATATATATGTGCATATGTGTGTGTGTAGAGAGAGGTAGAGGGAGGTAGAGTGGTAGAGAGGTAGAGGTAGAGAGGTAGAGAGGTAGAGAGTAGCAGAGAGAGAGGTAGAGAGGTAGAGAGGTAGAGGATGAGTAATAGAGAGTAGAGAGTGAGTAGTAGAGAGTAGTAGAGCGAGTAGTAGAGAATGAGTAGTAGAGAGTGATAAGTAGAGAGTGATAAGTAGAGAGTAGTAGTGAGTGAGTAGTAGGGAGTGAGTAGTGGAGAGTGAGTAGTAGAGAGTGAATAGTAGAGTGAGTAGTAGAGAGTAGAAGAGAGTGAGAAGTAGAGAGTGAGTAGTAGAGACTAGTAGAGAGTGAGTAGTAGAGAGCAGTAGAGTGTGAGTAGCAGAGAGAGAGTAGTAGAGAGTCAGTAGTAGAGAGTACCAGAGAGTGAGTAGTAGAGAGTGAGTAGTAGAGAGTGAGTAGTAGAGAGTGAGTAGTAGAGAGAGTAGTAGAGAGCGAGTAATAGAAAGTAGTAGAGAGTGAGTAGAAGAGAGTAGTAGAGAGTGTGTAGTAAAGAGTAGTAGAAAGTGAGTAGTAGAGAGTGAGAATTAGAGAGTGAGTAGTAGTGAGAGAGTAGTAGAGAGTAGTAGAGAGTGAGTAGTAGAGAGTGATAAGTAGAGAGTAGTAGTGAGTGAGTAGTAGAGAGTGAGTAGTGGAGAGTGAGTAGTGGAGAGTGATAAGTAGAGAGTAGTAGAGAGTGAGTAGTAGAGAGTGATAAGTAGAGAGTAGTAGTGAGTGAGTAGTAGAGAGTGAGTAGTAGAGAGTGAGTAGTGGAGAGTGAGTAGTGGAGAGTGAGTAGTAGAGTGAGTAGTAGAGAGTAGTAGAGAGTGAGAAGTAGAGAGTGAGTAGTAGAGACTAGTAGAGAGCAGTAGAGAGTGAGTAGCAGAGAGAGAGTATTAGAGAGTAGTAGAGAGTGAGTAGTAGAGAGTACCAGAGAGTGAGTAGTAGAGAGTGATTAGTAGAGAGTGAGTAGTAGAGAGTGAGTAGTAGAGAGTAGTAGAGAGAGTAGTAGAGAGCGAGTAGTAGAAAGTAGTAGAGAGTGAGTAGAAGAGAGTAGTAGAGAGTGTGTAGTAAAGAGTAGTAGAAAGTGAGTAGTAGAGAGTGAGTAGTAGAGAGTGAGAATTAGAGAGTGAGTAGTAGTGAGAGAGTAGTAGAGAGTGAGTAGTAGAGAGTAGTGGAATAGTATAGAGTGAGTAGTAGAGAGTAGTAGATAGTGAGTAGTAGAGTGAGTAGTAGAGAGCGAGTAGTAGAGAGCAAGTAGTAGAGAGTGTGTAGTAGCGAGTGTGTAGTAGAGAGTGAGTAGTACAGAGAGTAGTAGAGAGTGAGAAGTAGACTGAGTAAGTGAGAGTAGTAGAGTAGTAGAGAGTGAGTAGTTGAGTGAGTAGTATAGAGTAGTTGAGAGCGAGTAGTAGAGAGTGAGTAGTGGAGAGTGAGCAGCAGAGAGTAGTAGAGAGTGAGTAGTAGAGAGTAGTAGAGAGAGTAGCAGAGTGAGTAGTAGAGAGGTAGTAGAGTGAGTAGTAGAGAGTGAGTTGTAGAGAGTAGTAGAGAGTGAATAGTAGAGTGAGTAGTAGAGAGTGAGTAGTAGAGACTAGTAGAGAGTGAGTAGTAGAGAGTGAGTAGCAGAGAGAGAGTAGTAGAAAGTAGTAGAGAGTGAGTAGTAGAGAGTAGTAGAGAGTGAGTAGTAGAGAGTGAGTAGTAGAGAGTGAGTAGTAGAGAGTAGTAGAGAGTGAGTAGTAGAGAGAGAAAGTAGTAGAGAGTGAGTAGTAGAGTAGTAGCGAGTGAGTGGCAGAGAGTAGTAGAGAGTAGTGGAGTGAGTACTAGAGAATAGGAGAGAGTGAGTAGTGGAGAGTAGTAGAGAGGGAGTAGTAGAGAGCAGTAGAGAGTGAGCATTAGAGAGTGAGTAGTAGAGAGTGAGTAGTAGAGACTAGTAGAGAGGGAGTAGTAGAGAGCAGTAGAGAGAGAGTATTAGAGAGTAGCAGAGAGTGAGTAGTAGAGAGTACTAGAGAGTGAGTAGTAGAGTGAGTAGTAGAGAGTGAGTAGTAGAGAGTAGTAGAGAGAGTAGTAGAGAGTGAGTAGTAAAGAGTAGTAGAAAGTGAGTAGTAGAGAGTGAGTAGTAGAGAGTGAGTAGTAGAGAGCAGTAGAGAGTGAGTAGTAGAGAGTGAGTATTAGAGAGTGAGTAGTAGAGAGTGAGTAGTACAGAGAGTAGTAGAGAGTGAGAAGTAGAGGGAGTAAGAGAGAGTAGTAGAGTAGTAGAGAGTGAATAGTAGAGTGAGTAGTAGAGAGTAGTTGAGAGCGAGTAGTAGAGAGTGAGTAGTGGAGAGTGAGCAGCAGAGAGTAGTAGAGAGTGAGTAGTAGAGAGTGAGTAGTAGAGAGTGAGTAGTAGAGAGTAGTAGAGAGTGAGTAGTAGAGAGAGAAAGTAGTAGAGAGTGAGTAGTAGAGTAGTAGCGAGTGAGTGGTAGAGAGTAGTAGAGAGTAGTGGAGTGAGTACTAGAGAATAGGAGAGAGTGAGTAGTGGAGAGTAGTAGAGAGGGAGTAGTAGAGAGCAGTAGAGAGTGAGCATTAGAGAGTGAGTAGTAGAGAGTGAGTAGTAGAGACTAGTAGAGAGGGAGTAGTAGAGAGCAGTAGAGAGAGAGTATTAGAGAGTAGCAGAGAGTGAGTAGTAGAGAGTACTAGAGAGTGAGTAGTAGAGTGAGTAGTAGAGAGTGAGTAGTAGAGAGTAGTAGAGAGAGTAGTAGAGAGTGAGTAGTAAAGAGTAGTAGAAAGTGAGTAGTAGAGAGTGAGTAGTAGAGATTGAGTAGTAGAGAACAGTAGAGAGTGAGTAGTAGAGAGTAGTAGAGAGTGAGTATTAGAGAGTGAGTAGTAGAGAGAGTAGTAGAGAGTAGTAGAGTAGTAGAGAGTGAGTAGTAGAGAGTGAGTAGTAGAGAGTAGTGGAATAGTAGAGAGTGAGTAGTAGAGAGCAAGTAGTAGAGAGTGTGTAGTAGAGAGTGAGTAGTAGAGAGTGAGTAGTAGAGAGAGTAGTAGAGAGTGAGAAGTAGACTGAGTAAGTGAGAGTAGTAGAGTAGTAGAGAGTGAGTAGTAGAGTGAGTAGTAGATGGTAGTTGAGAGCGAGTAGTAGAGAGTGAGTAGTGGAGAGTGAGCAGTAGAGAGTAGTAGAGAGTGAGTAGTAGAGAGAGTAGCAGAGAGTGAGTAGTAGAGAGTAGTAGAGTGAGTAGTAGAGAGTGAGTAGTAGAGAGTGATAAGTAGAGAGTGATAAGTAGAGAGTAGTAGTGAGTGAGTAGTAGAGAGTGAGTAGTGGAGAGTGAGTAGTAGAGAGTGAATAGTAGAGTGAGTAGTAGAGAGTAGTAGAGAGTGAGAAGTAGAGAGTGAGTAGTAGAGACTAGTAGAGAGTGAGTAGTAGAGAGCAGTAGAGAGTGAGTAGCAGAGAGAGAGTATTAGAGAGTAGTAGAGAGTGAGTAGTAGAGAGTACCAGAGAGTGAGTAGTAGAGAGTGAGTAGTAGAGAGTGAGTAGTAGAGAGTGAGTAGTAGAGAGTGAGTAATAGAGAGTGTAGTAGAGAGTGAGTAGTAGAGAGCAAGTAGTAGAAAGTAGTAGAGAGTGAGTGGAAGAGAGTAGTAGAGAGTGTATAGTAAAGAGTAGTAGAAAGTGAGTAGTAGAGAGTGAGAATTAGAGAGTGAGTAGTAGTGAGAGAGTAGTAGAGAGTAGTAGAGAGTGAGTAGTAGAGAGTAGTGGAATAGTATAGAGTGAGTAGTAGGGAGTAGTAGATAGTGAGTAGCAGAGTGAGTAGTAGAGAGCAAGTAGTAGAGAGCAAGTAGTATAGAGTGTGTAGTAGAGAGTGTGTAGTAGAGAGTGAGTAGTACAGAGAGTAGTAGAGAGTGAGAAGTAGACTGAGTAAGTGAGAGTAGAAGAGTAGTAGAGAGTGAGTAGTAGAGTGAGTAGTAGAGAGTAGTTGAGAGCGAGTAGTAGAGAGTGAGTAGTGGAGAGTGAGCAGCAGAGAGTAGTAGAGAGTGAGTAGTAGAGAGTAGTAGAGAGAGTAGCAGAGTGAGTAGTAGAGAGTAGTAGAGTGAGTAGTAGAGAGTGAGTTGTAGAGAGTAGTAGAGAGTGAATAGTAGAGTGAGAAGTAGAGAGTGAGTAGTAGAGACTAGTAGAGAGTGAGTAGTAGAGAGTGAGTAGCAGAGAGAGAGTAGTAGAAAGTAGTAGAGAGTGAGTAGTAGAGAGTAGTAGAGAGTGAGTAGTAAAGAGTAGTAGAAAGTGAGTAGTAGAGAGTAGTAGTGAGCGAGTATTAGAGAGTGAGTAGTAGAGAGAGAGTAGTAGAGTGAGTAGTAGAGAGTGAGTAGTAGAGAGTAGTGGAATGGTAGAGAGTGAGTAGTAGAGAGTAGTAGAGAGTGAGTTGTACAGAGAGTAGTAGAGAGTGAGAAGTAGAGGGAGTAAGAGAGAGTAGTAGAGTAGTAGAGAGTGAATAGTAGAGTGAGTAGTAGAGAGTAGTTGAGCGCGAGTAGTAGAGAGTGAGTAGTGGAGAGTGAGCAGCAGAGAGTAGTAGAGAGTGAGTAATAGAGAGTGAGTAGTAGAGAGTGAGTAGTAGAGAGTAGTAGAGAGTGAGTAGTAGAGAGTGAGTAGTAGAGTAGTAGTGAGTGACTGGTAGAGAGTAGTAGAGAGTAGTGGAGTGAGTACTAGAGAATAGGAGAGAGTGAGTAGTGGAGAGTAGTAGAGAGGAAGTAGTAGAGAGCAGTAGAGAGTGAGCATTAGAGAGTGAGTAGTAGAGACTAGTAGAGAGGGAGTAGTAGAGAGCAGTAGAGAGAGAGTATTAGAGAGCAGTAGAGAGTGAGTAGTAGAGAGTACTAGAGAGTGAGTAGTAGAGAGTGAGTAGTAGAGAGTGAGTAGTAGAGAGTAGTAGAGAGAGTAGTAGAGAGCGAGTAGTAAAGAGTAGTAGAAAGTGAGTAGTAGAGAGTGAGTAGTAGAGAGTGAGTAGTAGAGACTAGTAGAGAGTGAGTAGTAGAGAGTAGTAGAGAGTGAGTATTAGAGAGTGAGTAGTAGAGAGAGTAGTAGAGTAGTAGAGAGTGAGTAGTAGAGAATGAGTAGTAGAGAGTGAGTGAGTAGTAGAGAGAGTAGTAGAGAGTGAGAAGTAGACTGAGTAAGTGAGAGTAGTAGAGTAGTAGAGAGTGAGTAGTAGAGTGAGTAGTAGATGGTAGTTGAGAGCGAGTAGTAGAGAGTGAGTAGTGGAGAGTGAGCAGCAGAGAGTAGTAGAGAGTGAGTAGTAGATAGTGAGTAGTAGAGAGTAGTAGAGAGAGTAGCAGAGAGTGATTAGTAGAGAGTAGTAGAGTGAGTAGTAGAGAGTGAGTACTAGAGAGTGATAAGTAGAGAGTAGTAGTGAGTGAGTAGTAGAGAGTGAGTAGTAGAGAGTAGTAGAGAGTGAATAGTAGAGTGAGTAGTAAAGAGTAGTGGAGAGTGAGTAGTAGAGACTAGTAGAGAGTGAGTAGTAGAGAGCAGTAGAGAGTGAGTAGTACAGAGAGTATTAGAGAGTAGTAGAGAGTGAGTAGTAGACAGTGAGTAGTAGAGAGTGAGTAGTAGAGTGAGTAGTAGAGAGTGAGTAGTAGAGAGTAGTAGAGAGAGAGTAGTAAAAAGTAGTAGAGAGTGAGTAGAAGAGAGTAGTAGAGAGAGAGTAGTAAAGAGTAGTAGAAAGTGAGTAGTAGAATAGTAGAGTGAGTAGAAGAGAGTGAGTAGTAGAGAGTGAGTAGAGAGTGAGTAGTAGAGAGTAGTAGAGAGTGAGTATTAGAGAGTGAGTAGTAGAGAGAGAGTAGTAGAGAGTGAGTAGTAGAGAGTGAGTAGTAGAAAGTGAGTAGTAGAGTGAGTAGTAGAGAGTAGTAGAGAGCGAGTAGTAGAGAGCAAGTAGTAGAGAGTGAGTAGTAGAGAGTAGTAGAGAATGAGTAGTAGAGAGTGAGTAGTAGAGTGAGTGTAAGAGAGTGAGTAGTAGAGAGTGAGTAGTAGAGAGTAGTAGAGAGTGAGTAGTAGAGAGCAGTAGAGAGTGAGTAGCAGAGAGAGAGTATTAGAGAGTAGTAGAGAGTGAGTAGTAGAGAGTACCAGAGAGTGAGTAGTAGAGAGTGAGTAGTAGAGAGTGAGTAGTAGAGAGTGAGTAGTAGAGAGTAGTAGAGAGAGAGTAGTAGAGAGCAAGTAGTAGAAAGTAGTAGAGATTGAGTAGAAGAGAGTAGTAGAGAGTGTGTAGTAAAGAGTAGTAGAAAGTGAGTAGTAGAGAGTGAGTAGTAGAGAGTGAGAATTAGAGAGTGAGTAGTAGTGAGAGAGTAGTAGAGAGTAGTAGAGAGTGAGTAGTAGAGAGTAGTGGAATAGTATAGAGTGAGTAGTAGAGAGTAGTAGATAGTGAGTAGCAGAGTGAGTAGTAGAGAGCGAGTAGCAGAGAGCAAGTAGTAGAGAGTGTGTAGTAGAGAGTGTGTAGTAGAGAGTGAGTAGTAGAGAGTAGTAGACTGAGTAAGTGAGAGTAGAAGAGTAGTAGAGAGTGAGTAGTAGAGTGAGTAGTAGAGAGTAGTTGAGAGCGAGTAGTAGAGAGTGAGTAGTGGAGAGTTAGCAGCAGAGAGTAGTAGAGAGTGAGTAGTAGAGAGAAGTAGAGAGAGTAGCAGAGCGAGTAGTAGAGAGTAGTAGAGTGAGTAGTAGAGAGTGAGTTGTAGAGAGTAGTAGAGAGTGAATAGTAGAGTGAGTAGTAGAGAGTGAGTAGTAGAGACTAGTAGAGAGTGAGTAGTAGAGAGTGAGTAGCAGAGAAAGAGTAGTAGAAAGTAGTAGAGAGTGAGTAGTAGAGAGTAGTAGAGAGTGAGTAGTAAAGAGTAGTAGAAAGTGAGTAGTAGAGAGTAGCAGTGAGTGAGTATTAGAGAGTGAGTAGTAGAGAGAGAGTAGTAGAGTGAGTAGTAGAGAGTGAGTAGTAGAGAGTAGTGGAATAGTAGAGAGTGAGTAGTAGAGAGTAGTAGAGAGTGAGTAGTAGAGAGAGAGTATTAGAGTAGTAGCGAGTGAGTGGTAGAGAGTAGTAGAGAGTAGTGGCGTGAGTACTAGAGAATAGGAGAGAGTGAGTAGTGGAGAGTAGTAGAGAGGAAGTAGTAGAGAGCAGTAGAGAGTGAGCATTAGAGAGTGAGTAGTAGAGACTAGTAGAGAGGGAGTAGTAGAGATGAGTAGAGAGAGAGTATTAGAGAGCAGTAGAGAGTGAGTAGTAGAGAGTACTAGAGAGTGAGTAGTAGAGAGTACTAGAGAGTGAGTAGTAGAGAGTGAGTAGTAGAGAGTGAGTAGTAGAGAGTAGTAGAGAGAGTAGTAGAGAGTGAGTAGTAGAGAGTAGTAGAGAGAGTAGTAGAGAGCGAGTAGTAAAGAGTAGTAGAAAGTGAGTAGTAGAGAGTGAGTAGTAGAGAGTGAGTAGTAGAGACTAGTAGAGAGTGAGTAGTAGAGAGTAGTAGAGAGTGAGTATTAGAGAGTGAGTAGTAGAGAGAGTAGTAGAGAGAGAGTAGTAGAGAGTGAGTAGTAGAGAGTGAGTAGTAGAAAGTGAGTAGTAGAGTGAGTAGTAGAGAGTAGTAGAGATTAGTAGAGAGCGAGTAGTAGAGAGCAAGTAGTAGAGAGTGAGTAGTAGAGAGTAGTAGAGAATGAGTAGTAGAGAGTGAGTAGTAGAGTGAGTGTAAGAGAGTGAGTAGTAGAGAGTGAGTAGTAGAGAGTAGTAGAGAGTGAGCAGTAGAGAGTAGTAGAGAGAGAGTAGTAGAAAGTAGAAGAGAGTGAATAGTAGAGAGTAGTAGAGAGTGAGTAGTAAAGAGTAGTAGAAAGTGGGTAGTAGAGTAGTAGAGAGTGAGTAGTACAGAGTAGTAGAGAGTGAGTAGTAGAGAGCAGTAGAGAGTGAGTATTAGAGAGTGAGTAGTAGAGAGAGAATAGTAGAGAGTGAGTAGTAGAGAGTAGGGGAATAGTAGAGAGTGAGTAATAGAGAGTGAGTAGTAGAGTGAGTAGTAGAGAGTAGTAGAGAGTAAGTAGTAGAGAGTGAGTAGTAGAGAGTAGTAGAGAGTGAGTAGTACAGAGAGTAGTAGAGAGTGAGAAGTAGAGAGAGTAAGAGAGAGTAGTGGAGTAGTAGAGAGTGAATAGTAGAGTGAGTAGTAGAGAGTAGTTGAGAGCGAGTAGTAGAGAGTGAGTAGTGGAGAGTGAGCAGCAGAGAGTAGTAGAGAGTGAGTAGTAGAGAGTGAGTAGTAAAGAGTAGTAGAAAGTGAGTAGTAGAGTAGTAGTGAGTGAGTAGTAGAGAGTGAGTATTAGAGAGTAGTAAAGAGTGAGTAGTAGAGAGTAGTAGAGAGTAAGTATTAGAGAGTGAGTAGTAGAGAGTGAGTAGTAGAGAGAGAGTAGTAGAGAGAGAGAAGTAGGGAGTAGTGGAATAGTAGAGAGTGAGTAGTAGAGAGTAGTAGAGAGTGAATAGTAGAATGAGTAGTAGAGAGCTAGTAGTAGAGAGCAAGTAGTAGAGAGTGAGTAGTAGAGAGTAGTAGAGAGTGAGTAGTACAGAGAGTATTAGAGAGTAGTAGAGAGTGAGTAGTAGACAGTGAGTAGTAGAGAGTGAGTAGTAGAGTGAGTAGTAGAGAGTGAGTAGTAGAGAGTAGTAGAGACTGAGTAGTAGAGAGTAGTAGAGAGAGAGTAGTAGAAAGTAGTAGAGAGTGAGTAGTAGAGAGTGAGTAGTAAAGAGTAGTAGAAAGTGTGTAGTAGAGTAGTATAGAGTGAGTAGTAGAGAGTGAGTAGTAGAGAGTAGAAGAGAGTGAGTAGTAGAGAGTAGTAGAGAGAGAGCAGTAGAGAGTGAGTAGTAGAGAGTGAGTAGTAGAGAGTGGTGGAATAGTAGAGAGTGAGTAGTAGAGAGTAGTAGAGAGTGAGTAGTAGAGTGAGTAGTAGAGAGTAGTAGAGAGCGAGTAGTAGAGAGCAAGTAGTAGAGAGTGAGTAGTAGAGAGTAGTAGAGAGTGAGTAGTACAGAGAGTAGTAGAGAGTGAGAAGTAGAGAGAGTAAGAGAGAGTAGTAGAGTAGTAGAGAGTAGTTGAGAGCGACTAGTAGAGAGTGAGTAGTGGAGAGTGAGCAGCAGAGAGTAGTAGAGAGTGAGTAGTAGAGAGTAGTAGAGAGTGAGTAGTAGAGAGAGTAGTAGAGAGTGAGCTGTAGAGAGTAGTATAAGGTTAGTAGTAGAGAGAGAGTAGTAGAGAGTGAGTAGTAGAGTAGTAGCGAGTGAGTGGTAGAGAGTAGTAGAGAGTAGTGGAGTGAGAACTAGAGAATAGGAGAGAGTGAGTAGTAGAGATTAGTAGAGAGGGAGTAGTAGAGAGTAGTAGAGAGTGAGTATTAGAGAGTGAGTAGTAGAGAGTGAGTAGTAGAGACTAGTAGAGAGTGAGTAGTAGAGAGCAGTAGAGAGTGAGTAGCAGAGAGAGAGTATTAGAGAGTAGTAGAGAGTGAGTAGTAGACTAGAGAGTGAGTAGTAGAGAGTGAGTAGTAGAGTGAGTAGTAGAGAGTGAGTAGTAGAAAGTAGTAGAGAGTGAGTAGTAGAGAGAGTAGTATTAAGAGAGTAGTAGAGAATGAGTAGTAGAAACTAGTAGAGAGTGAGTAGAAGAGAGTAGTAGAGAGTGAGTAGTAAAGAGTAGTAGAAAGGGAGTAGTAGAGAGTGAGTAGTAGAGAGTAGTAGAGAGTGAGTAGTAGAGAGTGAGTATTAGAGAGTGAGTAGTAGAGAGAGAGTAGTAGAGAGTAGTAGAGAGTGAGTAGTAGAGAGTGAGTAGTAGAGAGAGAGTAGTAGAGAGTGAGTAGTAGAGAGTGAGTAGTAGAGAGTGAGTAGTAGAGAGTAGTGGTATATTAGAGAGTGAGTAGTAGAGAGCAAGTAGTAGAGAGTGTGTAGTAGAGAGTGAGTAGTAGAGAGTGAGTAGTAGAGAGAGTAGTAGAGAGTGAGAAGTAAAGAGTAGTAGAAAGTGGGTAGTAGAGTAGTAGAGAGTGAGTAGTAGAGAGTGAGTAGTAGAGAGCAGTAGAGAGTGAGTATTAGAGAGTGAGTAGTAGAGAGAGAATAGTAGAGAGTGAGTAGTAGAGAGCAGTGGAATAGTAGAGAGTGAGTAGTAGAGAGTGAGTAGTAGAGTGAGTAGTAAAGAGTAGTAGAGAGCAAGTAGTAGAGAGTGAGTAGTAGAGAGTAGTAGAGAGTGAGTAGTACAGAGAGTAGTAGAGAGTGAGAAGTAGAGAGAGTAAGAGAGAGTAGTGGAGTAGTAGAGAGTGAATAGTAGAGTGAGTAGTAGAGAGTAGTTGAGAACGAGTAGTAGAGAGTGAGAAGTGAAGAGTGAGCAGCAGAGAGTGGTAGAGAGTGAGTAGTAGAGAGTGAGTAGTAAAGAGTAGTAGAAAGTGAGTAGTAGAGTAGTAGAGAGTGAGTAGTAGAGAGTAGTAAAGAGTGAGTAGTAGAGAGTAGTAGAGAGTGAGTATTAGAGAGTGAGTAGTAGATAGAGAGTAGTAGAGAGAGAGTAGTAGAGAGTAGGGGAATAGTAGAGAGTGAGTAGTAGAGAGTAGTAGAGAGTGAGTAGTAGAATGAGTAGTAGAGAGCTAGTAGTAGAGAGCAAGTAGTAGAGAGTGAGTAGTAGAGAGTGAGTAGTAGAGAGTAGTAGAGAGTGAGTAGTACAGAGAGTATTAGAGAGTAGTAGAGAGTGAGTAGTAGACAGTGAGTAGTAGAGAGTGAGTAGTAGAGTGAGTAGTAGAGTGAGTAGTAGAGAGTAGTAGAGACTGAGTAGTAGAGAGTAGTAGAGAGAGAGTAGTAGAAAGTAGTAGAGAGTGAGTAGTAGAGAGTGAGTAGTAAAGAGTAGTAGAAAGTGTGTAGTAGATTAGTAGAGAGTGAGTAGTAGAGAGTGAGTAGTAAAGAGAGAGTAGTAGAGAGTGAGTAGTAGAGAGTGAGTAGTAGAGAGTAGTGGAATAGTAGAGAGTGAGTAGTAGAGAGTGAGTAGTAGAGAGTAGTAGAGAGTGAGTAGTAGAGTGAGTAGTAGAGAGTAGTAGAGAGCGAGTAGTAGAGAGCAAGTAGTAGAGAGTGAGTAGTAGAGAGTATTGGAATAGTAGAGAGTGAGTAGTAGAGAGTAGTAGATAGTGAGTAGTAGAGTGAGTAGTAGAGAGTACTAGAGAGCGAGTAGTAGAGAGCAAGTAGTAGAGAGTGAGTAGTAGAGAGTAGTAGAGAGTGAGTAGTACAGAGAGTAGTAGAGAGTGAGAAGTAGAGAGAGTAAGAGAGAGTAGTAGAGTAGTAAAGAGTGAATAGAGAGTAGTTGAGAGCGACTAGTAGAGAGTGAGTAGTGGAGAGTGAGCAGCAGAGAGTAGTAGAGAGTGAGTAGTAGAGAGTAGTAGAGAGTGAGTAGTAGAGAGAGAGTAGTGGAGAGTGAGCTGTAGAGAGTAGTAGAGAGTTAGTAGTAGAGAGAGAGTAGTAGAGAGTGAGTAGTAGAGTAGTAGCGAGTGAGTGGTAGAGAGTAGTAGAGAGTAGTCGAGTGAGAGTTAGAGAATAGGAGAGAGTGAGTAGTAGAGAGTAGTAGGGAGGGAGTAGTAGAGAGTAGTAGAGAGTGAGTATTGGAGAGTGAGTAGTAGAGAGTGAGTAGTAGAGACTAGTAGAGAGTGAGTAATAGAGAGCAGTTGAGACTGAGTAGCAGAGAGAGAGTATTAGAGAGTAGTAGAGAGTGAGTAGTAGAGAGTACTAGAGAGTGAGTAGTAGAGAGTGAGTAGTAGAGTAAGTAGTAGAGAGTGAGTAGTAGACAGTAGTAGAGAGTGAGTAGTAGAGAGAGAGTAGTAGAGAATGAGTAGTAGAAAGT
Organism: Triturus cristatus; assembly: GCF_964204655.1. Classification (NCBI taxonomy): domain Eukaryota; kingdom Metazoa; phylum Chordata; class Amphibia; order Caudata; family Salamandridae; genus Triturus; species Triturus cristatus. Next base: position 1,282,903,166 of record NC_140590.1, read on the forward strand.
AGTAGAGAGTGAGTAGAAGAGAGTAGTAGAGAGTGAGTAGTAAAGAGTAGTAGAAAGGGAGTAGTAGAGAGTGAGTAGTAGAGAGTAGTAGAGAGTGAGTAGTAGAGAGTAGTAGAGAGTGAGTATTAGAGAGTGAGTAGTAGAGAGTGAGTAGTAGAGAGTAGTGGTATATTAGAGAGTGAGTAGTAGAGAGCAAGTAGTAGAGAGTGTGTAGTAGAGAGTGAGTAGTAGAGAGTGAGTAGTAGAGAGTGAGAAGTAGACTGAGTAAGTGAGAGTAGTAGAGTAGTAGAGAGTGAGTAGTAGAGTGAGTAGCAGAGAGTAGTTGAGAGCGAGTAGTAGAGAGTGAGTAGTGGAGAATGAGCAGCAGAGTGTAGTAGAGAGTGAGTAGTAGAGAGTGAGTAGTAGAGAGTAGTAGGGAGAGTAGCAGAGAGTGAGTAGTAAAGAGTAGTAGAGTGAGTAGTAGAGAGTGAGTAGTAGAGAGTGATAAGTAGAGAGTAGTAGTGAGTGAGTAGTAGAGAGTGAGTAGTAGAAAGTAGTAGAGAGTGAATAGTAGGTGAGTAGTAGAGAGTAGTAGAGAGTGAGTAGTAGAGACTAGTAGAGAGTGAGTAGTAGAGAGCAGTAGAGTGTGAGTAGCAGAGATAGTATTAGAGAGTAGTAGAGAGTGGGTAGTAGAGAGCAGTAGAGAGTGAGTAGTAGAGAGTGAGTAGTAGAGCGTGAGTAGTAGAGCGTGAGTAGTAGAGAGTGAGTAGTAGAGAGTAGTAGAAAGTAGTAGAGAGTGAGTAGAAGAGAGTAGTAGAGAGTGAGTAGTAAAGAGTAGTAGAAAGTGAGTAGTAGAGAGTGAGTAGTAGAGAGTGAGTAGTAGGGAGTAGAAGAGAGTGAGTAGTAGAGAGTGAGTAGTAGAGAGAGAGTAGTAGAGAGTGAGTAGTAGAGAGTACTGGAATAGTAGAGAGTGAGTAGTAGAGAGTAGTAGAGAGTGAGTAGTAGAGAGTGAGTAGTAGAGAGCAAGTAGTAGAGAGTGTGTAGTAGAGAGTAGTAGAGAGTGAGTAGTACAGAGATTAGTAGAGAGTGAGAAGTGGAGAGAGTAAGAGAGAGTAGTAGAGAGTGAATAGTAGAGAGAGTAGTAGAGAGTAGTTGTGAGCGAATAGTAGAGAGTGAGTAGTGGAGAGTGAGCAGCAGAGAGTACTAGAGAGTGAGTAGTAGAGAGTGAGTAGTAGAGAATAGTAGAGAGTGAATAGTAGAGAGAGTAATAGAGAGTAGTTGTGAGCGAATAGTAGAGAGTGAGTAGTGGAGAGTGAGCAGCAGAGAGTACTAGAGAGTGAGTAGTAGAGAGTGAGTAGTAGAGAATAGTAGAGAGTGAGTAGTAGAGAGAGAGAAGTAGAGAGAGTAAGAGAGAGTAGTAGAGTAGTAGAGAGTGAATAGTAGAGAGAGTAGTAGAGAGTAGTTGTGAGCGAATAGTAGAGAGTGAGTATTGGAGAGTGAGCAGCAGAGAGTACTAGAGAGTGAGTAGTAGAGAGTGAGTAGTAGAGAATAGTAGAGAGTGAGTAGTAGAGAGAGAGTAGTAGAGAATGAGTAGTAGAAAGTAGTAGAGAGTGAGTAGAAGAGAGTAGTAGAGAGTGAGTAGTAAAGAGTAGTAGAAAGGGAGTAGTAGAGAGTGAGTAGTAGAGAGTAGTAGAGAGTGAGTAGTAGAGAGTAGTAGAGAGTGAGTATTAGAGAGTGAGTAGTAGAGAGTGAGTAGTAGAGAGTAGTGGTATATTAGAGAGTGAGTAGTAGAGAGCAAGTAGTAGAGAGTGTGTAGTAGAGAGTGAGTAGTAGAGAGTGAGTAGTAGAGAGTGAGAAGTAGACTGAGTAAGTGAGAGTAGTAGAGTAGTAGAGAGTGAGTAGTAGAGTGAGTAGTAGAGAGTAGTTGAGAGCGAGAAGTAGAGAGTGAGTAGTGGAGAATGAGCAGCAGAGTGTAGTAGAGAGTGAGTAGTAGAGAGTGAGTAGTAGAGAGTAGTAGGGAGAGTAGCAGAGAGTGAGTAGTAAAGAGTAGTAGAGTGAGTAGTAGAGAGTGAGTAGTAGAGAGTGATAAGTAGAGAGTAGTAGTGAGTGAGTAGTAGAGAGTGAGTAGTAGAAAGTAGTAGAGAGTGAATAGTAGGTGAGTAGTAGAGAGTAGTAGAGAGTGAGTAGTAGAGACTAGTAGAGAGTGAGTAGTAGAGAGCAGTAGAGTGTGAGTAGCAGAGATAGTATTAGAGAGTAGTAGAGAGTGGGTAGTAGAGAGCAGTAGAGAGTGAGTAGTAGAGAGTGAGTAGTAGAGCGTGAGTAGTAGAGCGTGAGTAGTAGAGAGTGAGTAGTAGAGAGTAGTAGAAAGTAGTAGAGAGTGAGTAGAAGAGAGTAGTAGAGAGTGAGTAGTAAAGAGTAGTAGAAAGTGAGTAGTAGAGAGTGAGTAGTAGAGAGTGAGTAGTAGAGAGTGAGTAGTAGGGAGTAGAAGAGAGTGAGTAGTAGAGAGTGAGTAGTAGAGAGAGAGTAGTAGAGAGTGAGTAGTAGAGAGTACTGGAATAGTAGAGAGTGAGTAGTAGAGAGTAGTAGAGAGTGAGTAGTAGAGAGTGAGTAGTAGAGAGCAAGTAGTAGAGAGTGTGTAGTAGAGAGTAGTAGAGAGTGAGTAGTACAGAGATTAGTAGAGAGTGAGAAGTGGAGAGAGTAAGAGAGAGTAGTAGAGAGTGAATAGTAGAGAGAGTAGTAGAGAGTAGTTGTGAGCGAATAGTAGAGAGTGAGTAGTGGAGAGTAAGCAGCAGAGAGTACTAGAGAGTGAGTAGTAGAGAGTGAGTAGTAGAGAATAGTAGAGAGTGAATAGTAGAGAGAGTAATAGAGAGTAGTTGTGAGCGAATAGTAGAGAGTGAGTAGTGGAGAGTGAGCAGCAGAGAGTACTAGAGAGTGAGTAGTAGAGAGTGAGTAGTAGAGAATAGTAGAGAGTGAGTAGTAGAGAGAGAGAAGTAGAGAGAGTAAGAGAGAGTAGTAGAGTAGTAGAGAGTGAATAGTAGAGAGAGTAGTAGAGAGTAGTTGTGAGCGAATAGTAGAGAGTGAGTAGTGGAGAGTGAGCAGCAGAGAGTACTAGAGAGTGAGTAGTAGAGAGTGAGTAGTAGAGAATAGTAGAGAGTGAGTAGTAGAGAGAGAGTAGTAGAGAGTGAGTAGTAGAGAGTAGTAGAGAGTGAGTAGTAGAGAGAGAGTAGTAGGGAGTGAGTAGTAGCGAGTGAGTGGTAGAGAGTAGGAGAGAGAAGTGGAGTGAGTAGTAGAGAATAGGAGAGAGTGAGTAGTAGAGAGTAGTAGAGAGGGAGTAGTAGAGAGTAGTAGAGAGTGAGTATTAGAGACTGAGTAGTAGAGAGAAAGTAGTAGAGAGTAGTAGAGTAGTCGAGAGTGAGTAGTAGGGAGTGAGTAGTAGAGATTAGTGGAGTAGTAGAGAGTTAGTAGAGAGTAGTAGAGAGTGAGTAGTAGGGTTATTAGAGAGTAGTAGAGAGTGAGTAGTAGAGTGAGTACTAGAATGTAGTAGAGAGCAAGCAGTAGAGAGCAAGTAGTAGAGAGTGTGTAGTAGAGAGTGAGTAGTAGAGAGTGAGTAGTACAGAGAGTAGTAGAGAGTGAGAAGTAGAGAGAGTAAGAGAGAGTAGTAGAGAGTGAGTACTAGAGTGAGTAGTAGAGAGTAGTTGAGAGCGAGTAGTAGAGAGTGAGTAGTAGAGAGTGAGTAGTAGAGAAAGAGTAGTAGAGAGTGAGTAGTAGAGGGTAGTAAGGTGAGAAGTAGAGAGAGAGAGAGTAGTAGCGAGTGAGTGGTAGAGAGTAGTAGAGAGTAGTGGAGTGAGTAGTAGGGAATAGTAGAGAGTGAGTAGTAGAGAGAGTAGTAGAGAGTAGTAAAGAAGTAGAGTAGTAGAGAGTAGTGGAGAGTGAGCAGTAGAGAGAGAGTAGTAGAGAGAGAGTAGTAGAGAGTGAGTAGTAGAGAGTAGTAGAGTGAGTAGTAGAGAGAGAGTAGGAGAGTATTAGTGAGTGGTAGAGAGTAGTAGAGTGTAGTGGAGTGAGTAGTAGAGAATAGTAGAGAGTGAGTAGTAGAGAGTAGTAGAGTAGTACTCAGTGAGTAGTAGAGAGTGAGTAGAAGAGAGTGAGTAGTAGAGAGAGTAGTAGAGAGAGTAGAGAGTGAGTAGTACAGAGTGAGTAGTAGAATGTGAGTAGTAGAGAGTGAGTAGTAGAGAGTAGTAGAGAGCGAGTAGTGGAGAGTGAGTAGTAGAGAGAGCGAGAGAGTAGTAGAGAGTGAGTAGTAGAGTGAGTAGTAGAGTGAGTAGTAGAGAGAGTAGTAGAGAGTGAGTAGTAGAGAGTAGTAGTAGAGAGTAGTAGTAGAGAGTAGTAGCGAGTGAGTAGTAGCGTGTAGTAGAGTGTGAGTAGTAGAGAGTGAGTGGTAGAGACTGAGTAGTAGAGAGTAGTATAGTAGTACAGAGTGAGTAGAAGAGAGAGAGAGTAGTAGAGAAAGATTAGTAGAGAGTGAGTAGTAGAGAGTTAGTGGTATTGAGTAGTAGAAAGTAGTAGAGTGAGTAGTAGAGAGTGAGTAGTAGAGAGTAGTAGAGAGTGAATAGTAGAGTGAATAGTAGAGAGTAGTAGAGAGTGAGTAGTAGAGAGTAGTAGAGAGTGAGTAGTAGAGAGTTAGTAGTAGTGAGTAGTAGAGACTGATAGAGAGTGAGTAGTAGAGAGTGAGTAGTACTGAGTAGTAGAGTAGTAGAGAGTGAGTTGTAGAGAGTAGTAGAGAGTGAGTAGTAGAGAGTGAGTAGTAGAGAGAGAGTAGTAGCGAGTAGTAAAGAGTGAGTAGTAGAGTAGTAGAGAGTGAGTGGTAGTGAGTAGTAGAAAGTAGTAGAGTGAGTAGTAGAGAGAGTAGTGGAGAGTGAGTAGTAGAGAGTAGTAGAGAGTGAGTAGTAGAGAGTAGTAGAGAGTGATAGAGAGTGAGTAGTAGAGAGTGAGTAGTAGAGAGTAGTAGAGTAGTAGAGAGTGAGTTGTAGAAAGTAGTAGAGAGTGAGTAGTAGAGAGTAGTGGAATAGTAGAGAGTGAGTAGTAGAGAGTAGTAGAGGGTGAGTAGTAGAGTGAGTAGTAGAGAGTAGTAGAGAGTGAGTAGTAGCGAGTGAGTAGTAGCGAGTGAGTAGTAGTGAGTGAGTAGTAGCGAGTAGTAGAGAGTGAGTAGTAGAGAGTGAGTGGTAGAGAGTGAGTAGTAGAGAGTAGTAGAGAGTGATAGAGAGTGAGTAGTAGAGAGTGAGTAGTAGAGAGTAGTAGAGTAGTAGAGAGTGAGTTGTAGAAAGTAGTAGAGAGTGAGTAGTAGGGAGTAGTGGAATAGTAGAGAGTGAGTAGTAGAGAGTGAGTAGTAGAGTGAGTAGTAGAGAGTAGTAGAGAGTGAGTAGTAGCGAGTGAGTAGTAGTTAGTGAGTAGTAGCGAGTAGTAGAGAGTGAGTAGCAGAGAGTGAGTGGTAGAGAGTGAGTAGTACAGAGTAGTAAAGTAGTACAGAGTGAGCAGTAGAGAGATTGCCCAAATCCTCCTGCATTTCGTGAACCAACATGTGGTACACTCCACTCCAATATGTCTGCCAAACTCCTGGAGTAAACAATGGCAGTGGCAGTATGAAGTATAAGCAACAAATATCTACATGTTGAGATTTCTTTATTACACCAACATGACTTTGGCCTTTAACTATTGACCAATTCCCCTGCATTTCGTGAACCAACACTTCGAACACCCCACTCCAATATGTCTGCCTAACTCCTTGAATACTTCTCATCTTCTTAGTTTTCCTGAGAACACCTTATTCTACTAGGTTTACATGAGAATAATACGCCGCGAGTTCATTGAGGCACGCATTCGATGCTAGTCCTCTATACTTTGGCATTGAATCAGCTACTACGAATCCCACTTTAAAATGTCTGCCATAGTAACTCCTTTTTGGCAATGGACGTAATCACGAGACCCGTCAGCTAGTCACATGACAAAACTCCACACATAAGTCCTACTTCTCTCTCCACCACGCCACCTCCCGGACTCGGTGGAGGGGGTAGGTCCACGCACACTACGTGAGGAGAAGAAACGTGAGTAATGAACAGTTTTAGTACTTTACTCTTTTGATAATACGCGCTTGCCACGACGATCACAACGCTTTAATATGCTTGAGGAGAGATCGACAAACTGAGCAGTCACGACTAACGTTGAGAATAATATAATACATTATGGTATTAGTCTGGCCAAATCCCTCGACAATGCAATAGGAGGAAACCACCCTGGGTTATTAACTAAACGCTGATTGTTTAAGAACCCTAACGCTCCAATATGTCTGAGGAGAGATTGACTAACACAGCAGTCACGACTAACATCGACAATAATACAATGCATTATGGTATTAGTCCGACTAAATCCCTCGACAATGCAATAGAAGGCAACCATCCACAGACTCTACCCTGAGCTATGAACCAAACGCTGTATGTTTTACAACTCTTAGTATATTTTACTAATACTAAATTCTTGTTGACAATGCTATACCAGACCGAAGGGAATTATTTCTTAAATCAAGATGGTTACCCTACTACATACTATATAGAATCTCTATTCTTCCTGCCTTGATCACATGACACATCTCTATGGAGCATAAAAAACACACATACGACTAGTCAGGTCAAGGTTAAGCGACCAATAGACGTTTTGTATCAGTGACAGTTTTAAGTTTACAAATGAAAGTTTTAATAATACTAGACTTTTGAACTCAGATACCACTTTCGTTTGTCCAATCTTTTATTGCTTTAAATAAAACAAACATATCAGATCATATGATTGATGTAAATCTCGTCTAATTCAGTCCTAAACATTGAGGAATTCACACTCATGTACGGTCCACCGAGTACTGTTGATGCCAGGACAATGACTGATTAGGGTGAGTCATATATGTACGGATTTTTGCTGCTTTTAATAGATGTTCCACACCGGTGAGTAGTCACTTTAGCTCACCGTGGGATCCACCACTTCTTTGTTTTATAAATTTTGATGGATGCTGCGACATCGAACCACTTTTAATTAAGTTACAGAGTGTGAGTCACACTGAAGTCTTTTCCACCAATTGTTTTATATAAAAAGCACCTGGATATACGTTTGACCGTACCTTTTCTTTTTTTCAGGTAGCTCCTGACACTAACAGGTACCGTGTTTGAACACAGCACTTAGATTGTTGATAACCTTAACTTGATTAGGTTGTTGAATGTAGATAATTTTTCTAAAAGGTCTGTGTGGCTCAATGGTTAGAGCGGCAGACCCTGATGCAGAGTTCTGGCCGGGACTAGGGTTCGATTCCCGCCTTGGCGGGGCTCGGGCTCAATTTCCTCGGACCTGTCAATTCTCGCCTCGGTGCCTATTCAAATCACGGGCCCCTCGCTGCAACTCTGGGCAATAGCTTGCTTAGCCTCCACACCGGCCCCAACAGCGCTAAGGATGCCTGGCTTCACCCTGGTGGTGCCCAGGAGTGGACACTTCACAGGGAAAGCCAGGAGGGGTTCCACAGCAGTATGAGTATCAGCGCCAGGAAACCGATAGGCGACACCGCAAGGTGACCGTCTGGTGACAGTGCGCTCTATAAGTACCATGACATTTACATTTACGAATCGCGAGTGGAGTTACTCAAGGCGAGAAACATGTTGACCGACTCCTTATAATTACATGCCACCTTAATAAGAGACATTATACTCAAATGAGTGCCATGTATACACGCTTTTAATTTGGGGTAGGAGGCCATCGGAATAAAATTCATTTTCACCAGGCACTCCTGACCTTATTTTAACTACACTATCACATATCTTCATTAACCAGGCCCCACACCCGCACTTCACCAATACGGCAGTTGAATTAAAGATCTCCGCTAAAGTGCCCCTTTTTAGGGAGCCCGTCGGGCATTGCACCGCCGGCCCGACGAGGAGCAGCCCAAATAATAAAGCATGACACCTGCAAGGGTGTGTGAGGGCATTTAAATCCAACATATGGATTTCCAACCAGGTCTACACGGTGTATGTAACTTGCTCTAGCTTTCACGTTGACACTACTCTATTTCTGAGGAACTATAGGAACACCTTTTGTTATAACTGTACAAGGGGCCCCTGTTCCTACTGGACCTCCCATTCCCTTGTGAATGGAAAAGGCCTCTTTTGTCCCCCTTTTTGTATTCTAGTCACAGTTTTCTCCCTTACATGAGGGATGGGTTTGGGTACTAGTCCCATTTTACATTTAGTGACCTCTACATGGGGGTAGGCTTATGGGTTGGTTCCCATATACACGTGTTTATGATGTTAACCCTTACACAGGGTTGGGTTATTGGATTTAGCCCCATTTACATGTACAAGGCCCCATTTTCACTTTGTGTGTGTGTCATCTTGCGCTGCACGTTTGGTCTGCTCTTTGGGTCTCATTGTGTTTGTAAGTCGCGTTACGCTGCATGTTTTGTCATGTTTTGTGCAAGTCGCCCTGCGCCTCATGTGTTGTTCTGTGTAAGTCGCCCTGCGCTTCAGGTGTCTGGTGTGTAAGTCACCCTGCGCCTCACTCTGTGTACCCTCTGTGTTGTTCACCTTGTGGTACACGTGTATTTTTTGGGTTGGTTTCACCTTTGTTGCCTGTTTTTGGCCTTGGGTGTTTGTCCTGGGATGTGGTCTACCCCTCTCTACATTTTGTATTTGTTTATTGGGAGTGATGGGAATATTGCTTGCTTTTGATTTAATCTTACTTGTCAATATTGTTCCTTCCTTCAGATTACACAGTGTTCCTACTCTTGTGAAGTGGTATTTAGCTTTGCTTCCCTGAGTCGGAACTTTTTCTTCTTCTGTATATTTTCATGTTTATAGTTATTCCCATGTTTTCTCACACTTTCATTTTTCTTTTAAAAGGAAGGGGATAATGTTATATCCTCTTAAGCCTCATTGTATGCAATCCAGCCTAGCTGTCCCCTAGGTGCTCAGCCAGAGTGAGAGATGGTATTTGTGAGAAGGTGGCCTGATATATGCTGTCCACTAGTTCTAGTGGGCACCTTGTATCAGTCCAAACAACCCCTTATGGTGATAGGTTAAAGACAACCTTATGTGAAAGCTAACCTAGTGGTAGCTATGGAGAGCAGCCTTCAGGCTAAGTCTTGAAGGAATGTAAAGCAGCTTGTTTTACCAGTCTACAATCTCTTGAACGATCAAATGAAAAGACAACCACACCAGGTATATATTCAAAATATATGTATTTAAGATAAATCACACCCCTCTAATCTCTTTGAGACTGGAGTTCGAAGTACTCTAGTACAAGTGTTTAAGCATCAGTAAAAGCACAAATACACGTTTGGGCTCTAGGGGCTTACCAACCAAATAGTGGTATAAGAACCACGACTGAGATAGGCAAGGTGCCTATCACCTCTAGAATCGCTGGGACCCCAAGGAACCACCCAAGGTAGGGACGTTGGGGACCCACGGGAGCCGTATGCAGTGTGGAAACCCAACCGCGGGTTCCTATTACTTTCTATGGGAAATGTCGCGGTTGGAATTTTAAAGATTAGGGACACTTCAAATCGAACTAGGACCAAACCCTTTTGGATTTAGACCGTTCTAGGGCTAGCACCCTCGAGAGCACCGGAGTACCTGAGTTACCTCACCCAGGGAAGTCGGGTGTATAGGTGTCTTTTGGTGTCAGGTCGCGTCGTTGATTCCAATGGAAGCCTGCAAAGAACTGCTGCTGCCGAGAAGAGGAGAAGTGTCTGGAGAGATCTGAGCCTGGATCTAGGATTTAAGGAACCTGAAAGCAGAGGGGACAGAGTCTGGGTCATTTGCCAGTGACCTAGGGCAGGATGGACCAATGCCCACAGTTGTCGGGTGCTTCAGGTGACTTGTCGAGTGTCTTGACTCTTCAGCCACGAGGTCCAGGAGGCGTCGACAAAGTCCACGAGCCGGATTTGAGCTGTTCCACGAAGTCTGTCCAGTGCTGCGGTGTCAGCGACCAGAAAGGACCCAACAAGCCATGGCAACGGCAAGTCTCAGGAAATCAGAGAAAGGACTGCGGTGCAGACCAGCAAGGTCTGATGGACTCACCCAGCAAGGGTAAGTAAGCACAAGTCTGGAGCAACCAGAAAAGCACAAGAAGAAGTGGAGTTGCCTTTGTGGGGACCTGCTAGCCAACGGGCTAGTGATGGCGAAGGAGCCTCAAGCGGTCGCACTTGGAGCTGGCCCACGGGTCACTCGTGGAGTGGAGGCCAAGAATCTTCGGTGCTGGAGGTGCTCAAGGCTGCGGCTACTTGGAGCCCAAAGCACAACTTCGAGGATGACCAGGAAGGTGTTGTTGCTGCAAAAGTTCACGGTGTCCAGGGGTCACGATTACACGTTACCCACGATAGCCACGGGCCTCAGCTTTGCTGTGGACTCAGGGTAGCCTAGGGGAAGTCTGGAAATCCACCTCTGGGGATGCAGAGACTTCGGCGTCCGGTGGGAGCTTCAGCAATGCAGACTGGTCAGTTGCGTCTTTGGTGCCTGCCAAGCAGGGGAGTCACTCCTTGACCCCAAGGGAGATTTCTTCCATCTTCTAGCCGTGATAGAAAGTCGAAGGTCCAGGATATATGTTTCAGAGGTTCGTCCAGGGTAATCTAGAGTCCTAGGGACGGGGTTCCTATACTTATACTAAGTTTAGGGGATGGACTACCTCTAAGCCTCCACCTATGGGTGGACCTGGGGTGGGGGTGGTTACACCCCTTCCCCTTTGTCCAGTTTCATGCCAGAGCAGGGGCTGAGTGCCCCTGCAACCAGTTTGAACCGGGCTATGCACAGGGACACCTTGTGTGCCCCAGGCAGTGTCTCAAAAGCATTCACTGAATGCACCCACCCTTCCCCAATACACATCAGCCTGTCTGGGGAGGTGGTTACACCTCCCTGTGACAGGAAACCTATTGTCCAGGCCTCCCATGCCAGAGTTTCCCCCAGCAGCAGGAGGCCAGACCCCTGTCTGTGGCAGTGGCATCCATTTTGTGATGCCAGGGCTTTGAAAGGATTTAACAGGGTTTAGTCAGTGTGAACATGTCTCTCCCTCTAGAAGGGTGGAATGCTACCCCTGCCGCCAGAACTAGCGGGGGGGGGGTAGTATTCCAAAGCGTTTGACACCAAACACGACATGTTTTGATGCAGCCATTCCAAAGTTGGCATTTACCGCAAGGTTATAATGCACTTAAGAGTATATGGTATGGCTGTATCACAGAACAGGCATAAGGAAGTATTTCCGAATGCTGCAGAGGGGCTCAGCTCATGCTTGGGCACCCTCTCACATAAAACCAAGGACTCTGCCTTCAGGATTGTCAAGGCCTACCATAGGAGTGGCTTATAGGTTTATATGTGTCTGTATAAGGTAGTGATATAGGTAACCTATACCACAGTAAGGGGTGCAAACACACCCTTACCCAGGTTGCAGTAGCAGACCTGTGGTGTCATTTTGGAGTGCTTCCCAGGGGTGGCATAATACATGCGGCAGCCCCTGGTAGGACTCTGAGGTACCTATGCCCTAGGTACATAGTATACCATATACTATGGGCTTATAAGGCACTCCAGAATCCAATTAGATATGTACTTAATGTACATGGAAACCATTTTACAGAGAAAGCAGATAGACTGGGGTCCTGAATAGCAGGATCCCAGTCCAACTAAGCCATAAACCAGCAAAACACCAGGAAAAAAGTGGGGGCAAACATATAGTCAGATTTCACCTTCCTACAGTATTGGAATGTTGGTGAGACTGTGATGAATGGAATGCCTGTGTGCCTGTGTGGGTGAGTGGTGAGAGTTGAAGATCGGCTGAGCAGCAGGGAGGCTGCTCCTGGTGGGGATGGAATAAGGGCTGGCAACTGGAATGTGGACTGATGTACATATTTACTTGGAACCAATAAAGAAGTCTACTAAACTCTACCTGGCTACCTGTGTCAACCTGTGTAAGGGCACAACAGTATTCCTCAGGCAACAGCAGTGTTAAAGGCAGTTGTAAAGGCAACTAAGAGATCTGGCAATACAAGGAGGCACAGTTCACCATGGTCAGGGATCTCGTGGTCATCATCCACCATTTAGGAAGTAGCAGTTTTCCCACCTTAGAGTGGCTTGAAACCAGATTGATGGTTCAAGGAAGACCCCCTAACCCTAGAATACAGTACGATATATACTTCAAATCAGGGTAGGGGAGTATTTCTGTCCCAGAATGGTCACAGTTCTTAGAGATGGTGGCACTCTGTCACCATTTTTCGTTTTGATATATATATCCATCCAGGGCAGAATTGTATCGCAAACAGAGAAGTTTGTTTGCATGTTTAGTAATGGCCGCCAATGTGGACTGAATTAAGTCCTATGTTGTTGTCTATGCTTGTAAATAGAGTATTTATGGCCACTGAGAAGTTGTTGCCTCTAGCAATTGACGAAGGCGATAGCTGAAACGCGTTTTGCTGTAAGCTGGTCCAATAAAGTAAAATTGGACAACTGTTCCCGTGAGTGCTGGTGCTTTTGTACCCGGAGCTTTGACTGAGTGCGGTGTCCGTCGCCGCAGAGAAAGCACCCGACCGCGAGTGAAGGGGCGTGACGGAAAAGTGAGCCGGATTGAATTCCTCTTCACCGCCGCAACGAACTTGCAACATTGTTTCACCGCAGGGAGAGCCCGCTACTGTAGCCGAGCAGAGGAAGACGTGAACCTCTTCGCGTTTGGACTCGTACTTGGCGGAAGGATCTCCGGAACCGGTAGGAAATTGACATTCAATCGTTATGGCTATGTATTGAATTGCGGCAGGTCGAGGGAACACACAGCGGATATCTTTTAAATTTAAAGAAGAGCTATGTTTAATGTAGAGGCGCGACGTGAAGTGGCCAATGAAATATTCAAAAAGAGAACTGATACTCGCTCAGGTGGGAGCGATGGTGACGGCGGACGGAATGGGACCCGTGGGTCCGATCCCCTGAAGGAACAGTTTGCGCGTTTAGAAAGACTCCACGAACGCGAAATACGGAAATGGTGGGAGGCCACCTCGTTGCAACACTATATCGACGTGGAAAGAGTCCCTCGTGGTCTCAGAATCTACACTATTCCTGCCTATGAAAACCCGAACCCCAAATTGCTGGAGGAATGGGCAGAGCACACAGCTGCCTCCTCGAAGGGCATGTTACTGATATTGATTAAGTTCGCCTGGAGCGACAGGGATACCACGCTACAGGAGATTATAACATTGGAAGGGGAGATTGAAAAACAATGCGACAAGAGTAAATTGGAGGAGTTCAAGGAGGGCATGAAAAAACGCATTACAACCTATGAACTCAAAATCAGGCAAAGGAAACAAAGTAAGTTCGAGCGCGATGAGCGCGATTATGAGCAGGGACGCGTCTTGACCTTTGCCAAAAGGTATGATTTACCGAGAAGACAATTACTCAGTCGCAAAGGCAAAACAACATCTGAGCAACGTGATACATCAGAATCAGAAGTTACCGATGCTGAGTTGAGTAGTGATGAGAGAGAAATGAGACATGCTGAAGAAGCAGTGGCGACACCTTTTCACGAGGAATTTCGCATTATCCGGGAAACATGGGGCCGAGGTGGAAGAGGCAAACCTATGCCACAAAGGAACAAAGCAGACGCAGAACAAGGAGGGGCGGCTGGAGCAAGCAGCAGCACCGCATCGCCTCGGATCACCCGGAGCAGGAGAGGGGCGAGACGATAACATCAGAGTCTCTTACAGTGGTAAACCTAACACCAAGAATACTAACGGAGGCGGAACTGAAAGTTTTGCAATATGGATTAAGTTTCTGCCCCTCAAGGAGGTCCGAATACACGCAAACCAAAATTGATTTGTTCCGATTTGCACGGAAAATGAAACTTGCAAAATATTTTCAGGGCAAAAAGTCTACAAAAGTGAAAGAAATATCATCTACCAGTGAAATGGAAAATCTTACAGCTGGTGACCTAGAAACGTTGGCAGTCATGGAAGATCTACAGCACGAGGGTGACCCCAGACAACTGATCGCAAAGAAAGGTGTGGATCAAACGGAGATTATTCAAATCAATCCAGGTAGCCCATTCAAACCAACGTCTAAATTTGTGCCGATGATGCCAGCTGACTCCATTGATACATTCACTGAAGCAGTGACACAGGACCTGATCAAATTAAGAGGAAGCAACATGAACAACAGAAGGAGGGGCAATATTACTGCGAAACAAAAACAGGCGATTAAGGATTTACAGAATGATAAATCCATTATCTGTAAACCATCCGACAAGGGGGGTAATGTCGTTTTGATGACTTTTGACTACTATCAGAAAGAAGCACTGAACCAACTTAATGATACATCCAGTTACATGAAGATTACACGTAAAGAATTTGAAAGCAGTGCAACATCTTACAGGAATCTTCTGAACAGGTGGTACCACAAGGGGATGTTATCTAAAGAAGAATATGGCTTTTTGGAATGTAGACATCCGAAAATTCCAACATTTTACCACTTACCAAAGCTACATAAAGACCCTATTAACCCCCCCGGACGCCCAATTGTTTCCTCTTTGGGAAGTTTAACTGAACACATGTCTCAGTATGTAGACTTCTTTTTGTCCGAACCAGTCACTAAACTCACCTCCTACATCAAGGATACCAAGGATTTTTTGAAACGAGTACAAAATGTACACTGGGAAAATGACTTTGTAATGATGACCCTCGACATATCTAGTCTATACACAAGCATCAACCATGACCAAGGAATGCAGGCGATTCAACACTTCTTGAATGATCGGCCAATTAATTTGGCAGAACATAATACAATGATAATTGAATTTGTGAGATTCTGCCTGCACAATAACATTTTTCTGTTTCAGGATGTCTTGTTTAAACAAATACGCGGTACCGCGATGGGGACCTGCTTCGCCCCCAGCTACGCGAACTTGTTCGTGGGATGGTGGGAGGAGCAGGTGGCCTGGGCGGAGACCAATGCATGTTGGACTCAAAGAGTCATTTGTTGGACAAGATACATTGATGATTTGTTCATTGTTTTTAATGGAACTGAACAAATGGCAAATGATTATGTTGAAGTACTCAACAACAATGACCTTAACCTTAGGTTCACAGGGGATATCAGTAATAAATGTGTGAACTACTTGGACTTAGTGGTGTTCCCCATGGAAGGTAGACTGTGCACTCGTTTGCATAGAAAACCGACCGCGGGGAATTCTGTATTGCATGCCCGGAGTTGCCATTTTGAGGAGACCATAAGTAGTATACCCTATGGTGAACTCCTTAGGATTAAGCGAAATTGCTCCCTAGATAGTGATTATCAAGTAGCAGCGAGAGAAAGCATGAATAGGTTCAAGCAAAGAGGTTATCATCAGGACATCCTGAATGAAGCTGTCAGAAAAGCAGAAATGAAGTCTAGACTTGATTTGATTGAAAGTGAGGATCACATCACCAGACCGGCAAGTAAGATTGACAACAAATTCAGGATAATTATAGATTATTCTGAAGATGCTCAAGTTATCAGAAACATACTAAGAAGGAATTGGTATATCCTAAAAACGGATTCAGTTTTAGGAAAAGACATACCTAAGGCACCACTACTGACATTTAGAAGAGCTAGAACGCTGCGTGATGACCTAGTACAAAGCCACTGCAATAAAGAGAGGATAACACCACCCTTTGGGAAAATAACTGGTTTTTATCCGTGCTTAAAATGCAGGGCTTGTAAAAATAGCAAGAAAACAACACATTACAAAGTCCCAGGTCTCAAGTCTCCCAGAAAGATCAACAAACTGATGAATTGCAATACCAGCTTCACAGTTTACTGCCTGGTTTGCCCCTGTGGTTTATATTACATAGTGTAAGGATCGCGGATGTTCTGCAGGAGCGTCTGGAGTCGTGAAGAAAAGTCCACAGCCGTCCCCCGTGTCTCCCCGACTCTATCAAACTCTAGAGTGCGAGGAATCCACTGGGGAAAACAGGGAAACAAAACAAGGAAAGGTGGGGGGATCCGGTAGGTCTGGAAAGGTGATGTCGTCAGGAGGAACAACAGGAGCGTAAGAGATCTCCACAAGGCAAACAAGTAGATCTCCCAGCTGTAATATAAATGTAGTTAGTGGTATACCTCTGTAACGCCCTCCCTGTGTCCCTATTTCTTTAGGTCCCCAACACCTACCAGTATATCGTCTGCTGCTAAGTAGAAGTCTGTATGAACCAACAGGTGTGATCTAACTAGTAGATTCTTAGGGTGCAGCTGCAGGGAATAAGTATATCAAGATTATACTCCTGAGAAAGTAAAGTATCCCTTTAATACCTGAGTAAGGCTGGGAAGATCTAGTACCTGGCTGGATAATTGAAAGAGCGGGAAACCTAACCCCCCTGCTCAATGGTCCTCGCAATATATCACCACCGGATTACTGGTAGCTGCTCAGGATGATGAATGGGATGGATATAAAGGTGACGGGAGGAAAGGGTACTGGGGGCGTGAAAACCGGACAAAGGAAAAGACTCCAGCAATCCAAACTTGGAGTACCTTAACAACAGGCAAAACAATACTAAATGATCTTCAAGTATGACACATGGATCAGCGAGGCGATAGACAGAGAACACCACGCTAGTCAGCGCTGGAAATGGAGAACGCGCTCCGTCAATGGCAGACTACCTCTCAACACGAAGAAACGCGAGAAAGGAAACCCCGGGACCTCCAACCACCCAGCAGATCTTACTTGGGTGAAGATACCACAACCAGGAGCAACCCTCGTGAATCTCCTGAAGAGAGAGGACACCTTCCACTGTCAGTAACAACAGGATCCACACGCTACAACCACCAGCGCCGAGGAACGACCCCGACACCAAACAGGAAACCGGAACTAACAATACAGGAAGTCAGGCAACAGCACTTGTGACGGAAATGGGGCTCGATGCAAGAACGCGAAGCGGCGTGTATACGCTCTTTGCCCCTTATATACATGCCACCTGTAGGGGCTGAATCGCGTGGCATGACACATAGGGAGCACCATTCACCCAACCAAGGTACGCATTTTGGAACATATGAGGGCTATTCACAATAAGGATGTGTCATATCCAGTGGCAAGACACTTTGAATCCCTTCACCAGAGCAATAGGGATTTATTAAGTTGTTTCTGCCTGGATCATGTGCCACTAAATGTTAGAGGGGGTGATAGACAGTTACAATTGAGGAAACTTGAATCCAGATATATCATTGATGTACAGACCAAAATGCCACTTGGTCTGAATAGTGGGGAGGAGTTGGCTGTCCACCTGTAATTCGAAGTATCTGTATATTGATTTAGATTATGCTGTATTATTATTATTTTTATTGAAATTGTGTTTCAACATATGACAGAACAAACCCATCCAGGGTGTGATGTTTTGAAAGGCCCATCCAGGGCAGAATTGTATCGCAAACAGAGAAGTTTGTTTGCATGTTTAGTAATGGCCGCCAATGTGGACTGAATTAAGTCCTATGTTGTTGTCTATGCTTGTAAATAGAGTATTTATGGCCACTGAGAAGTTGTTGCCTCTAGCAATTGACGAAGGCGATAGCTGAAACGCGTTTTGCTGTAAGCTGGTCCAATAAAGTAAAATTGGACAACTGTTCCCGTGAGTGCTGGTGCTTTTGTACCCGGAGCTTTGACTGAGTGCGGTGTCCGTCGCCGCAGAGAAAGCACCCGACCGCGAGTGAAGGGGTGTGACGGAAAAGTGAGCCGGATATATATATATATATACACATATAAATATCTATCTATATGTATATAAATATCTATCTGTATGTATAGCTATATCTATATCTATATCTATATATTCCACAAACCAGGCGGGCACATTTACAGCCAAAAGCGTAGAGCACACACGGATAGTTTTTAAGCAAAGTGCTTTATTGTGCAGACCCCCCCGACAGACCCGTTTCGCCTTACGGCTTCCTCAATGTCAGTTTCTCAGTATTTTACGAGAGTATTTAAAATAACCATACATCACGTGTTATCACTGAACATAAAAGACGGACTTATGCATCATTCGATGTAAAATTCATGGTGGCCATCTTTAAACATGTTATTTACATTAGTGCTATTACCAAAGTGCTTAGTGCGATGTGCAAAGTTAAAAACAAATTGATTGCAAATTCAACTTCAACTGGGTGACAAAAATTCATATGTACAAAAAAAAAAAAATATATATATATATATATTCACTGAAAAAACCATAGGTTTCATACACGTTATAGTTAGGAATTAGCATTTAAAAAACCTTGCAAATTCACTTAAAACACCATAGGTTTCACACATGTTATAGTTAGGTGGATATTTCACTCGTAAAAAACCAATGAAATTCCCCCGTTATAGTACATCACTCATGACATGGTCAGTGGCATCACTCATGACATCACTGATGACATCATCCTTGTGATAGAGTGGCGGCCGCGCGAGTTATAGTTATCTGAACTAACTATAACGGGGGAATTTCATTGGTTTTTTATGAGTGAAATATCCACCTAACTATAACATGTGTGAAATCTATGGTTTTTTAAGTGAGTTTGCAAGGTTTTTTAAATGCAAATTCCTAACTATAACGTGTGTGAAACCTATGGTTTTTTCAGTGAATTTGTACGTTTTTTTAAATGCTAAGTTATGTATGTATTATAATTTTTTTTATATATTTATTTTACGGGGTCCTTCAGGGACCCCCTGACAAAGGCTAGGGGGTCAGGAACGCTCTACCCTGCCCCCTTTTCACGTTCGCCACCTTCCTTTTTCACTCTCGCACTGAAAACAAACAAAATGGCAGCCGACACTTCCTGATTTCGACCGATTCGAACGTTGACTAACATGTAACCACCAATCAGAATTACGCTCGCGCACGGTGCACGGCTATAGATATGTATGTGCTTTTAACTGCAATTTTCTCAGGAACTACTGAACAGATTGACTCCATATATGCAAAAGGCACATCCCTGAGCTGAGGACTACCTCTCTGCCAAATTTCAAGTAATTCTGTTCAGCCGTTCGGGCTGTACCTTGGACTAAAGGTCCCTATGGAAAATTGCATGGGGAAAACGCGTTTTGGGACCCCCCTTTTTTCTCAGCCCCTGCTTGATGAATCCCCCTGAGACTTTCAGGGTAGGAGCGGAGCGACCCACATATTTTGAAAATTTCGCGAGGATTCGTCAACCGGCGCCAAAGTTATTCCAAATAGAATGTTGCAGATTTCCTATGGAAACACGGTCCTAACTATAACTATCTACTGGCGACCGCCAGTAGTTAATATATATATATATATATATATATATATATATATATATATATATATATATATATATATATATCAGACAATGGTAGTTCCGATTGAGCAGCACTCGTAGGGTAACAAGGTTACCAGCCTTCCTCTAGGGTACAGACACTGTTTAGACGGCAGGTTTGTTTGCGCAGCCTGTTCGTAGCCTGACGCGTTTCGATTACCATCTTTCTCAAAGGCTCATACAAAACAGGAACGTGCCGCACTACTCCCCATGCTTCATTTCTACTATTGACACGCCTTCAAATAAGGCTGCCCCAATGAGACAATGTCCAGATGCACATTGGGAAATGTAGTGCCATTTATTTAAAAAAAACAAAAATCTCGCTGCACTTATGACTGCGATGATGAAGCCCAGCCTTGGGCCCCCGCCGACGAAAGTGTCTTTAATCCCGGTTACTCCACCGCAGCAGGGTAGGTGAATCCATCCTCGCGGCCCCCTTTAGATCTGGGGTGGTGCTTTCTCGACGGCCGGAATGCCGCCATTTTGATGCCAGACAATGGTAGTTCCGATTGAGCAGCACTCGTAGGGTAACAAGGTTACCAGCCTTCCTCTAGGGTACAGACACTGTTTAGACGGCAGGTTTGTTTGCGCAGCCTGTTCGTAGCCTGACGCGTTTCGATTACCATCTTTCTCAAAGGCTCGTACAAAACAGGAACGTGCCGCACTACTCCCCATGCTTCATTTCTACTATTGACACGCCTTCAAATAAGGCTGCCCCAATGAGACAATGTCCAGATGCACATTGGGAAATGTAGTGCCATTTATTTAAAAAAAACAAAAATCTCGCTGCACTTATGACTGCGATGATGAAGCCCAGCCTTGGGCCCCCGCCGACGAAAGTGTCTTTAATCCCGGTTACTCCACCGCAGCAGGGTAGGTGAATCCATCCTCGCGGCCCCCTTTAGATCTGGGGTGGTGCTTTCTCGACGGCCGGAATGCCGCCATTTTGATGCCAGACAATGGTAGTTCCGATTGAGCAGCACTCGTAGGGTAACAAGGTTACCAGCCTTCCTCTAGGGTACAGACACTGTTTAGACGGCAGGTTTGTTTGCGCAGCCTGTTCGTAGCCTGACGCGTTTCGATTACCATCTTTCTCAAAGGCTCATACAAAACAGGAACGTGCCGCACTACTCCCCATGCTTCATTTCTACTATTGACACGCCTTCAAATAAGGCTGCCCCAATGAGACAATGTCCAGATGCACATTGGGAAATGTAGTGCCATTTATTTAAAAAAAACAAAAATCTCGCTGCACTTATGACTGCGATGATGAAGCCCAGCCTTGGGCCCCCGCCGACGAAAGTGTCTTTAATCCCGGTTACTCCACCGCAGCAGGGTAGGTGAATCCATCCTCGCGGCCCCCTTTAGATCTGGGGTGGTGCTTTCTCGACGGCCGGAATGCCGCCATTTTGATGCCAGACAATGGTAGTTCCGATTGAGCAGCACTCGTAGGGTAACAAGGTTACCAGCCTTCCTCTAGGGTACAGACACTGTTTAGACGGCAGGTTTGTTTGCGCAGCCTGTTCGTAGCCTGACGCGTTTCGATTACCATCTTTCTCAAAGGCTCATACAAAACAGGAACGTGCCGCACTACTCCCCATGCTTCATTTCTACTATT
The DNA here is from genome assembly GCF_964204655.1 of Triturus cristatus. Classification (NCBI taxonomy): domain Eukaryota; kingdom Metazoa; phylum Chordata; class Amphibia; order Caudata; family Salamandridae; genus Triturus; species Triturus cristatus. Next base: position 1,282,924,100 of record NC_140590.1, read on the forward strand.
GACACGCCTTCAAATAAGGCTGCCCCAATGAGACAATGTCCAGATGCACATTGGGAAATGTAGTGCCATTTATTTAAAAAAAACAAAAATCTCGCTGCACTTATGACTGCGATGATGAAGCCCAGCCTTGGGCCCCCGCCGACGAAAGTGTCTTTAATCCCGGTTACTCCACCGCAGCAGGGTAGGTGAATCCATCCTCGCGGCCCCCTTTAGATCTGGGGTGGTGCTTTCTCGACGGCCGGAATGCCGCCATTTTGATGCCAGACAATGGTAGTTCCGATTGAGCAGCACTCGTAGGGTAACAAGGTTACCAGCCTTCCTCTAGGGTACAGACACTGTTTAGACGGCAGGTTTGTTTGCGCAGCCTGTTCGTAGCCTGACGCGTTTCGATTACCATCTTTCTCAAAGGCTCATACAAAACAGGAACGTGCCGCACTACTCCCCATGCTTCATTTCTACTATTGACACGCCTTCAAATAAGGCTGCCCCAATGAGACAATGTCCAGATGCACATTGGGAAATGTAGTGCCATTTATTTAAAAAAAACAAAAATCTCGCTGCACTTATGACTGCGATGATGAAGCCCAGCCTTGGGCCCCCGCCGACGAAAGTGTCTTTAATCCCGGTTACTCCACCGCAGCAGGGTAGGTGAATCCATCCTCGCGGCCCCCTTTAGATCTGGGGTGGTGCTTTCTCGACGGCCGGAATGCCGCCATTTTGATGCCAGACAATGGTAGTTCCGATTGAGCAGCACTCGTAGGGTAACAAGGTTACCAGCCTTCCTCTAGGGTACAGACACTGTTTAGACGGCAGGTTTGTTTGCGCAGCCTGTTCGTAGCCTGACGCGTTTCGATTACCATCTTTCTCAAAGGCTCATACAAAACAGGAACGTGCCGCACTACTCCCCATGCTTCATTTCTACTATTGACACGCCTTCAAATAAGGCTGCCCCAATGAGACAATGTCCAGATGCACATTGGGAAATGTAGTGCCATTTATTTAAAAAAAACAAAAATCTCGCTGCACTTATGACTGCGATGATGAAGCCCAGCCTTGGGCCCCCGCCGACGAAAGTGTCTTTAATCCCGGTTACTCCACCGCAGCAGGGTAGGTGAATCCATCCTCGCGGCCCCCTTTAGATCTGGGGTGGTGCTTTCTCGACGGCCGGAATGCCGCCATTTTGATGCCAGACAATGGTAGTTCCGATTGAGCAGCACTCGTAGGGTAACAAGGTTACCAGCCTTCCTCTAGGGTACAGACACTGTTTAGACGGCAGGTTTGTTTGCGCAGCCTGTTCGTAGCCTGACGCGTTTCGATTACCATCTTTCTCAAAGGCTCATACAAAACAGGAACGTGCCGCACTACTCCCCATGCTTCATTTCTACTATTGACACGCCTTCAAATAAGGCTGCCCCAATGAGACAATGTCCAGATGCACATTGGGAAATGTAGTGCCATTTATTTAAAAAAAACAAAAATCTCGCTGCACTTATGACTGCGATGATGAAGCCCAGCCTTGGGCCCCCGCCGACGAAAGTGTCTTTAATCCCGGTTACTCCACCGCAGCAGGGTAGGTGAATCCATCCTCGCGGCCCCCTTTAGATCTGGGGTGGTGCTTTCTCGACGGCCGGAATGCCGCCATTTTGATGCCAGACAATGGTAGTTCCGATTGAGCAGCACTCGTAGGGTAACAAGGTTACCAGCCTTCCTCTAGGGTACAGACACTGTTTAGACGGCAGGTTTGTTTGCGCAGCCTGTTCGTAGCCTGACGCGTTTCGATTACCATCTTTCTCAAAGGCTCATACAAAACAGGAACGTGCCGCACTACTCCCCATGCTTCATTTCTACTATTGACACGCCTTCAAATAAGGCTGCCCCAATGAGACAATGTCCAGATGCACATTGGGAAATGTAGTGCCATTTATTTAAAAAAAACAAAAATCTCGCTGCACTTATGACTGCGATGATGAAGCCCAGCCTTGGGCCCCCGCCGACGAAAGTGTCTTTAATCCCGGTTACTCCACCGCAGCAGGGTAGGTGAATCCATCCTCGCGGCCCCCTTTAGATCTGGGGTGGTGCTTTCTCGACGGCCGGAATGCCGCCATTTTGATGCCAGACAATGGTAGTTCCGATTGAGCAGCACTCGTAGGGTAACAAGGTTACCAGCCTTCCTCTAGGGTACAGACACTGTTTAGACGGCAGGTTTGTTTGCGCAGCCTGTTCGTAGCCTGACGCGTTTCGATTACCATCTTTCTCAAAGGCTCATACAAAACAGGAACGTGCCGCACTACTCCCCATGCTTCATTTCTACTATTGACACACCTTCAAATAAGGCTGCCCCAATGAGACAATGTCCAGATGCACATTGGGAAATGTAGTGCCATTTATTTAAAAAAAACAAAAATCTCGCTGCACTTATGACTGCGATGATGAAGCCCAGCCTTGGGCCCCCGCCGACGAAAGTGTCTTTAATCCCGGTTACTCCACCGCAGCAGGGTAGGTGAATCCATCCTCGCGGCCCCCTTTAGATCTGGGGTGGTGCTTTCTCGACGGCCGGAATGCCGCCATTTTGATGCCAGACAATGGTAGTTCCGATTGAGCAGCACTCGTAGGGTAACAAGGTTACCAGCCTTCCTCTAGGGTACAGACACTGTTTAGACGGCAGGTTTGTTTGCGCAGCCTGTTCGTAGCCTGACGCGTTTCGATTACCATCTTTCTCAAAGGCTCATACAAAACAGGAACGTGCCGCACTACTCCCCATGCTTCATTTCTACTATTGACACGCCTTCAAATAAGGCTGCCCCAATGAGACAATGTCCAGATGCACATTGGGAAATGTAGTGCCATTTATTTAAAAAAAACAAAAATCTCGCTGCACTTATGACTGCGATGATGAAGCCCAGCCTTGGGCCCCCGCCGACGAAAGTGTCTTTAATCCCGGTTACTCCACCGCAGCAGGGTAGGTGAATCCATCCTCGCGGCCCCCTTTAGATCTGGGGTGGTGCTTTCTCGACGGCCGGAATGCCGCCATTTTGATGCCAGACAATGGTAGTTCCGATTGAGCAGCACTCGTAGGGTAACAAGGTTACCAGCCTTCCTCTAGGGTACAGACACTGTTTAGACGGCAGGTTTGTTTGCGCAGCCTGTTCGTAGCCTGACGCGTTTCGATTACCATCTTTCTCAAAGGCTCATACAAAACAGGAACGTGCCGCACTACTCCCCATGCTTCATTTCTACTATTGACACGCCTTCAAATAAGGCTGCCCCAATGAGACAATGTCCAGATGCACATTTCATATATATATATATATATATATATGAAAGAAAGAGTTGCCCTGCTTGAGACCGCACACTCGGTAAGTAGACCACTTTATTGAAGACTTGGCAGGTTATACAGGCTCACAGCACAAATCCTCTCTGGGAAGCCTGACGCGTTTCGAACATCCTTGTTCTTAATCATAGGCACATCCCAAACGGAGCCGCCACAATGTTGCAGAGCAGTTATTTAAATTCACCAACATCCCGTCCCCATGGGCGTGTACCAAAGTGCCTGCTGGAAGTTGAAGTTCTGCAAGAAATATAAACCCAAGTGGGTGTTGCTGGCATCCAGGAAAAATATTCCCCAACAGTGAGTACATTTAAGCTGAAAGTCCCGAAACACACTGCCCATATGCGTCGACAACCAGGAAACCTCACCGCTCAACTGACAACCGTGTTACAAAGTTTCCGTCGATCTGCATTTCCTCGCAGCAGTGCGGTCTCGCGACTGAGCCCAGGCGCTATGTATGAAAGAAAGAGTTGCCCTGCTCGAGACCGCACACTCGGTAAGTAGACCACTTTATTGAAGACTTGGCAGGTTATACAGGCTCACAGCACAAATCCTCTCTGGGAAGCCTGACGCGTTTCGAACATCCTTGTTCCTAATCATAGGCACATCCCAAACGGAGCCGCCACAATGTTGCAGAGCAGTTATTTAAATTCACCAACATCCCGCCCCCATGGGCGTGTACCAAAGTGCCTGCTGGAAGTTGAAGTTCTGCAAGAAATATAAACCCAAGTGGGTGTTGCTGGCATCCAGGAAAAATAATCCCCAACAGTGAGTACATTTAAGCTGAAAGTCCCGAAACACACTGCCCATATGCGTCGACAACCAGGGAACCTCACCGCTCAACCGGCAACCTTGTTACAAAGTTTCCGTCGATCTGTATTTCCTCGCAGCAGTGCGGTCTCGCAACTGAGCCCAGCCGCTATGTATGAAAGAAAGAGTTGCCCTGCTTGAGACCGCACACTCGGTAAGTAGACCACTTTATTGAAGACTTGGCAGTTTATACAGGCTCACAGCACAAATCCTCTCTGGGAAGCCTGACGCGTTTCGAACATCCTTGTTCTTAATCATAGGCACATCCCAAACGGAGCCGCCACAATGTTGCAGAGCAGTTATTTAAATTCACCAACATCCTGCCCCCATGGGGTGTACCAAAGTGCCTGCTGGAAGTTGAAGTTCTGCAAGAAATATAAACCCAAGTGGGTGTTGCTGGCATCCAGGAAAAATAATCCCCAACAGTGAGTACATTTAAGCTGAAAGTCCCGAAACACACTGCCCATATGCGTCGACAACCAGGGAACCTCACCGCTCAACCGGCAACCTTGTTACAAAGTTTCCGTCGATCTGCATTTCCTCGCAGCAGTGCGGTCTCGCGACTGAGCCCAGCCGCTATGTATGAAAGAAAGAGTTGCCCTGCTTGAGACCGCACACTCGGTAAGTAGACCACTTTATTGAAGACACTTTGGTACACGCCCATTGGGGCGGGATGTTGGTATAAGTACTCTGCAATGCTGTTGCTGCTCCGTTTATGATTTGCCTATGATTAAGAACGAGATGTTCGAAACGCGTCAGGCTCCCGAGGGAGGATTCCTGCTGTGAGTCCGTGTAACCTGCAAGTCCTCAATAAAGTGGTGAACTTACCGTGTGTGCGGTCCCATGCAGGGCAACCTTTTCTTCTCATAAATAGCGGCTCGCCTCAGCCGCGGGACTGCACTGCCGCGAGAAAATGCGGATTTGTAGCGACTTTGCAATGAGGTTGCCGACAGAGCGGTGAGGTTCCCTTGTTGCTGGACTACATGGGCAGTGTACTTGTGACTGTCAGCTAAGGTTTTACTCATTGCTGGGGATTATTAACAACTTTGGATGTCAGCAACACCCACTGGGGTTTAATTTTGTCGTTGCAGAACTTCAACCTCCAGAAGACACTTTGGTACACGCCCATTGGGGCGGGATGTTGGTATAAGTACTCTGCAATGCTGTTGCTGCTCCGTTTGTGATTTGCCTATGATTAAGAACGAGATGTTCGAAACGCGTCAGGCTCCCGAGGGAGGATTCCTGCTGTGAGTCCGTGTAACCTGCAAGTCCTCAATAAAGTGGTGAACTTACCGTGTGTGCGGTCCCATGCAGGGCAACCTTTTCTTCTCATAAATAGCGGCTCTCCTCAGCCGCGGGACTGCACTGCCGCGAGGAAATGCGGATTTGTGGCGACTTTGCAATGAGGTTGCCGACAGAGCGGTGAGGTTCCCTTGTTGCTGGACTACATGGGCAGTGTACTTGTGACTGTCAGCTAAGGTTTTACTCATTGCTGGGGATTATTAACAACTTTGGATGTCAGCAACACCCACTGGGGTTTTATTTTGTCGTTGCAGAACTTCAACCTCCAGAAGACACTTTGGTACACGCCCATTGGGGCGGGATGTTGGTATAAGTACTCTGCAATGCTGTTGCTGCTTTGTTTGTGATTTGCCTATGATTAAGAACGAGATGTTCGAAACGCGTCAGGCTCCCGAGGGAGGATTCCTGCTGTGAGTCCGTGTAATCTGCAAGTCCTCAATAAAGTGGTGAACTTACCGTGTGTGCGGTCCCATGCAGGGCAACCTTTTCTTCTCATAAATAGCGGCTCACCTCAGACGCGGGACTGCAATGCCGCGAGGAAATACGGATTTGTGGCGACTTTGCAATGAGGTTGCCGACAGAGCGGTGAGGTTCCCTTGTTGCTGGACTACATGGGCAGTGTACTTGTGACTGTCAGCTAAGGTTTTACTCATTGCTGGGGATTATTAACAACTTTGGATGTCAGCAACACCCACTGGGGTTTTATTTTGTCGTTGCAGAACTTCAACCTCCAGAAGACACTTTGGTACACGCCCATTGGGGCGGGATGTTGGTATAAGTACTCTGCAATGCTGTTGCTGCTCCGTTTGTGATTTGCCTATGATTAAGAACGAGATGTTCGAAACGCGTCAGGCTCCCGAGGGAGGATTCCTGCTGTGAGTCCGTGTAACCTGCAAGTCCTCAATAAAGTGGTGAACTTACCGTGTGTGCGGTCCCATGCAGGGCAACCTTTTCTTCTCATAAATAGCGGCTCGCCTCAGCCGCGGGACTGCACTGCCGCGAGGAAATGCGGATTTGTGGCGACTTTGCAATGAGGTTGCCGACAGAGCGGTGAGGTTCCCTTGTTGCTGGACTACATGGGCAGTGTACTTGTGACTGTCAGCTAAGGTTTTACTCATTGCTGGGGATTATTAACAACTTTGGATGTCAGCAACACCCACTGGGGTTTTATTTTGTCGTTGCAGAACTTCAACCTCCAGAAGACACTTTGGTACACGCCCATTGGGGCGGGATGTTGGTATAAGTACTCTGCAATGCTGTTGCTGCTCCGTTTGTGATTTGCCTATGATTAAGAACGAGATGTTCGAAACGCGTCAGGCTCCCGAGGGAGGATTCCTGCTGTGAGTCCGTGTAACCTGCAAGTCCTCAATAAAGTGGTGAACTTACCGTGTGTGCGGTCCCATGCAGGGCAACCTTTTCTTCTCATAAATAGCGGCTCGCCTCAGCCGCGGGACTGCACTGCCGCGAGGAAATGCGGATTTATGGCGACTTTGCAATGAGGTTGCCGACAGAGCGGTGAGGTTCCCTTGTTGCTGGACTACATGGGCAGTGTACTTGTGACTGTCAGCTAAGGTTTTACTCATTGCTGGGGATTATTAACAACTTTGGATGTCAGCAACACCCACTGGGGTTTTATTTTGTCATTGCAGAACTTCAACCTGCAGAAGACACTTTGGTACACGCCCATTGGGGCGGGATGTTGGTAGAAGCACTCTGCAATGCTGTTGCTGCTCCGTTTGTGATTTGCCTATGATTAAGAACGAGATGTTCGAAACGCGTCAGGCTCCCGAGGGAGGATTCCTGCTGTGAGTCCGTGTAACCTGCAAGTCCTCAATAAAGTGGTGAACTTACCGTGTGTACGGTCCCATGCAGGGCAACCTTTTCTTCTCATAAATAGCGGCTCACCTCAGCCGCGGGACTGCACTGCCGCGAGGAAATGCGGATTTGTGGCGACTTTGCAATGAGGTTGCCGACAGAGCGGTGAGGTTCCCTTGTTGCTGGACTACATGGGCAGTGTACTTGTGACTGTCAGCTAAGGTTTTACTCATTGCTGGGGATTATTAACAACTTTGGATGTCAGCAACACCCACTGGGGTTTTATTTTGTCGTTGTAGAACTTCAACCTCCAGAAGACACTTTGGTACACGCCCATTGGGGCGTGATGTTGGTATAAGTACTCTGCAATGCTGTTGCTGCTCCGTTTGTGATTTGCCTATGATTAAGAACGAGATGTTCGAAACGCGTCAGGCACCCGAGGGAGGATTCCTGCTGTGAGTCCGTGTAACCTGCAAGTCCTCAATAAAGTGGTGAACTTACCGTGTGTGCGGTCCCATGCAGGGCAACCTTTTCTTCTCATAAATAGCGGCTCGCCTCAGCCGCGGGACTGCACTGCCGCGAGGAAATGCGGATTTGTGGCGACTTTGCAATGAGGTTGCCGACAGAGCGGTGAGGTTCCCTTGTTGCTGAACTACATGGGCAGTGTACTTGTGACTGTCAGCTAAGGTTTTACTCATTGCTGGGGATTATTAACAACTTTGGATGTCAGCAACACCCACTGGGGTTTTATTTTGTCGTTACAGAACTTCAACCTCCAGAAGACACTTTGGTACACGCCCAATGGGGCGGGATGTTGGTATAAGTACTCTGCAATGCTGTTGCTGCTCCGTTTGTGATTTGCCTATGATTAAGAACGAGATGTTCGAAACGCGTCAGGCTCCCGAGGGAGGATTCCTGCTGTGAGTCCGTGTAACCTGCAAGTCCTCAATAAAGTGGTGAACTTACCATGTGTGCGGTCCCATGCAGGGCAACCTTTTCTTCTCATATATATATATATATATATATATATATATATATATATATATATATATATAGATCCAAACAACACCTGACGTGTAGAGCATTTCAGTCTTTCGGGTCGGGGCCCATCCAGCTGCGCCAGACATCTCTCAATACTCCAAACGAACAACACGCACTATTTAAAGACGTGAGACAGGCCACACCAACAGTGCTTCTCAATCCTTTAGTCAAAGGCAACAAAGCATAGCATGACGCGTTTCAACTCAATCCGAGTCTTCCTCATATGCAAATATTCTAAAAATATATTATGTGGCTACAAGCGTTTTGTTAACTTTTGCTGATATGTGGGAAGAGATCAAGAGTTTGCAGGAGAAAGTCCCAGAAGGTGAATCGGAGGGGTGGGTCAGAGCTGGGTGTAAAAAGAATCAGGAGGAGATCTGGGTTTTAACGGATGGGAGACCTGTCTTGCTAGACCCTATGCTGTCTGCAATGGCTAGGTATTTTCATGGTACAACTCATATAGGGAGAAATGAGATGGTGAATTTGTTTAAGACTAACTAGTATAATCCCAGTTTCCGTGTCATTGCCCAGAATTTGTATCACTGAAGTGTCTCCTGCCAGTAGTTGAATGCGGGTAGAAGAACTATGGTAACTATGAGCCAAGAAGGGGGTTCTGGTTGCCCATTCAATTGCATGAATCTTGATTTTGTTGAGCTATCCATATGCAATGAGCTCCGCTACGTCTTAGTAGTGGTGTGCATGTTTTCACATTTGGTGGAGGAGTACCTGACTGGGAGGAATGACAGTCTCACTGTGGCCAAGCTGTTATTGAGGTACATGATCTCTCGTTTCTGCCTACCAGTTTCTCCTTAGTCAGATTGTGGGATTCTCTTCAAAATTAAAGTGATGAGAATACTGGGTGTAGCTCTGCAGGTGGATCAGAGGTACAAATATAGTTACAGGCCTGAGGTGTCTGGTACCACTTGAACAGATCAACGGGACGATGCAGTCCTGACTTGCTAAAAGGTGTGCACCCATGTCGCTGAAGTGGACTGATGCCTTTCCCCTGGTGCTGATGAGTCTCTGAAGCACTCCTGATCAGAGGACAGGACGGCCCCCCACAAGATCCTCATGAGGAGTGCCATGAGACATTCCACCCTGCCTGCAGCTGCATCTGCATTTGTGAATATTACAGTTGCTATGGTTCTTGACTACTTCAAAGGACTGTGTGATTTAGTGCATTCTGTGACCCATCAGGTCAAATTTGCGACTCCCCTTCTGAGTCAAGAAGAGTGCCACGGTTTAAATCTAGGAGATTGGCTCCTGGTGAAGATACTCATCAGAAAAAACTGTCTGCAGCCCCCACTGTGGGGCCCCTTTTCTAGTCATCCTTGTAACAAACACTGATGTGAAGTGTGGTGGTCTGTCGAAAAGGGTATATTCTTTTCACACTTGAAGAGTGGAACAAGCTGGTGAAGAAGTGGTGACCACAACCACTGATTTGCAGAGTCAAACTCCAGAGCACCCCGAATGGCCAGAGGAGGGAGAAGAGTGTGCTCAAGTGTCTTTGAGTACACCAGAGACCAGTGCTGAGTCTGTAGTGAATGAGCCACGAGTAGCCACAGTTAAACAAGCTGAAGAGACTGTGAACAATAACTTTGAGCCTGAAGTAGGGCCCAAGTAGTGAAGCCAAAGAGGTGCTTAGAAGAGAAAGGTGGCCAAGGAAGGGTAAGACACTGAGAGCTATTGTGCAAGAGGAATGCATCCTAAAGACAGTCAATGAAGATACAGAGACAAGTGAGCAAAATAACAGTGAGGATAAACAACCAGTTATCAGGAGTTCAAAAAGAATAGGTGTTTAGTCGAAGGTACTCCACTCCTGAATGGACATACTTTGCCGAGAGTGAGCTTGAATTGAAAACCCACGAAATTGAGGCTCAACAGAAAGTGCTTGAAAAACCTCTATTTTTGATTCTTGACTGGCTCGATCTAAGTGAACTGTCCAAACGAACTGAAATTTTGTTGAAGGTCATGAAACTTCTTAGGTGCTAGGCTCCAGTAGAAGAGGAGGACTGTAATTTTAGAAGAAGCTGATATAGGGTTAGGGATAACTTCTGAAGATAATTGAACATATATACTCATTTTTGAACTAATCAACGTTTTCTGATTTGCACAAGTAGAAGACAAAAAAGTAGGATTTGCTTAGATTTTTTTGATTTTATGTTCCTTAATGTCTGATTCTGGACAATCTGTTTGATGAATTAAAGGCTCTAGATGAGTCTAGGCATAAGCAGCAGAGGTGAGAACCTGACATTAGAAAATCAGCTACACAGGGACATATAAATGTATGGTGCGATGACTCTCCATGTCATCAGAGGTGGTCATATGTGATGCTCTGTCACCATTTTTTGTTTTGCTTAAGATATATATTATTCTGTGCATCATTTACAAATATATCAAGTGTGATTTTCACATTAAGTCGGGCATAGTTAATGTAGGCCTCAGTTTGAATGACTCACGCTAAAACAAAAATTTACTTGTGACGTCTGTGTTCTTTCTCTCGTTTCAGGAGCCGAGCTGCTGCAATTTGAGTTAATTAAAATGTTACAATTGTTTTTGTTTCTCCAAAGTTTGTTAATTTGAATGTGGTCTATAGAAAGCAAATAGTAAATCTCCACACTTGTGCCTTGGATAAGCTGACCATGATGCATCATCCTGCTATGATAAGTCTCTTGAAGGCTGTGCAGCTGAACTATTCCATTGTGCAATGGCTGGGAAGAAGGGTGAAGCCATCAGATTCAGATTCCCTTTTCCACTCTGAGATCAGACACCTTATTTTTCTCCTGCTCAGAGGAGACTCCTGAGCAAATCCAGTCTTTCTTTGCCTGACTGACTCCTAATTGATTCTGCCTTTAAGAGGCTTTACTTGTTTACCCATTCTACTTGACGTCTCTCATGCATTTCCTGGTTTCCTTTTTGCTTAGCATGTTAGGGAATTTCCCTTCAGAGGAAACCGAAACTCGCTTGATTTGCTTATAGCAACTTTAAATAGTCTGTTTTTGTATTTGTTATTTTGAAACAATTTAAATTATACAACACATTTACATGAGGATTATTGATTTAAGACTAATTGAAGGATTTGAGTTTGTAACTTTGTTAATTTGCTAATCCACCTTCATGATTTACATATCTACTACTTTGTGCCATCATTGTGAGGTCTAATCTGTTCACTGTTATTGGTGTATTGCTGCTCTGTTGATGTTAGACCTCAGCCCGGCAAAAAAAGGTCTATCTGCCTGAGCACAGTTTGTTTTTGAGTTTGCACTAACAATATACACGGTGCAAACTCCATGCCCGCTGCAACAGATACTGGCCATGGTTCAAGTCTCAGGCCATGTGGAAGCATATGGAGCTAGAGCGGGATTCACTGAGTGGCCTGCTGGCCAACCTATGCAAACGTGAGCTCCAGAATTCACCGAGAAGGTGTGTTCCCCAGGGAAAATTAAGGTGAATGCGAAGGGACTGTGGCCTGTCGGCGTTTCTAAGTGGAGTGGAATCACCTAGAGCCCAAAATGATTATGGTTATCCTCTGAGAAACACAGGGGGGAATGGAGAGGCTGCTGCAGTGTGGCATTGATTTTGTGAATGATAGCTTGCAGGGTTGAGCTAGGTATCGGGTCCTGTGATTTTCCAGTGTTCAATGTCGAAGAGAGTGACCCCCGATCCTGAAATTGCAGCTCAATCCTGGGCCCTAAAGAGAATAAGCAGCATGGGTTTAAACTCAAGAAAGACATTTTTACACCCAAGGTGCAGTCTGCCAAGAGAACATAGGAGGTGGATAATGGCCTGTGTAAAGCTCGTGGATGAGCCTCACACAGAGAGACATGGTGAAAGGTCTACCTTCATCCCAGATTATTGATATGCAACTCGCTTTTGCTTGAAGGTACCAGGAGGAGATCAAGGGTCGTTTTGCAGAAACAAAGGAGGAAGGAAGCTCTTACTGTAGAGTACCAATGGTGAAATACTTTTATTCGATTTCATTTAAAATCATAAAAGGGCGGCACAATCCACCAGAATACATAAAAATTTCAAACAATTGTTCTGGTTTGAAAATTACATTAAACTCATTTAAATATATGCTAAAAATAATATTAAAACAGTTTTCATTGATTTCATGTGGGCATATGATGTCCAGCCATACTGGAAAACGTGGGCTTCTAATGAATGTGGGTTAAACAATACGCAAACAAGCATACTTTCATAATTTGTAAATATAGTGCTCGTGCTGTAGTCATATGAGCTGCAGAATTTTAATTTGAATGAACAAGGTGTTTCTGAAAAGACAAGTTCAATTCATCTGTCACTCTTTTCTAATTCATTTGCCACTAGGCTCAGAAATTTTATCACCTTGCATGCCAGTTGGACTGTTGAGCCTCCTAAGCATTTTATGACGGCAGCTCTGCAAGTCCTTATTTGTTCTCTCTTCAGTGTTGGCCATAAAAGGGTTTTCCAAATATTTAGTAGTGCCGGACAGATACATAATAGGTGGAGTAGTGACTCATCTTCATGTCCACAAAGGCGGCATTCCATAGTGGGACTGGACCATTTCCATCTTTAGATGGATAAGTTCCCAGTCTCATTAGAATGAGATTCCACTTTTTTGTTTTGAAAAGTGTTCTAGCAGATATGGTTGAGGTTTTAGAGATTTGTATGTTGGCATCACCACCCACGCATTGGTTTTAAAGGCTAAAGATGCTTTGCCTGTTAAATGAGATTGTCCATTGATGGCTTTGTTAGATATTTGTTCAAACCCTGGATAGGCTGATATTGTGAGGCAAGCATCCTCTAACTTGAAATCCACAAGAGATTGTTTTAAAACTGGATATACTGACTTGCTCAACCTGGATTGCTTTTCAACCTCCAGCCAACAATAATGGGCTAAAGAGCTTTCCTCCGCTGCACTCATTCGCCAATATTATTTGACAAGGGCCCCTTGTCTTATTGGAATTTGATTTTTTAATCTGAATTCCAGTCTTATCTTGCCCAAAGTGTCACGTCTAGTTCTGTTGCCCTGCCATGCCTGTATGTAACCTACTACGTTATTTTCTTGACCTTGCAATAAATTCATATTAAAATCCCAGACAGTATTATGTTGGAGTGAGGATAAGTGCAGCAGTCAATTGCTGGATTGTTTTTCCCTTTTGCTTGTGGGATGGATGAATGTGAATGTTCAAAATTAACAAACTAGTGGAGGACCAAGCAACACGTTAGATGCATTGCATCCAGGGAGAGTCTAAGTCGATAACTTCATCTTTCCATAGAGAAAATACTGTTCACACAGGAAGAAACCAACCAGAGATACCCCAAATTTAAGAATTGTGCTTTTGCAGTTATAGTAAATTGGAGTTCAGGGTGGAGCTTTTGAAAATGAAACATAGGCAAAAAAGATTCACATCCTAGGCTTTGCCGTGTAGGCTGGAATCAATCAGAGATCAGTGCTGCAACAATTCTTAAGAGATGTACTCCTGGTGAAATACACAGATGCTGAAGTCTCTGTGCTAAAGGCTTCCCAATTGCCAAGGAGGCGATAAAGGGTAAAGGTATTGACACTGGGTCAGCTAGAACATATCATAAGGTAGGATGCCAAGAAAGAGATTGAGATTAACGGTGCAAGGGTTTCATATTTTCCTAGAACATCATCAACCGGAGACTCAGGCAAAACTTTCAAGTGGTTAGAGACTCAGATCGGCAGAGTTCTTGTGTGTTAGGTTCCGATGCAAGACCATAAGTTTTTGAGCATGTCTGAGACTCTTGTATGAGAAACAATGTGTTGGACCCCATTCGGAGGGACACAGGTCAAACAGGGGATACTGGTCCCCAGCTGAGGTGTTTGAGGTAGTTTGCCACTTGGTTGGATTCTACTATGTAAACTGAGTACATTCCGTATGCACTTGACTCTCAGGGTAGTGGGGGGGGACCTGTAGCAGGCTTCTCAGGGAGTAAGTGTGGGAAGAGAGCTCCTAATTCAACCGTTAACTAACAGGCAAAATAATGTTAAGTCCAGCCAGTGCTTATATTTTATGTGTAAAGAAAGTACTTTAATCACACAGGAGAACTAAATACTAGACAATTGAACAGAAAAAATACATAGGGTTGCAAACCAAGTTGCACACAACAGAGAGCCGCCACCCCCCCCCCCCTTATTTCTGATATCCTCCCATTATCGCATTTCTCGTGTTATCGTTGAGATCACTTATCTACAGTTCCCAATGCAATGTGGGCTTCTGCGGGATTAGTTGCGGATGCATATGGCTAGAAAACTCTCACAGGTCATTTGTGCAACTCAGTTCAATGTATCTTTTACCCCTTTGGCAAACAGTATTACCTTGTCCAGCCATCTTGTGTTCACTTGATTAGTCTCTTGTCCCCATTGATGGCTAAGGACCGTGTTTTACCCGCTGGTTATTGTAGAAGTTCTGGCTATGTGGTAGATGTGGTCCAGGTTGCTGCTCACATAGGTGTGGTTCTTTTACTGTACGGGCTGCATACGCTGAGTTGCCCAGGAAGGGTAATCGACCAGGCAGATCAGCACAACAGCATTGTCTTCAGGGGTGGCTGCCCTCCAGTCAACTGTGACAGTTGAAGTCTCCAGGCCAAATCCATTGTGGTGGTCTGTTTCTGGCAGTTGCAGGCTCTACCCTATCAGGGCTTGTAGGAGAGTAGGATCTGCACTTATGTTGCCCCCACTTTTTTCTGATGTTAACACTGGTTTCTGGCTATAGTCTGGCTGGGTCCCTGCTAATCAGGGCCCCAGTCTCTCTGTTCTCTCTAAACAACTTGGAGTGCATATTAGATGCACTAGTGATTGGATACTGTGGTACCTTGTGAGCCCCTAGTACATGGTACCTTAGGTACCAAGAGCATAGGTACTTCACAGGCCTACCAGGGGCTGAAGCATGTATTATGCCACCCCTGGGAAGCAGACTAAATCTGACAACATAGGCCTGCTACTGCAGCCTGGGTGAGGTAGTGTTAGCACTCCTCACTGAGGTATAGGTTCCTATATCTCACCATACACACACATATAAACCTATCAGTCACCCCTAAGGCAGGCCCTATCAATCCTGAGGGCAGGGTGCTTGGTTTACAATGTGAGGGGGTGCCTCTGCATGAGCAGGACCCCTCTGCAGCTGGCAGAGTCTATTCTCTGTGGCTGTTTGTGGATGCGGTTAAACCATATACTCCTAAGTGGATTATAACCTCCCGGTAAATGCTAACTTTAGAATGACTGCATCAAAACATGTTGTGTTTCATGTCAAACAACTTGGAATCATACCCCCCACACCAGTACCTGGTGTGAGAGTATGATCCCACTCTTCTAGATGGGATGACATGTACCTACTGTGGTAACACGGTAGAAATCTGAAAGAGCCCTGGCATCACAAAATGGATGCCACCAGCACAGACACTGGGCTGCCCTCCTGCTGCTGACTGAAACTCGCAGTGGAGGAGGCCCAACAATAGGCATCCTGTCACAGGGAGGAGTCGCCACCTTCTAGACAGGATTTAGTGTATTGGGGCTGGGTGGGTGCACTCCTAGAGTGCTTTGAAGTCCTGCACTGGGGGAGCAGTAGGCTCCTCTGTGCATATGCCAGCTCAAACCGGTTCAGGGGCTACCTGTCCCTGCTCTGGCACGAAACTGGACAAAGGGAAGTGGGTGTAACCACCCCTACCCTGACCCTCCCAGAGGAGTGGTCATAGAGCTAGTCCCTCCCCGTCTTTTAGTATAAGATAGGGAACCCTTGCCATTGCAAGTTAGATATCCCTGGACGATGCTTTACAAGAAGAATCCTGGTCCTTCGACGTTCCACTACCTTTGGAAGATGGAAGAATCTCCCTTGGAGTCAAGGAGTGACTCCCCTGCTTGGCAGGCACCAAAACTTTGAATCAACGGTCACAAACTTTCCCGCTCCCGCTAGAGCCCGAAGTCCCTGCAGCCCCGGAAGTGGGTCTCCTGACTTCTCGATGGCCATTGTGAGTCCCCAGAAGAGTTGAGGCGAGTGGACCCCACGAGTGACAAGGAACAGCAATACCCGGGTACCATGTACTATTGTCAAGTGCAACCCCTTCACAATGTTCTACGAACTTGTGCTTTGGACAATTTGTGGCCCAAGCCTCCAGCAGGTTGTGCACGAAACATCAGAGGCCTACCCCATCCCGAGTGACCGTGGGCTCCTGTAAAGCATTTCCTCATGAGGCGTCTTTGCGATCCCTTGTCCATTGGCTTGTGGGTCCCCTGAAGACTTTCTTATCAAACCAAAGGGCTCTCCTGGTTGCTCCAGACCTGCTCTCACTCACCCTTGCTGGGTGAGTCCCTCAGACCTTGCTGGTCTGCACCATTGACTTAATTTACTTTACACAAGACTTGCTGTTGCCAAGGCTTGTTGAATCCAATCCAGTTGCTGACACCTCAGTAAGCTGCAGACGTCGTGGGACACTCTGAATCCAGCTGCTGGTCATTGTCGATGCCTCCTGGTCCTCGTGAGCGAAGAGTCAAAACACCCTTGATCACCTGAAATCACCCGACTTCCGTGGGCATCCATCTTCCTGGCCCCGGGTCACTGACAAGTGACTGTGAACACTGTCCCTTCTGCTTTCAGGTCATCTTCATCTTGAATCCAGCCTTGGATGCCACAGGACACTTCTTCAGTCTTCGCAAGCAGCAAATCTTCTTTGGCTTCCATAGAAAACAGCGACGCGACCCGACACCAAAAGACACCTATGCACCCGGCTTCCCTGGGTGAGGTAACTCGTGCACTCCAGTGCCCTAGTGTGTGTTGGCCCTCGAATTACTTACCTTATAAGTGGCTTGCTCGTAGACTTCCTCGAAGTACCCTAACACTTTAAAAATCCAACCTCGACTTGCTCCATTGAAATCAATAGGGAACCTGCAGCTGTGTTCTCACACTGCACGCGTCTCTCGTGGGTCTTTTACTTACCTGCCTTGGGTGGATTAGTGAAGCCCCAGCGATTCTACAGGCCCTAGGCCTTGTCCCCTTGCAAGTTGACTTTCCTAAACCTCTTTTTTAGTATATGGTCTGGTACGCCCCTAGGGCCCCAGCCATATTTGTGCTTAACTTATTGTGAAACGTTGATATTTGAATGTGTTCCTGACTTCTAATCTCATAAAGAGATCAGTAGAGTGTGTCTAGAAATAAATGCATATATATTGGAAATATATACACCTGTGTGGTGTCCTTTCATTTGGTAATTCAAGAGATTATAAGGTAGAACAAGCTGCTTTACATTCCTCAGAGACTTAGCCTGAAGGCTGCTCTCCACAGCTACCACTAGGATAGCTTTCTTTAAAAGGTTGTCTTAAACCTATCTACCATAAGAGTCGAATTGGACTGGTGCAAGGTGGCCACTATAACTAGTGACCAGCATATGCCAGGCCAACTTCTCACAAGGCTTCCTACTTCGGCAGAAACACAACTTTCACTTAGTGTTGACAGAAGTTGCACTAATCTCTTAAACTAGCGGCAAATTACCAGACCACACTGGAACCCTGTTCTTGTACAGCCTTAAGCAGCTCACACGAAAACTGGAGTTGGTGATGGGGAACCCTTCACGGCATAGGTTACTCCTTGCTCAGCTCACTAAACATGTCAGGTATCTCTGGGTGCTTCTCACACTGGATGGACAGAGGTACAAGGTAGATATGCCCTCTCAGTGTAGTTTTTGCAACAAAGGGGGAAGAAAACTTAATACACGTTTTGTGCATCTTACTCCCCTTTCAAATTTTTTGGTTGCGCCCCATCTGGAGAATTCTCAACGTGCAGACATGCCAAGAAGCCTTAGAGGAGTGTATGAAGGAGGTCTCAGCTCAGATGGCCGCCCAATTTGTAAAATTTATGATCAAGATTAACTAAATTTTTTTACGGCAGATACTACCCATGAACCTCTGCTGTGTCAGCTATGAACTTCCTCCCCTTTAAAAAAAAAAAAAACTATTTTAAATCGAGAGCGGAAAGTGCTTTTTATGTTCTTTTTGTATGAATTGCAATGATTTTAATTAATTGTGCAAATAAATATATCGATCTATCTCACACTGGAAACATACTGGGCTTCTCCTCTTGTACATTCTCACCTGCAGAGCCAGGCTAACACTTCCTCCCTTTCTCAGCAGGCAGGAAAGATTATAGGCATTTCAAACACACCCTCCACTCATTCAGCAGAAATTACAGACTTCGGGAGATGTCCCTTCACCTCTGGTAGACAGGCTACCATGCAGACACCAGCCCTGGTTGCACAGCAGCTCTTCAAGTACTCTGAAGAGCACTCCCTTATTTTATCAGTAAAAACAGGTTTGTTTGAATCCTCCTTTTATGCTCATTTTCCAGACTGTATGTGGATCCACAGTCAAAGGTATCAGAACATGTTTGAGTTTGTTCTCTTTCAAGTGTCATTTTCATGCTGCTCTCCAGATACAGCCGTTTCACGAAGGGATGGTTATCACAGTTGGTAGCAAAGGGACTGCCCCCAAGCAAGAATATTCAGAACAGGGAAACAATGTAGTGTGAGGTCTCTGCACCTGGCTTTCATCATCCTTCCTGAATCAATAATCAGGGACAGATAAAAGGGCAAGCCCTGTCTAGAAACATCCTCCACTTGAAGGCCAGAAACTGCAGTCCCACCCATCACCTCTACCATCCACCAAGTGGCAGTGATGTAGAAGTACCAAAGAACTAATCGCTCAACCCTGCAAACACAATCCTCATTGAATTTCTAAAAGTAATCCTATCTTTATCCTTCCTAACTTCAGTATCTGGGTCTCTACTCTCCCGCTACTGGTGCACTGCCTGTGGAAAGCTGTCCTCATCCTCCAGCTTGAGCCATACTAAAATAACTGGCATCTACATTGGATCCCACTGGTTCAAGTACTCAGGTTCATACACCCACTGGGTGCTACTACCATATATGTGCTTCACACTCATGGAACATACACACACTCAATATACACACAGGATGCCAAAACAATGTTCCGAGTTTCACATAAGAGCGGAACGTTAACTAAGGTAAACCAGTAGGCTTGCCTGTCCTTAACACAAAGAAAAAGGTCTGCTCACACTATATATTCAAAGTACAACGTGTGCTGCCATCACCACTTTATGACATGGAACCAAGGCATAGAAAATAGTCCAGTGCCCACTATGTGGCATGCTTGGTGCACCCCTTCAGGTTCCATAACTGGTTCTGGATCTTTCATCACCAGGAATAGGCCTGGGCCTCTGTGCAGAAGCTGGATTAGTGTGCTGCCAGGTCCAAAATAAATGTCATGGTACTATTTTCACATGCAGTCTTAAATTCAGGGCAGGGGTACATGCCCATTTACTATTCAGGGGGCATTCCTAGCCCCACACATAGCCTGACACTCAGTCAAACACATGGGGGACCTGTCCAGGGTAGCAGGTGACAGACAGGCATATCCCTCATGTTTTAGCCCGGGGGTCACACTCGGGATGTGAGTAGACTGGAAACTCAGATACTGGGAGTTTTCAATTGTTTGACAATGGGGAGAGGGGCAATTTATAAAGGGGACGTGCCTAATCAGTGAGCACTTCTGCCATGAGGGAACGGCCATCCTCCATCTCATAGACCTGCCGTGAGGGGAACGGCAACAGAAGGCTCCGCTGCCGTGAGGGGAACGGCCATCACACCCATCACCTACCCGCTGTCAGGGGAATGGCACTACATCTCCCAGCATACCGCCTGCCGTGACGCTGCATCACACATCCGGAGGCGCGATAAGTGCCCAGCAGGCTTCCCGCAGAACGGGATGCGCCTAGTCAGTGAGCACTTCTGCAGTGAGGGGAACGGCCATCATCCATCTCACAGACCTGCCGTGAGGAGAATGTCAACAGCAGGCTCCGCTGCTGTGAGTGGGAACGGCCATCACGCCCATCACCTACCCGCCGTGAGGGGAACGGCACTACATCTCCCAGCATACCGCCTGCTGTGACGCTGCATCACACATCCGGAGGCACGATAAGTGCCCAGCAGGCCTCACGCAGCAGGCTTGCACGGGCTGCATTTGGGCGAAGCCTGGGCCAAGGGCAGGCCCATTTGCACCCGTCAGCGGCAGGAAGAGGCAGGCAGGGCCAGGTCTCTTGGTCCTTGGATTTCGGTTACTGGATATCTGCCTGTCTTCCCTACTGGTCTGTTCCTGTACAAGTAAGCAAAATCAAATTGGTATCGCAGCTAACTTGAAATCACTGGGGAGGAAGGTGGCCACGCCAAAATCCATGTCCAATTCCACACTTGACTGTTTCCTACTGCGAGCTGCTATGGCCATTGACAAAGAGATCGAAGTTGCCGAACGGCGGGTATCAGTGGGAGGAGGCTCAGCAGGCCCCACCATCGACACACTGGCTGTGGTGGACGACCAGGCAGCACAAATGACTGATACTGGCCAAAACAATCTTGCCCCTAGGAGTAGTTCTGTGGCTCCTTCAACTGCTCAACAGCCCTGTTCAGCACCTTTAGCTTCACCAGTGCGTGATATGGTTGGGAAAAGGAGGAAAAAAGTAAAACATATGGAGCCCATTAGGTGCACATGGATCAGATCAAGGAAAAAACTCCAGGATACAAGCCCAGAAGCCCCAGCAGAAGCTTCACAAGGATCAGCAAATATGAACAGCTCCAATTTGTCTTTACCAACCAAATTGAGGTTATCCCCCAGCAATTGTCTGTGGCGTTAACGTCCCTTCTAGAAGAGACAATTACTAAGAACTTTCTTCCAATCTTAGTCAGACTTGACAAACTGGAGTCTACTGTGGCAATAATGCACTCAACGGTTAAGGACTTATTCTCAGGGGCTAGGGAAAAACCTAAATCGTTGGATGGGGGCTCTGATCAAAGTGGGACCCTAAACCAAGATGAGAGGTCACCTGACACACGTAATGACCAATTACCCTGCCCTGTGAGTTGGCACCACTAGAAATGTTGCTAGCATAGTTGCACAGAAGCATCAAGGGCTTGCGTGCACTAGACATCTGGCAACACACAGGTATGCCCCTGAGCAAAATTAGGTCAGGCCCACCTTCCGTAGCCACTACTGGGAATAATGTATGCACAAACCAACAAACATCTCCACCACTGCCCCAGAAAAATGGCCCATCTAATCGAGACGACAAGGTGACCTTACATCTTCCACCAAAATGCTGTCCCTATGTAGCCATTCTCACCAATGTTCCCACCTTGCACGAAAACCAAACTGAATCACAGTCCCAGTTAAAGAATAAAGCCTGTCATTGGCTTTTACAGAACATAAACTTTTTTAATTCACACTTTCATGGTATTCTATTTGTGAGACGAGTTAGCTGGGTTGGCCCGTTGTGCAAGTCCCTATCTAGTGATTGCATTGTTATAAACTGCAGATCCCCAAATATTGCTAGTTGGTTGAGGGACTTACTCAATAAATCAGAGGCTGGGCAAAGCGATCGCCATCTTACCACTTCGGTTTTTCTACAGGCATTTTGAAAACAGAGGGAGGAACACTCAGGCCACCAAACTGACTAGTATAACGCCCCCTATACATCTGGAGGCCCCCCTCTGGAATTGAGAAATAGATATCTTCCCCTAGATTGCCAGGACTGACTATCCAGAGTATCCTTATCATTATTAGCATCCCCTGAAGACACATTTGTTATGCAGCCTGATGCCATACGTAAGCCATACACTAGCAGTGATCCTGTTTTAAGTGATCCAGCAATCAATAGTAAGCTTCTTCTTTCCCAACATGATCCTGAGGGAGACACTAACACCATAGGACACTTACAGGAATCCCTACTTGATCTCCAAGATTTGATAATTCTATCCTGGAATGTAGCTGGTACTAAGTCCAAGATAATTGACCCCGACTGGTGTAAACTTGTGGACGCTTTTCACTTTTGCCTACTGCAGGAAACCTGGGTAGTAGGGCATGTGCACAGGGTAGGTTACACTACTTATAGTATTGAAGCCAAACAACCACCAGTTGGCCACCCAGAGGGTGGCCTCTTGATTTGGGTTAAAAATTCACTAGCTTGCAAAATCAAGGTTTTACACCTCGTCTCAGAGGAAATACTTGGGCTGGAACTATCTTTTGGCAAGTGGAATGTGCAAGTGAGATTATTCAACATCTATAACCAGTTTAATAACCCTCATAGAGATTCAGGGACAATAACAACGTTGACTAATTACCTCGATTCAGCCATGGGAAATCACTGACTGACAATTGCTTGAGATTTTAATACAACTTTTGAACCGGTTGACTTTATACAGGAGCTTATCTCAGATGGGGATAAAGCCAGAGGAATTGCAAAACTTCAGATGCCACCCATCAAGAAATGCACCAGGGTGGGGCAACAGGTTTTATCATTCACTATTACATTTGGGGTCAGTGCCTGTAACGGCTGAACAGACTCTGATAAAGGAGCAGGTCACACATTTAAGAGGGGGCATCTAAGACCCGCATCAACTACATTCTTGTCGATCTTGATCTTTGGCCAAGTGTCAAGGATATGGCTAGAATAACCCAGGAAGATAGTGATCACAACGCTCTGGCTCTCACGCTGACCGGTTTAGCTTCATTGTATAGGCACCCCAGGTATGAGACTACCTCGGTCATTACTAATAATAGAAGAGTCAAATGACCCCTGATTTTAGCCGATCCAACTTCACACCCTACAATACATTCTGAGGTGGAGCAGACGCTCATAGATCTGATTTTTTCTACCACTGGGACAGAGGATATTATGACCAAATTTTTTAGATTGACCACAAACATGAGACCTCTCTTTTATAAACAATGCAATCAACCGAAGAGGAAAACAGTCCCCTGGGTCACCGATGCCTGTAAAAAAGCCAGGAATGACTTAATTGATGCGGTGAAACTAAAATCTCCCATAGACATAAAAAACAGCAGGAAGTTATATAAACTGGCACAAAATAAGGCAAAAATGGACTGGGAGTGTGAAAAGTGGAGTATGCTTTTAGAAGCCGAGAAAAAAAAGAAAAGCCAACTTTTTGGGCATCTTTTGTGAAAGGGGTCAACTAATCTGGAAATGGAAACAGATTTCCATATACAGCCCCACGTGTGGGAGGAATATTTCGGACAACTATTTTCAGGCCAGGGGCTCCCATCTGTTTCAGACACATATATGAATTTTCCTGGTAATATCCGATGAAGATAACATCACACTAGATGAAACTATTTTGGCCGTTGCAGAGTGGGAAAGCACCGTGTTTAAAGCCGAACCCATCATATGGGGTCCTCTGCTCCAAAAAGTTTTTAACACCATCTTGTCTGGGGGAGCAATCCCGGAAACTTGGCAGGGTGCCGAAATTATTCCCATCCACAAAAAGGGTGATAAAAGGTCACCTGGGAATTATAGGCCCATCAGTCTAATAGATGTCTCCCCAAAAATTTTTTGTGAAATCATTTTGACCAAAATCCATAATTGGATAGAGGAAAATAATGTCTTGTCCAATTTACAGCCAAGATTTAGGGCCTCCACAAGTACTACTGACCAAGATTTTTGATTCCTCTTGTTAATATGGAAAGAAGTTACCATCAGAGGAGGCCATTTTTATGTAGTATTTGTGGACTTAAAGATGGCCTTTGACTCTATTGATCGGTCTCAACTTTGGCTAGCACTGAGTGAATTAGGATTACCACCTTATCTACTTAGAATCCTGATTCGGCTACATCATGACACCTATGCCAAGGTCAAGTGGAATACCGATGGCAGTCTGACCAACGACATACCAGTCCAGAAAGGCGTTCGCCAAGGTTGCGTCCTTGCCCCTACATTATTTACCCTCTACATCAATGGTCTACTAGGAGAACTCTATAATTTTGGTGGCGATCCCCCGAAACTGGCCGGCAGTGTAGTGCCTTGTCTGCTTTTCGCAGACGACACACTGCTTATTGCCAGAACACCTAGAGGTATCCAAAATATCTTGAACACATCTGCTAAAGTCTGCAAAGAAAAGGGCTTAAAATAAACAGCTCTAAAACCAAATCATGATCTTTAATCCCTACAAATCTAACAAGGGCAAACTCGTGTTGGGCTCGCAAATTTTGGAGCAGGTTAAGTCCTTTGATTATTTGGGCATCCGTATCAGTGATAGGCTGGTATGGACTCCGCAGCTAGAAAAGAGTACATTGACCCTTCAGCATGTTAACTGCGCCATAGTACGCAGGGCAAGGGCGTCCCCCTACCGGCCAATCCCCTATTTTAGCCCTACATAGGGCAAAAGGTCTCGGAGCGGCCCTATATGGGGCTGAGTTATGCGGACTGGAAAATCTAACAAACCTAACCCTTGCCGAAAACAAATTCATTAGAGCCATTATGAATCTGCCAGTGAATACACCCCTCCTGCCGTTAAGACTTGATCTTATTTTAAAACCTATAGACCACTTTGCAATTCTCAGGTCACTCCTGTTCTGGATAAGGGTATGGACAAGCAACACACTGGTCCCGTTGAATGAGGCCATGGGCGAGCTGATCGCCCTGTACAAGCAAACAGGCCGCATTAAGTGGTTTAGCAAGATCAAGGCCTGGTTTTAAAAAATTGGGATGGGGCAGCTCTGGGAGGTACCTGGGTCCATTACTAAATCTATGGCCACTCTCGTTAAAAAAAGGTTTTGGGAACTAATGGATTCGGAAAGCGTAGAACGTACTGCACATGGCACTTTAACTGCAAGGTTTTTACATTCTAAAGGAGGTTTTGGCTTTGAAATGTTTCTGGATGATATCGAACCACCCCAGGCGCGAGCTCTGTACATTCAATTTAGATACGGAGCTCTTCCTCTAAACGCAAAAAGAAGTACCTGGGGAAATGTGCCCCTCATGCCACACTTTTCCTGAGACCCCTGAGCATTTCCTCTTTTGTTGCCCCTTCTATGCTGACCTCAGGAAAACCTGGATAGCTACTGTTTGTCGCATTTTATCTTTTAATTGTCCCTCGGAAGCCACACTTATTTTAGATCAGATACCACAAGTTGGCTAGTGTTTGCTCTTTCAAGATTTTTACTGCTTGCCTGGTGGAAGAGGTAAAAAATGGGTAAACTTGTCTCTGAACACTAGACTTGTTAATTTAACTCTAATTTTGCCCTGTGGTATGATCTAGAGTATTGTGTTTTTATATTGGATGAATCATGAGTCTGTTTTATCCTACTGAACATTTTTAATGAACTTTTTGTGTGTAATTTTAATTGCTTTTATTCTGATGTACTGCTTTTAAGATGTGAATGATCATATTTTTGATTGAATAAAGTATAATAATAATAATAAAGGTAACTTTACACATGAATAAATGTACATGTGTATAATTAATTTTAAGTACCTAACTAAATTTCTTTATTGGAGGGTTTTGCAGTACCGGTTGTTAGCCATGTGAGGTGCAGGACTTACTCCAGCTCTGAGCTGGAGTAGAATTACAACTCCTGTGGGGCCTTTTTGGTTGTATTACTATAGAAGTGCAGTTTGTGAATAGCAATGGACTTACTCTT
Source organism: Triturus cristatus (assembly GCF_964204655.1). Taxonomy (NCBI): domain Eukaryota; kingdom Metazoa; phylum Chordata; class Amphibia; order Caudata; family Salamandridae; genus Triturus; species Triturus cristatus. Next base: position 1,282,949,896 of record NC_140590.1, read on the forward strand.
TTGTAGATGGGTACCTTTCTCTCCCTAGAACCCTCCGTGACTCTTCATTAACCCCTCCTTAATCCTCCCTAAACCCCTTCCATTTATTCATAAAATTCTCCATTTTCCAGCCACTCCCCCATCCTTCCTACATTTACTACTAAAACTTGTATCTACATGTGTGGGGAATCTCCACAGTTGAGGACAGAGATCTCAGCACATTGACAGGAGAGTCAGAGGCGCCTCATCATGTAGATTAGTGAAAAGCATTTTGCCGTACGCTAGTAGTGCTACTGTACTACTACTAATGGTACTACAAAATGCAGTTTGTGAATAGGTCCCTAGGTGTTCAAACCCTAAGAGTTCCAACTTTCTTGAGACTAAGGACTCCTCACATTTGTGAGACTGAGGATTTCGACTGTGAGAGTTCTCAGATGTGTGATACTGAAGCTCATACCCTGAGAGTCCTCACAAGTGTGAGACTGAGGTATTAGACTGTGAGAGTCCTTAGGTGTGTGAGACTGATGCCTGAGAGTTCTCAAGTGTATGAGACTGAGGGCTCAGACCCTGTGAGTTGTCTCATATGTGAGACCGTGGCTTAGAACCTGTATGTTCTCACGTGGGTGAGACTGTGGGCATAGACCCTGAGAGTTCTCAGGTGTGTGATACTGAGTGCTCAGACCCTGTGAGTTGTCACTTCTGTGAGATTGAGGCCATAGACCCTGAGAGTTCTCAAATGTGTGAGACTGAGGCCTTAGAACCTGAGAGTTCTCAGGCGTGTGATACTGAGGGCTCAGACTCGGAGTGTGAGGCTGGGTACTCAGATACAGAGAGATCCACATGTAAGAGACTAGAAGGTTCAAGTCCTGAGAGTTCTCACAAGTGAGAGAAGTGAGGATCAGATTGAAGATGAAGATGGAATGACCCTAGGCACAGATTACAGTTAAAGTAGGACTGAAGGCCTAAGACTGTCAATGATTGACTGGTTTGCACTGCATTGTAGAACAGGGTTCACAATTGGGATAACAAGCTTGTTTAACATGTGAGCACTCAGTTGACAGGACATCCAATCACTCTCTATCAATCTGCCACCAAGAGGGGTATTTTATTGTTTCTTTATTGATAGATTGATGTCACAGGTATCCCATAGGTACACTGAATGCCCCTAAAAAGATTAATCCTAAATATTGTTCCTTGTCACTAATATGCACCAACTGTGCTGTGATTGTGTTTTGTACCATGCTGTTTACTTGTGCTCAAGCTTCTACCACTGCCTGCCTTACACACTAGGCTTCTGCCATTGTCTGTGCATGAGCCCAGGATCCTTGCACCATCTGCCCATGAGCCTAAGGGCCTAACCTGCTCTGTCCCAAAGCTCCTCATTCTGAGAGTGTGGCCAGGCTTCTTCCCCTGACTGTAGGAAAAAACGTCTCCTCCTGCCTCCCTCTGTTCCTACACTCCTTGCATTGTCTGTCCAGCGGTGGCTCCTCCGCTATGGCAGAGGAGCATCAACCCCCCGCGCCCCCAAAAAGGCAGGATAGGAAACATAAAACAACACTAGTATTGTTTTTCCTTTCCTGCCAAGTCTTGGGAGTGGGGCCTGGTGGTGACAGGCACAGCGGGGTGTGGTAGTGCACTCCCATCACTGCGCATGATGGTTTGGCTGGCCGTTTCTGGGCGGCCAAACCATCATGCACAGTGAAAGCTCTCTCCAACCCAACAATGCAGCTGGGTTGGACAAAGCAGTTAAATCGAAGGCACTCAGGCCAATCCTGAAGCTGCTCTCATGCACAAGAGCAGCTTCAGGATTGGCCGTAGGGCATTCTGGGAGCCTGTGCCTTCCTGAAGAGGTGAAGAGGAGCAGAAGAGCGTGACGGGGACGGCTGCAGGTAAGTATTTTTTAATGTATTTTTTATTTCCCCCGCAACCCCTAGTGCCCGTTCCCCCCCTCTCGCCCCTGCTCTTCTAGCATACTGGCCGCTCCTGTGTCTGTCCAGGCCTCAAGCTTCTACTACTGTTTGTTTACAGGCCGCAAATCTATCTATGAGCCCCAAGCTCTCCACTGTCTATCCATGTTCCTTACATATCTGTCCATGTGTCGATGCTTCTCTTTCTGGCTGTCAATGTTCCTAACCTCCTCAAACTTTTTATCTGTGAACCTGCACTTGTCACACTGCCCGTGCACCCAAGCTGCTCACACTGTCCGTGTGCCCAAGCACCTCACACTGTGTGCGTTCCTGCCTAAGCTCTCAGTCTCTACCCAGTGTGCTAAGGTTTTTAACACTTTGGGCCTCATTTATGAGGAGTTGGTGAACGGCACCGCCACAAGTCTTTTTGATGCATTGCCCTATGCCAATGTGAAAGGACAGGAATACACTGTATTTATGAAATTTGGTGCATTCCTGTGCTTTCCCCCTGAACTGTAGCACAATTTGCTGCCTAGCGCCGACGTAGGCACTCTTGCACCATGGTGCAAGGGTGCCTCCATTGCAGGCAGGTTTTTTTTGTCGAGGAAGGGGCACCTTCATGCACAAAAATAATCCAGAGAGGGTTTTCCCTCTTTCCATGTGTGCTGAAGGAGAGAAAAAAACAAGGAGAAATACAAATATTTCTTGTCCTTATGACTGTCCTAGGGAAGCATAAGGTTTTGACTCTTACCCCGGTTTACGTGATTAAATAAATCTGGGCAGAGTCAAAATCCAATGCCTGGGAAAGCCCACCGCAATGCCCATGGAACACCTCCCTGGTGCAGAGTAAGGCAACCCAGCAACTTGCGCTGCTTTGCCTTACTCCATATCTACGAGGCCGTGCAAAGTGGCTTTGCGACACCTCATAGATATGATTGAGAGGCTTGCACTGCTGGAGCATCAAAAAAAGTAATGCTCTGGTGGTGCAAGCCTCTCATAAATGAGACCCTAAGTATATGTGCCCAAAGCTCCTACAATAATAGGTCTAATCTTATCAAGCTCAACATGTTTTTGTCCTTGGCCCTCAAGCTCCTTTATCCGGCTGTATATGTGACTTAACCTCTTCACAAACTGTTTGTGAGCCAAATCCTGCTCTGAAGGGTCAAAGAAAACTATGCTTTGGGGCTGCCAGGCCTGAAATGGGGCCCAAAACCAGCCCTGGTAAACATCAATCCCGAATTGGACTTAAAATAAAATCCTATAAGAAATAATGTTACATTAAATTAAGTTAATTTAAAATAGTTAAAAAGATAAATACATATAAATGAATGTTAAAATGTATACATATATATAACAATAGTGCACTATTTTTAAATTCAATTATTAAAAATAAGTAAAAATATAAATAATTATTAATTGATTTATATTTATTTATATTTTTAACTTCTAAAGTACTTTAAATTAAGTAACATAATAAAATCTTTATTCGAATAAATAATATCCATAAAAGAATCACAAAGATAAAACTATTTAACATACATTACAAATACCTTAATAATAGAACACAATGCATCCATATAATTTTAACACAGGAGTACCAATAGTTATAAAACATTATTTGTATTGTACTAAAAAACATAGAATACTTTTTAACAGTATTCTCATCTAATCTTTAACAAAGAGCACCAAAATGATCTCAGTTAATTGCTAAAGATTTTCATGACTCATCCTCATAAGTTAATATTTCTAAATGTGAAAGACATTTCCTTCTGAGTATGGCAGTTGTAATAAAAGAGGAGATCCGGTAGCACATACCCATACTATCTGAAGCATAAATATATTTAAAGGCTTCCTTGTGATAAATATAATTACCAGTGCTAAACAATGGTTGTAAAAATCACTGCCTCACGTCCTTATAAAATCTACAAAACAAAATGCGTAGTAGATTGATTGGATTTGCCTTCACACCGGCACCTAGGAAGCATCTTTGACCACACCCCCATTTTTAGAAAGGCAACCTGAAAGTGCAAAGTGCCAAGACGTAATCTCGTAAGGTAGAATCTATGTTGAATGTTCCGCACAGTTAATAAACAACTTTGAGTGCCATTTGTATGGGGCTTCAGCAGTAACTACGCATGGATTGCTTACTGCTCTCACTCATATCCCTGTTGACCTTCCTCTTCCCCATTAAAATAGTGGTTAGTTCTTTCTTGCTGTATCACAAGATACTGATTGGGTCCACAATACTAATATTATTATCTACTGTTGTTAAGAGCTTTTTAATATAGGTCAATCATGTGATCCTGTCTCTATATTTAAGTGTCAAACAGTCTTTTATTAATTCTTTAGTTAACTTCATACCTGTTTTACCCCATAAGCTATGCCAGAATAAGACAGGGCGGATCTGTATAGCATCTTCTAAGAATGGTGCTAACCGTTCCTTTTGTGTAACAAAAGAAGAGGTTGGTTTCAGGACCGTCAAAAGTCTATTTAGAAAAAGATTTCTTTGTGACTGTAAGAGGTCACAATGTGTCCAACCCTACAGCGGAGAGGCACTTACTTTTATACAGGATCAATAATTATCTAATTGGCTTATGTCCTATTTTAGCATAAAATCTGAAAAGTACTTATATCGATCTTAAAAATTAAAACTTTCCTATTTTTCGCTGACCCGCCCAGTTCCCACTGCTCAAAATGTACTCCTAAATATGTAATTTTGAGTTTCAGCCAAGCCCTCCTTTTTAATATGATGTACACGTTTCTTGGCCTTTCCTTTAGCACATACCATAGTAAACATTTTCTTTGAGTTCACTGTCATGTCCTTTTCCTCCATATATGAGACAAAAGTATTAATCAAAAGCTGTAGCCAGAAGTCTATTCTTATAAATTGTAAAACTCCCTAAGTGAGTCTTTTAATGAGGTGCGGATATGTTGTAACTTTGATGGTTTTAGCAAAAAAACGAATAAAGTTGTTTTTGATTTGATTTGATATCAGGAGACTTTTGGGAATGCGGGGTGGTAGAATTTTGTGGAACCACGAAGATTCCAGAACTTTCCATCACAGAAATGTGCGGAAAATGTGTGGTTTTTTCTTTTTTTAACAAAGTTTGAGATTTGCAAGGTATTCTGGGTGACAGAACCTGGTGAGAGTCAACCAGTCACCCCATCCTGGATTCCCTTTGGTGTTTATTTTTTTTTTTAAATGTGTAGGTTTGCTGGGTTCCCTAGGTGCCGGCAGAGCTAGGGTTCATAATCTATAGCACTTGCAAAAAAGGTCCGTTTTCACTTTAAAATGTGGTGTGTCCACATTGCGTTTTTGGCCCTTTCCAGGCACTAGGCCTACCCACACAAGTGAGGTGCCATTTTTATCGGAGCACAGCGGGCCGTTCTGTTTAAGGGAAAACTACAGTAGACACTGGTAGGGGGAGGTCCCCCAACACGTCCTGGCCATCCACTTTGCTGTTCACAACAACTGCTCATGTGGGAGTCCAATTACCTGTGCATAGTTTATTCAGACACGCAGTATCATTTCAATTAATCAATCGCTGTAGTTACAAGTTGCAAGTGTGAGATTCCCCCAAGGTCAACTGGTCACATTATCAGCAATAAAGCTGCCTGGGAAGTCTGGGTGCAGCCACCACAGATCAAACTGAACAGGCCACTGTCTGGCAGGAAAGGAGGGATATTGAATGGATTGCCCACTTAGCATAATGACTATTGCACAGGGGGATGGAGGGTGATTCCAGGGACACGGGTGGTGTGGCGTCATCGCTAGACAGTCAGCTTATGCTGTGTAGGAGGTTCCGCATCACCAACCAGTAGGGTGCCAAGTGAAAAAACCCAGTAAATAGGTTTAATATATTTGTGCCTCTGTCTGGCCTTACAGCTGTGTGGAGCGTGCCTCATTTGAGGTACGCCCAGGTGAAAATGGAGTACTTAAGGTTCGCATGACGAATGCGGTTTGTGGTATCTCCTAGCGGATCCACTGAAGGTGTACTGCAGCTAAACAAGGAACTGGGAATCTTGGTTTAGAACACTTTGGCAGGTTTCAAGCATCCAGGGTCGGAGATTGACAGTGGGTACTGTGCATCTGTGATCCGACGGCAGTTAAGCAAGCGGGGTGCACTGCGTAAGTTGTACTTGCACAAAAGGGTGAGGTCTCCAATAGTGGGCACAAGACATACATTGTTTCAAACCAGATATGACACAATTAAGGTGTTCACCAGGGGTTTGTGCAACAGTCTGGTCAACGGGGCAAAATAAGTGCACCCCAGAACCAAGGGTATGTGACATGATCCTGCAGTTAGGTGCAAATGCCCGCACGGTTAGCCATAGTTGCCTGGCTGGGTGGTGACGCTGTCAGCCAACATAGTGTGCTGCCATCCCAAAAAATAGGGAAACAAGGTGTCAAGCACCAAAGGCTACTACGTAAAATAAAATTTGGCATGTCCAGTGATCAACAAAAATTAAAATTTAACGGAGCAGGTCATTTTCCACCGCTGGGGTTGCCCAGGGGTGGGCAGTTTGAACGCCCCTGCCCCCCTATTCGGCAATATTCGAGGATGAGGGTAAAGTAGAACTTAGTCAATCCTTAATGTTAGGCACCATATCACAAACGGTGCGCACTGTATTAAATCAGATAGATTCTCTAATCTGGTATGCCTAGGGGGTTTCACCACAGAGGGAGCTGAGCTGGTGAAATTCCCATAAGGAAGAAGGGATGCATGGCAAGGGCAGGAGGGCTCCCTTGCTCATTGGCACATACTTCTAGTTATGAACATTCCAGTGTGTCATGATTTAGAAAGCAAAGGGACTGTGCAAATGTTAAGCATAATCCTCCTCGCCCGAATAGCAAGGTAGGCAGGCGGGGGTGGGAGCGGTTACCTAACAAGTGGGCTGCTGTCCCATAGATGGGGGACACAGGTGTTCCGGCACACACGGTGCTAAAAGGACGGCGGCTACGTGAGATCAGCAAATAGATGGGGCAATGTGAGCCTAGGTGCCTGAAATCGTCCCGCCCAGAGTTGGCACGGGGATAGGTCATGTGAGGCAGTAGAACTTTCCCGCAGGAGGGTGAATAGTTCTTGGCACAGGTTCACAGGCCAGAAGGGTCTTTGGTTTCATCAGACACTAGCCGATCCAGGCTAACGTCAAGGGCTATTGTGATATAGATGGGGTTCATCTATCACCAGTAGGGAGGGATCTCTTCCCTTAGATTTGCAGGAGGCCTGGAAATGAGTGGTTGCAGGTGAGAAATGTGCTGCTTTGGTTAGATCAGCAAATGCATGGGTCAATGTGATCTCCGGTGGTCTGAGATGATTCCCCGCAGAGGTGGCACGGAGCTAAGTCAGAGGAGGCCGTTGAACATCCCTGTGAGAGGGAACTGCTCATGGCGTCAGTTCGCAAACCAGAGGGGTCTGGGTTTCATCAGACAAGAGCTGATTCAGGCTAATGTTAAAGGTTACTTTGATAAAGATGGGGTCCATTGTCACCTTTGCCATCCAGGCATGCGCCTAGGTTAGGTTGACAAACATGGGGTTCATTTGTCACAGGTGGGATGGGACACTTTCCACTGGACATGCACGAGGCCCTAGAAAGCAGGTTGCAGGTCAGAAATGAGCTGTTTTGGTGCGGGTGGCTCTGGAGGCGGCGGGGGCCACCTCCAGGGCTGTGGCAGAGTTACATGGCGATCTGGAGGCAGACAGGTACAGTAAGGGTACCTCTGCGGCAGACGGTTACAGTAAGGGTACCTCTGCGCGGCACAGTAGGGGTGCCAGAGCCAAAGACCAGGAGCCTCAGGGCAGGTTCCTTGAAAACCGCGACGGGCGGTTGGAGGCCTGACCAACCGGGGTTTTGCCCTGCTACGTTCAGCCCCGAAAAGGGCGTGAGTAATAAGAGACCAACATGTCACGTGATCTAGAGGAGGATCACCAAAAAGGTGTAGCACTGACTGGGTGTCCCACAGTGCTGGCTCATCAGCTGGGCAGGGGCAGCATAGGTTGGTACAGCTGCTCTTGGATCGCTCGTAAAATAACCCACCATATTGCATACTTTTGTATGGAATAAATCTGCAGCAATTTTTCCCATAACAAAAGTTGTCTTGTGTATTTATTTATTCATGCATGCTCAGACTGTGGGTGGGGGTAGTTGCAGATAACGGCACTAAGCCTCAGAGCGGTTCAGACGACTGAAAAGTGAGCTAGTCAAGAACGCCAACAGGGTGCTCGCAGTCCGAAAGGCAGGTCCTATTGGTGTCTAAATGCAGAGTAATGACACCGTTTAAATGGTCGCGGGGCGCCGCGCAAGGGAAGGAGCAAAACTCCCGGGGGTTCAAGGGACTCACCTGTTAACGGGCGGCACGATTAGATAAAATGAATGGTTCAGATTGCCGAAGTTAAACACTTGCGTCATACGGGCATCTGGGCAGTTCAAAACAGTCGAGCATCGACTGATATACGGCGGAGGCAAAAAGCTTGAATGGCAAAGTGCTAATACTGCCCAATTCTAAGAAAAAAGAAATAAAGCGAGGCATGAGAGAATGAGGAGCTCCGCGCAGATAGAAAAGATATCCTCAAAAGGACAAAGAAATACAAGAGGTCTTTTTGAGAGCTCACCAATCTGAAGGCAGCAAGTCTTGATGACCAGCCGGTCGATAACCGGATCAGCTGGGTCGTAAAATTACGTAAGGCGGTATTTAAATTCGTGGCCAATGCTGAAGGGCACACTTCAGAGAAAAAAGCGTGTCAAATCCGACACTGTCTAAGCCTGGGAACTAGCGCGGGAAGTTCGACAGCTAAGGGCTCCTCTAAAATGAAAATTCCTGATAGGCCAGGCAAAGGGATTAGAGTAAAAGCGCCAGTGCTGCCTAAAGGTGGAATTGTCAATAAAGTATTGAACCTTCAGGTTCAAAAACTAAAATGCAAAATGTAAATAAGGTATTGAAACGCAAATGCCATAAAAGAGAGATGCAGAATGTGGGGCAAGAGTCAATACATAGAATCCAGAACAAGCGGGGTGAGTAAAAAAAGCGCCCCAAAAAGGGCAGCTTTCCAATTCAGACAATAGTATTCTACTATGGGAGAGTCTCATTCAATCCCTTGTTTTTCGTGTTAAGGGTGTATATCCAGAAAACCTCCCTTTTCTTGCGCATGGTATTTGTATCTGAGCCAACGGGAGTACGTATTTTCTCAAGTATGGTCCAACGACTTTCGCCTTCAGTATGCTTGGCCTCTGTCCAATGGTTGACTAAGGGGGCGGCTTGTTTAAGTAGCCTTATGTTGGATTTGTGCTCCCCAATGCGTTTCCTGCATTTCCTGCCGGTTTTGCCTACGTATGCTAGGTCACATGGACAAAGGATATTGTAGATGATATTGGATGATCGGCAGTTGGTCATGTCTTTGAGGAATACCGTGCGACCATTGATGCGAATGTAGTCATTAACAATGGCATTGGGGCAGGCTTGGCAAGTTCCACATTTGTGGTTGCCCTTAATGGGTTGATCCCCCGTGATGGATTTCTGAATAAAGTGTTTTTTATCAGGTTTTGTGGCCCTCACTAGGATGTTCCTAAGGTTCTTATCCCTTTTGAAGGCAAAAAGGGGTTTCTGAATCGATTGTGATTGTTGGTCCAGATTCAAGATATGCCATTGATAATTGATTATTTGGCGTATCTTATGGTCAAAATTATTCGTTCCATCTGTTCCTGCTGCCTGGGTTGAAACATGGCCTCACAATAGTAGTATTTTGCCCTTTTGAGGGCATCCTTGATGAGCTTATTAGGGTATCCCCTCAAAATAAGTTTATTTTTAAGAGTTTCAGCATGTGCCAAGTAGTCTTTGATACTGGTAAAATTTCTGCGCAAACGCAGAAATTGGCTGAACGGGAAGCCGTCCTTCTGGCTCTAGGGTGAAAACTACTATAGTGCAAGAGAGTGTTTCTTGCCGTGGGCTTGGTAAACAGGGAGACCAATAGTTGGGAATTAGAGTGTTCGATCCAGACATCAAGGAATTCAAGTTTATTGTTACTCGTGTGTGCAGTGAATTTAAGATTGGGATCTGCAGCATTTATCCATAGGGTAAATTCATCCAAAGTAGCTTCGTCACCCTTCCAGATGAAAAATATATTGTCCATGAACCGTGACCAGTGGCACACATTTTCCCTGAATGGGGCCAGTTTGTTGTAGATGTTGAGGTTCTCAAAATGCCCTATATAGAGACATGCCATACTTGGGGCGCATGCTGCCCCCATACTGACCCCCTTGACTTGTTGATAAAAGCTGCCGTCGAATTCGAAGAAATTCTCACCAAGGACAATATCTAGGCATTGGAGAATGAAATCAGAATTATCAAAAACATCTCCAACTTTAAGAAATTCCTGAATGACTCTGAAGGCTTCAAGTTGAGGAATGTTGGTGTATAAGGACTCTAGGTCCATAGTCATCAATATCTCTCTGTCCTGGTCATATGGGAGGACTTTGATTTTAGATATAAAATGGCCAGTATCTTTAACATACGAAGGTAATTTGGCTACTAGAGGTTGCAAGAATCGATCAACGTATTTGGATAACGGTTCAGTGGCGGCCCCTATCGTGGAGACAATGGGTCTTAGGGGGGGATTGATCTCATCCTTGTGTGTCTTTGGTACCCCATAGATGATAGATATGCGGGTGTGGCAAGGAGTGAGAAGCTCCGCCTCTTTCTGACAGATGTCGCCTCTTTCAATGGCTGCTTCCACAATGCCCAAGATCCTATGTCCTATGTCCTAAATTCGGTTCAGGATTCAACATGATTTTTTTATAGTGACTTTGAGAACTAAGGAGGTTATGCATCTTGTTGCCATAGTCGCTGGTGTCAAAAATCACTATCCCGCCCCCCTTGTCACAGGGTTTGATGGTTAAATCTTTGTTGTTCTTAAGTGTATGTAGGGCGGAATTTTCCTCTCTTGTGGTATTGAAAGAGGGTTTGGGCACATATTTGATAGCTCTCTGAATTTTAGTAATGACAGCCTTTTCAAAAATTTCCACCTCAGTTCCCACCATGTCAAGTCCTGGGGTAAAACTAGAGGGGGGTTTTAGGCCAGATAGGTTGTTGTCGGTTTATCTCTTTTTACATCTTATTTAATAATTAAAATATGTGTATTAACTATTAATAAAATTTGATATGTTTTGATGCCCCTAGTGTGGTATGCCTTTATCATTTGGCCAGCTTCATGGGTGTATACAAATCAGTGACTTTGTAGCGCACCTAGACTCGTACAGGCAGATACATTTTGTTAGAGTAGTTTGCTTATTTCCCCTGTTGTTCTCTACCTACATTCAATTTAAGGGGCCCCTTCTGTTAGAGTGGTGTCACGTTGCTTTTCGGGCCGTTTTCTGTCATGGGCACTAGGTCTACCCACTCAAGTGAGGTGCCATTTTTATAAGAAGACTTTGGGGAAAGCAGGGTGGGTGAAATGTTGTGGATCCATGAAGATTCCAGAACTTTCCATCACCGAAATGTGAGGGAAATGTTTTTTTTAATAAAGTTTGAGGTTTGCAAGGGATTCTGGGTAAAGAACCTGGTGAGAGCCAGACAAGTCACCCAATCCTGGATTCCCCTGGGTGTCTAGTTTAAAAAAATATATCGGTTTGCTATGTTTCCCTAGGTGCCGGCAGAGCTAGAGTTCAAAATCCACAGCTAGGCCCTTTGCAAAAAAGGGGTCTGTTTTCACTGTAAAATTGTGGAGTGTCCACATTGGGCCATTTCCTGCCGCGTGCACTAGGCCTACCCACACAAGTGAAGTACCATTTGTATTAGGAGACTTAGGGAAACACAAAATTGTAGAGAAACTGTTATTACCTATTGACATTTGATGCATTTCTGCCTTCCAAATGTAAGACAATGTGTAAAAAAGAAGTCATTTTGAAAAATGTCCTATTATTCACATGCTAGTAGGGGTAACCACAATTTCGGATATGTACAAATTGCTACTGTTTCTAAACTCTATACTTTGTACCCATTTCAGAAATACATAGGTGTCTTTCATACCCATTTTTCACTGTTTATATTTTCCCAAACGAATTGCTATATACCGGTACACAATAAAAACCATTGCAAGACGTTGCTCAGTTATTGTCTCTGGGTTAGTCGGGTTCTTGGTGAACCTACAAGTCCTATATATCCTAACAACCAGAAAGGTCCAGCGGATGTAACGATACATTGCTTTAAAACATCCTTCATACTTGGGAGAAGTTACAGGTGAAAACATTGGCACAAATGGCTGGTTTTTTCAACTTATTTTCAAATGTTCTTATTTTTAACTGTTAGTTTCTATGAAAGAAATCTTGAAGGATCTACACAAATGACCCCTTTATGAATTCAGAATTGTGTCTACTTTTCTGAAATGTATAGCTTTCCAGCATCCATTATTGCTTTTACACCAATTTATACCACGAACTGGAAGGAGGTTGAAAGCACAAAAAATGGCAAAAATAGGCTATGTCCCAGTAAAATGCCAAAACAAAGTCTGTCAGTCCCTGAAAGCTAGGAAGATGGGGATTTTAACACCACAACCCCTTTGCTGGTACCATTTGTAGGGGAAAAATAGATGCTTTCATCTGCAGCACTTTTTTCCCATTCCCCCCGCCGCCCCCCAAACAAATGTAGCTGTATTTTGGCTAATTTCTGGAACCCCTCCATGGGAACCAACAAAACCTGGGTACCTTTAAAATCCCCATGATGTTGGAAGAAAAGGACACCAATGTGGTGTGGATACCTTATGTGGTCAAAACGTTACAGGGGCCTAAGTGCGAACTACCCCAAATAGCCAAAAAAAGGCTTAGCACAGGGGGGCGGGGGGGGGGGGGGAGACCTAGCAGCAAGGGGTTAATGGAAACTGACCCTCGGATCTATTATTCTAGCAGCATATTTGTGTAACTACAAGAAGAGACTTTTCTCACAGTGTACATGGCGCAGGACTTCCAGCTTTCAGCATTGAGTGATTTTTAGTGAATTAACTGCTCTTTTGGGAACCGCCTCCTGACAGTGTTTGCTTCCTTCTAGTTTTTCTAAACACTGAAACAGAAACAGGTTGTAGTTAGGGTGCTGAGTATTACAAATCTTAGGCCATTTTGGAAAGTGCTTAGGTAGGTTACCTCCTTACTTCCTTAATTTTAGGTCCAAATGGTACAATAGTTGAGTGTAAGCTTATGCAAATAAGTGATAATATAATTATTTTCTCAGGGAGAAGATTTATTTTATCACAAAATCCTTTCCTATTTTGGGTCAACACCTAGTACTAAGGAAGCATGGTAGCAGCAAACATGAGTCAACTCCCAACCTTCCTAAATGACATAGGGGGATCCTACATTACAATGGAAGAAGTGAGTGAAGCAGTTTGAGTCGTATTTAGAATCCATTGGTGGTGAAACATTCTCATTTTACAGGCAGCAACACATACTATTACACAATTTAGGAGTACAAGGAAGAAACATTTATGAGAACCCCTCTGCCCTAATGAAAATAATGATGAAGAAGATGAAGAACAATTAGATGTACACCAGGTCGCAATTCAGGAAATTAAAAGAACATTTTGGTCAGAAAAGTAATGTAGTCTTAGAGAGACACAAGTTTTTTTGTAGAGTGCAAGACAAAAGTGAAAAGGTGACTAATTATATTGCTGTACTCAGAGGCCTCTCTAACACATCTCCATTTCAGTTCTAACTGGGTCTGATGGCCCAGTGGACCAAAGCATCCACTGCAGGAAAACTGTGCTTCACCTTCAGATCACAGCTTTGAATTCAAGTAGGTCCACTCAGCCTCTAATCATTATGAGAGTGATATAATTAGTACCATCGAGCTGGGTAACAATACAATTCTGTTATTCGGTGCCATAACACTCAACAGGGTGAATGTGCACAGTATGCAATCTGCAGGATGCCTACTCCCGTGTTCAGTTGGTACCCATTAACCACATGAACATCTGCTATGCTGTTTCCTCTGGGCATTTCCAATTCTGAGTCCTGTTGTTTGGATTGAAATCTTCCCATTCGGTTTTCATGTTGCAATTCACCTTCAGAGCCCCCTACTTCTAGGGGTGTTAAAGTACAGTCATATGTGGACCATTGGTGTGTTCACACTCCATCTCTCCCACCGGTTCTGGAATATACAGGAACGGTCTACACAATCCTCTGTTCCGGCTGTTGAACATAAGGAATCAGATTTTCTCCCTTTCATGTGCAGAGATAATTCAAAGTAGCCCTCTCAATAGAGTAGTGATGAGTCAAGTGTTGTTCATCTGACACCAACCCTGGAGATGAGATTGCATTACACAATGTTCTTTGATGTCAGATGGCTCCTGCTCCCCAATGGCTGTAGTCCTATAAGAATATGTTGGTATGTGTATTTGTGATACTACAGTCCAGGTTACACCTGAAACCATGGATTTACAATGACCTGGACTGCTGGGTGCCACACTTTGCACTCCTTGTTCTGGTGGGTTTAGGAGTACAGTCTCAAGAGGGGTACTGGAACTCTGTTCTTCTCTGCCAATTGTTTTGACAATAGATGGCAGCCTCAAGGGTTTGGATGTACTTTGCTCATTGTCTGTGATCTCTCCAGAAGGCTGATATACAATAGAACTTCAGTACGTACAGAACGCTGCAGCCAGACTGGTCCTCAACACGCCCTGCAGCAACCACATCTCGAGAACACCTGTGAGAACTCCACTGGCTTCCTGTCAACAAAAGAGTCACGTTCAAGCTCCTCACACACTCCTACAAATCCCTCCACAACATTTGACCAGCATACCTGAACCACCGCCTCTCTTTCCACGTACCCACCAGACACCCCCGCTATGCCCAACTGGCCCTCGCCACCGTCCCTTGAATTTGCAAGACCAGGACCAGAGGAAGACCCTTTTCCTACCTCGTCACCAAATCCTGGCCTACCATGCCTCTCCAACTCAGGCTCTCCCCATCTTTGACACAATTCAGGAAGGATCTCAAGACCTGGTTCTTTGAATGAACCACCACGCCCAGTCGGACCTGCAACCACCCCCCCCACACCCAAGTGCCTTGAGACCCTCACGGGTGAGTAGGTACGCTTAGCATGTACTGATTGATTCATTGACTGAATTCTGTTAGTGGGAAAGCTAAAAGCTATTTAGATAGTGATCCACTTTTTAACCATCACAGTTTAAGGGACAAGCTTTCCTGGTCCACATGGACAATCAAGTGTCCAAGACTTGCATAAAAAGACAAGAGAACCAAAGAAGCATATACATCCAAGATGTTCAGTGGTTCCCTTTACTCTTGGGTTGAACTCCACTGTCACTCTGTCGGTGCCTCCAACGACTGTTGCCAAAACATTTGCAAGCACACACTCTTACTTCTGTTTCAGGTCTGTTGTTTGCCTTACACTTTCATATCGTTCCCATAATCTTGCAGAAGTTCAACAGGGAGGATTGTGTGTCATTCTGATGGCTCTACTCTGACCTTGCAGGTCATGATTTCCGCTTCCAGCTTCTATAGCTTTTTCTATGTTGGACTGTGTTACCTCAGAAAAGGCCTCCAATAAGTTATGCTCAGCAATTGCATGGATGTTGAATGCCTAGGTTTATTGCATATGGGCCTATCCTTGGAAGTTGTGTTTTTTTTTCTTCTTGGTGTGCTGTTCTGGCCATTGATTCCTTCCCAATCTTGTATTTCCTCAGAGATGGCTTTAAGCTGGGCTTCGCAGATTCTCATCTGAGGGCCCAGCTGGCAGTTATATGAGTTGTCAGGGAAACCTGAAGGGGTAATGAACCAATGTTTCTAGTTGGCTTCTTGCTGGATTAATGGCTTCGACTTAGCTAGACCTAAGGTCAACTCTCTGGCTTATTTCTGTAATCTGTCTCAGGTTCCAAGGGTCTTTCTTTTGAACCATTGGCCAACTAAAAATTCCAAAAGCTCACTATTTCATTAGTATTCCTTGAATCACAATAGCTAGGATCCTGTGAAAATTTGGAGTCATATTCTCATGGAACCCTCTATGCAGTTCTTGCATGGGGGTCAAATCCTTCACGCAAACATGTTCCTCCATCCCAAACCTACAGGACACAGTGTGCACAGTGCACGCATAAGTTTGGAAGAGGCCTCTGTGTAGTCCATAAATCCATCTAGTCTTCCACCCAAGGCAAGCAAATGAACTTGACTCAACCCCATTAAGCTCCTTTCATGCCACTTCTCTTTCTGTCTGCAACTCAATCCACCACTTTCCACAGTATCTTGAGACCTCCAGAAACAGCAATGACTTCATAGATTTTATTTTGTACCAACTCCTCCATTGCGAAATGCCTACACCACCGAACTCAAACATTTCCATCTCCCAGACAAATTAAACAGGAGAAAAGGAGACACCCTCAACAACATCATTGACACACTTGCAGTGGTTCAAGATGTCACCCGTCCATTACACTAAAAAGGTTAAATACTCGATCTTGACATCTCAACATCCTCAATCATCCAAAGCAAACCTCTTGGATTAGACCAACCACCTAACCATACTCATTACTCTGTTAAGTGTCCAACCAACACACTAAGATCAGCCTAAAAGAGAACAACTAGCCTTCAAAATCTTCAAAGATTTCTACATCAACAACCTAAAGCTCAGACTCATTTCTTGCCTTCTTCCTGCAGATCTAATGTCACACTTCTCTAAACAGCTTCAACACATTTGTGAAAAACCACAGGAACACCCACACTCTAACTACATTATACAAGTGCAAGCTAAACCCTCCAGTACCCTGGTATTTCAAAGCCATCACCAACAACACACATTCCAACCACGAACATGAAAACAAAATAGAAGAAAAACAAAACCCTGATAGCTTTACACTACTGAAGTCTCTAGAAGCAGAATACTGACAACTCATCACAATAGTCAAAAACAAGCACTACACTACACTACACTTAAAGCCTCAATGAAGCTGCCAATAAAAGCAGAACGCTCTTTAAGCAATGCATCAACCCTCTGAAAGGCACATCCAGTGTGAAATTTGGTTGTTGGTTGAGAAGGATGTGAGCCTTTCTCAAGCAACAGCCACAATCCCTTTCAGAGAGAACCACAAAAGCCTCAAAATTAACCTGTGCTTAACCCTCTGGTAGCTTGGCACAAAAGCAGTCAGGTTTAACTTGGAGGCAATGGGTAAAGTATTTATGCAGCACTTAAACAGGATCAAAGAGCAAAAACAATACAAGAAAAATCCACACCAATTTAGAAAAGTAGTTTATTTGACACCAAAACAACACAAATACAAGCAGTAGAACCAGTTATGATTTTCTTAAGTTTAAAGTGAAAAATAGAGCATGTAGCTCAACGGGCAAACCGCGGATATCTACTTGCACAAGACTGGGGCAAAGTTGAAAGTTATGGCCAACCACAATGGAGTATGGTTCGGATACTCAAAGTGGATTAGGCCTGGTCTCCTATTACCTTCGGTTTTAGAAGAAATTTTACGGAAAAATGTCTGAGACATTAAACTTCAACAGACCAAAGCAGCTGGTGGTGTCCGAGGAGGAGGTGTTGTCATTGGAGAGCTGCTGGATGAAATTGTAATGAAGATTCCTACGTTCGGACTTATTCTTATTTTAGGAAGTCGAAAATCTCCAGCAAATGAAGCTTTAGGCTGTAGCCAACGGAGCTGCATGAGGCTGGATTTCCCTTCTTCGAGGAGTCACTAAACATGATTTGCTGATGCAGAGAAGAACGTTGGGGGAGTTGCAGCAAAGTCAGACCGACGGGTAATGCACTATGGGTGAATTAACAAACAGATAGGTCTCCACTCAGTTTTCGGGGCAATTTTTGGACAAAAGTCTTCTAAGTACCAAGCTTTGTATTTGGACTATCTATGCACCTGTGTACTTCTCAGACATTCACATGACTTTCCTCCCGGCTCCCATTCAAAAGTTAGCACTTATTAAATTTAATAGGGTAACCCAATGTTATCCTATGTGAGAGGTAGGCCCAACAGTAGTGAAAAATGAATTTGTGATTTTTTCCCTACTAGGGCATGTAAAACTTAAAAGTATATGCCCAACTATTTAATTACAATGCAACCTGCCCTATGGGCTGTTTCTTTTGCATTTGTCGCCCTAAGTCGGAAGAGTATGCCTAGATGTAGGTCTCGTGCTCACTGCGACACTGGATTCAAGCTAGACTGGCTGATAAGGGGTGATGCCCCCAAACCGGTCCCAGTATGCTTGTTTCCAGTCCAGGGAGGGCCTGGCTTGGCAGTTTGGGCTGGACTGTTTCCATAAAGAACAGGGTCAAAACTGATTTTCATATGGCTAGGTCTAAACTGGGGTGGCGTGGTGAGCAAAAGAATGATGGATTAAACCCAGAACTTTGTGACTGGGGGTGAATGTTTGCATTGTTCAGCATTCTGTCCATCAGTTGTTCCTTTTGCATCTATGGGCTGTTAGGGCCTACTTTAGGGATAACATCTATGTTTTAAAAAAGGAGTTTTAGGCCTGGCAAAGAGGTCATTTTGCCAAGTAAAACTGGCAGTTTAAAATGGCATAGGGGCTTTAATGGCAGACTTGTCATGTATTTTAAGGGGCTACATAAGTGGGTGGCACAATAAGTGCTGCAGGCCCACTAGTAGCATTTCATTTATCTGCCCTGGGTATATAGTATACCACTTTACTGGGGACTTACAAGTAAATTAAAGACATCCACCAGGTGTAAGCCAATTTTACCATGGTTTAGGGAGTGAGCACAAGCACTTTAGCACTGGTTAGCAGGGGTAAAGTACACAGACTCACTCCTAGGAAAACAAAAGCAAATCCAGACAAATAGTAGGGTTGAAGGCAAACATTTGGGGGAAGGCTACCTTAGGCTGACAGGTCTAACATATGTCCTCCCCAGCTGAAAGTGGGGATAATTACCAACCTCCATGGAGTTCTCATCATCAAGGTGGAGGAACATGAACCAACTATCATCACTGTAGTGGTCAGACCCAGGACGATGTTCACCATAAAGTGCATTCCTGTAGAGAGATGGACCACCACAACAGTTTGAGATTCTCACCCCTTCATTTACATAAGCCATCTGAGGAGCTGGTGGTCTGTCTGAAAAGGGAAGTGAGTGCCAAACAGGTGTGTTCTCAGCTTCTTCAGTGGTTTGACCACAGCTAAAGCTTCTCTTTTAATAGCACTTCACCTCTGTTCCCTGGGATGTAACCTCCTACTGATGAAGGCTACAAGTCGGTCTATGCCCTCCTCAACTGTGATCACATGACCCACATGGCCTGTTTAAGGGTGTCAAAGGCTTTCAGGCAGGCCTATTTCCAGATCATCTTCCTAGGCTGTTTCTTAGAAGTCAGCTCAGTTAAGGGGGCAACAAGGGGGCAACAAAGGTGCCATATCCCATAACAAATTTCTTGTCCTCCCAAGTACTACTGTAGACAGCGTTGTCATCTAAGTAAGCAGCATCCAGCCTAGCTAAGTAGGCCTCCAACCCAGCTAGGACTATGTTTTCCGACCTTTTGAAGGTGGAAGGGCCCTTCTTGAGTCTAAAGGGCCTCACCCTAAGCTGGAAGAGGACCTCTGGGGTAGAGAAGGCTCACCTCTCTTTTGCCACCTCAGTTAGGACAATCAGCCAGTATCCATGAAATGCTGTCAAAAGTGCCTAGGAACTTGGCAGCCCACAACCTGCCTATGAGCTCATCTGCTCAGGGACGGGTGTGCATTAGCCTTATTGACTGACTCGAACCTCCTGTAGCGCTCACAGAGCTTGAGTTCTCAGGTGGTACCTGTTGGGCGGCTTTGGGGACCAGCACCACTGGGCTGGAACCAGGGACTATTGGAGTGCTCAATCATTCTCAACTCCGGCATTTTAAACCCTTCCTCCTTAATGCTGGCCCTTTGTCTGACAGCCTGAAAATGTGGGTCTTTACAGTCATACTGTCTCTAGTGTCTAAGTCATGGGTACACTAGTATATAAGCCCAAGAGGGAGAACAGGGAAACAAACTGTCCCAGCAACTGGTGACATCCCTTGGCTGCTCTGGGGACAGGGACACTTTCCACTAACGCATCTTTCTCTTTGGTGGAGAGGAGGTCAAGGATAAGATCACTCTCCTCCTCTACTCCATCATCTGTCACCAGGAGCATAATATTTGGTTGCACCGACCAGGCATGTCCACACTGCAATCTAGTGGATGCGGACTTTGACCATATGGCCTGGCCCTGCCCTAAGATCAGTGACTACTGGGCGACAGTGGTCGAGTTGCTAGCTGCAGTAATGTCACTGAGTATGGTATGCACGCCCATAGCTTGCCTCCTGGGAATATTCTCGGGGCCTAAAGCCAAAAGGCTGAGGTTGGATTCATAGATTTAGCCTTGCTCTTGGCTAGACTGCATATAGCACTTGGGTGGAAAGCAAAACAGACACCGTTACTGACCAAATGGGAAGATGATGTGACATGTTGGGCAAGAGCTGAGGAACAGGCTTTGCTCAAAGAAGATAGAGTGACAAAAAGACGCAAACCGCTCGCAGAACCCTGGGCTGAATTGGTGAAAGCCTGGGATAAGCGACATGCACCGCCACAGTCCTCCGATATAGAGCTGACTGACTCAGACACCGAGAGCTGGGCATAGTCCTGATTTGGCATGGGAGGCGCCCAAGACAAGGCATGAGTACCTCTTACACTTTAAAGCATAGGTAGAGTTCCTTCCCCGCTGCGTTCATCCAACATGGAAGGGCGGTTTTGTAGCCCTTCACCGCCAGGGCCTCCCTCATTGCCCCACGGATGTCATTAGCCCCACAATAATAATGATAAATCGTATAAGATATATGTATCACAACCCCTGGTAGTTAGTTTTCATGGTTTTGTTTAAAATTAGGAAGAGACACAGAGCATACAATCTTTTGTTTCATTAGCTATTTGCTGGATTACTTTGGCACTAGTTATCCCCCACAACTAGACTGTACTTTTTATGTTTTATTGGATGCAACTGGGAATTGTGGGATTGATAGTACAGCGCTCTTTCGAAGCCTGGCCATGTAACATTGCCACTCTCACATGGACAACGGGCTCGTACTATTGGAATTGCTTGGCCTTCCCTATTGTTTGATGTTTTGACCCTTTTTTCTTTGGTCGTGTGACAGACGCAACTGTAGGGCTGTGAACACTACAAGCTGTTATGGTGTACCTGCGATGTTTATGATTTTTAATGTAAACTCCAACACATAACATGTAATTTAATTTTCAATGTACTTGAGCCTACTTGCTGAACAAAGGGATAATCATTATAAAGATGTATCATACACATAGCAATATGTGGATTGTGAAATGTATGTTTTGGAAAATAACAAATGCCAATAAAAAAGATATTTCAAAAAAATCTGTCACCAGGAGCATGGTGAGCTCAGACCTCTCATAGTGTGACTTGAGGCGATTTATATGGAGTACAGTTATGGTTTCCTGGGGGTCTTGAGGTCCACCAAGTAGGTGGCCTCCCCATTCTCTCCTTCACCTCACGAGGCCCTGTCCAACAGTCTTAAAAGGCACTGGGTTCCACTGGTTTCATTACTCATACTTTCTGGCCAGGCTGATAATCTACCAGAGAGGCCTTCTGGTCATAGCAGAGTTTTATGACCTCCTGGATTACTTCTACATTGTCAGAAGTCTTCTTCTGGAATTTTTGTGGTTGCTGAGGGATAGTATATAACTAACTATATCTTGGAGGGGTTCTTGGAAGTTTGCTCCTATTCCTCCTCAATCAGGCTGAGAGGTCCTTTAACAGGGAGACCATAGACCATAGAGAAGTTCAAACCCAAGTCTCTTCTGTGGTACTTCCTCTATAGGCAAAGAGGACGCATGGAAAGATGACTTCCCACTTCCGTTTCATGGGCTCAGGTAGGACCATAACCATGCCTTTATGGGTTCCTTGAATCTTTCAACAAGCCCATTGGTTTGAGGATGATAGGGTGTGGAGAACTTGTAGGTTACCCCTACACTCATCCCACGTGGGATATATGCAGACATGAAGTTGGTGTCACTGTAAGACACCACTTCCTTGGTAACCCACTCAAGTAAAAATCCTCATCAGGGCCCTAGCCACTGCAGGTGCAGTTACAGACCTCAGAGGGATGACCTCTGTGTATCTAGTGGCATGGTCCACCAAAATCAGGATGAACCTGTTGCCTAAGGCACTTCTGGGGTCCAAGGGTCCAACAATGTCAATGTTCACCGGTTCAGATGGGGTGCTGTAGGAAGCTGACTCTGTATATACTATACCAATGTGAGGGATAGTGTGCACAGAGTCCAGTGGAACCCCAAAGGTAGACAGAGTTAAAGTTAGATAGCACCTAACTCTCTATTTGTGGTAGTGTGGTCGAGCGGTAAGGCAGTATCAGAGGACAGTGTTAAGCATTTGTTGTACATACTCAGCTAGCAAATGAATTCACACACTCAAAGACTGAACTTCAGACCAATTGTTTTTGTATAAAAACATGTTCTTTTAGTTATTTTATTTTCTAGAACCAAGCAAGCTTGGCACAGGTAAGCAATAAAAACTTTACAGTAGTAATGCAGTTTGTAAACAGTTTGAATTGAAATTGCATATGCACTTTGTTTTGACTTACAGGATGGTTGCAGAGAAATGCAATACTTTGTAAATACAGTACATAGACTTGAATGGGCTTTTCAGTAAAATACCAGGTAAGTTACTTTTTAGATTACTTTTCTTACTCAGAGTAGTATGCCTGGATACTACTCTGGGACATTCCCTGTAAACAGGTAAGTAAAATCGTTTTGGTTAAATAGTACAATTTTAAAGAATATCTTTAGGTTTTCAAACTCCACACTTATAAACTTTTCCAAGAAAAACATTCAATGTTAACCTATGGAGGAAAATAGTGTTATCGGTTTTGAGGTAAGTATTTGGTAGTGGGAGTTGAGGTTCTGGGGGTAGACTCAGGGGTCCACCAGGGTCAAGGATGCACACTAGTTACACCCTCTGCGGCAGTAGGGCAGCCGGGTGCAGAGTGCTGAGGCCCAATGTTATCTAATGAGGGATAGGGGGCATCCGGTTGGTGGCTGCTGGTGAGCAGGCCACAAGGTTGTGGTAGCCAAGCTCCTGCTTTTAGGCTCAGGGCAAAGGGGGATCCTGTTTAGCATACAAAGTGCACCCGCAGCGGCACAGGGGCGGCTAGGTGCAGGATACTGTTTTGGCTTCGGGTGCCCTGTTGTTTTCAGTAAGGAGTTTCGTTTTTGGTTTTTAGCTGCAGG
Source organism: Triturus cristatus (assembly GCF_964204655.1). Taxonomy (NCBI): domain Eukaryota; kingdom Metazoa; phylum Chordata; class Amphibia; order Caudata; family Salamandridae; genus Triturus; species Triturus cristatus. The sequence goes on from NC_140590.1 coordinate 1,282,973,031, forward strand.
CTCGGTCCAGGAAGGCTTCCGGGAGGAACCAACAGCTGGGCAGGTAAGTTAGAGGGGTCTGGGACATAGGTGCACCTCAGGTTCTTTTTTCCAGGGCGCAGGGCAGCTGGATGCAGGGGTGTCTTTTGAGGTCGGATTTCACCTCAACGGACCACTCGCGGTTGGGGGGTCTCCGTGCAGAGGCTGCAGGCGACGTCGGGGAGTCCTGAAGGGGCCAACCCACGGTGGACTCGGACTCTGGAGTGCTGGGGGACCTCGCTGGGACCGGTGAGCCACTTGAACTCGGGCTGTAGGCAACAGGTGCAGTAGTGGTTCCAGGAGTCGGGTTTCTTTTTCCTCAGCAGGCTCGGAGTCTTTGTTTGGTGTTTCTTTTGAACAGAGCTGCTGTTCACAGGAGATCTCGTCTTTGTTGAAGGCAGTCAGTCCTCCCAGGGGTTCTGGAGGTTGCTGGCTGCAGGACAAGATGATTTTTTGTGCAGGATCTCCGGAAACTGCAGACGGGCTGGTATGGAATGGGGCCAAGTCAGTTGTTCTCTGCAGTCTCCTCTGCTGGGCATCTTCTTTCATCCTTTTTCTTCTTAAGTTGCGGGAATCTGCTTTCTTGGTTCAGGCTGCCGCCTATATACTGTATTTAGGGGGCGTTTTAGGGATCTCGAGGTCAGTAGCCAATGGGCTACTGAACTGAGGGTGACTACACTCTTGGTGTGCACACCCCACGTGGGGGAGTGAGCACAATCTCTAATCCTGATTGGGGAGTGCCTGTCATCTGCAAAATGGCGGGCACTGAAGAGAGGGCTTCACCTCGCCTCCCCCACCTGAGGGGTGGAGTTGGCAGAGGTGGGCACACCTTCTGGGCTGGCTAGATTTTCCCGCCGAAAAGGAGGGGAGAGAGGAAGGGGGCCTGCTTCTGATAGCAGGAGAGGCTGGGGGTCGCATTACAAAGGCTGCCAGGCCTTTGAAGCTCCCCTGCCACAGATGGCGATTCCTGGTCTGGTGTGAACACCTCCACCCAGGAAAGGCTTTGTCTTTGGGCTCAGGGAGTGAAGGCTCCCACCCTAGGGGTCCAGAAACATATCTTGGGGTGGCAGGCTGGTGTGTACCAGTCAGGGACCTCACCAGAGGCTGGTCATTTTTCAGGGGGCATCTTTAAGTTGGGTTGTGGGCATGGCACACAGGGATGTGTGCCATGTTGACTCTTCACTTTGTTCTGCACCAAAACAGGCAGCCTGCAAAGGCAGCGTGTGTGTAAAGGTACAGGGCATCTAAGGGTGGCACATTAAGAGTTGCAGCCTTTAGAGGTCTTCCCTGGTCACAGTGCCCTGTGTACCTGTGGTACCATTTACCAGGGACTGACCTGTGGCCAGGGATGCAAATTGGGTTAGTTTTGGGGAAATAACACAGGCCCTGGGAACCTGATTGGCAGGGACCCAGGGCACATCAAGTCAAAGTGCATCAGTAGTCTGGCAAAAATTAGGGGGGGGGGTTACTGCAACAGAAACCAACTTTCCGACAGGTGCCAATGGCCAATAAGGGATTCAGGGGAGCCTTGAACTTTTTCTATGTTTTTCCACTGGCCTGGCAGCTGGGACATGTCCTACAGAATGTATGTGAGAATGTCCTTATCCGTGGCCAATAGAAGTTGATGCAAACCTGGCAAAGGTCTTGTTCTGCCCCAGAAGCCCTGCCAGGGGTATATCATGAGCCAGTTCCAGTTGAAAGGCCCTGGGGAACCACCAACACAGGTGTTGCTCCATGCACAGGTACCTTAGTCTCACTATACAGGAGGATATTCTTCCAGTAGATGAGGTGATCTCCAGAGGTCTCACCAGTTGCCTAGGCCTCAGCTTGGCGCTCCAAGCACTCTAGCATTAGGCACTCCCTCTGTGCCTTACACAACTCCTCCCTGGTGAGCCCACCCTAAACTTTCCATCCAGCAAGCTCTGGCAGGTCTTCCAAGGAACCAATGTCCTCCCCAATAGGCTATGTGTCCCATCTGCCTGTACCGTGGAAGTTTCAGTAACTGGTTCCCCACACCCCCCCTGTCCTTCCCTTTCTTGGCAGCTGCCTGGGCCATTTTTCCAGGCTTCCTTGACTACTCCCTTGGGCGCCATGGACTGTGTGGTCTTTCAGACCCACTCAGCTACCCTAACATCTCCAGGTGTGGCTTGAGTTCCACTTCCTTCCATGCAGTGTGGTCTAAGTCATTGACTAACGGACAGTTCACAGGTGTGGCAGGGCTCACAGGTGCCTTAAAAGAACCTAAGAACCCCCCCGACCACATACACTCAAAGGGAACCAGAGCCTCTGGGTAGGAACTCTCACGATTGTCTGCTACTACAACCTGGTGGAATATATTGGTTATCACCTACTCTGAGGACATCAGATGACACTTTGCCATAGTCATACCTGCTCCTGTGTCCCTCAGGGCCTACACCCTCTGCCCATTGATGGTGACCCACTGCCTATATGTTAAAGTATTGGAATGGATGTGGGCTTTAGGCGCCATCTGTTTGTCACCCAGGAACACTAGTTTAACTGTAGCTGTTTCCCCCATACTAAATGGGGACGGCTCCTCCCCAAGCATTATACTGGCCAACCCGTGGGACTGTGCTCTCTGGGACCCCCCTTTGAACGGCCAAACTTGATTTTCCAGGTATTCTTGTCTACAAACCAATTTTTCTTGTGGTCGGATTGGGGCAGGGCCCCTTTCCCTTGTGAACCATTTTGGGGGCGTTGAGAGAACTCCTTTTTATTTCTACCACCTCCCCTTTTCTTCTGGTGGGAACCCTACCACCTTTTTGAGAGTCCCCTAAGATGTCTTCTTGGACACCATGGTATTGACTGAGAAATCTGCCTCCTTAACGATCTCCTTGAGGTCAGTAAGTTTACTAGCTTCATATGCGCTGGGAAGCCCTTTCTGTGGGGCAGCTATGCACTTTATAAGTCAGTATAAGATAACATACTATCAATTAGATATTGGTGCGGCTCTATAAAACAGGTACTAAGCATGTGCTCCCTCAGAATTAGGCTGTACAGCCCAGAGCAATCATTCCCCTACTGCCTGTCACGCAACTACTCAGTGCCTTGCTGGATGGGTCCAAGAGATCAATCAAAGACCAGTTTGAAAGTTTCTGGCTATCCCTAAACTTAATGGGATAGTTCTCAGGGGAAAGCCCAAACTTGGAGAGAAGAATAGCTTTCAGGAGAGTGTACCTCATCTGATTCCCCCACCTGTAATGTAAGAAGTGTGTCCATCCTCTCTGGGGCATATGTTTCTACAGACTAGCTCCACAATGCTCTTCTGGGACCCTATGCATCCTGAAAGCCATCTCATAGGCAAAACCATTTTTCTATATTATCCTCACCACATAACTGCGCACTAGGTATTGAGGTATGTGGACCCTCACCTCTTTATAGGGCACTGGACTGCTGCCACCACTGCTGTTGGGTCCGGTTGCTTGCTTCCTTGGATTTCAGTTTTAGCTCCTTATGCTTCCTCTCATGAGTCAGCCCATTCCCTCCAGAGCCAGCTTCTCTTCCATTTTAAGCTTGGCCACCTGCTGCTGGAACGCCCTCTCAGCCCTCCTACCTGCCAAATCCAGGAGACAGACTGCTGGAGAATACACTGCTCCCTCACTTGACAGGGGGCTCTGTTTCTGTAGGCAAGTTGTTCTCCTCCTCAGGGAACTGGAGCTCAGGGCCCATAGCAAGGCCTTTCTGATCAAAGTTGTCATCCTCTTTATCCTTTGTTGTGGTCTGCATTCTCTTTGCTGCCTCATAGGAATAGAGGGCTAGCTGAAGGTCCACCTTTGTGGCCTTCTTTCCTGCATATAGCCCCCGCTCCTTGCAGAGCTTCTACAACTCAGCCTTGCTCAAGTTAGTAATCATGAGCAACACCATCTCTACTGTAAACAAAAAGGAGGATGAAAGCCTTACATTTGGAAATGGGAGAAAAATGGACAATCAAAACTAAGTGTAATTTAAAAAAAGAGGTAAACTCTGGTGATAAATTATTGATCCGGGATTTTACTATTACATTAATCACTGTATGGTACTGAATAAACTAAGTACTGAAGCCCACCGACGAGTACCAATGTGAAACATTGAGTTGTTGGTTGAGGAGGGTGTGAGCCCTTCTCAAGCAACAGCCACAATCCCTGTCAGTGTGAACCACAAAAGTGTTTAACACTCTGGTAGCTTGGCATAATAGCAGTCTGGCTTAACTCAGAGGTAATGTGCGAAGTATTTATGCAGCACACAAACAATAATAAGATGAAAACACAACACAAGAAAAATGCCAGACCAATTTAGAAAAAGAAAGTACGTTTTAATAAACGAAGTTATGGCCAACTGCTTTGGAGTGCGGTTCGGATACACAAAGTAGATTTGGCCCGATCTCTGCTCACCAACTAACTTGGAAGAAAATTCAAGGAAACATGTCGGAGAATGTAAAGTTTTGTGGGTCAAGGCGCCTGGCGGCCTCCGAGAAGGAGGCTTTGAGATCAGGGATCCGCTGGATGAAGTCATGGTGAAGATTTTTACGTTCAGAGTTAGTCTCTTTTTCTAAAGCTGAAATTCTCGAGTGGGATGAAGCTACAGGCTGTAGCTGATGAGGGCACCATGAGGCCAGATACCAGCGCTTAATTTGTGCCTGTGGTTTCCGGTGCTTGGCACCGGCACTTCATTAATTGTCAATACCGGCTCTAGTGAAAGTCCACCACATGGTGGCGCTATCTTTTTTTTACATGAGCACAAAAATCATGTTTCTTAAGTCAATATACATTGAAAATGAATAATACCAGCCTCTCATTTCATTATTATAGCTTTGGGTGGCCTGAAATAGCCTGAATTGTCACACTTGTGAGAGTGTGATGGTTAGGTGTTATTTTGGTTCGGCCTTTGTCAGTGCTGGTCAGGGTTTTGGTGGTGCAGGCTGCAGTGGGCTTCTGGGAAGGGCCCTGGCACTTTTTTTCAAATTAAGTACTGCCAGATACCCCCTTCTGCAAGGAGCAGCTGAACAGGATTTGCTGCTGCAGAGAAAAACACAATGGGAGCTGCCGCAAAGTCAGGCTGATCGGCAATGAACCTTGGGCTGGCAGGTCCTAGTCTCTTTGTAGTTCTCAGGGAACCTTTAGCACCACTTTTAAGGGTCCAGGACTAGTAAGACACCACGTGGAGGGTCAGGACTCACTCAGGCAGGGTCCAGGTGTGGGTTCAAGATGGTTGTATCCTTTTCTATCACTGAAGCTCTGATCAGGGGTAACTCAAAGGGCCAACTAGCCCTTGGAGTCACTCTGGAAGTCCTGGGTTCAAGTAGAAGAGCAAGGCTAAGGAGGGAGGGCAGACATCTGGGGCTTTAGAAGTGTACAGCAGGCCACAGCTGCAGGCAGTCCTCTGAGAGTCCTGCCGCAGAACCAGGAGTTAACTGAAGAGTGGGTCTGAGAGTTCTATTTTTACACTTGGTGCCTCCTTTGAAGTAGGGTAAACTACTGGAGGCTTCTCCTAACAGCAGTGTCTGGAGTTTCCTGCCTACCTGCCCTGGCCCAGCCTGTCTACAGTTTAGTGTGAAGTTCTTTGTATGAGAGCAGGGCACAGCCTTTTGAAGTGCAAGTGGGGCTGTTCCCAGTTCCAGCCCCGCCCCCATATTGCCTGTGCCGGCCCATTCAGGCACACCTAGTCCTTTTATTGTATATAGTGTGTGGCTGTCTGGAAGGAATACACAAAGGCCAACTGCCAACTACACTCAGTCACGTGACCCAGGAACAGGCTGCAGGCACCAAAAGGTTAGGATATGAAAATGCCAATGTTCTAAAAGTGGCAGTTTCAGAATTGTGACTTTTAATCCAACTTCATCATTAAAGAGAGTTTTAAATTACAATTCGTCAGACACCAAAGATTACTTTTTTACTTGCCTACAATCAAACGTTAGCATTTAATAACGAAACCCAGGGGCATATGTACAAGGAGTTAACGTCGCATTAGCGGCACTTTTCCGGCAAAAACGTCTATTATAAAGATTGCCACTGATGTTAACGATAATGACATGCAAGGGAGGTGTTTCTGTGCAAAAACAGACGCTAAACCCACATAGCGATATTTACAAGGGGAGTCCTTAAGTTTGGAGGACCAAAAAAACCGCCTCTGACTGCAGTTAGAGGCAGTTTTTTAAGACCAGAAAATAGCTGGTCTTAAAAATGGAGATAACCTTTAGGGCCTCATTTTAGCAGGTTTTGTTGCTGGACTGTGCTGCAAGCAATGTTGCTGGGCTGCCCTGTGACAAAACTACAGGGCAGGACTGTGCACCATCAATAAGATGGTGTGCATTCCTGGGCCTCACTCATGAAAAGTGTTGCAGCGCTGCGACAAGACAGAGTTGCAACACTTTTCACTACCCCCTTCTTGCGACACCACAGATGCGCTGTATTAACTGGACAGTGCTCCATGACGCAAGTAATGACAGATACGTCTAGAATCCTGACTGCGCTAAAGGCACCCATTGCTGCAGTCGTGTCACAACCATGACGCAAATCCAGCAATGAATGGGGCCAGCCTAAACCTGTGGCACTGCGTCACCCTTATGCCTGCCATCATGCAGGCATAAGGTACTGACGCAGTGCCATTCTTGAGGGGTTCCCGGTTGTCGACACAGTTGGAGATCCATCGGTGGTGGTTGCGCACTGCGGTGTCATCGTCTGTAAGCGTTGGTGGAGTAGTGGTGCTGACGTACTTCAGTGGCCTTGATCCAGCTGCGAGGGGGGAGATGATGGCGGTTATGTACGGTGGGCATGGTGAAGACGTGATGTATACAATGATGTCTGGTCCAGGAGAGTCTGGTGGTGTGGCTGTAGTTGAAGGTCCCGATGGTGGAGGAGACGTGCTCGACCGTGTGTCCTGCTATGTGGCTTTCTGCGGTGACTAGCTGCTTGAGTCTGATGTTGGGGAGCTACCCCAGGAGAGGGTAGTGTTCTGGTCACTGGGGTTGTCCAGGTGGAACTTTAGTTCTCCGAGTAGGATGTCGTCGGTGGATGGGAGAGCCTGGTGTGCAATGAGGTCTACAATGGTATCGGAGAACGGGTGTCCATGGACCGGGGAGCCTGCAGATGAGGGTGCCGCAGAGGATGGCGTTGGGGTTGGTTTGGATCTTGAAGTTGAGGTGTTCCATGGTCACCGTTGGGTCATTAGAGTGCATGGTCAGTCGGAGTGTGCTTCTGTAGGTGATGGCAATGCCTCCTCCTGGACAGTCGGGGTGGTCCTTGCAGGTGATTTAGTAGCCGTCAGTGATGGCAATGTCCGGTCTGGAGCAGATGTTGGTCCTGGCAGACGATGGGGTGTCCAGGGTTGATGGCCAGGAAGGTGCTGGTGCCGTTGGAATGGAGTGTCCGAGAGGAAGGGTCCTTGGTGCTGAGCATGGTCCAGGGGCAGACGGACGCAGACGGGCTTGCCTATGGCTTGCCTTTGGCATGGGAGACGTCCATTACAACGCAGGCATTACATTGTAATGCCTTTAGAATGCAAATCCAACAACGCAGGTGCCTTTACATCGCATTCCATTACAACACATTGTGAGGTCAGTAATGGGGTATTTTCAATTTTTAGGGTGGGTATGGGTTTCAGGTGTCGGGGATGAATTGTGGGGTGTATTATGGGGTATAATTTGAAATTTAGGGTGTGTTTTGGGGTCAATCATGAAAATTGGGGTGTGCATTTGGGTCAAGTATGATTTTTTATGGTCAGTTTTGGGGGCTCAAAGATGTATTTTAGGGTTCAGGGTTTGCTTTGGGGTGCAAGGGTTAGTCTTAGGGTTGCACTCACAGAAGTGGGAATTGTAATGTTTACATCTCTGCAATCCAACACCTTCCCTAGTGTTGCAATATGCCTAGTATTGGTATGCATTGTAATGGAATGCAATATAATGGTATGTGTCGTAAGTCCATATATACCTTTGGCACACCAGCACAGCGGCCGCCGTTGAGAAGTGCTGCGGGGGGGGGGGGGGGGGACTGGAAAGCTGGGAGGTGGGAAACGCCGGAAAGAACGCTGAATGGGGCGTGGACGTGGGGGTGGGTGTGTGAGCCGTTGTTGTAAATATTTAGATGAGTCTTACCTCGAGGCCGGGTCCTGTGTCTTCGTTGCTCCTACTCTCCTGAGTCTGCTTCCAGGGAAAGGAAGTAGGCAGCCAGGCTCACTCCCCTAAGCCAATCACAATGCAGCAATGCGGCATTGGAATTGGTCATTGGCTCCGGGACGAGGCGTTCAGCCAGGGGCTGGAGGTGTGGGAATGTTCTCCATGCAGGCTGTAAACCAGCCTGCATTGTGAACAGGACAGTGTGCATGACTGCTTTGTGCTGCCTGAGCGGGCCGACCACCCAGTCACTGCGCACTTGAGTGGGCATGCCACTCCGCCCCTTCCCTGCTCTGTGAGTGGCGCAGCCCTAACCACCCTCCTTCCCGCAAAGGAAACATGGCACGATAACATCCGGAAGTTATTATCATGTGATGATTGTTCCTCTTCTTACACTGCTTGAAATCAGTGGGGTGACGCTCTTCCGCCATAGTGGATGAGCCGACACTGGTGGTGCGTCATCTACAGGTGCTAGGTCTGGGCGACTCGACCCCCGGTCCTTCTCTGCTACGTGTCCCACCTTCTCCTTACCTGGACATTGACACCGTGGTGCAATCCGCTAAAGTCTCTCCAAATTTGTGACTCAGCCAGCCGGATCCTCAGCCAGGTGGGATTTCACAAGCGTGGGTACAGTAGTCGCCGATGGTGAACCTCCCGATGCAGGTGATGCAGCAGGGTCCCCTTAGGCGTGAACTTGCAGAGCTCCTGCAACACATGTTTGGCGCAGCTCAGGGGCCTCACCCTCCTCAGTGTCTGGCCAGTACAACCTCATCCGGCCTGTGATGCAGAGAGGTGCCGCCCAGTGTTGGTAATCCTCTCTGTGCACCCCGGTGTAGTGGTGGATCATAGTATGCGATGCAGACCACCCTACGGTGGTGCCCAGGAGCGCCTCTGCCATTCACAGCTTCAAGGGACGCAAGGCAGTCTTCTCACACAGGTCAGCAATGTGTCTTCATGCGACTAGCAAGACTTCACCACCAGGTACTTGCGATCGCCGTGCCTCAATGTCTACCGCCATGGCTCATTGACTCCACAGCTCCTCTGCATCCCACTCCAGGCTACAGAGGCAGGTCCAGCGATGCATTCAAGCTTCAGACGCAGGTCCAGCAAGGCATCCAGGCTACAGATGCAGGTTCAGCAAGGCATCCAGGCTCCAGATGCAGGTCCAGCGAGGCATCCAGGCTCCAGGTGCAGGCCCAGCGAGACATGCAGGCTTCAGACACTGGTCCAGTGAGGCATCCAGGCTCCAGACACAGGTCCAGCAAGGCATCCAGGCTCCAGATGCAGGTCCAGTGAGGCATCCAGGCTCTCATCCTGGTCATCCTGGATGTTGGGTGGCTTGAGGGGGTTGTTGATGTGTGCTGCACTTGACCCTGGCTGCTCCATTCTACATTTCATTGTTTTTTTGCCTATTTTCTATTGGAGGTTGACTGATAGGCTATTTTTTCCATTAGAGGCAAAAAAAACTCACAGGAGGCTGACTACAGTGCGTTTTTTTGCAGCTAATGGGCCTATTGCTGGTTTTCGCCCGCTAACGCCGGAATTCCTATCGCCATAACACTAATGTTAGCAGCAGTTTTCACCGCTGATCCCTGAAGCTATCGCCATGTAGCGACGTCTTGTGCATACGTAGCTAACAAGGCAATAGTTTTCAGCGGTACACAGCGGTAAGAAAACTGCCACTAACTAGCGTTAGCTGTAGTTTTCGCCAGTCCTTCTACATATGCCCCCCACTGTTATCCTATGGAAGAGGTAGGCCTCATAGTAGTAAAAAATGTATTTGTGAGTTTTTCAGTTCCAGGACATGTAAAACTTAAAAGTACTATTTAATTACAATGCGCCCTGCCTTATGTACTGTCAAGGGTCTACTTTAGGGGTGACTTATAGGATTTAAAAATAGGAATTTAAGGCCTGGAAAATGGTAATTTTGTCAAGTTGAATTGGCAGTTTAAGACAGCATATAGAATGTAATGGCAGAACTGGGACCTGTTTTAAGGGGCTACTTAAGTAGGTGGCACAAATAGGGTGCCGAGGCCCCTAGTAGCATTTATTTTACCTTCCCTGCCTAGAAGGAATGCCACTTTACTAGGGTCTTACAAGTAAATTAAATATGCCAATGGGGTATATGCCAACTTTATCATGTTTTAGGAAGCGAGCATAAGCACTTTAGCACGGTAAGCAGCCATTTCTACGAGTTTTTTACTTTGCGATACCATTACAACGCATTCATTCCTACGCATGCATTGTACATCATGAAGTCATAACTACGCATTTGTTTTAGAACGCATGGTCATTTACCATGCATGCCTTTACAACGAATTTCATTGTAAAGGTATGCATAGCAAATGACCATGCATTCTAAAAAAATTTCGACGATCCACGTCGTCGTAAGGAAACAGAGGCTGTTTTCCTCAAAACTACGTGTACCGCCCCTTTGAGACGACATGATGCAGGAACCAGGAGGAGAGAGGAACCACAAGGAGATAGAGGTAAGGGGGATTGGGCATGGGGTGGGGGTTATATTTTTAGGGTTATGGGGGTCCTGCTGGGGGTAGTGTTCTAGGCTTTAGGGTAGTGTAGTGGTGTTTGTGTAGCGTAGGGGGTCGTGCTGGGGGTAGTGTTTTAGGGTTTAGGGTAGTGGTGTTTGTGTAGTGTAGGGGCTCGTGCTGGGGGTAGTGTTTTAGGAGTTAGGGTAGTGTAGTGTACGGGGGCGTGCTGGGGGTAGTGTTTTAGGGTTTAGGGTAGTGTAGGGGGTCATGCTGGGTAGTGGTTTAGTGTAGGGACAGGACTGGGGGTCGGGCGGTTTGTGCTGGGGTAGTGTTTTAGGGTTTAGGGTAGTGAAGTAGTGTTTATGTAGTGTAGGGGGTCGTGCTGGGGTAGTGCTTTAGGGTTTAGTGTAGTGGTGTGTGTGTAGTGTAGGGGGTCGTGCTGGGGGTAGAGTTTTAGGGTTTAGAGTAGTGTAGTGGTGTTTGTGTAGTGTAGGGTAGTGTTTTAGGATTTAGGGTAGTGTAGGGGGTCGTGATGGGTAGTGTTTGTAAGGACAGGACTGGGGGTCGGGGGGGTCGTGCCGGGGGTAGTGTTTTAGGGTTTAGGGTAGTGTTGTGGTGTTTGTGAAGTGTAGGGGGTCGTGCTGGGGGTAGTGTTTTAGGGTTTAGGGTAGTGTTGTGGTGTATGTGTAGTGTAGAGTAGTGTTTTAGGGTTTAGGGTAGTGTAGGGGGGTCGTGATGGGTAGTGTAAATGTAGTGAGATGACTGCACTTACCTTAGAAACTTTTACCACGACTATACCTTTACCACGCATGTTTTTGCGATGTAATGGCATGCGTGGTACAGGCATAGTCGGGGTAAAAGTTTGCGTTGTAATGGTATCTCGCTTTAATTGACAACGCGTACTAACACCCTTGTTGTAATAGTATGGGTTGTATTGGTACGCGTTGTAACGACTGCTATTCCTTTAGCACTGGTTATCAGGGGTAAAGTGCACAGATTCCTAAGGCCAACAAAAACAAATTCAGAAAAATAGGAGAGGTGAAGGCAAAAGATTTGGCGGAAGACCATCCTAAGACTGACAGGCCCAACACAACCCACAAATAAATGCAATGGTATTGACTTCTTCATCAGTGAAAAAGACAGAAGAAAACTGGCTGCATTAAAAAAAAAAGATCTGCTTTATTGAAAAAGCAGTTACAAACATGGTGGTCTGCTGACCCCAGCAGGCCACCATCCCTGGGAGTGCTAGCCATTCCCAATGGGGTCTCAAATTGCGCTTGCCTTATCAATATTGATGAGACATGCAATTTGCGACCCCATAGGGAATCGCAAACAGTGTCTGAGACACTGTTGTACATTGCATTTTGTGATTTGCAAACCGAGGCAATTTGTGAGTCGCAAAATGCAATCGTCGTACATCCGGCCCATGATTAATAATGATCAAAACAGCTTTGTGCCTGGCCACAGCACGCATGATCTTAGGAGGCTTAATAACACTCTTGTGTGTTCTGAGGTCATAGAGGAATGTCAAACGCTGCCCTTCCTAGATTTTGAAAAGGCATTTGACTCCATTCATGGCCCTTCATGATGTCCTTGCTCAAATGTATGAACATAGGCTCCCTTTTTCAGAGATATGTGCAAATCCTATATAAGGATCTTAGGCACGGGTGAGAGTAAACAGAGTCATGTGCTCACCCTATTTGATTGAATGTAGTACCAGGCAGCTGCACAATTACAAAGGTTCCACTGGGCAACTAATAGGGAGGACAGGACATGGCTTTATGCCAGCAATGTCCTCCTTTTGTCTGTAAACAATTGACTACTATATATAGACTGACATAAATGTTGGGAATATTTGGCGATGCATTGGGTCTGAGTATCAATAGCCCCAAATCTATCTAAGTAGCAGGGGAGGCTCCTCCATTAGGGCGGAGGAGCGTCACCCCACTGCTTTCTTGCAGTGCAAGAAGCAGAAACATAAAATGGTATTTTAAATACCATTTTATGTTTCTGCTTCTCTCGCTGCGAGAAAGCAGAAGGGCATGCATGGTTGGCGGCTAACAGGTCGGGAGGAGTGGCTTCGCCAATGCTGTGGACCCTGACTGTTCGGTCGGCCCTCTGGGGCCTACCAAATCAGTCATGCACACTCTGCATTTTCCCTATGTAGGCTGCATGCAGGTTACATACAGAAAATGGCCTCCCCATAGGCGCTGTCCCCACCAATCACAATACTACCATTGAAGTGTTGTAATTGGCTTAGGGGAGGGAGGCTGCCTGCTTCCTGCAGGAAAACACAGGACCCGGCCAGGAGCAGGGGTGGGGCAGGACACGGTAAGGTAAATTTTATTTTTAGTTTTAAATACCCCCCCCCCCCGCGCGAACCCCCACATGACCATCCCACCCACCCCCTACCTGTAAGTCATGCGAGCCGCGACTGCTAAGTAGAGATCTCAGGAGATCAAGCCCACATCGATATTCCTCACAACCTTCAGAGGACCACTGGTCCCTTTAAATACCTTTGTTATGCACATCTCTGCAAGCATACAGAGGGCCTGGGATCTAAACATTATGCCTCTAATTCACAGTGTGACACATGACATGGAAACATGATGCACCGTCCTTCTTAACATCGCTGGCATAGCCAATTTATTTAAGAAGGTTTCTCTTCTCCATTAGCTCTGTATTCTTCAAAACTTCCCCTATAAACTCCTGATTTCCTTTTTAAGTTCCCTGTAGTCAGATATCTCAGGGTTCCTCTGGGTGTGTGGACAGAAGCGTATTGCACAGTGTGTGCTTTGTCCCCCTACAATGGAGACCTTGCTGTGGCAGATATTCACCTGTAATATTGGGCAAGCCAGCTACTTCCTATTAACAAATGGTCACATACATGTAGTGAAGACCCAAGTGTCGAACTGGAACGACATTGCCCAAAAAATACAGTACACTCTTCCCACTGAACGGCAGCTTCCAATGACAAGAACTACCCCCAGCCTCAGCAATTTAACTACAATGTTGGTACCAGGCGTTGCTATGGATTAAATGGGTACAAAAGGGGGTGGTGATGGACGGAGCATCAGAACCAATCAAACACTCACACCCAGTCAACAGATCTGGGTTTGATCCATCACTGTTCTTTAGCCCACTCTGCCACCCCAGTTCAGACATGGCCATATGCAAATCAGTCTGACCCTGTGCCTCATGGGAATAGTTCATCCCGAACTGCCAAGCCATGCCTTCCCTGGACCAGAAACAAGCTTCCTAGGACCGGTTTCTGGTATTTCAGCCGTCTTCAGCCAGGCTTGCTTGAATCCAGTGGCAAAATGAGCAAGGGACTCACGTCTGAGCATACCCTGCCAACTTATTTTATACAAACAAGGGAACCCGAAAAATGGCTAAGGATCACGGGTATCAATTATATATGTAGAAAACAATGGTCCTGAGCAGACACTAAATTTTACATAAAATTAAATATAGACCACAATGGGTTACTATACACATCCGATGTCCAGCCGTACAGGGGATTTTTATTTTTCAGATACTAAAGGATATGGTCAAGGATAATGAAAACACTACATTTATCGTGGGGCACAATCCTGCACCCTACAGCATGGGGAACGTGCGGGGGGAAAAAAGGAATAACAATGCAGACAGTTTAGGACAAACAACAGTTACAGGCAAAGACTGAGAGCCGTTGCAACTTGCAGGCATAAATTAAGTTGTAGCAAGTTTGACAAAATAGAGACCACAACGAGTAAGCACAATGGATATTTGTGGCACTATTTTTAAAAAGTCGACGTTTCGATCCCAAGCTCATTGATTAACGGGATCATCTTCAGGACTAAATTTATAACATTTGCCTGGTTTTTAACGCCTGTCAGAGTAAAGAAAACAAAGAAAATAGCTTGTGTGAACAAGGGAAAACTTAGAACATATTAAGATTACTCGAAAGTTATAGCATGTCAGAAGGTCAAGGTTATCAATTGTGCACATGGAGTTGTGGTTAAAACGATCGTGCTCGGGCCTATTCCGGTCAAGTGAGTGGGGATTTGTTTGTGAGTGTGCTATGACAAGCAGGATTTAATGGGGGAATGATGAATGACTGGAGGTGTTTGGAAGTTTAAGGCATCGGCGGGCTACCTAGTTTCTACGTAAAAATGGTTTAAAAACTAGAACCACGTGAGTTATTAAAGGTGTGTGAATGTGCATTCCGATCGTGAGCGGCATGGGGGACAGTCGTATTTATTAAAAAATAAGAACCGGTATTGGGACGACGTGAAGTTATGAGAAACACGTAACCGGGGGTGTTAACCATTACGGAATGGCGCGTGACTCAGTGAGAAAAGTAAGTGTAACATGTATGCTTACCCCAATTGAGGACATAGGGGTATCACATATGGCAGGTCAGAGTGGAAACTGACAATGAAGAACAGCGTTGTTGCTTTTGGTTTGGTCGCTGTGAAAAAAGTTACATTGCGGTTGGATTTGGTGTGTCATAATCGATGTGGGGTTGGGATGTAAATGAGTCTAGGGCACATACCTTGCAGTTAAGGTTTCTATAAAACTTAGTGGGCGCTGGAGCGTGCTGCTCCTTGCCTGGATCGGCTGTTGGGTAGTTAGACTGTGGTGCAGATGGGCCACATTTCAATGCGCCAAGGTATTGCTTCAATATACTAATATGTTACAGTCCAAGCTTGAAGGAATTGAAAATAAGGGGAGGTTTTAGTCAAAGGCTGCCTAAGTGAGGAAAAATCCTTAAAACAGTCAATTACATTGGGGTGAGGGGTTGTCTTACCTGTGGAGAGATACAGCAATGGAGATCTCTGTCCTCAGCAACAATGTGCTGTGTAGTAACCGGCTCAATGGCAGGCACTGGGCGCTAGTGCTTAGTGCTCTCATTTATCTCATCGGATAGTAGGTACAAACGAGAGCCCTTTCTTAAGCAAGGAAAGTTCAGACTCTGTTCTGACAATTGTTTAGGCAGAGGCCAAGTAGACACACCACAACGAGGGAAAGCGAAGAAAACACAACGGTGGTACAACCCACCAGGGGAACGCAAAACACGCAACAACTATTACAAATGGTAGAGTCCCCCATCGATACCACAGCAATGACGGATGTCATTCCTATTTTCAACTTGTCCAAACAAATATTAACAGAGTCTGAACTTTCCTTGCTTAAGAAAGGGCTCTCGTTTGTACCTACTATCCGTCCCAACTTTATGGAGCTACAAACGGAACTCCTCAGATTTTTTAGACGGATCTGCCTTAAAGCCTTTTTTCAACTCCACCTATCCCCTACCAACACTGCTAATACCCCTTTCCGTCCCCCATCTACATTTTCACCCACTGCTAGTATGTTACCAGTGGAGATTCTGACTTTTGAGAAGTTAGTACTTAAAGATCTGGCCAATCTGGAGAGCAAAAAAAGATTTATACCTTATAACATTACTCTCCAAGAGAAACAAGCGATTAATACTCTCAAAACCAATGAAACCCTGGTGATAAAGAGTGCCGACAAAGGTGGCGGCATAGTGCTCCAGGAGAGAGACACTTACACAACAGAAATCCTACGCCTATTGGGCAATACTGAACACTACCACAGACTTCCAGGCAACCCTACCAAGGAAATTCAGGCCCTTATCTTGAAACTTACAACTGAAGCTGTCAGTCAGGGCTTTTTAAGCAAAAAAGAATTCATTTTCTTAAATGTGAAATCACCACGCACAGCGGTCATCTATACCCTTCCCAAAGTCCACAAAAATTCTACCAACCCTCCTGGACGCCCGATTGTGTCAGCCTGCGGCTCAATCCTTGAGCCTCTTGGTTCTTACGTAGATTTCTTTATCAAAGAATTTGTACCTGTCACTGCCTGCTATGTGAGAGATAGCATGGCTATGATAACCCTTATCGAACACCATCCATTCGACCCCACATCAGATACACTATGCACCATGGACGTAGAGTCCCTGTATACCAACATTCCCCAGACAGCGGCTCTATTGGTAATACAAAAAACACTTGACTCCCGCCCCCATACTGTTCCAACACTATTCATTTTACAACTGTTAGAAATCTGTTTGACAAGAAATTTTTTCACTTTTGATAACCTGTATTACCAACAAATCAAAGGGACTTCTATGGGCCCAATTTTTGCCCCCAACTTAGCGATTCTGTTCATGGACCAATTGGAGATAGGTTCCATTCTCACTGACACAAATCCATTCCTCCCAGGCATTTGCCTATGGCGAAGATATATTGACGACATTTTTATCATTTGGAGACATGATATCAGTGCACTACAACAATTCCTTCATTGGTAAAAATAACAACTGCTCAGGCCTATTGTTTACGATCTCCACTGATAAATCTGCCATTGCCTTTCTTGACCTGACAATCTTCCACTCTGAAGGCGAATTGCTCACACGCCTGTACAGAAAACCCACTGAGCGGAACACGCTGCTCAGTTACGGAAGTAACCACCCCAGGGCCCTGAGGGATTCACTTCCATATTCTCAATTTCTGAGAATCAGGCGCAACTGCTCTTCCAAAGCAGACTACTTCAGAGAGGCAACCACTCTCTCTTCTAAACTGAAAGATCGTGGTTACCCCAAGAGGATAGTAAAAAATGCATCCAAAAGGGCATGGTACTGCCCTCGTGATGTACTTCTGACTCCCAAACCCAAACGTGAACTGGAAAGAATAGCCTGCGTCACTACCTTTTCACCAGTATCCAACCAAATAAGAAAGTCTATAATTCAGCACTGGCCAGTCATTAATGCAGGTAGTCTTAGCATTGAAAGACCGCTATTCGCTTTCCGTAAAAGCAGAAATTTGAAAGATCACTTGGTAAGAGCAGCTCTTCCCACCACTGTCCCCCATGTAACACTTGATTCTTTTTGGGGTCTTTCTCCTATCCTAGGACATTTCAAATGTGGTGGTTGTAATGTTTGTGATTTTACGATTGAAGGCAAAAGTTTCACTGCCAATAACATTACAGTTAATTCGAATGCCTTCTCTAATTGCAATACCTGCAATGTTATCTATTTAATACATTGTCCTTGCATGAAACTGTACATTGGCCAAACTACACAAAAAGTAAAGACAAGAATTGGACAGCACAGAAGTCGTATCAGGTGTAACACACCCAACGCACCACTGGTGGAACATTTCACGGATGCCAAACACAACGAAGATGACGTCCGCTGGACGATTCTGAAGATACTCAAATTGCCACAGAGAGGAGGCAACATGACCCATTTGTTAAACCGTGAAGAACTAAAATCAATAATCCTTTTTGATACAATCAAAAATGGCCTGAATAGGAATGAGGACTGGACTACCCTCTTATGAATTGACTAATACCATACTGCAACACCTTGGATTTTAATTGGTTGTTCTGGCTGATCTCTTGAGAAAATTCTTAACCTTGACTTGTACCTGTATATGCCACAAACTGTGACTTTCAACTGTATATACCACATTCGTCAGTACATGTTCAAATTTTACTTCCAATTGTGCAGGCCATTATCCCAAGCATGTTCTGTAAATAACTGTAATAAGTTAATGCGTAAATTACTCCTTTTTTGTCACACATTGACACTTACGCACGCCCTTGCATTGCACTTCACACTAACCGCACTTGGTTTTTCACTCACCCAAGATGGCCACCGCTGTTACACACAGCTATCACCCATCCATAGTCCTTCCTCCCTTTTGGCACCCCTCTGAGGTCCTTCAGTGGTTTCCCGCTCTATTTAAATGAGAGCACTAAGCACCAGCGCCCAGTGCCTGCCATTGAGCCGGTTACTACACAGCACATTGTTGCTGAGGACAGAGATCTCCATTGCTGTATCTCTCCACAGGTAAGACAACCCCTCACCCCGATGTAATTGACTGTTTTAAGGATTTTTCCTCACTTAGGCAGCCTTTGACTAAAACCTCCCCTTATTTTCAATTCTTTCAAGCTTGGACTGTAACATATTAGTATATTGAAGCAATACCTTGGCGCATTGAAATGTGGCCCATCTGCACCACAGTCTAACTACCCAACAGCCGATCCAGGCAAGGAGCAGTACGCTCCAGCGCCCACTAAGTTGTATAGAAACCTTAACTGCAAGGTATGTGCCCTAGACTCATTTACATCCCAACCCCACATCGATTATGACACACCAAATCCAACCGCAATGTAACTTTTTTCACAGCGACCAAACCAAAAGCAACAACGCTGTTCTTCATTGTCAGTTTCCACTCTGACCTGCCATATGTGATACCCCTATGTCCTCAATTGGGGTAAGCATACATGTTACACTTACTTTTCTCACTGAGTCACGCGCCATTCCGTAATGGTTAACACCCCCGGTTACGTGTTTCTCATAACTTCACGTCCTCCCAATACCGGTTCTTATTTTTTAATAAATACGACTGTCCCCCATGCCGCTCACGATCGGAATGCACATTCACACACCTTTAATAACTCACGTGGTTCTAGTTTTTAAACCATTTTTACGTAGAAACTAGGTAGCCCGCCGATGCCTTAAACTTCCAAACACCTCCAGTCATTCATCATTCCCCCATTGAATGTCACTTATTAAATCCTGCTTGTCATAGCACACTCACAAACAAATCCCCACTCACTTGACCGGAATAGGCCCGAGCACGATCGTTTTAACCACAACTCCATGTGCACAATTGATAACCTTGACCTTCTGACATGCTATAACTTTCGAGTAATGTTAATATGTTCTAAGTTTTCCCTTGTTCACACAAGCTATTTTCTTTGTTTTCTTTACTCTGACAGGCGTTAAAAACCAGGCAAATGTTATAAATTTAGTCCTGAAGATGATCCCGTTAATCAATGAGCTTGGGATCGAAACGTCGACTTTTTAAAAATAGTGCCACAAATATCCATTGTGCTTACTCGTTGTGGTCTCTATTTTGTCAAACTTGCTACAACTTCATTTATGCCTGCAAGTTGCAACGGCTCTCAGTCTTTGCCTGTAACTGTTATTTGTCCTAAACTGTCTGCATTGTTATTCCTTTTATCCCCCCCGCACGTTCCCCATGCTGTAGGGTGCAAGATTGTGCCCCACGATAAATGTAGTGTTTTCATTATCCTTGACCATATCCTTTAGTATCTGAAAAATAAAAATCCCCTGTCCGGCTGGACATCGGATGTGTATAGTAACCCATTGTGGTCTATATTTAATTTTATGTAAAATTTAGTGTCTGCTCAGGACCATTGTTTTCTACATATATAACTGCTAACTTATGGCGAACAAAGCGGTACAAAAGGGAGTGATGATGGACGGAGCATCAGAACCAATCAAACACTCACACCCAGTCAACAGATCTGGGTTTGATCCATCACCGTTCTTTAGCCCACGCTGCCACCCCAGTTCAGACATGGCCATATGCAAATCAGTCTGACCCTGTGCCTCATGGGAACAGTCCAGCCCGAACTGCCAAGCCATGCCTTCCCTGGACCAGAAACAAGCTTCCTAGGACCGGTTTCTGGCATTTCAGCCGTCTTCAGCCAGGCTTGCTTGAATCCAGTGGCAAAGTGAGCAAGGGACTCACGTCTGAGCATACCCTGCCAGCTTATGGCAAACAAAGCGGTACAAAAGGGGGTGGTGATGAACGGAGCATCAGAACCAATCAAACACTCACACCCAGTCAACAGATCTGGGTTTGATCCATCACCGTTCTTTAGCCCACTCTGCCACCACAGTTCAGACATGGCCATATGCAAATCAGTCTGACCCTGTGCCTCATGGGAACAGTCCAGCCCGAACTGCCAAGCTATGCCTTCCCTGGACCAGAAACAAGCTTCCTAGGACCGGTTTCTGGCATTTCAGCAGTCTTCAGCCAGGCTTGCTTGAATCCAGTGGCAAAGTGAGCAAGGGACTCACGTCTGAGCATACCCTGCCAACTTATGGCGAACAAAGAGGTACAAAAGGGGGTGGTGATGGACGGAGCATCAGAACCAATCAAACACTCACACCCAGTCAACAGATCTGGGTTTGATCCATCACCGTTCTTTAGCCCACTCTGCCACCCCAGTTCAGACATGGCCATATGCAAATGAGTCTGACCCTGTGCCTCATGGGAACACTCCAGCCCGAACTGCCAAGCCATGCCTTCCCTGGACCAGAAACAAGCTTCCTAGGACCGGTTTCTGGCATTTCAGCCGTCTTCAGCCAGGCTTGCTTGAATCCAGTGGCAAAGTGAGCAAGGGACTCACGTCTGAGCATAGCCTGCCAACTTATGGCGAACAAAGCGGTACAAAAGGAGGTGGTGATGGACGGAGCATCAGAACCAATCAAACACTCACACGCAGTCAACAGATCTGGATTTGATCCATCACCGTTCTTTAACCCACTCTGCCACCCCAGTTCAGACATGGCCATATGCAAATCAGTCTTACCCTGTGCCTCATGGGAACAGTCCAGCCCGAACTGCCAAGCCATGCCTTCCCTGGACCAGAAACAAGCTTCCTAGGACCGGTTTCTGGCATTTCAGCCGTCTTCAGCCAGGCTTGCTTGAATCCAGTGGCAAAGTGAGCAAGGGACTCACGTCTGAGCATACCCTGCCAACTTATGGCGAACAAAGCGGTACAAAAGGGGGTGGTGATGGACGGAGCATCAGAACCAATCAAACAATCACACCCAGTCAACAGATCTGGGTTTGATCCATCACCGTTCTTTAGCCCACTCTGCCACCCCAGTTCAGACATGGCCATATGCAAATCAGTCTGACCCTGTGCCTCATGGGAAAAGTCCAGCCCGAACTGCCAAGCCATGCTTTCCCTGGACCAGATACAAGCTGCCTAGGACCGGTTTCTGGCATTTCAGCCGTCTTCAGCCAGGTTTGCTTAAATCCAGTGGCAAAGCGAGCAAGGGACTCACGTCTGAGCATACCCTGCCAACTTATGGCGAACAAAGCAGTACAAAAGGGGGTGGTGATGGGCGGAGTATCAGAACCAATCAAACACTCACACCCAGTCAACAGTTCTGGGTTTGATCCATCACCGTTCTTTAGCCCACTCTGCCACCCCAGTTCAGACATGGCCATATGCAAATCAGTCTGACCCTGTGCCTCATGGGAACAGTCCAGCCCGAACTGCCAAGCCATGCCTTCCCTGGACCAGAAACAAGCTTCCTAGGACCGGTTTCTGGCATTTCAGCCGTCTTCAGCCAGGCTTGCTTGAATCCAGTGGCAAAGTGAGCAAGGAACTCACGTCTGAGCATACCCTGCCAACTTATGGCGAACAAAGCAGTAGAAAAGGGGGTGGTGATGGACGGAGCATCAGAACCAATCAAACACTCACACCCAGTCAACAGATCTGGGTTTGATCCATCGCCGTTCTTTAGCCCACTCTGCCACCCCAGTTCAGACATGGCCATATGCAAATCAGTTTGACCCTGTGCCTCATGGGAAAAGTCCAGCCCGAACTGCCAAGCCATGCTTTCCCTGGACCAGATACAAGCTGCCTAGGACCGGTTTCTGGCATTCCAGCCGTCTTCAGCCAGGTTTGCTTAAATCCAGTGGCAAAGCGAGCAAGGGACTCACGTCTGAGCATACCCTGCCAACTTATGGCGAACAAAGCAGTACAAAAGGGGGTGGTGATGGGCGGAGTATCAGAACCAATCAAACACTCACAACCAGTCAACAGATCTGGGTTTGATCCATCACCGTTCTTTAGCCCACTCTGCCACCCCAGTTCAGACATGGCCATATGCAAATCAGTCTGACCCTGTGCCTCATGGGAACAGTCCAGCCCGAACTGCCAAGCCTTGCCTTCACTAAAGAACGGTGATGGATCAAACCCAGATCTGTTGACTGGGTGTGAGTGTTTGATTGGTTCTGATACTCCGCCCATCACCACCCCCTTTTGTACTGCTTTGTTCACCATAAGTTGGCAGGGTATGCTCAGACGTGAGTCCCTTGCTCGCTTTGCCACTGGATTTAGCAAACCTGGCTGAAGACGGCTGAAATGCCAGAAACCGGTCCTAGGCAGCTTGTATCTGGTCCAGGGAAAGCATGGCTTGGCAGTTCGGGCTGGACTTTTCCCATGAGGCACAGGGTCAGACTGATTTGCATATGGCCATGTCTGAACTGGGGTGGCAGAGTGGGCTAAAGAACGGCGATGGATCAAACCCAGATCTGTTGACTGGGTGTGAGTGTTTGATTGGTTCTGATGCTCCGCCCATCACCACCCCCTTTTCTACTGCTTTGTTCGCCATAAGTTGGCAGGGTATGCTCAGACGTGAGTTCCTTGCTCACTATGCCACTGGATTCAAGCAAGCCTGGCTGAAGACAGCTGAAATGCCAGAAACCGGTCCTAGGAAGCTTGTTTCTGGTCCAGGGAAGGCATGGCTTGGCAGTTCGGGCTGGACTGTTCCCATGAGGCACAGGGTCAGACTGATTTGCATATGGCCATGTCTGAACTGGGGTGGCAGAGTGGGCTAAAGAACGGTGATGGATCAAACCCAGATCTGTTGACTGGGTGTGAGTGTTTGATTGGTTCTGATACTCCGCCCATCACCACCCCCTTTTGTACCGCTTTGTTCGCCATAAGTTGGCAGGGTATGCTCAGACGTGAGTCCCTTGCTCGCTTTGCCACTGGATTTAAGCAAACCTGGCTGAAGACGGCTGAAATGCCAGAAACCGGTCCTAGGCAGCTTGTATCTGGTCCAGGGAAAGCATGGCTTGGCAGTTCGGGCTGGACTTTTCCCATGAGGCACAGGGTCAGACTGATTTGCATATGGCCATGTCTGAACTGGGGTGGCAGAGTGGGCTAAAGAACAGCGATGGATCAAACCCAGATCTGTTGACTGGGTGTGAGTGTTTGATTGGTTCTGATGCTCCGTCCATCACCACCCCCTTTTCTACTGCTTTGTTCGCCATAAGTTGGCAGGGTATGCTCAGACGTGAGTCCCTTGCTCACTTTGCCACTGGATTTAAGCAAACCTGGCTGAAGACGGCTGAATTGCCAGAAACCGGTCCTAGGCAGCTTGTATCTGGTCCAGGGAAGGCATGGCTTGGCAGTTCGGGCTGGACTGTTCCCATGAGGCACAGGGTCAGACTGATTTGCATATGGCCATGTCTGAACTGGGGTGGCAGAGTGGGCTAAAGAACGGTGATGGATCAAACCCAGATCTGTTGACTGGGTGTGAGTGTTTGATTGGTTCTGATGCTCCGTCCATCACCACCCCCTTTTGTACTGCTTTGTTCGCCATAAGTTGGCACGGTATGCTCAGACGTGAGTCCCTTGCTCACTTTGCCACTGGATTTAAGTAAACCTGGCTGAAGACGGCTGAAATGCCAGAAACCGGTCCTAGGCAGCTTGTATCTGGTCCAGGGAAGGCATGGCTTGGCAGTTTGGGCTGGACTGTTCCATGAGGCACAGGGTCAGACTGATTTGCATATGGCCATGTCTGAACTGGGGTGGCAGAGTGGGCTAAAGAACGGTGATGGATCAAACCCAGATCTGTTGACTGGGTTTGAGTGTTTGATTGGTTCTGATGATCCGTCCATCACCACCCCCTTTTGTACTGCTTTGTTCGCCATAAGTTGGCAGGGTATGCTCAGACGTGAGTCCCTTGCTCACTTTGCCACTGGATTTAAGCAAACCTGGCTGAAGACGGCTGAAATGCCAGAAACCGGTCCTAGGCAGCTTGTATCTGGTCCAGGGAAGGCATGGTTTGGCAGTTCGGGCTGGACTGTTCCCATGAGGCACAGGGTCAGACTGATTTGCATATGGCCATGTCTGAACTGGGGTGGCAGAGTGGGCTAAAGAACGGTGATGGATCAAACCTAGATCTGTTGACTGGGTGTGAGTGTTTGATTGGTTCTGATGCTCCGTCCATCACCACCCCCTTTTGTATTGCTTTGTTCGCCATAAGTTGGCAGGGTATGCTCAGACATGAGTCCCTTGCTCACTTTGCCACTGGATTTAAGCAAACCTGGCTGAAGACGGCTGAAATGCCAGAAACCGGTCCTAGGCAGCTTGTATCTGGTCCAGGGAAGGCATGGCTTGGCAGTTCGGGCTGGACTGTTCCCATGAGGCACAGAGTCAGACTGATTTGCATATGGCCATGTCTGAACTGGGGTGGCAGAGAGGGCTAAAGAACGGTGATGGATCAAACCCAGATCTGTTGACTGGGTGTGAGTGTTTGATTGGTTCTGATGCTCCGTCCATCACCACCCCCTTTTGTATGGATTAAATGGGTAACAGTTCTGACAGTAGAAACACAGCTGTGGCATAGTACCTGTGGGAAGCATGTAGTGGGTTTGGTAAGCTTCCAAGCCTTGGACAATATTGGTATTTCAACTCACCCATCACCCATCATTCACATACCCTTCATAGGTGTAAGCATTCTATAAGTGACTTCAAGATCACATTAATACCAACCATTTCCTACACGACTACAAATCGATTTTTGTTCACGTTGCAGCACAGAGATAGATACTTTCCATATCATAGATGATGCAGTCCTGAACACAGAAAAATTAAACCCCTGCTTCCTGATATTGCTAGATCTCTCAGCCCCCTTTGAGACTGTCGATCATGTCACCCTCAACAACACCCGAAATCTTGAAATAGATTCACTGGCAATGTCCTTCACTGGTTCTGCTATCCATTCAACCAAACCCATTTTGCTCCCATGGGTGCCTACATGTCCCTAGACATATTTACTACCTGTGGAGTCATGCAGGGTTCCATTTAGTTCCATTTTGTCTTCAACCTCTACATGGAGCCCTTTGGTGCTCTACTCACTATTAATAGCATTAACATTCACCAATTTGTCAACGACATACACATCAACTTGAAAGGCTCCTACAATCCAGATATCCAATTTCTCAAACACCTCCTACACCTCATTCTGGTCTGATTATCCAGCATTTTCTTAAAGCTCAACTTAGACCACACACAATTCCAACCATTCGCCAAAAAACAGCATTCAACAACTCGTCCAAATCTGGCTAACTGACATGACTTAAATGGATTTGAACCTAACTTTCACTCGATGCCTGTTCACTCATATTTATCCTTGATACTGACCTTAATCTCAAAGAACACATTGCCAAGAAGACAAAGATGGCCTGGTTCCAGCTTTCTCTACTAAAGAAAGATAAATCATTCCTCCAAGAAAGTGATTCAGAAGATTCCCAAGTTCTTCTTGACCAAGGAAGAAGTGCTCTGCAGTGTATTCAAAGAGCTGCTGTGTAACCAGGGCTGGTGTCAGCCTGACAGCCAGTCTCCTAGAGGTAAGGAGACATCACCTCAATGTTTCTGTTAGAGAACCTGAGGGTCTGCCTAGAATCCTGCCTACCTGTTAGGGATGGAAGGAGAGTGCTTGTTTCCAGAAGAGGATATTATCTATGAGGAGGTGCCTAAAATGATTACCAGTAAGGAGAACACCAGAAAGCGGAACACCCAGCAGAGTGTACTAGGAGAGGCCCTGTGCCGTGAAAAGATCTCTTCGACCTTTATATGCCGTTATTTGAGTGAGCTGTGTCAAGTCAGCTGGCAACTGATTTCTGATTTGATAAACTGATGCTACTGCTACTGGCAAGGAGTGGAAGACTGTGCCAAGGCCAGCTGAGAGCCTGATCAGGCCTGGGAATACCCCTGCCGCCCAAGAGATCACTTCAGAAGATTCAGGCTAGAGGGTCAAATAGCCCCAGGAGAGCCTGCCCATAGCGGACTTTGAAGGTTACTGGGCCAGGCACTTCC
This sequence comes from Triturus cristatus, assembly GCF_964204655.1. Lineage (NCBI taxonomy): Eukaryota > Metazoa > Chordata > Amphibia > Caudata > Salamandridae > Triturus > Triturus cristatus. The sequence continues at coordinate 1,282,999,380 of NC_140590.1, forward strand.
GTAAAGACCAGACTCCCCATGTCTGTCTTCTGAGCCCACCAAGAAGGCAGCAACTCTGGCTCCCCATCAAAGATTTGTGGAAATATGGATTTTTCTGGTCAGTTATGTCCCCTATCTTGGACCCCAACGGTTTCATGTATAAATCACAAGTACATGTATGTTCCCTCCAGTTCCAGTTATGAAGACGCAAACACATGTGCGTCCACCGCCAACATGTCCTCTTTCAGATCCGCCATGAATGGGCTGGATATTCCATTCCTAAGTATGAAAGGCCACCGCCTTTATATGGTTCACTTATGCCATTTTACAGTCCAGGCAAGTAGGCCCTGTTTCTGCCATCAAGCCTTTTTCTGCCTTCTGCCTCTGAAAGCTCCAGTTTGAGCTCGCATCTGTACCCATGAACTTTGTCCTACTCTCTGCGCAGCTAACGGTGCCTGACATCAGCCTGTTGCCTGCCAAAAACTGTATTTCACCTTCGAAATTATCTGCTCCGCTCCCTACCCAATGCATTCCTGTCTAGTAGTTTAAGTAAACATTCTTCCAGCTACCGAGCAAAAGGCCCGGTTTCTCTGTCTTTTTGCAAGTAATTCATAGCCCTGTTACTATGGAAGATTCCTGCCCTCGCATCTAGTGTAGACACTTAGACGCTTGTACACGCACTAACAGTCAGTATAGTCAGTATAGAATAAGATTCTACTCTAAGAGACCTCTCTTTTGGATAACATAGTTCTCTAAACATAGGATGTTAGATATGATTTGGGATTAGGTTGACTTGACCCTCCAGACTTCTGTCGCCACATGTAGAGCTAAATGTCAAGTCCCCTTCACCCCCTAGTTGCACGTCAATCACACGTCATGCTGCTGCGCGCGCATTTCTGCCAAGTATTTCTGCTGACATTGCGAAATTCTTTCATGGAACCACCCTATTATGACATCATACCTGATGACGTTCTTTAGTTACGCCCAGTTACACCCACTCTAGCTACGCATGTATGTTTTATCTTTACTATCAATTGTTACGCCTCCTCCATTTGTTTCACTGTAATGCCTATTGTATAAAAATGATTACCTATCAATAAAGTACAGTCTTCACTTCCTGAACCTTCGTGGTGATGGAATCTGGAGCTCATCGATTTAAATTGATTATGGAATAAAGCCCGTTCCGAACCTCTAATACCACGGATTCTGCCTCTTATTTTACTGAGCTATTGTTATAGATTTTCCGCATCAAATTAAGTCCCGGTAATTAAATTATTTACCACATAAATGGCGCCCGAATAGGGACACTTTCTCATCTCACGCGCCGGCGGTGCGTTGCAGGCCCGGTCTCCTGTCACAGCTGGACGGACAACAACGCGTACCCACAGGATTTCCTGTATCTCCCTCCTGCCGAGCGGGGGTAACTGAGGCTGCGATCAACACCCAGACGAGGCGGTGAGAAGTGCGAAGTATCCCGACCAGAGCCTAGCTGAGAGAGCAAGATCCGAGGTATACAGAGGCCCACCAGTTCCGAAGTTCCGAAGTTCCGAAGTATCGAGTCGAGTCCAGTCCGGTCCGAGTCCAGTTCAGTTCAGTTCCGAGGCCTTCCGTTCCGAGCTACCCGGTGAGTACCATTATCGGGGAGGCGTTCTGACGTGCACATAGGTTGTGCCGGTCAAGACGGGTTTGGGTACACAAATCCGGTCTGCACTGTTTCAGCAGTGTATCTGTACTGTTTAGCAGTATATCAAGTATGTCTAGTATATGAAGTCAGAATTATCTAGTTAGTATCGAGTATTATGCTTAGTGAACGGCCATCATTGTTGTTCATTAAATGTTAAATGTTTTAAATACGTTCTGCATATTGTGGTGTGAATGACTGTTCATTATTGTATTTTCGTTGTATTAAACGTGTTCAAAATTTAGGTATCAGATCAGATCAGTTCTCAAAATGCCGCTCTTTTCGAAATTAAGACAGATCAAAACTAGAAAAGGGTTACTCGAAGAAGCTGTTCCCATTCCTCCTAGGGACACTCCAGGGTACTTTATGTATCATAAACATGGCCTAGACGCCATATTATTTCTTGATTTATGGGTAGACTACACTAAGGAATTACCAGAAAATCAGAGGTGGCCCGCAGCTGGGACCTGGGATGCAGATTGCATCGTGAAAGTAGAGGAAGAATTATGGAAAAAGAAAGCTAGACAATCACAGAAAGACGCCATTGAATTATGGCGTAAAGAATCGTATAGACGCACGGAAAAAGCACGTAGACAGGAAGAGAAGAGTAAGGAGAATTCAAATAAGGTTCGAGAAAATATATTAATTGAAGAAGGTATTCGAGTAAAAACAGAACAAGTAGACAGACAACGAAATACCCTTATGAATGGTATGTATCCTCTCCTGGCCAAAGGATTACCTAAGGCTACTCCGGAGATACCAAAAGACTTGCCACCCCCATTGTTTCCGATAAAGGTACATCCCAAAGGACATCCCAGAACCGCAGAAGATGTTTTTCTTTCCTCTTATTTAGACGACGCAGCTCCCGAGTATACTAATGCTGCGCCACACAGACCGCCTGCAGAGGGGGTTCAACGCCAAGACCCTCTTCCGTCTGTACCTCCGCAACAGCAAACTCCGACACAAGTTCAGGCAAGCACATCTGCTTCGACATCTGTATCCACACCTATAGTTGCTATATCACGTTCGACGAATCCTTTCACATCCAGCACCCCAGGTGGGGCTACCGGAGGTACATCAAACATTTTTTCCACGCCACCCAGAGTAAATAAACTTTCCTTTCAAGAATTAGCTCATCAACGTACGCCCAAACTAGTAACTCCCAACACGCTCAAGGAACTTCTAATAGATTGTAGATATGACCCGGTGCCCGGAAAAGGGGACGAAATGATGCTAGCATCATTACGTATCCGACGAGCTGCTATATATTTAGGGAAGCTACCAGGAATGACTACGCACTTAGAAAATATATATCACTTTGTCCAGTCAGGACGAGATTCCGAAAATATTGACAGAGCCATGGAGTACCAAAAAGTGGAAATACAGGGGGAACTGTTACGTTTCCTCATAAATTGTGTGATCAGAAATCAAGACCGACCAGGGGTAAATCCGAAAGAAATGCAAATTCTTACCACATGGAGTCAGAATATATCAGAGGGGAGACATGATAAACGATCATGTATAGTAGCCATGTGCCGAAAGATCCGCAAAGAAATAGAACGAATACACGAAGACAGATTAGCAGTGGACGAACCTGAACAAACCGAGGAGGAGGAGGAATTAGAACTGCCCACAGGACAGTTAGAAACCATGGCCTATGTAGGTAGAGGAAGATCTTGCAATAATACTAGATGCTTCACTGATCCGATACGTACGGTACGTCCAGATAATAACAGAAAATTCCAAACTCCTATAAGAAATATAAGGTCCCCCGAACATTCATTCCAAGCCGCTGACAAATTACTCCGAGAACGAAGGGGTTATCATATACTCGATTCTATGGACGAACAAGAATTAGCCAGGTCAGCCGTTCACTGGGTTGATAGTCCTGGAAAATATGGTGATGATACACTAGTACATACGTTTTTGAACCTCGCCCCAGATGAACAGCGTTTAGCTGGTACCTATATGATTCAACAACTCCTTATATTATATAAAGGCCAACACTCCGATCCTGGTCAATTACCTGATATACTGACTAAATTACTCACGAATAAATGGAGAGGTTCAGGTACTGAGTTAATTAGAGAAATACTAGAATCCAGAAAGCAGTACATTCTTTTTGTATGTCCCGAACATGTTTCACTGCCCATCAAGGAAAGAATGACGTACTATATGGATAGACAGAATCCCTTACGCGAAGTGCACCCGATAAAAGGTGATGACAATCAGTTTAAACGTGTGTTTGTATACACACCCATATCTAAAATAGAACTATTGGAAATGAAGAAGGTGGTACCCAGTCATGACAAAGACCCAGCGGGTTTCCACCGTGAAATTAAAGATATGTTACTCATGGGAGAATATACCTACCCCGACATTATGACAATATTGAAGGTATTAATGCCTGCGGGCATTTACGAAAAACTCAAGGAAAAGGATTGGGAGGTGGGAGACCAGAAGATAGATTGGACAGCATTAGAAAACGAAGAAAAAGCTCGAGGTCCAGGTTCAGGGCTCGGGGACAAGATCAAAGCACTACCAGGTTTACTAGTACAGGTACTGCCACGTTTATTAACTACGAAAAAGGAAGACTGGGGTGCAATCTCAGCCTGTAAACAAAAGCAAGATGAAGACACTAGTGATTTCTATGCCCGATTCGAAAAATGTTTTGGTATAAATAGTGGAATAAAAGCAAGTAGCGAATCGTATCCACATCTGTTTGTAACAAAGTTAGTTGAAAATTCTTTGCCCCAAGTTAAGAATAGAGTATTGAAATTCGAGAGTACCTGGCAAGGTAACACTCCGTCGCAAATGTTACAAATGCTACAGTACCATCACAATAGAATTAGAGAAGAACAAGAACATGAACAAAGACGCATGAAAGACACGAAAATGAAAATGCTAGTTTCCCAGACAGTTCCAGCTGACGGTCATAAAAAGGGTATGACACAGTCCAGTGTTTCAACAGGTCCTGTAAAAGGGACGTGCAACTATTGTAAACAGCCAGGTCATTATGTACACGATTGTCCAGTTTTAAAACATAATATCGCCATAGGTAATACAAAAGAAAGACCACGGCCACCTAGACAGGATCAGAATCAACAAGGAGCTCCGCAGCATGCACAGTCCATGCCAGCTCCGCAACAGTCCATGCCAGCTCCACCACAGCAGCCTATTGCTGCCACACAAACAACGACACGACAGATGTACCAGACCGCACAGTATGACTATCCTGATTATCAACGATACTCATGAAACAGCCTAGAGAGGGAACTTGGCTTACCCCTTATCGAGGTCCCTGTAGATCAAGAAGGACCTTATGTACACAGTGAACTATTAGGTCAAGACAGAAAATTTTTACTTGATACAGGGGCAAGCCGAACAACCATAAAACGTAGTGAAGTTCCAGGGGCACCCCTCTCAGGCTCACAGAATATTTCCCTTGGGTTTTCAGGAAAACCTATCGTTAACGAAGTATCACAGCCTCTTCCCCTTACGATTGGTCCTTTGACACGAACTACAGATTTATTGCTTACTAAATCATGCCCAGAAATCTTGTTAGGTATAAAAACTTTGAAAGCTCTAGGAGCTATAATATGTTGTTCTCCGGAAGGAGTAAGATTGTTTTTACGTGATTTCAAAGGGCACTATGTGTCCCGAGACATGGATTCCCGACTGCAGACTTTACCCACACATTTATGGGCACAAGGCCCTACAGATGTTGGTTGCATGAACATTACACCATATCGAGTTACACTAAGGGCAGGAGTGGTACTACCACGAATGCGACAATACAAGTTACCACCAGATGCTGTAGTGGCTTTACTGCAAATCATTGACGAGCTTATTGGCCAAGGAGTGGTTGTGGAGACCGACTCCAATGTATGTAATTCACCGATAATTCCGATTCTTAAACGAACTGATCCAAAGGCTCCGCCAGTATATCGATTGGTTATTGATCTGCGCGAATTAAATAAATGTATTGTACCACAATACCCCGTAGTTCCAGACATTTCTTCATTACTGACAGCTATTGATTCCGAAGCAACATTCTTTACTGTAATTGATCTCAAGAATGCCTTTTTCAGCGTCCCAATAGATCCGGAAAGCCAATACTTGTTCGGATTTAGTTTAAATGGACGAAGCTTTAAATTCACACGCGCACCTCAAGGATTCACAGAAAGCCCCAGCATCTATAGCCAAGCACTGAAACGAGAACTTGACAGTATACATATGCCAGTCAACACTGCCCTGCTTCAATATGTCGATGATCTGCTGATCACCGCTAGAAGCGAACCTGAATGTGAAAAAGCCTCACTGACGGTATTACAATTTTTGGCCGAAAAGGGGCACAAGGTGTCCCCTTCTAAGCTGCAATTCTGTGTCCAGCGAGTTGTTTACCTTGGTCACTCGCTGTCCAAGGAGGGAAGGCAGCTTACACCAGATCGCATCCAGTTAATTGCTAACATGCCAATACCCAAGACACAAAAGGAGGTGCGGGTTTTATAGGTCTCACTTCATATTGTAGGCAGTGGATCCCTCAGTATGCATTTCTAGCAAAACCACTCATTCAGTTGACAACACAGGAGGCGGCCACATCGACTGTCCTCCCTTGGACACAGGAACATACACAAGCTTTTGAAAGCCTAAAGAAAGCTTTATGCCAAGCACCCGTTTTAGCAACACCATGTTACTATAAACATTTTACACTCTTTGTTACAGAACGCGAAGGTACTGCTTTGTCAGTACTCACACAGGAACAAGCAGGATCACACAAACCGTGTGCTTATTTTTCTAGTACATTAGATCCCGTAGCCCAGGCTTTGCCTGCGTGCCTGAAATCAGTGGCAGCAACAGCTTTAGCAATTAGACAAAGCGATGCCATAGTGTTAGGACACCAATTGACAGTACAAGTACCACATGCAGTAGAGGTTCTCTTGAACCGCACACAGACACAACACTTGACTATAGCACGACTTACTGGTTACGAATTAACATTGTTTCAGCCACATATAGAAATCAGACGTTGTAGTACATTGAATCCTGCCACACTGTTACCAGTAAACGGAACAGACCCACTTGCACATGATTGTATTGAAGTTATCACTATCACGACGAAACCTAGACAAGACTTGACAGACGTCCCATTGTCAGATCCAGACCTGACGTTGTATGTAGATGGTTCATGTATGAGAACAAGCACAGGAGAGTTAGTGGCCGCGTATGCAGTCACAACAGACACTGAAGTCATTGAAACAAATCGTATTAATACCTTGTCCGCTCAAGCAGCAGAGCTCATCGCTCTGACACAAGCCTGTATTCAAGCTACGAATAAGAAAGTCAACATATATACTGATTCACGTTATGCATTCGGAGTTGTACATGACTTCGGCGTGCTGTGACGAGAGAGAGGTTATTTAACTTTTCACGGTGCCCACATTCAGCACGGACCCCTTATTCATGCCTTACTAGATGCAATACATCTACCTACTGCAATATCAATTATGAAATGTAAAGCTCATACGAAAGTTACTGATATCATTTCCCAAGGCAATGATTTAGCTGACAGAACAGCTAAACAGACTGCTCAAACCCACACGTCTGACATGACAAAGACAATAGTTCCGACACCCACACATTGCATGATGGTTAAGGATCCCGCTCTTGACGTAATTGACATACAGACACATGCTACACCAGAAGAAATAAAGAAATGGACTGAATTAGGAGGGACCTAAACGGATCAAGGATGGATGACGAAGGAAAAATCTGTGTGGTTCCTTCCTGATTCAATGGTCCAAGTTATCATTAACACTGTACATAGTCCAGCGCACCTAGGAGAAAAAGCTATGCTAGACAGCATTCAACACATTTGGTTCAACAAACATTTACGAGCAGCAGCTAAACAAAAAGTCCGTACCTGTATGATCTGTTGTCAGTTTAACCCAGGTAAAAGCATTCCCGTAGAACAGGGTGGATTTCAGCCTCCTGATCACCCTTTTGAAGTCCTCCAGATGGATTATATCCAGATGGAACGATGTCGAGGATTCAAATATGTTCTCGTAGTTGTTTGTGCTCTTTCCCGTTGGACAGAGGCATACCCGGTTTCAGATTACACTGCCCCGACTACTGCCAAACAGTTGGTTCGAGAATTTTTCCCACGATACGGTTTACCACGTGCTGTCTACTCAGATAACGGCCAACCGTTCTCCTCCGAACTAATGAAACACGTTTCACTTTTGTTAGGCTATCAGTGGAGATTCCACTGTGTCCGACACCCCGAGGCAGCAGGTCTCGTGGAACGACATAATCAAACTCTGAAAATTAGATTGTCCAAAATATGTAGAGAGAAAGGTGTCGATTGGGTAGTAGCCTTACCCGTTGCACTTTTTTACATGAGAATGGTAGCACACTCTCGAACAGGGCTATCCCCTTATGAACTGATCTTTGGTAGACCACCAAATATGTGGGGGACGCCTATACCACGAAAAATAACTGATGTTGACTGTAATATGATGACAGATTACTTGGCTTCCTTGATGTCTGCACTACAATCTTGTCGTTCACAGGTAGCTGCAGCCTTTCCCGACAACACCGAGGTGAAACCCCATGACGTAATTCCAGGGGATTTAGTTTTAGTGAGGAACTTTGATCGGAAGTCTCAGCTGGATCCTAGGTGGAAGTCGCCTCAGCTCGTACTGCTAACGACGAGGACAGCCGTAAAGATCGAAGGACGAAAAGGCTGGATACATTCAAGTCATATCAAGAAATTTCATGGACTACCGTCAGACGTAAACGACACACCTTGCGTGTCTTACCCGAGTGACTCTAAACTTCCTTTGGTTGAATTGAATAACCATGAACAATACAAACTAAAACTTAGGTCTAACAAGTCAGGCAATTTGATTGTTTAAGTCCTCTCCAAGGTGAATCGGTCGAATTTGTCTCTGACATGTATCCCTTAGACCTGTACAGAGAAAGAAACAGAAGGATAAAGTTGAAACGACATGCGTACTGTAAATCACTGCGTAGTCATTGCACAGTGACGTTATTAATTTTGTTTTTCCTAAGTCTTTTAATAATTACTGCAAGTATATTGTTGCACACATATTATCCTATTTCTAGACATGTTTATAATGTTACTGCTGAACATTCTTTTAGTGAATTACCTCCGCATGAATTGTCTTATAGATTTGCGCTGCGCAATAACACTTTTATTAGTATGTTACATCATTCCCATCAGGTTAGCAATGCTACAAATTGTTGGATATGTGGCCGACTCCCTCCCTATCAGAACTATAAAGGAATTCTACCTCTCTTCCCATACCCGTTCACACACAACGGCTCCTGTGGAGCATGGTTTAGTTTAATTAATTCCCTAGATTCGAATTCTGCAATTTACCAGAATAACTGGGTATGGGGAAATCTGAACTTAGTTTTACTCAAAGTCTGCCACCCCAACAAGGAGGGACTTCCCAAAAGAACAGGAACTGATCTAGAAAATGAAGTATATGGATTAGGTAATTTTACGCTCAATCTCATGTTCTTGAATGTCGAATCCGAAGCTACTCCAATTTTGCCCGCCATGTCAGTATTTCCAGTTAAAGGTGAATTATGTGTAAGAAAGAATGGTTCCATACATATGGGCCATAGTAGATGCACCACTGTAATAGAATTTAGTGATCAAGGCAAGTCTACATTTAGAGCTTCTCGCCATTCCTACTTTGTGTGTGGTCAGACTGCATATATACGTTTGCCTCTAGATTGGGATGGTACCTGCTATATTGGATTCCTTTTGCCACCTGTTTTCCTAGCTCCTCCTGATTATCACAGAAATACTCATTTAGTACACAATAGAGAAAGGAGAGATCTCCCAATAGTCGATTACACTGAGACAGCATGGGAAAAATACACAGATTTCAATAAAGGTCTCTTTCCCTATATAGGTACAGTTACCAATAGTAAGCTGATACGTAGATTAACCAGAACCCTTGAAGCAGTAGTGAACGAAACTATTTCCGCCTTAGGCAATTTAACAGAAGAGCAGTCCGCTATGCGGATTGTTGTGCTTCAAAATCGTCTTGTCCTTGACGTCATCCTGGCCGATAGGGGCGGAGCTTGTAGGGTCATCGGATCAAGTTGTTGCATTTTCATACCAGAAAATTCGCCATCTGTATATAAAGCCATAACTCGCCTTCATAAGATTGTAAGCCAGATACACCAGAATCCAGGCACCTGGACTTGGTCCGGTTGGTTTTAGAGTGTATTATCTACCTTTGGATGGAAGGTCCTATCCTTCCTAGGTATTGGCTTTCTCATACTATTCAGTTGCTGTCTATGCCTACAATGTGGACCAGCGATCTGTGGTCTGTGTGCCACATCGTGTATTCCACCACCAAGATTTCATTCATCACGGAAGAAGAAAGAAGAACAAATGATGCTATATGAACAGATCGATGGATTAATGAAGATTGATATCTCTTGACGGGCAAGTAGGGAATGTGGAAATATGGATTTTTCTGGTCAGTTATGTCCCCTATCTTGGACCCCAACGGTTTCATGTATAAATCACAAGTACATGTATGTTCCCTCCAGTTCCAGTTATGAAGACGCAAACACATGTGCGTCCACCGCCAACATGTCCTCTTTCAGATCCGCCATGAATGGGCTAGATATTCCATTCCTAAGTATGAAAGGCCACCGCCTTTATATGGTTCACTTATGCCATTTTACAGTCCAGGCAAGTAGGCCCTGATTCTGCCATCAAGCCTTTTTCTGCCTTCTGCCTCTGAAAGCTCCAGTTTGAGCTCGCATCTGTACCCATGAACTTTGTCCTACTCTCTGCGCAGCTAACGGTGCCTGACATCAGCCTGTTGCCTGCCAAAAACTGTATTTCACCTTCGAAATTATCTGCTCCGCTCCCTACCCAATGCATTCCTGTCTAGTAGTTTAAGTAAACATTCTTCCAGCTACCGAGCAAAAGGCCCGGTTTCTCTGTCTTTTTGCAAGTAATTCATAGCCCTGTTACTATGGAAGATTCCTGCCCTCGCATCTAGTGTAGACACTTAGACGCTTGTACACGCACTAACAGTCAGTATAGTCAGTATAGAATAAGATTCTACTCTAAGAGACCTCTCTTTTGGATAACATAGTTCTCTAAACATAGGATGTTAGATATGATTTGGGATTAGGTTGACTTGACCCTCCAGACTTCTGTCGCCACATGTAGAGCTAAATGTCAAGTCCCCTTCACCCCCTAGTTGCACGTCAATCACACGTCATGCTGCTGCGCGCGCATTTCTGCCAAGTATTTCTGCTGACATTGCGAAATTCTTTCATGGAACCACCCTATTATGACATCATACCTGATGACGTTCTTTAGTTACGCCCAGTTACACCCACTCTAGCTACGCATGTATGTTTTATCTTTACTATCAATTGTTACGCCTCCTCCATTTGTTTCACTGTAATGCCTATTGTATAAAAATGATTACCTATCAATAAAGTACAGTCTTCACTTCCTGAATCTTCGTGGTGATGGAATCTGGAGCTCATCGATTTAAATTGATTATGGAATAAAGCCCGTTCCGAACCTCTAATACCACGGATTCTGCCTCTTATTTTACTGAGCTATTGTTATAGATTTTCCGCATCAAATTAAGTCCCGGTAATTAAATTATTTACCACAGATTCCAAGCTGCAAAGAGGAGATAGTGTAGCTACCTACAAAAAAGATTGTGGAGAACATTCTTACAGCTAAACTGTGGGGCTCAGCCTGACAGAGAACGTGAAACACGAAGACGGACTGGCCAATCCATCACACCTGCATGAGACTATTATTTTGGTAATAAAAAAAATATTAAACTGTTGGTAAACCTAGATGCCTATTGAAACCATTGAAAGCATTTGAGCTAACTGCACCCAAACCTATAGAAAGTGTGTGATGATAACAGTTTTACTCTTGGCCCTGGAGGGAAAAGAGAAGGCTCATTGGAATGGAAGAGGTTGAAGCACATTATGATCAAATTCGGAAATCTGCAATCCTGCATGTTTTATTCATTAAATAGTGCAGTATTTAGTTGTGATGTGATATTAATAGCACTTTCCTTAACATAAAGACAAGCACTGGGCTGTACAATACCTCATTGTGTCAATTGGTTGATAGTTGAGTTCTGAGGTCTTGCTCCCCACACTACCTCCATGAGAAGTTTGTGACATCTCATCCTCACTACCCTGAAAGTCAGGTGTGGAAAGGGTTGCACTTAGGCCAATTTGCAAAGTCATGGAGAAGTGTGGCTCAATGGTTAGAGTGGCAGACCCTGATGCAGAGGTCTGGCCCGGGACCAGGGTTCAATTCCCGCCTCGGTGGGTCTTGTTCTCAATTTCCTCGGACCTGTTAATTCTCGCCTTGGTGCCTACTCTAATCATGGGTCCCACTCTGCAACTCTGGGCAATAGCTTGCTTAATCTCCACAACGGCCCCAACAGCGCTGGGATGCCTGGCTTCACCTTGGGGGTGCCCAGGAGTGGACATTTCACAGGGAAAAGCCAGGAAGGGTTCCCAGCGGTATGAGTACAGCGCCAGGACACCCTAGGGTCACAGTGCGCTATACAAGTACAACACATTTACATGGTAGGACAGCCCCCAGGACACCTGCGGCAAGAGACCTCAACCACCATGGTTGGAGTTCAGTAGCCCTTGTCTTTCTCAAGGTCCTAGAATGGGGTTTGACTCCTTGCCAGCTGAGCTGACACCATCTTCAAAACCATCTGCATCATCTGCAAAGCCATTACAATTAGCACTCATGGCTATAGGGCGGACAAGAGAAGCACTTCTGGGGGCGCTTAGCCCACCCACACACAAGAATCACAAGCAGGGGACATATACATGGAAAAAAGGGAAAAACAAGGCAACAGGCATTCTCCTTTTATGCACCCAAGGCAGCGCAGTCTTTACAGCAGGGAGGAGTGTTCCAGTCTGGCTTCTGTTAGTCAGGACATGCCACTGGAATTTTGGATGACTTTGTTTTTGAGAGTTAGGAATTCAAGTGTTTAATATGCCTCTGTCAAGTGTTTGACGTATGGACTATTGTGTCCCAAGACTTTGTCCCCATATTGTAACCTTAAAAGCATCCCATTCTATCAATTTAGTGGAGGGTGTGTCGCTGTTATTGTTGACGTATTCGGTGGTCGCGGCATCAAGGGAATCACAAAAGAGTGAGTCTTCTCGAAGTGAATGTTGTAGGCACCAGCTAAGGATGGGAGAGGGGTATATGTCTCAAGCAAATTGTAGAGTTTGAGAGTTGTGGTCTGAGTGGGTTTGACCCAAATAGTCTGTGTTGGATATTGTTGGGAGTAAAGAGAGTGAGCTAATGATTCTATCAATGCTGACATTTAATTGGTGAGGGGCACCTTCGTGTCTGGGTTGCGGTACCACCTGATGTCAGTTAAGTACCAGTGTTGGAGCCAAGTGTGTAATGCTTGTGCAGTGTAAGTGGCGGGTTTTCGCGATATGGGGGAAAGGAGCAGCCAAGAGGGGTGTCTAAGAAACAGTTGAAGTCCCCTTCTATAAGCCATGGTAGCCATTCCAGCAAGATAGTATCTCTATTTCAATTTGCTTTGTTGTTCTTGCTACATTCAAGTGTAAACACACACACACACGCACACCCACACAAACACACACAACTACAAAACTGAGGGCCTTAATTATGAGGCCTTGTGATACTTTTGCACCGTCGTTGCATCACTTTTTGTGACGCACCATCAGCGTAAAAAATGCACCATGTTGCGCCCTATTTACAAAGTGACGCATCTAAGCAGATGTGTCACTTTGTAAAGCCCTGCACTACATTATACCTGCGTCAGGTATAATGTATGCAGGGTGGGCATTTCCACCTAAAAAGTCACGTAGAAGTGGCGCAGTGAAATCTATCAGATTTCACTGCCCCACTTCTAGGACGTCACTGTGTCAAAATCTTACCCCTGCCTCACAGCAGGCGTAAGACTGACACAGGGCCTTTCACATGGGGCTTGCCCCATGTGAAAGGCCATATTGCTGGAGTTGCGTCACATTTGTGACACACTCCAGCAATGCATCATTACTGTGCCTACAGATACGTCAGGAAAACTGACGTAACAGTGACTTCTTGGTTCATGATGCCTCATACAGGAAATATTATGCATCTATCATGTCGCAAGGAGGGTGCAGTGAAAACTGTTGCATCATTATTTTCACGCAGCGATGCAACAGTTTTCATAAATAAGGCCCTGAAAGCTTTGAGGATATGCTGAACCATGGCTTCCATGAAGATGTACACAAGTGTACAGTACCAATGGATTCGGAAAAATTATTTATAAAAACACTTCTAGTTGAGGGGTTTGGCAGAAAAAAATGTTTTGAGAAAGGTGCAATATTGTGTCATTTAGAACGGTGAGCACACTGAATATCGAATCCAAGATATCGAGGCATGCTGCTTTGAGGTTAGTAAAAATACATGTATAATTTCCCGTATGCACTTAGATTTTATACTTTGTTCCTCGATATTCTGGCCAGGATATTCTTGTATGTCAATATTCTTGGGCTCGATTTTCAGCAGTACAACTATTTAGATCACGTAAGAACCAGTACATTTGCAAAACAAATTAATGTTAGTGTCCTTTGTTTGCACTGTTTGATTGGCAGCTGCATTCCCTCATAATCACTCATCTTCTCTCACTCTTTCTGATCACATTTCTCTCCCAGGTTCTGGTTGAAGTTGTTCGAACCCAACCACAATAAGGGAGTCGACCAGGGGAACTATAAACGAACCCACACACAACACTATTCCGCTCTCCCCACACTCTGTTCTCAAAGTTCATAGACCTCAAGAATAAATATGTCCGACTACATTCTTGTTTAGCCAAAAACATATGCTGGCCTATGGAAGCAAAAATATAAACCTCGGCACTCTTATTCAGTTTTCTATTGATTCATAAAGTTGTTTAGCCAAGTCAATCCAAATACCAGCAGGACATCAGTCAGTATAATTCTTGCTGAATCCATTTAATATGAGTATATAACAAAGTCTGAAGTTACAAAGTTAAAAAGCAGTAGCAACATAGTCAGGATTAAACAGCTTGATGTGACAATCCATGCGTTGAACTGGCAGCCGACACATGTTTCGTTTCTTAAAACTTTTTCAAGGCTTTAATCAGTATTTGCATAGGCGACCAAAAAATTTTAGAAAAATGTCCAAGTCTTGCAGAAAGAAATCATCTGTCCCTAGGTATGTTTTAGTACCCTGTTGTAACAAGCAACTGCGTCTCGTATTTTTCTTATAGAAACACTGGTTATTTTCTAGTTTTGATAGTCACACAATCTTGTGCTATGGTATGCCCCTATTTGTATTGAAGATTCCCTCATGGCGCAGACGTTCCCGATATGGCATGCTGGCCTATGACAAGTGGACCCCCTCATAATATTTGGGTACCGTAAGTTCTTATTCTTGGCAGGAAACACAGAGACAGGCTCGGTCTGCACCAGAGGGCACATATGGAGGGGTGTAATAAAGGACCTTGCATGCAGCTCTGGGGGGAGCAACCTTTCCGTGGGTGGGGGCCGTCATGAGTCCCACGCTCAGCCCTTGGCCAATAAACATCTGCGTGTTATGGGGCACTGAGGAGGCCCCTTCTTACATTCTGCAGGTGGGCCCCACCATTTCGCGTTATGCCACTGCACATATGGCACACAAGCAAATATTTGGCTTACACCGGGAACACTCTTCTTTATGCACCTCTGTGAATGGCTTTTATGTACTATGCTTGGCCATGTAACTTAAGTTGCCATGTACTGTAGTCTTTAATGAATATTTTCAGGAGTTTTGTTTTAAATAAACAATATTTGGAAGTGTACAAGCAGGCAGTAGTTATGAAGAAATAAAGAATAACAAGCATTAGCAATTGTTCTAGCTTGCATTTTGAGTCCTCACTAATTCATTTAAAACGCGTGCAGCACTGAAAAAACATAACAAAAACAAAAACAATTGTTTTCTGTACACAGTACATCTATGAACTAAACAATGTAATGTGTGATGATTCGGAGTGATTTTGCAGTGAAACAATAGTCCCTCATGCATTGCAAAGCAAGAACTCCAACATGATGAGGTAGGAGGGAAATACTCCGTTGGGTAAAGCCAAAACCTACTCTATGTATATTTAAAACATTTATAACAGAAAATAAGGTAGACAACTGCACTGTCAGGGCACATGTAAAAAGGAAATCAAAATATTACTGTTTGGTAATATTCTACTGCAGTAAATCGGATACCTGGCAACTTCAACTCAAAAATGAAATATATCTACAAATGGTTTTCTTATGTGAGAAGAACATCTCATTTGCCATAATATTGCCATAATATTGATAAAGACCTGAAAGAAAGAAATGTATAAGAGGTAAACAGTAGTAACTAGGAGGGAGATTAGCCATTTAATCGTTGGAGAAATGATTTATTCTTCTTTCGGATTTAAGCTAAAAATATTACAAGTCCCTGTATCAATGTTGGGGGGAGTGCTGCATGTGGCCCTCATATCGCTGTCCGGAATCGCAGCGTGCTCCCTGCCATTTTCATTTCATAATCTTCATCAAACGTCTCATTCTGGGCCACCGTGAACATGTTCTTCCAGTCCCCGGAAATCCCTGTGTGGAAAGACAGAGTCAATGGACAATATACAATGTCACTTAGTACGCCCTGTTCCAAATTCTTTTGCAGTACTTTTGCATTGCTCTAAGACAGGGTAGGACTAGGACAGAAACTAGCCTCTGTCACCAAAATAAAAGTGACACCTATCAGGGAATCAGATAGATAAAAGAATGTCTCACGTTTGCATGTCTGGGCAGTTCAGGACTTGTACAGATGCGTTGCACAGGTGTTTTACTAGGTATGGGAGACTGCATGCATTTGAGTGTGGTAATGAAGATCAGGTAGCGGAAGTGTTGCTTTAACTTCTTTATTCCGTCTCAGTTGCAAGTTGGCAAATCCATGAACAGCAGCCCCACCAGGAGCAGTCTGTTTGATGCTCGGCCCATACTCCAACTGTCACACTTCACCTCACAGGCACCCAAACATTCCATTCATCATCACCACTCCAACATTCCATGCAGCACATTCACACTGGCTGAGCAGCTAAGGGCACAGAAACTTGAGAGAAGCATGAATGCATTTGCAAGATACTACATCGAGATTGCAACAGGCAATACTTGTGGTAATATCAGGGAAGTTAACAGTGAATACCAGCCCACCAGCCCATAAACCAGGCCCAAGAACAGCAAAGTAAAATAAACTGTCCACAACCTGACTTGTTAGACCAGCCCTTAAGGCACTGCCGGATCCTCTTATAGGCCAGTCCAATCATCCTCTAAGAGGGACCATAAACTCCCCATAAGTGTTGTGGTGTTTTAGATGCACTCCATAAGCAGGAGCAGTTCTCCACGGGACATACCTAGAGAACTGTCACGAGGAGCCCGGCCTAAGAGGGGGTGATGGCCTACCTATACTAACTGTCCGTGTGAATCCCCTCCTCTCCCCTCTTTGTCCCCAGCAACCAGAAGTACGAGCCAGAGAGGATAGCTCGCTGCATGCGAGCAGACCAGAGGACGCGTGTTTCTTTAATTGGGCTGAGCTGGACACGCACCCCGCCCACACGGATGACGAGGATAAAAGGAGGAGTCCCGAACCAGGAAGAGGTCAGCAACCGGGAGTGGAGAGAGCGGACGGAGCAGACGAAGAGTGGAGAGCGTGCGTAGAGGAAAGACGAGACCGAGAAGAAGACGAGAGACCAGAGACCGGGACGACGGAGCCTGGAGGCCTACGACCCCACGACTCGCCCCGCCACGTTTCCGGAGAAGCGTGGCACCTACAGGTACGGGACCGTATCTATGGTTGGGCGGGACGACGGAGGCTAAAGAAACCTTAGTAATCGCACTTCCCAGTTCCCATACCCTCACCTCACCGCCACTTGAGGGACCTAAAGAGCACTGTGTGTATTCCTCACTCCCGACCCTTCACCGTAGTTGTTCCCCAGCACACCTGCCTGACATCGGTGTTTCTTGTTTTCTTTTGGGGACGCCGACACCGGGGACCGGAGAAAGCCGCACCGGCCCGAAGAAGCCGACATCCTGGACGGGAGCCGATACCGAGCGAAGAGTCCTCACCAGCGACCAACCCTTAAGCAGGAAGCCGAAGTCCCCCTTCCCTATTATAGGCCCAGGACTCACAGGAAAAAGGTGTTACAACCAATAAACCCTACCGTAACTGCACACTCTGACTCCGTGCCTCCTTTGCACCCGCTACAAGTGGTGGAGAATGCGGGCATAGGAGCACCCATCTGTACGGCAAAGATGGACGAACTAATTCAACATTTGGTCAAGGGGCAGGAACAGCTGGGATGGGCCGTAGAGCAACAGCTGCACGCCGCTCAAGCGGACCGGGATTCCTTAAAATCAACGTTGACCGCCCACCTCAAAGGCCTACGGACGACGTTCAGGGACCCGAGTTCAGACAACCCTCCACCCCCTCGTCCCGTTAACCCCGGACCCTCCGGGATCTCGTTGCAGAAGTATGTGGCAGGCGAGGACCCTGATGCCTTTCTGCTGAATTTCGAAAGGGCCGCGTTAGCATGTGGGTGGCCTGTGGAGAAATGGCCTTTCTTTCTGGCTCCGTTGCTGACGAGCGAGGCTCAGGCAGCCTATCAGGTTGCCAATGCGACTGGCAATGTACCCTATGCCACCATTAAAACGGTGATCCTAGATCATCTGGGGATGGATGCGGAGGCATATCGGGTACGTTTCCGGAAGGAGAGAGGCGCCATGGGGGAGAATCCCAAAACGCTATTTCTACGCCTCAAACTGGCTGCAGACAAGTGGCTGACCCCGGCCTCCAGCACAAAAGACGAGATAATGGACAAGATCTATTTAGAACAGTTCCTGGAGTCCGTACCATTCGCCACCCAGAAATGGTTACGGCAACACTCTCACTTGACCACCGCACAAGCCATTGAAATGGCCTCTTCCTATGCCAGAGCGCAACCTCGCACAAACCCTGGGGACTATGAGAAACTCTCCCGGCTCATGCCGCATAAAGGAGAAAGGAAAACCCGACCGACAGGGGAAGCCTATCCGCATAAACCCGTGAGAGCTGAGCCCATCCCCTTCAAGGGACCTCAATGCTTTGAGTGCGGAGCATGGGGACACATTGCCCGATTGTGTCCCCACCGGAGGCCCTTGGAAGAACCCATGGAAGTGGGATACGTCCCCAAACCGGTTCTCTACACAGCGGAGCTGGGCAGTTCCTTCTACGTGAGTGTAAGGGTGAATGGGAGACCGGTCCGGGCCCTACTAGACTCTGGGTGTAGACAGTCCGTGATAAGAGGGGTGTTCATAGAAGCCCGACAAGTGGTTCCCCAAACACGGGTTTGCATTAAATGTGTACACGGGGACACGAAGCCCTATCCGGTAGCTCACGTCTCCCTAGAAACCCCGGAGGGTGGACAACACCACGTGAAGGTAGGGGTACTAGACACGCTACCAGAGGAACTGATCATAGGAACGGACAATCCCAACTTCCTGGACCTGTTCACACGTTCCACACATATACAAACCCCCCCCCACGAGGACAAGGCGAGAGTAGAGACGTCCCGTCCAGCATACATCACACCAGAGCCATGGGCAGGGGATAGGAACTTCAAGTTCGCACAGGCCAACGATCGCTCCCTATATAATGCCTGGGAACAGGCTCACCACACCCAGGGAGACGCCTCTCCAGTCTTTCCCCGTTTCCTTATACACAATGACTTGCTGTATCGCCAGGGGAAAAAGGAGGAGCCCTTACAGCTGTTAGTGCCGCTCTCCTTTAGGGAACAAATCCTGTTCTATTCTCATTCTCATCTCCTCGCTGGCCACATTGGTACGGAAAAAACGACACAAAACGTCCTGCGACATTTCTACTGGCCAGGCATTTACGCAGACATCAAACAACACTGCAGGGCATGCGAGCTCTGCCAGAAAAAAAACACCCACAGGCCCCCTGGAGTTCCATTACGACCCCTTCCCGTCATAGGGACCCCGTTCGAGAGGGTAGGCCTAGACCTGATAGGCCCATTGCCCAAAACCAGAAGAGGGAACCAGTATGCACTGGTTATGGTGGATTATGCAACCCGCTTCCCAGAAGCCTTTCCCTTGAGAGCCCCAACATCACGAGCCATAGCGGAGAGAATGATTGAGCTCTTCTCCAGAGTGGGCTTCCCGAAGGAGATATTGACGGACCAAGGGACCCCCTTCGTGTCCCGGTTGATAAAAGAGGTATGCAGCCTGGTGGACCTACGGCATATCAAGACATCGGTCTACCACCCCCAGACCGACGGACTGGTAGAGCGGTATAACGGGACGCTCAAGGCCACGATAAAGAAGATGCTGGCTGTGAGTGGAAAAGAATGGGACAATCTTCTACCTCTGGCCTTATACGTCATTAGGGGACAAACGCAGAGTAGCCTTGGCTGTTCTGCGTTTGAGATGTTGTATGGGCGACAACCCCGAACACTGCTTGAGATGACAAAGGAGGTCTGGGAGAAGGAAGCAGGGGAGAGCCAAGGTCTGCTGGAGTATACTCAGGACCTAAAAACCAAGTTGGGGAAAATACGTGACTTGGCCTACATCAATCTGGAACGGAGTCAACAACGACAAAAGACTGCATATGACAAAGGGAAGAAATGGAGGAGGATGGAGGTGGACGACTGGGCCTTGGTGTTGTTACCATCCGCGACCCACAAGTTCCAGACCGAATGGAGGGGACCCTACAAAGTAATCGCCACCGTAGGCAAGACCAGCTACAAATTGCAGATGGCCCCCCGAAAGACCCAACTCTATCACATAAATCTACTTAAAAAATGGATTGGGCCCCCCCCTCAAGACATACATCTAGCCCTACCGACAACCGGCTCCTCCTTGTCCACGTTACAGGAGTTGGTCATCAGCGAAGACCTCATACAAAACGAGAAAAGGAGCCTACACGACACATTGGAACAGTTCTCCTCTGTGTTTTCCGATGTCCCCGGGAAAACCACAGTGATAGAACATCGCATCGAGACTACCCCAGGAGTGGTCGTCGCAAAACGACCGTATCGGATACCCGCTGCACGGCGACCTGCCATACAGAAGGAGGTCCAGGAAATGCTACATATGGGGATAATCAGGCCTTCCCGTAGCGAATGGTCATCACCTATCGTGATGGTCCCGAAACCGGATGGCAGCTCCCGGTTCTGTATGGACTTCCGGGCCCTAAATCAAGTTTCTTCCTTTGACACATATCCGATACCACGCATAGACGAGCTGATCGAGCGCCTCGGAAAAGCCAAATATATCAGCACGCTAGACCTGACGAAGGGCTACTGGCAAGTTCCACTGAGAGAGGAAGACCGTAAGAAGACTGCCTTTTCCACCCCAAGCGGGTTGTTCGAATTTAACGTCTTGCCCTTCGGCCTACATGGAGCTCCCGCGACGTTCCAACGACTGATGAACGAGGTACTACGGGACCACCAAGACTACACGTCCGCATATCTTGACGACATAATCATTTTTAGTCCCTCATGGGAGAGCCACCTCAACCACCTAACCCTAGTCCTTCATGCCGTAAAGAAAGCGGGCCTACGGGTGAATGCAAAAAAATCGAGAGTAGGATTCCACAAGGTGAAATATCTGGGGTATGTGTTGGGCCATGGGGTCATCGAACCCCAAATAGAGAAAGTCCGGGCCATTTCAGATACCCCGTTTCCCTCAAACCAAAAAGACATGAGAGCGTTTTTGGGACTCGTCGGATATTACAGGAGATTCATACCCTCGTTTTCAGAAATAGCCACCCCTCTCACTGATACCCTTAAGAAAGGGACAAGCACCCAGCTCTTTCATTCCCCCACGCCAGCCATGTGGAACGCGTTCTCCACCTTGAAAAGGGTGATAACCACCAACCCCGTGCTGGCCTCACCAGATTACACCCGACCCTTCATATTACACACTGACGCTTCCGACTGTGGAATAGGGGCGGTATTGTCTCAGACATCCGTGGAGGGAATAGAACACCCCATTCTCTACATAAGCAGGAAGTTGTTCCCCAGGGAGGTGAAGTACCCCACGATCGAGAAGGAATGCTTGGCGATAAAGTGGGCCGTTGATAAGCTTAGATACTACTTGGAGGGCCACCCATTCACCCTTTTCACGGATCATGCCCCGCTGCAGTGGATGAGCCAGACCATGTCCCACAATCCCCGGGTATTGCGGTGGTTCCTTACACTCCAACCCTTCTCGTTCACGGTACACCATCTGAAAGGCATAGAGAACAACAGTGCGGACTACCTATCAAGGCATCCTCTCCCCGAGCGGGAGAATCCAAGGGGGGTGGTGTGTCACGAGGAGCCCGGCCTAAGAGGGGGTGATGGCCTACCTATACTAACTGTCCGTGTGAATCCCCTCCTCTCCCCTCTTTGTCCCCAGCAACCAGAAGTACGAGCCAGAGAGGATAGCTCGCTGCATGCGAGCAGACCAGAGGACGCGTGTTTCTTTAATTGGGCTGAGCTGGACACGCACCCCGCCCACACGGATGACGAGGATAAAAGGAGGAGTCCCGAACCAGGAAGAGGTCAGCAACCGGGAGTGGAGAGAGCGGACGGAGCAGACGAAGAGTGGAGAGCGTGCGTAGAGGAAAGACGAGACCGAGAAGAAGACGAGAGACCAGAGACCGGGACGACGGAGCCTGGAGGCCTACGACCCCACGACTCGCCCCGCCACGTTTCCGGAGAAGCGTGGCACCTACAGGTACGGGACCGTATCTATGGTTGGGCGGGACGACGGAGGCTAAAGAAACCTTAGTAATCGCACTTCCCAGTTCCCATACCCTCACCTCACCGCCACTTGAGGGACCTAAAGAGCACTGTGTGTATTCCTCACTCCCGACCCTTCACCGTAGTTGTTCCCCAGCACACCTGCCTGACATCGGTGTTTCTTGTTTTCTTTTGGGGACGCCGACACCGGGGACCGGAGAAAGCCGCACCGGCCCGAAGAAGCCGACATCCTGGACGGGAGCCAATACCGAGCGAAGAGTCCTCACCAGCGACCAACCCTTAAGCAGGAAGCCGAAGTCCCCCTTCCCTATTATAGGCCCAGGACTCACAGGAAAAAGGTGTTACAACCAATAAACCCTACCGTAACTGCACACTCTGACTCCGTGCCTCCTTTGCACCCGCTACAAGAACTTTTTATATTATAAACATAAAATTCCACAATCCTTCTATAACACAGCCCACGCCTACTTTCCGTTTTGATTTGTATGCCTTGCATCCATCTAATGCACCAGAACATCACACATATGGACTTAGCGGTGCATGACTTGCAGTTATGCGTTCAATTAAGTTATTTGACAGGGCTTCCTTATATACTTGGTGACAGGAGAGGCTATTAAGTCATATTCATATGTTATTCTAGGACAATGGGGGTTCACTAGAATAACCACTTTTTGGCCATTCTTCTGGGTATGCTACAAGAATATTGGCTGATGTAAATATTGTATCGTAAATATCATCTCATTGAGTTTAGATTTTCTAATATTATCTATCTCCAATGGGGCTATATTTTTGTAAACGATATTTAGGGCACAATATTTACATCATGAAACAATATTGACAACGATATTCTGACATACAATTTCTTTCTGTGTTGTTCAAAGTTCCACATAGTCCAGCTAAAAGGAGTTATGGGCTGAAATTGGGAAATACTAGGTTTCGAAGAAACCACAAATCCCATTTTTCCCATAGACTTATCAACTGCTAGAAACATGTGAATGTGCAGGAAGGAGGAAAAACAGGTGGGAATAAGCAAAGAAACTCCTGTTGCTAGTCATCATTTTGGTTTGACTACCTCAGAATGGCCCGGTAAGCCCACATCCCAGATTTACTGGTAACCGTGGGTCAGTAAATTTTTTTTTGCCCTGCTGCTTTGAGGATTGGTTGGGCTTTGAATCGTCTTACCTTTTCTCATGAAAGGAGACACATTTTGGTCCATGAGCGCGTTCGGTATGGCTCTATAGTTTGCCATGGGGTTGTTCTTCATCTCTTGGAAGGATGTGTGGTGCAAAATTTTCTCCAGAACTTCATCTGAGACTTCCCGCTCCAGGAATCGCAGCACTTTCAGGACCTCACGTCTTGGATCCTGAGAAGCAGACACGGAAATTGTGTTATACAGCAAAACAGGCTAAAATATTACTGGGAGATTAATCACCAGAAACTGGAGAAAAAGATCATGGTCATCAGTAAATATAGTCATCCATTTTAGGTGTAATGTGGGAAAAATGCATTCTATTTTACTTATTCTGATACCTACAGCATTTTTCTAATTCAACTTAAATCGAAAACAAAATAGACTACAGTTTTGATATGACATTAAGACTTTAAATCGAGGGACACTAAAATAATAAACCACAAATTTTTATTTTAACACACATACATAATTTTTATGTCTTATTGCTCATTTAAAGTTTTCTAGATTTTAATTTTTTGCTAATTCTGAAAATGTTTTTACAGTATTTAAAAAATACTTCTCCTAATGAAATGAACTAACGCAGCCAGATGTTCAATCCTAGTGAGATCACGGCGACAAACGGTGTTATTTACATATGATATGAATGGATGGCCCAGCCAGCACAAGTCTGACACATGGTTCATTACATTTACATTGGTGATTAGTGGGGAACAGCTGCAGCAGAAAAGGTGTAATGTACAGTACAGCCTTAGAAACATGTTTATCTTTAGTGATGCTAATAGGAGGAATGGGATCACGTGCAATAAAGCAGCCTATCTGACGGCCAACTGTACATTCAGCTGGTAACTGCCAGTTCACCCAATTGGAGCAACAAGTCCCACATCACAAAGTGTTCTTGTCTAAAAAGACAGGCTGATCAAAAGTTTCAATCACAAAAGACACATCCACTAGCCAGCTTAATGGGTTTATATGCAGCCTCTTCTTCCCCTTCCCTAAACACAGACATATTCGTGCAAGGGAGTATACGACTTTAATTAACAAAGATTGAATGGTGTTCCCCCAACCTTTTAGCTAATCTTTTGGAATTGGAAAACTGTGTCTCCTGTAAAATGAATGTTGTCCTCATATAAAGATCTAAGGATTTGTCAGAACTTGTACAACCCACTTGTTCTGCAGAAAGCTGAAACTCAATATTGGCTGCTCGTGAAGCAGTGCTAGGTCATGACAATGCAGATGAACTGCCAACCTGCATGGTTGGCAAGCCACCTTAATGGGTGGAACTATCAGCTGGTACTGGCTTTTTAGCCAACAGCAACTTTGCATTTTGGGGGTTTGTAGTTTATCTGTAGGACCGTGCCTGTGAAGAAGTTGGCTAAAAAGCAAGAAATAGATTAAAGTGTCGCTCATACTTCTAAATCTTTCCCTTTACCTTGAGAAGAAGTGGGAAGGGAAGCCTTGGAACAACATATTTACTACTGCTTTAAAAATCATTAGCTTATTTTAAAAACCCACTAACCGTAAATATAGTCCATTCTAGGCTTTGATAACTGCTGCTGACTTTGTGGCCAAATCTGCACCACCAAAAAGACAACGATGTTAATGTGTGGTCAGGCATGCAGATAGTCTTTTTTTAATATGACACCCTGTTTGCATGCAAGCGTACAATGCTGCAATTCATAACCAAATTATTTGTTGATCACAAAGGACCTGAAAAGGAAATGCCCCACTACTCTAGTTCTGTAGTCTGAGAGAGATTTGGGCCTTGGGCAGAAGTCAGCGCACATGATGTGTAGAACACACACAGCATCCATTTTAGGACATCCTCATTACTCACTACTCATCCCTACTTTTTATCCATCATTCCTACTTTTCTTCCATCAGCCCTACTTTTCATCCATGTTTCTCATCAATACTTCTCAACCATCATCCCTTTTTCTCATCAATACTTTTCATCCATCATCCCCACTTCTCATCAATACTTCTCATCCATCATCCCTACTTCTCAATCCAATCAAATCAAATCTTTATTCAACACTTAAAAACGTCATAAAAGTTTACATTGATAAAATACGTGTATTCATAGGACAAATCCAATAAAATGTCCAAATATTTTAAAACTACATCTCATTACAATTTTAAAAAACAGAGCAATAGAAACTGGTGCATAAAGCTAAAAGGATCTGATTTAAAAGTTTGCTGTTCATTACGGTTTCTGATTTTCAAAGGCACCCTTAATAAAATTCAATATACCAGTGCGTATCTCGTAAGAGGATAAGCTTTGTAAAAATTTCATAGTGGGCAAATAATTTTTAAAACCAGCTTGGTGCACTAACGGTTTTAAGAAAACAGATCCTGGCCTTACATACAGGGGACAAAACAGGATAAAGTGAAATGTACATTGCTTGGATACATAATTGCAATGACATGGTGGCAAATCGAGGTTCCAGGTACATTGAATGGGGAAGGCCACTTTAAAATGTATAAGATTAAATCTAAAAAGAGTTAAAATCAAATTATTAAAAGGATTTTCAATCCAGCACAAGTATGGTTCAAGGCTTTTAACTGTCACAATGGGGATATAAGCTTTCACAGTCTTCATATTCAATATCTTACATAATCTTTCGTTGACATAAAATTCCTGAAAGCGCAACTTCACTGTGTCTTTTGCATGACCATTAATTAATGAAGATTCAATGAACATTTCCTGGAGGCCAACATTATCAAAGCATGTTTTTTTATATATGTCAACCATGGTATCTTGGACATGTTTTGGAGATACAAACAATCAGATATACACTGTCTTGTCAAACCTGTCTCAGGATTTAGCCAACATTTCAACCAAAGCAAAAGTGGCGCCACTTTCATTTGGTCCTCTAAAAATGAAAGGCTCACTTCTTCATGGCAGAAATGTGCTACATTTTATGGGACTGCCAGTCTGTGTATGAAGCTGTTTTCAATATGCCCATATTCTGTTTCCATAAATAGCAGCTGAGATGCATTCTGTTTTAAATAAAGTGATCATCTCTGGCAATGGCTTTTGTATCCTTGAAAAATGGAAAATGGCTTCTATATTTCTTCCTGTTTATTGAGTTTTTATTTGAATATGTGCCTTCCAGCTTCAGTTGGAACTAAAAGTAATCCCCAGATAATTAAAAACTTTGTCATTACTGGGCGTGGTCCCCCATGCTAAAAAATCTGAATTTAATGTTTCAGGGTCCACATGTCTTTGTATAGGATTTAGACTGGTTTATTTTAAGACCCTGTCCCTCCATAAACTCGGTAAAAATAACCAAGCAATTTCAGGAAGCTTATGGGTGTGTGGGCAAGCAGAACAGCAGAACCGCATCATCAGCATATAAGAGTATGGGTAGTGAATGGTCAACTACCCTTAGTACATCTACTGCATCATTCTTACTTCCCATCCCAACTTCTTATCCATCACCCCTACTTCTCATCCATAGTCCATACTTCCCATCTATCATACCTCCTCCCTACTTGTCATCAATCATCCCTACTTCTCATCTCTACTTCCCATCCATCTTCCTTACTTTACCTGCATCATCCATTATCCCTACTTCTCACCCATCATTCATCATCCCTACTTCTCATCCATCATCCCTACTTCTCATACATCTTCCTTACTTCTCATCCATCATCCATCACTCATCATCCTTATCTCATATCCCTACCTTTTAAGAATTATCCATCATCCCTACTTCTCATACATCATCCTATGTCTCATCCCTACTTCTCATACATCGTACTCCATCCCTACTTCTCATTCCTCATCCCTTAGTCTAACCATCACACTTTCAATGTTGTGAAGCACACCTTCACACAGATTGTTTGGCACCAGCCAATCAGACTTAAGAGAGGGCTCCGTTCTTTTGGTCTAGCTGTGGAAAAAAACTGCCTACTCATTGAACACTATGCAGATGGTTCCATTGAATTCAAGTGTGTACAGCATTTAATTTTTATTTAAGTTTTTGTAGGAAGCCGGCTCTGTATATACTATACCAAAAAGAGGTATAGTGTGCACAGAGTCTGGTGAGTCCCCAATGCAAAGGCAGAGGTTAAAGTGAATAACACCTTACTCTCATTTTAGTGGTAGCTGTGCTGAGAAGTTAAACTTATCAAAGGGTAGTGCGAATGTACTTGTTGTACACACTCATAGAAGATGGGACCAAGCGCTCAATGACCAACTCCAGACTAGTGTTTTGCAAAAATATTACTTTAGTTACTTTTATTTAAGGAACCAAGTTGAACTCAGTTACAGGTAAGTAGTACTTTAAAAAAGGCAGTAGAACTATTGTATTATCTTGGAAATACTTTTGTTATTGTCAATCCGAAATAGTAACAGATAGTACTGGCACAAGATAGACAGTTGTAGCTAATCCAGAAATTGCAATGCAATCCTAAGGAAGGAATACAGGGTTATGCATCAGCAGGTAAGTACACAACTTACTTTTCCAGTCTTTGGGGAGTTTTTAGGCCAGCCCTGGGCAAGGGTCAGTTTAAAGTGGGCAGTGCACCATCAGCAGCACTTTGGCAGCCCGTTGCGGAGTTTGCTGAGCCTAAGGCTAGTCAGTAGAGACTGGGGATCTCCGAAAAGGTGCGTAGTTCAGTATCTATGCCGCGGCGGTTGATACCGGCAATGTTGTCCTCCTTTCACAGTTGGCGGAGAGCAATAGGGGTAAATTGGAGTCAGTAAGCAACCAATGCCAGGACCGTCGCAGTCATCTTCAGCAAGTTACTGTAGGCTGAACGGAGGCAGTACCAGCCCAGCAGTCACGGTCTTGGGAATGGAGATGCTCACGAGTTAGAGAAGTTCCGCCAAGGTTGGCCTACCTCAGAGAGGCGGCAGTTGAGCAGGCGAGCAGGAAGAGGCCGACAGGCCCACTTGGGGGGGGGGGGTGGGGTACTGGCTCTCGGTAATGGAACTGTGATCAACTTGGGCCGTTGGGCCGAGAGGATCCCTCCAGGTTGTGGGGGCCATCCAGCAGGGGTGCTTTCTTCTTGCACGGCAGAATCGCATTCACACAAGTGTCCATCCACTACCGCTGCGGTCTTGCGGTTCTTTTAGCAGTAGTGAGTCGTGTTGACACCAGTGTCGGTCCTCAGCTACTGTGGTTCTTTTACCGGTGGACGCCAGGTGCTAGAGCCTCTAGCTCAAATGAAGGTTCTTGTAGATTGGTTGAAGGCTGGAATGTCTCTGGAGTTTCTTGGATGCCTGACAGGGTTTTGGGAAGGACAGCAGGCCCAGTTGTTGAGCTGGTTAAAGGCGGCTGGGGTTCTTGCCGGGTTCTGTCTGCAGCAATTCCGTTCCTGGTCCGACAGCGGTTTTATTCCATCTACTTCTTTGGTCCATTGAATCTGAGGAACAAGGTTCAGGGAAGCCCTTAAATATGACATTTTAAACGTTACCGAAGTCGAGGGGCAGCAGCCAAACAGCTACTGTCCCTTAGGATGACCACACCCTTTGGGTGCTCCCTCCCTTTGGGGAGAGGGGCACAACCCTCTTCCTATTGGGCCTAATTCTCCAATTCAAGAGGGAGAATTTTAAGAGAGGGGTTAACCTCAGGTCCTGGAGACCCTAGGGGTGTGCCAGGCTGAAGAGGACACTCCTACTCTGATTACTAATTTTCACACCTGTCCTACCACCAAAAGTGGGGTCCGGACAGCGGGTTGAGCATCTCAACTAGTTGGAGCTAACAAATCAGCACATCACAAGGTGACAGCATTTGAAACTCACCGTCAAGGGTTGCTGTTCCTTCCAGAGGGAGGTGTGAAGCATCTCCACCAAGCAGGCCTTGTTCCTGACCTTCGGTAGCACAAAGGCTCTCACCCCATGAGGTCAGAAACATGTCTGGTGGTGGCTGGCTGGCAGGAACCAGCCAGCCAATACAATAGAAGTTGGTCATTTTCAGGGAGCATCTCTAAGATTTTCCCTGAATGAATTTTATAATAAATCCAACCCTGGCATCAGTGTGGGCTTATTATTCTGAGAAGTTTGGTACCAAACTTTCCAGTTTTCAGTAAAGACATCATGGAACTGTGTAGTTCGTAATGACAAACTCCCAAACCATGTACTCAAAATGGTTTCACTGCACTTACAATGCCTGTGGATGGCACAGACACTGTAGGGTTATATTGCTCATGCAGTTATGCCCTCAACTGTGATCTGGTACACCCTGCCTTCGGGTGGTAAGGCCTGATAGAGGGGTGACTTTCCCATGCCACAGGCAGTCTTGGTGGGCATATGTGCCATGTCGACTCTTTAATTTGGTCTGAACCAAAACATGCAGCCTGCAATGGGAGTGTGTGGGTGTTAAGGTGAAGGGTCTCTGAAGGTGTTATGATACATTCTGCATTTCTTCAGAGACCCTCTCTGGTCACAGGGCTCTTAGTACCAGGAATATCTTTTACAAAGGACTTATATGTGGCCCGTAGGTGTGCCAATTGTGGAGAAAAAGGTACAGTTTTGGGAAAGAACACTGGTGCTTGGGCCTGGTTTTCAGGGTCCCAGCACACATGCAGTCAAGTTGGCATCAGACATCTGGCAAAACATTAGGGGGTAAACCTGAAAAAAAGGGGCACTTACAATGTAGTTCTATTTACACAGGCCTCTGCAGAAAGCTCTGGTGGTTTGGGAAAGAAAAGGGACCTGGCTTGGGACATTTTTCAACACTTGGAGACTGGGGCACACAGGTCATGATAAAATTTGTCTGGTTTCAGTTTGATATTGTGACAAAGAAAATGTTTAAAATCAACTCTAGGAGACAAAGTAATACAGTTTATCACAAACCTTTTTTAGTTTCAGACTTATTTGCAACAAAGAAAATGTTTTCGTCTTAGGCTGTCTTTAGCTCAGAGAGCTGTGTTTTTTCTTTCCTTGCAGTTTGCAGATATAATGGACTGGACTTCAGTTGTGTATGAAACCAGGAAGAGCAAGGCCTGGACAGAGTTGTTACATATGACACTGTAGCCAGAAATGTTTTCCCAATGAGCTCTATAGCCTCCATACAAGAGCTGATTTATTGCCCAGGTGGAAGAACCTTTGTCTTCCCCAAACCATTAGAGCTTTCCACGGAGGCCTGTGTAAACAGAAAATCACTTACTTAAATACAACGAAAAGCTTTACAACCTTGGATTCACTGGAAGCAAACACTATTTGTGTTTCACCTCCACTGTCCTCAACAGACATGTGCAATGAGATGGCTATATTTTTCAGTGACGGGACCAATGGAATGCAGCCCTCTTTCCTAAATCTGAGTGGTTGTTGCCAACCAATTAGTGTGAAGGGGTGTTTCACAACATTGAAAGTGTTTTGGTATGACTGAGGGACGACTAATGATAAGAAGGGATGTTGGATGAGAAGTAGGGATGAGAAGGAAGTGTCTTAGTAGAGAAGTAGGGCTGAGAACTAAGGATGATGGCTAAGAAGTAAGGATGTGAAGCAGGGATTATGGGTGAGAATAAGGGATGATGGATGAGAAGTAGGAATGACGAATGAGAAGTAGGAACGAGAAGCAGGGATGAGAAGTAAGGATGATGGATGGGAAGCAGGGATGATGGGTGAGAAGTAGGACTGTGAAGCAGGGATTATGGGTGAGAATAAGGGATGATGGATGAGAAGTAGGAATGACGAATGAGAAGTAGGAATAAAAAGCAGGGATGAGAAGTAGGGATGATGGCTGAGAAGTAGGGATGGTGGGTGAGAAGTAGGGGTAAGAAGCAGTGGTGAGGGATGAGAAGTAGGGATGATGAAAGAGAAATAGGAATGATGGATAACAAGTAGGAATGATGGTTTAGAAGTAGGCATGAGAATCAAGGATGAGGGATGAGTAATAGGGATGGTGGAAGAGAAGTAGAGATAATTGGTGCGATGTAGGAATGAGGAGTAGGGATGATGGATGAGAAGTAGTGATGATGGATGAGAAGTAGGGATGATGGGAGAGAAGTAGAAATTGCGGATGAGAAATACGGATGATGGGGAGAGTATGTAGCCTTACGGCTAGAGCGGTCGACCTCGAAGCTGGGGAACCGGGTTCGAGTCTCAGCAACGATGATCAACATCCTGTGATTCTGGGCAAATCACTTAATCTCCCTGTGCCTAACAAAAAAAATGAATGTGTCCTCATGTAAAGCGCTCTGATACCCGATGTCTCGGGTCTAGTTCGCGCTATATAAAACTAAAAAAAAAAAAAGAATGGATGACAAATAGGGATAAGAAGTAGGGATGAGAATTGAGGAATGAGGATGTCCTGAAATGGATGGTGTAAGAACACCAACTGTCCTGTCTTTTCCCTTTTAATCGTTTCAGCCCTGAATCTTCAGCTCCAGCCGTTGGATGCAGACACTGGGATATGCACCTGGGCGCCACCAGCATTAGGAGAGCGTGTATCATCCAGCAGGGACCAGGACCTTTAACAGGTCCTACTGAGGAAATTATGCAACAGGTTTCATCAGGTGCTACAGGTAGCACTTTTGCTTGATACATCCCATTGAGGCAGACAGACCGGACTTTAGTGGGAGGAACTGTTTGTAGGTATAGAGAGAACAGCTCCAACAATGCTAATTTACAAGACAATGTCCATAGGTATGTTCCATGTGACAGGCTCACAAGGTAAGCTTTCGAACAGGTGGGGGTCATACTCCAAAGACATTTAAAAGAAAATTGCAATTAAGTTGGTTTAAAAATTTCAAGACATGATCTACGTTAGTTTGGAGGTCCAGTTGTGCCCTTCTGTTGTCCAGCTGGGGCGAGAGACTGAGTCCTTTGTGCGATTGTGATTGTCCTTAACCACAGTGGGTACTTATGTTTGGCCACATGCAGTGAGCAATGATATATCATCTCAAATGCAGCGAAGTGAATAAATATACATTTAAGATTCTGCTGTCAGAGTTCTGCATCGGCTGATTCGTTATTTGAGGTAATATGGGTCTTCAGACTAAATACAATATATTTGTGACTTTTGGCAGGGCTGAGTGTACTTTTCAGATGTCAAATTGACCCTTTGGAATACATTGGAAGGACATCCTAGGAGGTGCAATGATACACCAAACAGCCAATGCCATTAGGTGAGAGGTGTACACTACTCCAGATGATAAATGACGGGGCTGACCTAAAGCCTACTCTCTGCACATTGAGTACAATTCATCTTTCGGACAGCCATGCTGTCAAGACACACCTAATTAGAAGTGAAGAGGACTAGTGTGTAAAGTAAGATGGCACAGAAGAAGTAGAAGTGAAAGACTTAATAGCAGATTTCATTTAAGAGCATCTATGGAACCAAGCTCTGAATTGCGGCCAGAGAGGATGAAAGTTGACTTGGTGGGCATTCATTTTTTCCTATGGGTTGGATTTGATGGTCATGTCATCCTGGCTCGTTTATTCATCATAAGCAAAGTGGGAGTGACCGGCTGGATAATTGGGATTGAGTTCCATAAATGACTGGAGCAAGATCTGTCAGATGCCAGGCTCTCTCCATTCTTCAGTGGCACTTGGGCTGTTGTTGGGAAATATCACAATTTCTAGTTGACCATTTTTCCACTGTTCATGAGTTTCTTTCAAGGCACCAACACTATGCTCTAATATACTGAAATAATCTCCCTTATTTCCGTTAATGAGACAGAAAACCTCTGCATTAAAATCTCACTGGTGTCGTAAGTAGGATTCAAGATGGCAGTTTCTATCCTGGAGCACTCACCTCCTTCATATCCTCATAGAACAGGTAGAGTATGGGGTGGTCCCGGGCTTTCTCCCACCAGCCTTTCACATGGTCGTACCAGGAGCCAAATGCCACTAGGTTTTAAGGGGAGGTGACTGTTAGAAAATTAACAAAGCAATCACTAGCACAAACAAAGCATACAATAAGAACACAAGACAGTGACAACAACTCATAATTACATTTGGGGTGAAGATGAAACACAATATAGAATGTAACAAAGGCAGGCCAGGCTTCAGGGGATTTTACTAACACCCAACTTGCCAGCCCTACTAACAGCCTTGCATGACTAAGTCCTCCTTTCACCCATGTTAGACCGTAAATGGCATGGTAGAGAATCTGATCTAATTCTGCACACCGTTTTAGGTCTCGCCTAGGCAGCGCGCAAGCACTGCTCAGGATATGACCTTTAGAAATCGGTCTTCACCTTTTCAAGCACACTCGTGCTTGTGGTGGCATCCACCTTGCGGGAGCGAAGGGAGGTGCGCCGACCATATGTTTATAATTAGCATGGCCATGCGCCACTGCTCCCGTTCCCGCAAGGGGCAAGCTAGCACAAGCACGAGTGTTCTACATTGCGCTCTCTCACCCATTTGCTTTTTCTGCTCAGCTTTAAAGTCGGCAGCTTTGGCCGTAAGTCCACATTCTCCCCCCCCCCGCCCTCTCCGCAGCAACAGAAACAACAAGCATTTGCAATGCAATAGGTCTCGCATTATTGAAGTTTGAGCTATTGGCATTGCTAAATAATGCAACACCAATAGCTCAAACTTTAATAATGCGAGACCTATTGCATAGCAAATGCTTGTTATTCTTGAAGACAGCTTCTAAAAATGAGCAGCAACTGCAGAAAAGAATCTAAAAATATAAATGCGTCAAGCAAAGTGGCAAACCAACTCTTGACTATGGAAGAGAGAGAGAGAGATTCACCTCGGGTATTCTAAAGGGGCTTGAACTGCTCAGCGTCTTTCTGCAGCTCTTCATCCGTCAGAAACGTGTGAAGTGACAGTTTTGATTAGGCAAGAGTTGCATGTATTTAAAATAATCAAATCCTTTTCATGGATGTCACACAGTGTATTCTCAGCCTGACAAGAGGGTTTTTTTGCCCAGGAAGCCTCCTTTTCAAACTGATTAAAGCCTGGGAAGCAATCCTCAACATAATAAGACCAACAAAAGAATCTCTAAAATGTGAA
Source organism: Triturus cristatus (assembly GCF_964204655.1). Classification (NCBI taxonomy): domain Eukaryota; kingdom Metazoa; phylum Chordata; class Amphibia; order Caudata; family Salamandridae; genus Triturus; species Triturus cristatus. Next base: position 1,283,034,017 of record NC_140590.1, read on the forward strand.
ATAACTGTGATCACATTCCGTTAAAGAACTGCTGTTGTCTATAAAAAAATATAAAACAAAAGCAAATAGCCTTCTTGGGAACAGCCCTTTTAACAGAGCATTTCAGCCAGTATCCTAGCTTAAAATCAGTGTTACGATGTTTCAACCCCATAATTTCACGTGCCACCACCTGATACAACTCTTCTTATCAAACATCGCACAAGCACATTTTAGCCACCAAAATAATAAGCAAAAGTAATACCTAGCTAACTTAAGTTAGAAAGCGGTCCATTTATCAGAGGGTGTGGCTTATCAGCCAGGACGGCCGACTTTGAAACAGAGGAACCAGGTTCGAGTATGGCCGAATGGGGCCAATCACTTAATCTCCTCGTGCCTAAAAATAAATATGAATGTGTCCGTCTGTAATGCTACTAGTGCTCATTTTAAGGCTTTGATACCTTCCTTCGGGTCGAGTTCAAGCTATATAAAAACTGCAACAAAAAACATTAAAAAATTGTGCAAGGCAATGAGGGTCGGTAAACATGTCCTCGTGCATAGCAAAAAAAAATTGTTTTTTATTCTGTACTTTTATGGCTTTTTTTGAATCGCCGGAATAAATATTTTATGATTGACCGGCCATTTTGTACATTAAAAAACGAAAGCTCTTTACAGTACATTTGCAGCAACTGACAATAGCTCTACAGCTGCACCACCACACGAGGGCACAGGTGTTGGAATTCCCAAAAGGTCCCGTCGTCTAATTTAAAAAAACAAAGCCCAGCAGCAGCGAGAATGATGAGACGTGCAGGCTAACAACATACGGCTCCGCTGGGTACTCTCTCTGTAACACAAGTGTGGTTTTCCAGCTTGCCAGAAACCGGTCCTAGGAAGCTTGTTTCCGGTCCAGGGAAGACATGGCTTGGCAGTTCGGGCTGGACTGTTCCCATGAGGCACAGGGTCAGACTGATTTGCATATGGCCATGTCTGAACTGGGGTGGCAGAGTGGGCTAAAGAATGGTGATGGATTAAACCCAGATCAGTTGACTGGGGGTGAGTGCTTGCAATGTTCAACACTCCGTTCATCATTTCCTTTGGTTTTTGCTTGGTTTTCCAGCTTGTCATCGTGGATTAAGCTCCAAGAGAGGAAAGAGGTGACTGAGCCTCGAGCACTTGCCACTCCTTAACCCCCTCCATGCTTCTGAACCATGCAAAGCAGCCCATGGTCTTTAATCAAACCTCCCAAACCAAGAGTGACAGACCAAAGATAAAACATGAACAATAGACTGCGTTCTCTCCAGAAAAGAATAATAATGTGCCAGCGGTTTCACTTTATTCTGTGGCATACCTTAGTCATTCGCTGCATGGGAGTGACTCACTGTGACTGTGCCAACACTCCCACAACTTTCTATGTATAAAAATGTGGTGACATCACAGCTGAACAAGATGGCTTATGTGGTAGTTGGTATAGATACTCTTAACAAACCTCCATTCAAGACAGAATTACTACAGGAGAAACTGTGTTTTTACACTTGAAACCATTAACAAAGCAGACGCTCAGTCTCGCCGTGAGGACTGCCTCTCCTTCAGAGAACTGTGGAGAGCAACACTATCCTACTTATCAGAACCACAGAGAAAAGCCGACTCGGTGCTAAAAAAAAGTGATCGCTATTGTTAAAAAAAAAAGACAGGCCCGCGAGTGGTGCGCGCGTGTGCGCCACTGCGAGCCATATGTTTTCAATTATCGCGCCCGTGTCTGGGCACGATAATTGAAAACATATGGGCTTTGGTGTGCGTAACAGACACCAATACGCCATGGGCGGAGCAATGCCCCAGCCTTTGGCCTATTGCATGCTCTGTTTAAAAAAAACACGCACGCAAAGCCCAATAGCGGAACCCCAAATGAAAAGCACACGCACAAGCGTGTGCAATTCCAGGGTCCGTTTTGGAACCCTCCACAAAAGGGCTCTCGCCTGCGCGAGCAATGCTGCGCACTGCATCGCTAGGGGCGAGCCCTAAAAAGTGGTCTTTCACACTGATGTTTTCTTTAGGCTTGTTTGAGCTCTGAAATGTTACACAAAATCCTTTTGCAGCATGAACCCGCTGTCGATTGATTTGCACAGGCCTGCCATCTAGTGGATTTATCCAGTTTAGTTTTATATATATTTTTTTTTTACGCACCACACCCTCTTTAAATAGACAGAGGAATTGTTTACAACCAGACTTTCCAGGAAATTCATCATTAGCTCTAGTTAAACAAATTTTCAGAGAGTCCCCCAAAACTATCGGTGTATATCTAGGCTGCCTGCCTCTACCCGTGTCTCTCTATGTATTGAAACGAACACTACTCCTACAGTGATCAACTTTTGTCCCGGGAAGTAGTTTTTCCAATGCCAATCGTGTCCAATACTGAGTCCGTCTACAAAAACCTAGAACTGACCCTACTAGAACGAATCCAAGCGATCTACTCTGTCGAAATTCAGAGCTGATGCTACCATGTGGTCATAAAGTTAGTTCGAACTGTCGCATGGGTAGCGGGACTGGCTCTACAACTTCTGCTTTGCTATGCCCCGGGCCATCGTTAGAATTAATAAATGCCTTACACTCTCAAGTTCAAACGAACAAGAGCGAAGTATGTCCCCAAATTTGGGCTGGTCCTCGACTCTCCCCATGCCTATCATTCAACTGAATGTGTCTCTGCCTCCTCCATTTTTCCCTCAGATGCACCTAGACACCTCTTCATTGATAATCCTTTTATTAAAAAAGTTTTAAAAAATGACCATTTCACCAACATGACTGTGTTCACCCACACTTTATCAAATTTACAATCGACATAAGTAATTCACAGCCTCACTTACCCATGGACCTGCCTTTCAAGCAATGGCTAGAAATATCAAACCATTACCAAACAGAATTGTCGCTTACTATCAAATAATGGTTTACACTCCCTACTACTATAATTTGTCTGGTCAGAATTTGTTATGGGGAGTGCACAAATGTGTAATGATCGTTGTGTAAGCTTTCAACTCATTTGTGTAGAGATTTCCTGGCATTTAGGAAGGGAGAACGCCTTCACATGTGCTTTTGTAACACAATATCACAACTACCAAACAAGGAATGGTTGTATATTTGCTTAATTGAAGCAATTAAGGGTAAGGTGCACGTTTCCTTGTTTACAGCAAGCTAACTGGGGAATTTGGTATCTAAAAAACATATCAAATAAATATGAAAACTGTAGCGGGCAGAAAGGTTTGTAGATTGAACTTTTAGATTGCAGTGTTGGTTTTTAAACCTGCACTTTTGTCAGAAGATAACACTTCCAAATAGTTTACACAGACTTGTCTGAGATCATGCCTGCAAGTTCCATTGAGGATGAAATGTTGGAATTGAAAGACTAAATTGTGATGTTGTTTCATGGGTGTGGTGAATTTCATACTACTTTATTGTGGTGTTCAAATAAAATCCATAGAAATAAAGTCAAAACCACGTGTCTTTAAAATGCCACACAAGCATACTGCAAATAAAAAAACTGGGTGTTTGATTGCGCATAAAAGCACATAGCAAAGACAAACTTACAACAATAAACAGATATCAATACTGTTTCCTTAAGATCACTTCACACAAGTGCAGAATCCGGTCTATTCTGCTGAGCTAGTAAACATTTTATTTTCTCTCCTTGTCCTTACTTTAAAACACACCCTCACACCATAATATCTTTGCTGGCATCAGCTGTTATAATATTGGTAACTGTATAGCTCATACCGAATACAACTTTTACATAATTACCACAGTTACAGCTTGGATATTTCAAAGGATAAAATCACATTACAGTTCTAGAGTCACCCTAACATGTGGTGATTTTGGGGAATTAACACTGATTAAGGCCCATTTACTGTCCAGACTTCAGGGGACTGTTACAAAATCTCCTCCCAGGGAAAAGGCAGCCAGCGTGTAACACTATTTTGGTAAGGTTTCAGTTTGATTACTTTGTTTTGTAAAGCATATGCTTTAGCCTCCCTCAAAAGACCCACCCGCTCCTTCCATTGACCCTCAATTGACTAGTGACCCACCGTCCTCTAGACATGTCCTGAGTCAGTGTACCACCCCTCCTTTCCCTCATGGTTACGTATCCGCGCCTCATCACCAGTAACTCTCTGTTGCATGAGCCATTGGATATTCAAAGATCACACAGGAAAAAAGATATGCATGTTGTATAGACTGGTTTCTGGTGCCCCTTGACATCTGACCTCACACAAGCCTTCCAAGTGTTGGTTATCATAATGCCACCCAGGAAGAAGTGCATGGCAGAGGCAAGCATATATTCCTGAATCAGACTGCATGACCCAGTGTGTAGTAATTATATAACTATTCAATCCGTAGCAGGACAGCTCCCGGGATAATGTGCTGCATCGCTAAACACTTAGAAGGTCCCAAAGGCGAGACCTATTGGCTATGCCAGTGCTTGTTATAGGTTTCAGGCGGTTGTAGATACATCTTCTAGGCAAAGCCCTCTGTAAAGAAACTGAACACACCCACTACGAATGTACCAGCAGCCCCAGGGGTAACTCGCCATTCAGGATACAAATCAAGAGGGGCAGGCAGAGACAAACTGGAGCTATTGTGGTAAAGTGGCTGCACAAATCAGGCAAAGCCAAAGAAGAAACAAAAAGCACAGGAATGTAAGCAAACAAGAAATATGCAAATATAAGGCAAGGCAGAAGTGCTCTTAAAGGGTGACATTTTGATTCTACTGGTCCTTGAATATGAATACAACTAGCCCAACATCTATGATGTTTTCATTGACTTTAGAGCTACTTGAAAAGGATACACTTGACCAAAAATGTGGGACCCTATTATTCCTAGCCTACCTGAACTCAAATGTGACTCCAAATAATTTGCTTACACACATGCAAAGCCTCATATTGGCACCACGGCTAAATATCGACATGGCTGCCCCTGGATTTTCATGTTAGCCACCAAAGATTTTCAAAGGAGAAAGGATTTTTCCGTGTTTAGGTTCCTCACCTAAACAAGGACATATAAAAAATAATTCGGTATAAGACTGACTCGGTGACTACCTTCTGAGTATTCCTGCAGCCTACAGACTACATTGTGAAAACCTGCCATCTGATCCTAAATATAAGAGTGTGCCTGTCACCTCCAGAAGTTGCCCGTGTTGATGTGGGACATGATGGGACATTTTCAGGTGAGTTCAGCTGCCTCCATATATTTTTAAAGTTGAATATGGAAAATGCAATCGACAGGGTTGTGTAAGGGGATTTCAACTCTCACCGTCCATGCCCTGTAGTGAGAGATATGGAAAACAGGAAGGTGATGCTGGATACACCTGCCACATTGGTGATTGTGGAGGTGGCCATCAAATTAGCACATCATTGGTCACCTAACAGGATGTGGGAAGCACACTGGCAGCAGCAAAAGAGGTCAGACTATGGCATGTGGACAGCACATAAAGTACAGTGGAAAAGGTCAGTCTGCAGCGTGTGCCCTGTATGAGAACGGAAATGGGAAGGTCAAAAGCTGAGAGATGCATGGACTAGTATTAATTGCCAACTACAGCAAAAGGTGTTACGTTTTTCCTATGGCATATAGTTATTACAAGGGTGGCACGTGGGGAGGGGGCAGTTTATCACACACTGGCAGTATCTGTGTGTGAATAGAAGGGTCAGGCTGCTCCAGTTTATTGGTATGTGGATAACAGTGGCGGTGCCAGCCGGTAGCGCAGGGGTGGACTGCTGGGGGTAGAGGCAGCCAGAAGCACCATTAGTAAATGGCAGAAGTGATGGGGAAGGTCTGTGATACATAAGCAGTAATGGAAGGCTTGCATTACATGTTCAGTCCTTTCACATACGTGGAGAAGGATGTTAGGCTATACCAAGTGTCCAGTTTATGACAACATAGTCAAAATGTGCTTCCTTACTATACTGCTGGTGACAGTAAATGCTAACATAAATAGATTCTATGTGCGAACGCTAAGATCCTACCATACAGTCCCCTGCTTCCTTCTCACCATCTCCAGCCATAAACGTTTCCAGGTACTCTGGCCAGGTGCCAGGCTCTGGATGTACCTTCGCCATCTTGTAGAAATTGAAGTAGGACACAGCTGAATCCTTGGCGTTGCGTGCCACATAGATTATCTGTGGCATTTTGGGAGAGCAGAAGAACATAAGGTTAGGAGCAGACTCTGTAAAATTCTTCAGTGCATTAGTAGAAGCCAGAAAATTACAAAACCAGACAATTCTTCCCAAATTCTGAAGCTGCCCTTGGTCGACTTTAAAGACTCCCTCTGACCTAAATCCCCCTCGTTAGCAGTTATCTTTCTTTGGCCCTTTCTTAGTTCAGGTTGCAGGTCTTCCTCGGTTAATTATATATAGAAAAATGATCAGATGGGCGAACAGGGTCCCTATACTTTAGATGAATCCATATTTAAAGTAACATTTGTCTAATTTGACTTAACCTCCCTTGCCACTGTTGTTTCTTTGTCCTCCTCATAGTGTAATATGTGGCACACTTTCCCCATTGTTTGATAAGGTTACAGGTCACAGACTTTGATGCATGTTATAGTGGACCTTGCGTGTGCTCTGAATGGATCCGAGTGCATGCCAGAAGTACTAAGGCTACAAAATTCTAGCAATCAATAATGTGGGCTTTTTAGCTTCAATTCTTGGTAACAGAAATTGTATATGCTAACTTATGGCATATTTTTGCTGCTCATGTATGGATGTATGTCGTTACAACGCACACTTTTACAACGCATGCATTTACAACGCATTTTTTACAACGCAAAATCCATTACAACGCACTACACTTACAACGCATGACACTACAACGCATTTTTAAAAACTACCTTTACAACGCATACCATTACAACGCATAATATTAAATTGCATTTAAGGTAAGTATTAGATAGTATAGGGGTAAAAATTACTTTTCTAACTCCAGGGGGTGCAACAGTAGGGTAAGTGTTGGATAGTATAGGGGTAAAAATTACTATTCTAACTCCAGGGGGTGCAACAGTAGGGTAAGTGTTGGATAGTATAGGGGTAAAAATTACTATTCCAACTCCAGGGGGTGCAACAGTAGGGTAAGTGTTGGATAGTATAGGGGTAAAAATTGCTATTCTAACTCCAGGGGGTGCAACAGTAGGGTAAGTGTTGGATAGTATAGGGGTCAAAATTACTATTCTAACTCCAGGGGGTGCAACAGTAGGGTAAGTGTTGGATAGTATAGGGGTAAAAATTACTATTCTAACTCCAGGGGGTGCAACAGTAGGGTAAATGTTGGATAGTATAGGGGTAAAAATTACTATTCTAACTCCAGGGGGTGCAACAGTAGGGTAAGTGTTGGATAGTATAGGGGTAAAAATTACTATTCTAACTCCAGGGGGTGCAACAGTAGGGTAAGTGTTGGATAGTATAGGGGTAAAAATTACTATTCTAACTCCAGGGGGTGCAACAGTAGGGTAAGTGTTGGATAGTATAGGGGTAAAAATTGCTATTCTAACTCCAGGGGGTGCAACAGTAGGGTAAGTGTTGGATAGTATAGGGGTAAAAATTACTATTCTAACTCCAGGGGGTGCAACAGTAGGGTAAGTGTTGGATAGTATAGGGGTAAAAATTACTATTCTAACTCCAGGGGGTGCAACAGTAGGGTAAGTGTTGGATAGTGTAGTGTAATAATATGCGTTGTAATGGTAGGCGTTGTAATGGAATGCGTTGTAAAGGTAGTTTTTAAAAATGCGTTGTAGTGTCATGCGTTGTAAGTGTAGTGCGTGTTAATGGATTTTGCGTTGTAAAAAATGCGTTGTAAGTGTAGTGCGTTGTAAAAGTTGCGTTGTAAAGGTTGTTCCCCCTCATGTATTAATAGCTAGAGATGAATTTTACCAATATCTCCAGCATCCCACAGTAGCTACAGATTTACTTGCAAGTTGACCTTGTGGAAGTTCGATGCTGGTGTCAATAAGAAGGTACAATTCAGTGGCGCAAGTATGGTTCCTAATCAACTAAAAATAGTATCTTTGTTACAAAGAAGAAGCATACGAAGCGTAGTTAAGTAAGGAGTCTGCTTTATTCGTTCCTTTCACCATCACAGGTTCCAGTCAGCTGGAGTAAGCTGTGGAATGTTCATCTCACTTCTTTTGTCCTTCAAACAACAGGAAGGCAGACGTGTGAGGGCTCCCCTTTGCTCAATAGACGCCAGTGCATGAAATTGGAATAAAACACCCCAACATTGGCATGGGCAAGCAAGCTGACTGATTGTTGGTGAGAGATACTGAAAAACAGGGATCTGATTTCAGGCCTCCGGGATGCAAGTACGTGGGGGGGAGGGGCTTTATATGAAATATTTTTAAACAAAAATATGTAGCTGCAAGCCAGTTAAATGTAATACAATTAGAATTTTTTTTAATTAAAAGTTAGGGATGTGTAATGAACAATGTTTGGAGCGTATTTGCAGTTCACTCGTTGTATTTAGTTGCCAAGGTGCCTACTGTTTTGATGATAATTCTTACTCATCTACTTTACCTGAGAATAACCCATAGCGAATCCTAACTCAGTATAAAATGTCTAACATGTGTGCCCACTAATTGTGGAGTTGAGGGCGTGGCTTTGTGACATTTCCTTCATATGTAAGAGTTTCTCTGACCAGTTTCTCTGGCTCTAAAACCCCTAATCCACAAGAGCATAACTCGTGAGAAAAGTGAGAGCAGCGCAGTAGTCATAAAAAATCAAATACCCCCCACTTTGCACCATGTCTCAAGTATCTCTGAGTGAGAGAGTGAGGCACCTGATTTCAGCAGTCATTCAGGGAGTTGCTACTTCTGACGTAATTCTGAAATTGTAAAATTTCCCATCATTCATTCTCCCCAACTTTCTTTCTGCGTATTTCCATTTTGCTTTAGTTCCTTTTTCATTTATCTGTACTTTCAAATTCATTAACTCATCCATCCATCTATCTATCTATCCATCCTTTATTCCTTCTTTCTTTGCATCCATGCATCCTTTCTTATCTCCATCTTTATGGTATCTGCCCTTCCTTCTCTTCATCTTTCTGTCTTCTTCCTTCTTCCCTTTTTGATCCATCCATCTATTTCATCCATTCATCTTATCTTCCGTTCTTCCACCCATCACTTTATTTTCTTTCCATCCATTCATGCTTCTCTCCATCCATCACAATCCTTCTCTCATCTAACCCTCCATCCACTTCTCCATCCTTCTCAGCTTCCATCCCCACATCCTTTCTCCATCTCTCCCCCTCTACACCCCCTCCCTTTCTCCTACCACTCCAAAAGGTTGTTTTAATGATTGTTTTGGAAACCAGAGCTTGTCATCAAAACAAAACATATAGCATATCAAAAATATCAATTACCACAGTATTGCTCACAATATTATTGCTAATATAACTAACAAATCCTTAAACATACCCCCCAAACTAATTCAATTTAGAACAATTATTTCAAATAAACCCAAAACTTATGATAACCAAAAAGTAAACAAACACCCCCAAAAAATCATAAACCTAAACCACATATATTTAAAAGTACCAACATAATTATTATCAATTCTAAACATAAGAAAACGTATTAATACAACAATATATATATATATATATATATATACGCAATAATTCATATATAAATAAAGCAAACTATATATTATACTACAAAAATAAAACATAAATCAGCGTTTACCAAACAACTTTCAGCAATAAAATCCAACATTTAAGCCAACAATATAAAAGGCACACTAATTATACAACAAAATGCTCCAAAAACGATAAACGCTGCAAGAGGAGGAAACTGTTCCAGATTCTCGCAAGAAACTATTAATACAGAAATAAATCATCCCAACAACTAAAATTTCAAGTAAGTATTACACATATTTAATCCAAAAATTAACTGGTATTAATCTCAAATGTACAATTTAATAAATAAATTGTAACACACTCTGTAAATGTTATCTTTTTACAAAGACTACCTAAAGGAAAAGAAAACCATCGTCCAAATGAACAAACTGCCTGAAAATATCAGCTTTAACAAAGTGGCAAGAAGATATAATAAAGTAAGTATATATATTAATTTTAAAACTCTCACAACCAAAGACCAGAAATAAACCTAACTCCTTAAACTCTGGGAAACTTGCAACAAAATGCCATGTTTAATTAATATAACAGTTTTTTCTCTTTCCACAGAAAACTCAACACTTGCTCCATGTTAAAACTAGATAAAAAAAGCTTCAAAACGGTTCAAAACATCTCAACAAAACTTACAAGTAAGTAAATAAATAACAATTAACTGCATTTTTTAAAATTTGCAAAAATGGAGGAACAAAAGAAACAAAAGTCAATTTATTATATATATATATATATATTTCCACCACACACCCAAAGCATTAAGGACGCACTCGACAACTGGTGCAAAACCATCCGGTTTATTTCACAAAGGCCAACCAACATCTTCATTCCGTTTTTTTTTTAAAATCTTGTGCCTAGCACGTTTAGGCTCCAGCCTCTTATTTATAGGCAGCTTAGTGAATGCCTGACAGAAAGCTCTCAAATAGCAAGCTAATTATGTGCATGCTGTTATGTTACCGCCCTCAGTGGGTGTTGCTAAGTGCATGTTTGCTCCACTTTACATAGATGCATGCTGGGATTTATAGTCCGTTCTTAGAGCACTTTTGACCCTGAGTGGGTTCTGTTAGCATTCTTTGCAGCAGAAATGATTATCCTTAAGTAGCGCTCCGGATAGAGCGTTGGTTATTTTTACCGCATCAGTTGTGCTGCATAACGGGCGTGGAATCGTTCCCACCATGCAGCCTCTCCTTTGATCTTGAGATGGTGCAGTCCTCCATGGGAGGGCTGCCGCGTCCATGTATTTCCACCAAACGTCCAAAGCATTAAGGACGTACTCGACAAGTGGTGCAAAACCATCCAGTTTATTTCACAAAGGCCAACCAACATCTTCATTCAGTTAAAAAAAAATCTTGTGCCTGACGCGTTTCGAGGCTCCAGCCTCTTATTCATAGGCAGCTCAGTGAATGCCTGACTGAAAGCTCTCAATTAGCAAGCTAATTATGTGCATGCTGTTATGTTACCGCCCTCAGTTGGCGTTACTAAGTGCATGTTTGCTCCACTTTGCAAAGATGCATGCTGGGATTTATAGTCTGTTCTTAGAGCACTTTTGACCCTGAGTGGGTTCTGTTAGCATTGTTTGCAGCAGAAATGGTTATCCTTCAGTAGGGCTCCGGGTAGAGTGTTGGTTATTTTTACCTCATCAGTTGTGCTGCATACCGGGTGTGGAATTGTTCCCAATATGCAGCCTCTCCTTTGATCTTGAGATGGTGCAGTCCTCCACGGCAGGGCTGCCGCGTCCATGTATTTCCACCAAACGCCCAAAGCATTAAGGACGCACTCGACAACTGGTGCAAAACCATCCCGTTTATGTCACAAAGGCCAACCAACATCTTCATTCCGTTTAAAAAAAAATCTTGTGCCTGACGCGTTTCAAGGCTCCAGCCTCTTATTCATAGGCAGCTTAGTGAATGCCTGACAGAAATCTCTCACTGCTTGTTGTTATGTTACCGCCCTCAGTGGGCGTTACTAAGTGCATGTTTGCTCCACTTTACATAGATGCATGCTGGGATTTATAGTCCGTTCTCAGAGTACTTTTGACCCTGAGTGGGTTCTGTTATCTTTCTTTGCAGCAGAAATGTTTATCCTTAAGTAGGGCTCCGGATTGCATGAGTAAATGGAAAAATGACCAGAATAACACAAATAGAATAAAAATATAGAATGCTAGTGGTAAAAAAAACATGACCGCCAAATGAAAATATCTCCCCATAGAAATCAATGGGAAATATAGAAAAAATGTTTAATAAATGTTAAAAAAGTGTAATACATGTTTTCAAATGTTAAACTTGTCAAACAATGTTGTAAAAAGGTTTATAAAATTTGTAAAGTATAAATTAAATAATAATATAAAATGTATATAATTATTTAACATATACTGATAAAAATGTTGCAATATTGAAAAAAATGTATTTAAAAAGTCTAAAAAAAGTAATACAGTTAAAAAAATGTTAAACCCTTTAAAAAAATGTACACAAATGTTAAATAAACTTCTAACGTGCATATTAAATAATAGTATAAAATATATACAATCATTTATTATATATTAATGAAAAGAATGCTAGACTAATTTAAAAAATGTAATTAAAAAATGGTAATAAATGTATTAAAATTGTAAGTAATGAAAAATAACAAATGCTAATGTACATTATACAAATATATTTTAAAAGATGTACTACTTTTTCACAATAAGTAATTAACAATGGGCTTTGAGGGGCAGCCAACTGCAGGGAGCTGTGCCCCCCGGGGAGATTGGGACACGGTGTAGCCCGGGCTACATGGGCTTCTTTTGGGCTCCTTTTGGGCTTTAAACCCATTATGTAACCAGTCAGCCATTTTATATGGCTAATCACCATTTTGTGGGTGGCCGTCAGTGCTTAGTTAGTCGCATTGTATTGCATTTTTCAAGAGCGACTATAGCGTAATTAATGAGAAGTGTTATGGAGGATTTGCGAGTGCAGGAGGCCATGTAACTGCTGACTGAGGTAGGCTGCACGGATTTACTCACCTTGAGCACAAGGATCGTGACGCGCCTGGCAAGGTTTGGTGCTGAAAAAAGAACGGGCATTTTGGCTCATACAGCACTTGTCATGTCCAAAGAGGAACTTGGTTAATGACTTTATCCCAGGTGAGATGACGTTGGTTTCACATTCTTCAGTGGATGGGGATATGGCATTGGTGGGGCAGATTGGAAAGGGCACACTCACAGCGAAGTGTGACATGAAGTCAGTCTTCTGGCTGTTGCCAGTTCATCAGGAGTATTTTTAGTAGCTAGGCATATAGTTTGAAGGCCAATGGTATGTGGATAAGGCATTACCCATAGGCTGTGTGATATCTTGTACACTGTTTGAGTGGTTCAACTCCTTCCTACAGTGGCATTTTACATCACACATGAGGAAGAAGATCATAACGCACTATCTGGATGATTTATTTTTGTGGGGGCTGCCCGGTACTGCAGACTGTCAATGCCAGTTGTCAAGTTTTCAAGAAGCCATGGGCAACATTGGGGTACCACTGGCTCTGAAATAACCTATGGGGCCATTGACGGTGCTTTTGTTTTTCGTTTTTGGGTATCAAACTGGATTCTGTATCCATGGAAGCACCCCTCCTGGTGGACAAGAAGATGCAAATGCAACTGTTATTGGGTGAAGTGCTGCACAAACCAAAGGTGACAGTGAAGGAGGTGCAGGTCATGCTGGGATATTTGAACTTTGTGTGTAGAGTAGTCAGGAAGGGTAGGGCTTTCTGTAAGCGCCTGGACATGTCTCTAGAAGGACTGTCCTTGACCCATAATCATATGCGTTATATGTGGGCACAAGGGAGGACCTGCGCATGGGGTGCAGGGTCCTGGACTATTTCAATATGATACCATTGGTCAGTCCAAAGGAATGTGAGTGGGACATGCAGATATTACTCAGACACCTCTGGGGGATAGGTTTGGCCTTTACTGGCGGGGTAGGTGGTGTGCAGAAGAGTGGCCGGCACTGTGGAAGCAAGGGGGTAGGAGCATTGCTTTTCTGGAATTCTTCCCATTATTCGTGGCAGTGATGCTATAGGGGCAGGAGTTGCACACAAAAAAGTTTTACTCAGAGTCGGTAATATGTCAGTTGTACATGTAGAGAACAGGCAGTCAGCGAGAAATGAACATGTACTTAAGCTCCTGAGAGTTTTCATGATGTGGTTTTTGAAGCATGATGTTGCCTTCAGAGCAAAGCACGTGTCAGGGGTGGACAGTGTCATTGCAGACGCTTTGTCTTGTTCACAGTGGGAGAGGTTCCATGGGATGGCCATGGAGGCAGACAAAGACAGGACGATGATACCAGCAAACTTGTGGAGCACAGCAGAGAGAAGAAGCTGCAGTTGGTGGTAGGGTCACTGGCTGTATCCACCAGAAAAGCATATGCTCTGGACTGGAAAGAGTGACAGGGGCTAGGTGGCGGTCAGGGCAGTGGGGAAGGGAAAAGGATGTAGTACAGTACATCCTTACACTGATTGGTAAAGGTCTTTTTCGAGGGTCACAATTGAAAGAAAACTGGTGGGCATTGTCTTCATGCGCAAGCTTGTATGGAGCTACATGCCTGCGGGAGGGGAACTGGGAAGCAGAATGTTAGATGGATGATCCAGGGAGAGGGGTCCTTGGTACCGTCTGAGGAGGGCTTTATCCAGGCGGTTCCTCTGCAAAATGATAGCGATGCTTTCTCAGATATGCAAAGAAAAGGGGACATTTTTTTTATTCAACTGTCATGTCCTGGATGTTTTTTCGGGGCCTCTTGGGTTTCAGAACTGCTGGTCAGGAAAGATACTCCATGGTTGGACTGGGGAGATGTGGAAAGCCAGGATGGCAGGCTGGACCTGTGCATTCAACAATCCAAGACAGACCAGAGGGTGCTAAGGGAGAGAATGAGGCCCAGGATGTGTGTCCAGTACAGTGGGGAGCGAAGTGGTGGGAGGTTAACGGGGCATCAAGGGGGGAAGACGTTTGTCACATGGACGGGTCCAGGTTGACTGCTCATCAGCTTCTGTGGGTCATGCAAAGAATATTGGAAAGCATGGGGTAAAGCCTGGGGGACTTCGGGACACATTCTTTTAGGATTAGTGGGGCCAAAGAGGCAGCCGAGAGAGTCTAGGGCAGGGAAAGGATTATGGCATTGGTCATTGATTCAGGCAATATGTATGTGGGGAACAGGAAGGGGGTTTGGTTTATGAATGGTGTAAATTGCATATCTCGCATTTGTGTTCTTTTTAGGTGAGGTAGCTATGCTGAAAACAATTGATTTGTCGATATGGATCATGGGACATTTATTTCTTAAATGGGCCAAAAGTGAAGAAATCTAGAAGGGTGACGGCTGTAACCTTGGACTGGATGAGCAGCTTTTTACAGTAAAGTGGCATGGAAAAGGTGGTATAAGATGGCAAGAACTTCTGCATTGCTTGAATCAGCTACTGAGGAGGCACAGATGTTCTGACATTCAAGTGTTTTATGTAGGTGAAAATGATTTACTGGTATGTAAAGGCCTTTACAGGAGGTGGGCCGGTGGGCCTTTTCTGAGTGATGATGTTGCCAATTATATAACAGCCAAATTTATAGTGCTAATCACCATTTTGTAGGTGACACAGTGGCCGTAAGTGCTTAGTTAGTCGCTTTTTTTCCCACCCACCTTTCCCAAGGAAAAAACAGTTTCTGGGTTAGTTAAAAGGGGGGGGGGGTAGTATTTGGAAGAGTGTTTGGCAGTTTTGGTTGAACACAGGTGCGAAAAAGGGGATTTTGTACTTGGTTGTCGCTTGGACCAGGTGCAGGCTGTGGGAATTTCGGTTGCCATGGTTTTACATTAAGATGATGGTTGTGAACATAGGGGAAGCAGGGCAGTGGGGGGTTGGTAATAAAGCCCAACCTGGAGGAAAGAAAGGAAAAGTTAAGCTTTAGGATACTTAGTTAGATGATAATAGATGTAGGTTAAAGTGTTTATCAATGTAAAAGTTGATAGCCAATGCCAGGGTAGGAGTTACAATTGCAAGTGTCAACCATGCAATATTGTTGAATCGGGTTGCTGCAGCTGGTCTCAGAGGCACTGCCTTGGGTTGGGTCAGATCCTTTTTAGAGGGCTGCAAGCAATTTGTATGGCTCTCACCCTTTCAAGTCCAACACTGTAAATATGAATTGTGGAGTCCCGCAAGGTTCTTATCTTTCCCCGATTCACTTCAATGTGTAGATACGCCCACTCATTTCCAGACTTCGTCAGATGGAAATTAAAATATATAACAATGCTGACGATATGCAGCTAACTTTTACCATTGAAGAGTCACCTAAATCAGAGGAATTTGTTAGGAACTCAATGCTGTTCATCAAGAATTGGATGAACAGCAACCAATTAAAACTGAATTCGGAAAAAAACGAATTCATTATCCCCAAAAACAAATTTCTGTATTGGACTCCCGCACACTGGCCTTTGGAGTTAGAGGTGCAGCTCCTCACCCTAAGCCCATGATCAAGAATTTGGGCATACAAATAGATGCGGACCTCTCAATGAGTTTGCAGATTGGCTCTGTTACATCTGCTTGCTTTGTCCAACTTCGGAAATTGCGAAAGATTAGAAGATTTTTCAGCAGAGAAGCTAGCATCCAAATCATTATCGCCTTGATACTTTCCAAAATTGATTATGGGAACGCGATATACCTCGGCCTCCTGCACAATCAGAAGCATTGTTTGCAGATGATTCAGAATCAAGCAGCCAGAATCATTTACCAACAAGATAGACGGTGCCATATTAGGCCGCTGCTGAAAGAGCTCCACTGGCTGCCGGTGGATCAGCGATCTCTGTTTAAAACTGGATGTATTCTATTCAAAGCCATACATGGTCTGGGTCCCAAATTCATATCTTCGAGAGTCCTCAAATACTCCCCTCAGCGCACCTTAAGATCCATGCATATGAATCTTTTGGTAGTACCGAGATTCAGACGCAAACGCACCGGAGGGTCGCGGTTTTCTGGACTGGGCCGGAAACTGTGGAACTCTCTGCCAATTACCCTGAGACTTGAAGAAGACTATCTGCGTTTCAGAAAACTGCTAAAGACTTGGCTTTTTACTCTAGCTCATAATTTGACTGTTTCTGGTGTCGATCTCTCCTACTTAAACCTTAGCGCCAAGAGACCTGCTGGTGTACGTGCGCTTTAGAAATTTACAATTAACATAACATGTCAAGGGGGGTGGACAATTTAGAGGTTTGGGCTAGGGGGCATTAAATGAAGTACTCTATAGAAAGGTCTAGTTTTGTGAGGCGAAGACCTACGGTGAATTTTAGGTGAATTCCACCTGTCTGCATTAAAGCAGCCCTTTTCACATAAGAAGCTAGTATGTGGTCTGGATTGCCTAAAGGGATGCAGTATTCCAGGACCTGGGGGCCATATTATGATGGCATCTGTAGGCCCAGTGCAGAGTAGAGTGCTTGTTTTTATGCTTCTGCAGTGCGTAAAGTGAATTCATTCAACCCAATATTTCTACAGAAAGAGGCAAGCCCTGCCCAGAAAACGCCTCCTCAACTTGTGGATTCAAGAGTTCTTGGTAAACCTGCTCAGCATGTCCCCTGGAGGCATTCCTAGCACTGGCAGAATTAGCCTACTATTCTTTTATATTGTTATGATGCAGATGGACTGCGCCATCTTCCAAAGCGTGCAGAGTGATGAAGTGGAGGAGGCAGGAAAGTGGGAAATGGCTAAAGGAATACAGAGTGCAAGGACATGGGGCCATATCATGATGGTACCCGCTGGCTCAGTGCAGGGTACAGCGCCTGTTATTATGCTTTTGCAGTGCATAACGTTAATTAATTTAACCCAGAATTCCTCTGAGTGGGTGCACTTTTTTAGACGCACAGCTCAGAAACAGAGAGGCAAGGCCTAACTCTGAAAAAAATTAGGTTAAAGGAATTAAGTTTCCGCACTGCAGGCACCCGGCTCTGTGCTGAGGCAGCGGAAACTATCATTTTAGGCACCAGGAGAAAAGCTAGATTTTTTTTCCCATTTAGTAGTAGTCGGAAGCAGATGTGCATCTGCAAAATTTCCCTGACCCGTTACCTGCCACAGATGGATAAAAATGGAAGGCAGCAAGCAACCCCATTGTTACCTAACCACACCATGTAACAGGTAGCTCTTCTTCCTGGACCTCATATTTCTGGCCAGGAAGAGCCACATGAAATGCACAAAGTGATTGAAATCCTTCCATTCCTTCATTTCACCAATGGGTATTATTTTCACAATGCGTGTAATTGTCAAAAAAAGTATTTTGCCATCTTGCAATTCACCACTTGTTTGCCCATCTATAGGCCTGGGCATAGCAGCCTCAGCATCATCTCCAAACTTTATCTGATGCTAAGCAGGAAGACAAAGAAAACAACACAACCAGACACTTGAGGGCATATTTATGAACCCCTTGTGCCTCCGTAGTATCACTGTTTGTGACGTTTCAGTGGGGAAAACCACAAAATCATATTTATGATGCCACGCAAAGCTACTTTGCGTAGCTTAGAATGACCTCATAGATATTGAGTAAGGCAAGCCAGAGCAAATTGCTGTGTTACCTTACTCCGAGCTAGGGAGGTGTTCCATGGGTGTTGGGTGGATGTTCCCATGCAACATCCATAGATTTTGACGCTTCCCCAAGTTTTTTAAGACCATGCAAACCTGGAAAGTGACAAAATGTTACGCCTTCCCAGGGGTGGTTGAAGGAGGCGAAATAACTTTATTTCTCCTCGTTTTTCATCTTTCTATGTGTGCTGCATTCTGCAGCACACCCAAAAAGAGGAAAAAGCATCCCAGGATTGTTTTTGTTCAGAAAAGCTATCCTGGCGACAACACAGACACCCGTGCACCTTGGTTTAAGGGTGCTTGCTCTCGCACAAGGCTGCCACAATAGCGCCAGCACAGTGTGAAAGGACAGGAATGCACCGTATTAGAGAAATATGGTGCATTCCTGCCCTTTCACTTTGACGTAGGGCAGCGCAGCAAGGTGACCTGCTGCACTGCCCTAGGCCAAACCCCCATAAATCTGCCCACTCAATTATTGCTTGTGTGATTGGTGCCCAGGGTATGACTGACTTTGAGTGTAGGCTGTTGAGCAACTACAGAGAACACATTCGCCATCAGGAATCGAAATCAGTCATGTGATGCCCGCCCGAGTGTCGGTCTATCTTACATTTAGCCTGTAATTCCAGGTCTCGCATTGCTTGTGAACAACCCAGAGAATGAAGATCTGTAACGTAACATGCACTTGAGTCGAAACGTATCAGCTTTCTTGAAAGTATCTCATTAATCACAACCAGGGATGCATAATCGCAGTGAAGCAAGCCTCAATAAATGATGTTGCATTGACCATATAAATTTATTGCCTCCTACAGTACTTTATAAGACATCCTGTTTCATTGTTTTTTACAGCATAGGGACATAATATAGGGTGCCAGGAACATGGGGCTTGATATCTGCACCACACATCCAATAAACCTGGGCAATACAGAACACAGGGCCAGATGTACGACTTGATTTTGCATACGCAAACGGGTTTGTGAACCCGCTTGCACATGCATAATCACTGTTGGCCATGTACAATTCCTAAATAGTCGCAATTTATTTGTGACTCACTATTTAGGAAATACGAGTAGCAATTAGGAAGTGGCGTTCCCTTCCTAATTTGCATCTGCAATGCTATGTGTGAATGTTCTGTGATCGCAATTGTGGTCGCAAAACACTCACAAATTACCACCCTCTTTAACAGGGTGGTAATCCAGTCGCAATTTGGAAGGGGTCCCAGAGTAGAGTATCAGAGTTCAGGGTTGTAGAGTGCAGGGTCATGGAGGGCAGGGTCATAGAGTGCAGGATCGTGAAGTGCATGTCCTTAGATTGTTGCAGAGTAGAGTGTTGCAGAGTAGAGTGGTGCAGAGAGTGGTTATGTAGAGTACAGTGGTGCAGAGTAGAATAGAGTGGTGTAGATCGCAGTGGTCTAGAGTGACATAGCATGTAGTGGCATAGAGTAGAATGTTGTAGAGTATAATGGAGTAAAGTGCAGTGCTGCAAAGTAGTTGACACAGGTGCAGTGGCATAGGGTGCATTGGTTTTGAGTAAAGTGGCGTAGAGTGCATTGGCTTAGAGTGCAGTGGTTTCGAGTACAGTTGCATAGCATTGGCTGCAGTGGCATGGATTGGAGTAGAGTGCAGTGGCAGAGAGTTCAGTCACACAGATTGTTTCATAGTACAGTGAAGGAGTGGAGTGGTGCAGGGTAGTGTTGAGTGGTGCAGGGTATAGTGGAGTAGTGGCCTAGAGTGCATTAGCATACAGTGCAGTGTTGCAGAGTGGAGTGTCCTAGACTGTAGTGGTGTAGAGTGCAGTGTCATAAAGTACAATAGATTAGAGTGGCATTGAGTGCATTGGCATAGAGCGCAGTAGAGTAGCATAGAGTGGTGTAGAGTAAAGTGGCACAGAGTAGAGTGGCATAGACTAGAGTGGCATAGAGTTCAGTGACAAAGAGTGCAGTGCTGCAGAGTAGAGTGTCGTAGAGTGCAGTAGTGTAGAGTAGAGTGGCACAGAATGCACTGGTGTAGAGTTCTGTGGGGTAGATGGTGCAGAGTAATGTGGCAGAGTGAAATGGTGTAGAGTGGCGTAGAGGGCAGTGTCAGAGTATAGTTGCGCACAGTGTAGTGGTGCAGAGTAGATTGGTATAGAGTACAGTGGCGTAGAGTATACTGGTCTTAAGTAAAGTGCTGTAGGGAGCATTAGTGTAGAGTGCAGTGGCATATAGTACAGCAGTATAAAATTGAGGGGTGCAGTGGAGAATGGCGTAGATGGGATTGGCACAGAGAGGAATAGAGTGGCGTAGAGTGCAGTGGAGTAGATTAGAGTGGTTTAGAGTGAATTGGTGTACAGTGGAGTAGAGTGGAGAGATGCACAGTAGAGTGGTGTAGAGTTCAGTAGCAATGAGAGCAGTGTTGCAGAGTAGAGTGACATTGAGTGATGCAGGGTAGAGTGAAGTGGCATAGAGTGCAGTGGTGCAAGGTAGAGTGGGAGTGCAGTAGCATGAGCGTGGAATGATGCAGAATAGAGTGGTGTAGAGTGTATTGGCATAGAGTAGAGTGGTTCAGTGGCATAGAGTACAGTGGTGTAGAGCGCAGTCATGCAGAGTAGAGCCTCACAGATTGGGGTGTCAAGAGTGGTGCAGAGTAGAGTGGTGCAGAGAGCAGTGACATAGAGTACAGTGGTGCAGAGTAGAATCGAGTGATGTAACATGCAGTGACATAGACTGCAGTGGCATAGAGCAGAATGTTGTAGAGTATAGTGGTGTAAAGTGCAGTGGTGCAAAGTAGTTGGCATAGGTACAGTGGTATAGGGTGTATTGGTTTTGAGTAAAGTGTAAAGTGAATTGGCATAGAGTGCAGTGGTTTAGAGTAGAGTGGCTTAGCATATAGTGCAGTGACATAGAGTGTCACAGCTTACAGTTTAGTGCGTAGAGTGCAGTCGAGTAGAGTGGAGTGGTGCAGGTTGGCATTGACTGCAGTGGAATAGAGTGGAGTGGTGTAGAGTAGATTGGTTCAGAGTAGAGTGAAGTGGAGTAGAGTGGAGTGGTGCAGGGTGGCATTGACTGCAGTGGAATAGAGTGGAGTGGTGTAGAGTAGATTGTTTCAGAGTAGAGTGAAGTGGAGTGGTGCAGGGTATAGTATAGCTGTGAAGGGTAGAGTGCAGAAGCATATAGTAGTGGCATAGAGCACAGCGGCATATAGTACAGTAGCATAAAATAGAGGGACGTCGAGTAGAGTGGCACAGCGTTGATTTCAGTGGCGTAGAATGGAGTGGGGCATTGTGGCATAAAGTGCAGTGGCATAGAGTGTAGTGGCATAGAGTAGATTGTTTCAGAGTAGAGTGAAGTGGCATAGAGTGGGGCATAGTGGAGCGGTATAGAGTAGAGGCATAGAGTGCATTGGTGTAGAGTGCAGCGTTGCAGAGTGGAGTTGTGTGGAGTGGTGTTGAGTGCAGTGGTGTAGAGTGCGGTGGTGCATAGTAGATTGGTGTGGAGTGCACAGGCATAGAGTAGAGTGGTTCCGAGTAGAGTAGAGAAGCATAGAGTGAAATGGTTGGTTCATAGCAGATTAGAGTGGCATAGAGTGCATTGGCATATAGTGGTACAGAGTAGAGTTACTTACTATTAACCCTGTCAAGTGGGATCATTAATAAATAAGTATACAGGCACCCACATAAGCAGTTTTAATCAAAAATACTTTCTGTATTAGGGATCCCTCCTTTGGAGCACTCTCTCATTTTTTTCTTTTGTCTTCTTTTTTAAAAAAACAAGCGCTCCACCCTGAGTGTTGGTCTGCACCAGGGTGTTGTCAGCTGCCCAGTGATGAAGCATGCCACTGCATAATGGGTGAGGGCAGTCTTAAGAAACCTCTAGGACCTTTTTCAACAGGTTTGGGTGTTTATTGGTATTTTCTTTCCTTCTGTTATCTTCCTTTCTAACACATTTTATACTTATCTGGACAGTATCCTTTTTTTCCAGCTGTCTTTAACAAGCAGCTGTTCACTGTCCTTCTATTTGTGTGAGGTCTACAGACTTATTAGGGAGAGCTAGGGAAGGCTCACTCTCTTCTCTCTTGTATTGTGTGAATACGGGATAGGAACCACTGATCTAATCTAATAAAGCATGTAGAAGTGTATTATCTTCTTCTTGCATATGAAAGAGACTCAGCAGACAGGTCGAAGTGATTGTGTCCTGTCTGTTATTTAATACTTTCATTAATGATGTTTTCCATACTGTAAGGTAGGAGTCATTTCATTTTAAATACCATTATTTGCTGGCCTATAGCTCAAGCATTAAAAATTGTATTTTTGTATTCATTTTATTGTATTTATCTTTTATTTTGAGTACGAACAGTCCTGATGAAACCTGCAGAAAAGAGTGAAAGAATGTCTATCACTGATGAAGGAGCAAAGTTTTAAGGTGGTTTTGGAATATCTGAAAGTAGGTGACTAGATGAATAGAACTAGGAGGAAGATTCCAAATCTTGAAATCAAGGTAAGAGTAGGAGTGACCTGCTAGTTTGTAATTAGGGCTCCCGGTTTTATGGTATTTATTTTTTTGCCATTTCCGTCTGTATTTATCCACATTTATTTTTGCCGCAAGAAAAAGACGACACTACAGCTAGTATTTTTCCACATTTATTTAAATTGACAATGCACACATGCACCCGGTTGTTATTGGTCAACACTATACATTAATCTGAAAACTTTGCCATTTGCAGAAAGTCCCAAATATTCTTAAAAGTGCTATAACAAGCCATTTGTCTCAGAGCCTTGCAGTTTCTGTCATCGTCAGAGTGCCACATCCTCTCCCCCACTGAACACAATACTGCCCCACTGAGAGAAACTCGCACTGCCTTCAGCTACAACTCAATTGTGCCCCGCTATAAACACCTGGAAGCAATTCAATTCAAATTATGCACTAGACTACACTAATCTGCTGCCTGAAAAAAAGTAACAACATACTGGAAAAAAGCAAACACTCATAGGGAATACAACTTAAAGCTTTTACACTCATTATTCAGAAATCAATGAGTGTTTTTGCTTGAAAAGCTAACAACATGAAAAGAAAAGTCTTTGAGGAAGTGAATGGCAGGTGGAGGGTGAAATTTCGAGAGGCCCCAGCACAGTGTTCGATGAGTGTGAATGGTGGATGGAGGTTGAGATGAGAAGAGCCACCGGCACAGTGTCTAATGGGCAGGAATACAGGTGGGAGTGAAATAACAAGACGCACAAGATATTACGAGAGAAGCAAGCCCAATGTTGGATGGATGTGAATTATGGGTGGAGAGTGAAATAACAAGAGGGGCCAGCGCAGTGTTTGATGGGTATGCATGGAGAATGGATGAAGAGAGACGCTAACACGTTTGATTGGCATGAATCCAGGTGATGATTAAACAAACAAGAGTCACCATGTCCAGCTCAGACATTATCATACATTCTGAAATCCTTATTGTTGGTGACTGCTCATCCTGCCAAATTTGGTTAAAAGACATTGTGGGATCTGTTTTTCCTTTTCATGGGTTGGACCTCCTAGGCCACGCCGGGATGGTGATATCCCGGTCGTCACAATGAATATCCAGACATCACGGACAGCCTTGTACTTTTGGAGTGTCTGATGGTCTAGGAAAAAGAACTAAGGGTCAATGCTGAAATGTAGCGCCTTGATGATGCGTGATGCTCGTCTTTCACTGGTGTGCAAGGACATTTGAGGGACACGCACACTCGGCCTAACTCAGAGATGTTACTGTGAAAGTTGCACAGGGTCACTTTGCAAGCAGTGAAGGCTGCGGGTCTCTCTCCCTCGTCTACAGAAGCACTGAGGACCAGGCAAAACAGAAGTCGCCCATGCTGAAGTAGCTGAGTCCACACTCAGTAACCAGTCTCAATCCTGCACCAAGGCCGCCATTCACAGGGAGACAGCAGAGATCTTAGTCTCGTGCCCATCCAGTCGTAGGGTAGCACAGGGCTCATACCTGCTGAGTCCTTGCCACAACTAAGGATAGATTAGCAGTATGTACCCATCCCTTCATTGGACTCTCACCACTGTGTGCCATCCCTAGATCTCCCCTAACGATAAGATGGGGGCCGAGATCGGACAGTGGATTACCAGTGGAACAGAACCTGTGCGCGTGATACATGTTCGTACCGTCCTTCGCCTGTCACTGGAGCAGTACCTCTGAGTGCTAGTATGAAGCTGGTTACAGAACAACAAAGCTTCATTAACAAGCAAATGGTCTTTCAAAGACCTGTGAAGTACTCGCTGTTTCTGCCCGGGCTGACACCTCTTAACCCTCTAAGGAGGGGGAGACACCAGATGGTTGGGGGTGTGATTCTATTGATGTCAATGAAGACCTCACTCGAGGGGCGGAGCGGAGCCCCGGGAAATGGCTGGGGCATCAACAAAAGCGTTTTGTGTTACTGTAGGCAGGTCTGCTGGCGCACGGCAGCGCGGCAAAATGTACTAGCATTTTCCCGTTTTTGTATATAAATACAGACAAAGGAAAACTTGTTTACCGTCTGTATTTATATGTAAAAGACTGTTTAAACGGAAAACCGGGAGCCCTATTTGTAATGCTTGGTCCTAGGGATTAGAGTAAGCATTTGATTAGTAAACCACATGGATTGCTAGGATAGTGGGGTTGGAGACTTTTCCTGAGATAATCAGGACCTGTAAGTCTTGAAGAATGGCTTAAACCCATTCACTGATGCCTGATACCTCTTTAAAAGATGTTTGGTTTGTGAGATCCAGTTACATAATGCTTTCCAACCACTTGCAATGCCCAAAGCAGTCTCTGATGGGCGAGTAAGTAGCTACTCCATTTGTGGGTCATGGTCAGATGAGTGAGGGGTGAGGTGTGACCAATGAGTAATATGTTTTGGTAATAAGCTTGAACTTTGGATGTGTGTTACAAAATGACTGTGTACATATTGGCTTTTTTTCTTTAAATAAAACCAACATGGCTCTAAGTCTTTTTTTTTAAAGTATTTTTTAGCCCATAAAATGTAATTAAAAAAACTACCACAAGAGGGCCCTGCACTCCATCTGGAGAGCATAAAGATCCAACTAGGAGTGCTTTAAAAAAATATGGTAAGCTCTCATGGGGTCATGGCTTAAAGACCCAGGAGACTTACTGTTTTTTTATATTGCTGGGGGGCTGCTTTACTTCCTGCAGCCCCCCACAACATTAAAGAAATGCATGTTGGTGCCCCTCCTTATTCAAGGGGCACCGCTAAGGTTAAACAATAATAATCAAAAAAGCTGTTATAAGGCATTATGGGGTGGTTCAAGAAAGAGCAGTGAAAAATAAATGAGTTGCTCCTGCCGCTTATTAATTCTTCTTCTTGGTGTCCCGGTGCCCAACGGGGACACAATTTTAATTTTAATTATTGGGAAGGGGAGCACTTGGCCACCGTACCTGAGCCTTTACAGCCTAGTAGACCCCATCCCCCGGGGCCTTTCATTTTTATTAAGGGGGGAGCGCACCGCCCCCCTCCTTGAGCCACGTCTGGCCATGGGGATCCCAGCCCTTGGAACCTTTATTTTTTAATAAGAAAAGTGGGTGCACGGCCCCCTCCCCTTGCCACTTAGGGCCCTGTGAACCTTATCCCCTTTGGCCTTTTTTTAGAGGAACCAATGCCCTGGAATGGGCAGCCCCCTCCATGAGGCACTTTGGGAGGACCATGTGCACCTACAGCACACACTGTTAGGGTGCGCGGGGGGATCCCTAGGGCCCCTATACCCACCCCATCCCAGGTGCATTGAGAGTCAGCTTTGCTCTTGCTTCTATGAAGCAACTGTTTTAGGCTTGGTCCCTCTGGGGTGGGAGCAATCTGAGTCTCCCTACCCTCAATTGTGCAGGCAGAGAAACACGTCAGAATCCACGCAGTGGGGGCATTTTTAGTGCTCCGGCCGGGAGGGTGCAGACATACCATCTATGCCCATGCTCCTGCTGGCATGGAAATGACGGGTGGGCTCCTCAGGGCACAGTCTTTGAGCCAGTCCCGGCGGATGGGATACCTGGTGCCATTTCAGGCTCAGAAAGGGGGACCGTGTGCTCCTTTTGCTGTTTTAATATTTGGTTCTGGGATATTGGGTCCCCGGGCCTATTAGTTGCTCAGGGAGAGGGCCTGCATGACCCCTCCCCTGTATTTATTGTTCAGCCCGAGGGAGTAGGCTCCAGGGGTCCATTATTGGCTCAGGGAGTGGGGCTGTGAGACGTTGGCCTGGTATATGTTGTTCACTAATTAAAGTGGGCACCTTGCACCAGTCCAAGCGACCCTTAGAATGTATGAGGTCAAAGATAACCTTTAGAAAGCTATCCTAGTGGTAGTTGTGGAGAGCAGCCTTCAGGCCTAATCATGAAGGAATGTAAAGCAGCTCGTTTTACCATAATATCACATTTAGTATTAATTAAATGAAAGGAGAACCACACAGTAGTTATAAAAATATGTTTTTATTTATGTAACACTCCCTAGTATTCTCTACACAAGGGTACAACACAAAGCACACAATACTTTAGCAAAGAAACAGTTGTAAGTAGCAAATACACAGTGGGTTCCAGGGGGAGACCAAACCATGTACTAAAATAGTGGTATAAGAACCACGCCTGGAGTCGAGACAGTGTCTGGAACGCGTAGAATCACTGGGACCCCAAGGAACCACCCAAGGTGAGTAGAAAGGGACTCCACAGAGGACAGATGCAGTGTGCTAACACGACCGCAGGCTCCGTAAAATTCTATGGGGAAGTCATGGTTACAATTTTAAAGTTAAGGACTCTTCTCGGTGGACTTCGAGGAAATCCTTTGGAACTCAGGAGGTTGGAGAGCAGGGTGGATACGTCTGTAGTGGTGTCGGAAACCACCGTCATTTTCAATGGAGGGCTTCAAAGAAGAGCGGCTACCGGGAAAGAACTGCTCAGGGTCAGGACTACACGGAGTCCAATGCACAAGCTCAGGAATCACCAACAAACATATGCCCTTGCAAAAGTACGCGTTGCACAGGGGTTCGGTCCCCACGAGGGATGCTGGCCTCAACCTCAGTGAGAGGACAGCTCGTTCTCAAGGAACTTCGGAACCCACCTCCTGTATTGCTGAGTCCGTAGGAGCTCAGGATCAGCAGTTCAGCTGCGTTACGGTGCCTACAAATGCAGGGGAGTGACTCCTTCACCCCAAGGGAGATTCTTCAGTTGTCCTTAATGCTACACAGGTCCTGCACGGAGCCTGTATCGTGCAAGGGCACAGACGATGCTTTGGACGGAGAGGGAGATGAAGGCGGGCCCAGTTGAAGTCCAGAGTGCCCAGACGGTCGAGGGTCAGTGGTTTCTTGTTCAGAATCTTTTCCACGTCAAATCTAAGGTCCTACAGCCAGGTAAGCCCTTATGTACCCACGTGAGAGGGTTGGGCAGATTCAGGGGATCCTGCTAGGAGAGGGTCAGGACAGAGGGGAGGTTACTCCCATGTCCATTGTCCAGTTTCGTGCCAGAGCAGGAGCCAATGGCTCCCAGAACTGGTTTGAGCTGGACTATGCACAGGGACACCAAATGTGCCCCAGATGCAGACTTTTAGGCACTTTGGAAGTGTACCCACCCAGCCCCAATACACTAAATCCTGTCTGGGAGGTGGTCACACCTCCCTGAGACAGGATGCCTATTGTGCTGCCTTTGTCTGCTCGAGCCTGGGTCAGCAGCAGGAGGGCAGAAATGTGTCTCTGGTGGGCAGCATCCATTTTGTGCTGTTCGATTCGAGAAGGCTGGCACCGGAATGACCAGTGACCCCACGAAGCTCGCTTCAGAAGGGTGGAATCATACCTCCCACACCAGTTAACCGTGTAAAGGTATGACTCCAAGGTGTTTGATACCAAACACGACATGTTTTATTTCAGCGGTTTTCGAGATAGCTTTTACCGCGAGGTTATAATGCACCTCTATCTATATTTCTGGCTGAGTCACAGACAACCCGGGAGAATGGGCTCCGAAAGCTGCAGAGGGGCCCTGCACCCTCTCATGTAAAACCCAGTGCCCTACTTGTAGGATTGTTAAGGCCTGCTATAGGGGTGACTTATAAGTTTTAAGTGTAGTGACCTATAGATATAGTGAACCTATATCTAAAGTAAGTGGTGCAAGCACCAGCTTACACAGGCTGCAATGGCAGACATGTAGTTCCATTTTGCATGGCCTCTCATGGGTGGCATAATACATGCTTCAGCCCATGGGAGGCCTCTGGGGTACCTATGCCCTGGTTACATGTGTACCATATACTAGGGGCTCATAAGGGTACCCCAGTATCCAATCTGGAGTGTACCAAAGTACATGGAATAACATTTTAAGGAGAAAGCAGATAGACTGGGGTCCTAATTAGCAGGATCCCTGTCAGACTAGCCAAAACAGTGTTACATCAGGCAAAAAGTGGTTGTAAACATAAGAAGCAAATCCTACTTCCCTACAGGGGCCACATTTCCCATTCCCCTATTTTTAATATTCAGCCCTGCGGGATGGAGTCCCCGGGGCCTAATGGAGACTCATGGAGCACTCCTCCCTTTTAAAATCCATTTGTGCTCAGGGGATGGGTCCCCAGAGTGTCTCGGGTTTTGGGGCCCCACTCATGCCCCCTTCCCAAATATTGCAAAATACAGACTCCAAGGTCCTGGCCACCTGGGGTTCAAATTGTTTGTTTTAAAATGCTGAGTGGTGTTTTCCTTTTTATTTTGACCCCAGGTGATCCCTCACAAAAGCTAGGCATTCAAGGCATCCATCTCAGCTTACATCTTTGTTTTAAATAAACTCAGCACAGGGGACTAAGTCCCCAAGTGCTGTAATGGCTGCCATCAACATGTTTCTCATGTTACTGGCAGCCAATCAGAATGCTCGCTCCCGCTGGATGGCCCAAGGGAAATAAAGCTCCCTGGGCCAATCAGAATGATCTATATTTAAATTGCCGCTCCTGCAAAAGTCTCTTGAGAGTAATCGCTACTTCCAACATATTTTCTGATGTTGCAGGCAGCCAATCAGAGTGCTCGCTCAAAATGGAGAGTCACTCCTGTGGAAGCCAGAAGGCCCAGGGGAAACAAAAATCCCTAGGCTAGGCCAATGAGAGCGCTCAATTTTTCGTGAGAGTCCCTCGTTCCCAATCGTCCAGATATACAAATAGTTTTGATTCATAATTTCTTTAAACCTACTGAACGGATTCAAACTAAATCCAGTGCAGCGAGGCCCCCTTTCCCTGAGCCTTAAAGGCAGGAGGATGCCATCCCTGGGGCCAGCACAATTAGTCTGTCCCAGTGAGTTCACTCTTGGGACAGTGTCATTTCCCTGCCTAAACTAGCACAGAGAAACATGTTTGCTCCCTCCTGGCAGGGTCATTTTTAAATCTTCCACCGGGTGGGAGCAAACATGATCGCGGGCAGGAAAGGCAAGTCTGCTGCCAGCCTATGGGCAGGGAAACAGATACTGCTCTCGCTCAGAGGGGGCATACAATGACAGCTCCTCCCTCTGGGCAGGAGCAAAGCCGGCTCCCACACCATGTGGAGAGCCGGTTGGGGGCACCACGGCTCTGGTGCTGCATGCCCCCTTCCCCTAATAATAGAATTTGGTCCCACGGGGATGGGGTCCCCCGATCTATTAAGGCTTGGGGGGGAGGAGCCATGTGGCCACTCCCCCCTTTAATAATAGAAATGGACCCCGGGGATTGGGTTCCCACGGTCTATTAAGACTCGGGGAGAGTGCCACGTGGCCCCTCTCTGCTTAGTAATAGAAATGGGCCCCATGGGATGGGATCCCTGTGCCCTCTTTAAACTTGGGGCCACATACCTTCTCCCCTATTATAAGTGATTGGGCCTGGTGGATGGCGTCTCTGGGACCTCTTAAGGCACAGGGAGTGAGGCTAGGTGCCCCCTTACCTATTGTGAGCAGTTGGTTTCAGCAGATGGGGTCTCCGGGGCCCATTTGCGCTCTTGGAGGGGGGCTCACATGCCCCTCCTCAATAATAACTGTTTTTGGCCCGGGCCTATTAAGGCTTGGGGAGGGGGGGCATGTGCCCCCCTCATCTATTATTATACTTTGGCCCCGGGGAATGGGGTCTAGTGGTTCATTTGGGCTTGGAAAGGTTTGACCATCCGCTCCTTCCCCTAAAATAATTGTATTTGGCCCCAGGGGATGGGGTCCATAGGGCCTCTTAATGCTCAACGTTAGGTGCCACACACCCCTATAGTTAATATATGGCCCTACGGATAGAGTCCCCAGGGTCCATTGGGGCTCGGGACGGGGGGCGCATGCTCCCCTCTATAATAAATATGCTTGGCCTTGGGGATGGGGCCTCTTAAGCCTTGGTGAGGGGGTCCATGCACCTGCTACGCTATAATTAATGTATGGCCTGAGGGATAAGATCTACATGCTCCCTTCCCCCAATATAAATATTTTTGTCTCCAGGTGATGGGATACCAGGGGTCTGTGAAGGCTCGGGGAGAGTGGCCACATGCCCACTCCCCTAAAATAAGTGTTTTTTGCCCCAAGGGATGGGGTCCCGAGGCCTCTTAATGCGCGGGAGGGGTACTTAACATACAGCTCTGGAGGAGGGGTTGCCGGGACCCATTTTGGCCACGGAAGGGTAGCAGTGCACCCTCCCTTAAAATAAATGTTTTTGGCTCTGGAAAATGGGGTCCCCTGAGTCAATAATGGCTTGGAAATGAGGGCCACGTTTCCTCCTCCCAAGGCAGGGTCAGTCAGGGCCTGTGGCCAATCACACACAGCACACTGCTTTCCTGCGAGGAGTTCTTCAGCCATGTGCGGTGAGGGATTGGCTTTATGTATGGTTATATATTACTTGACATAAAAAAAATCTAGACATTCATTAAAAAACACCTTATAAATTCACTGAAAAAAACAAAGGTTAACGCGATGTTATAGTTAGGTAAAAATTTCAGTGCCAACGTAACATTTCGAACTAATAAAACACCGAACTTCACCAGTTAGAGTTACCAGAGCTAACTATAAATTGTGCCCCTGCCATGCACTGCTTATGACCTCACATATTACATCACTGATGACAGGTTCTATGGCATAATTTATAACAATACTGATGACAGCTCAAATGGCAATGTGTAAAGTATTTATGCAGCACTTAAACAGTAATGAAGTGGCACAAGAAAATCAGACACAAATTTTGAAAAATATAGTAAATGTTAATACATTATCGGACACCAAAATGACATAACTCCAATCAGTAGAACTGGAGTTATGCGTTTTTAAAATTTAAAGTGAAAAATAGCACCTAAAAGATCAAAGCACCCACTGAGGACAGTTAGTCGCATGTTATGGCCGACCGTGGTGGAGCTCAATTTAAATACACAAAGTGGACTGGGCTTGGTCTCCATTTGCTTTTAGACTTGATACATTTTTTCAAAAAAAATGGCTGAGAAGGTAAAGTTCAGTGGGTCAAGACAGCTGCCGGTGTCCAAGGAGGAGGGATCGTTTTGCGGGAGCTGCAGGAAGACATTGCATTGAAGAATTCTAGGTTTAGACTTAGGGGCATATTTATGAGTGGGGCTGTGTTGCGCTTGCACCACATAACAAAGGGCATGCGCAACGCAAGCTCAAAATTCGATATATGAAGCCATGCAAGGCCAACTTGCATGGTCTTGAGTGGCATTATAAATCCAGAGTGATGCAGCGCAAATCCCTGCATTGCAGTACTCTGTGCCAGGGAGGCACTCCATGGGTGTTGCAAGGGTGTTCCCACGCAACATCCATTGATTTTGACACATTCACAGACTTACCAAAAGTGGTAGACGTGGGAATGTGCCAAAATACTTCACCTTCTCAGGTGAGGTGTAGCGAGGAGAAACATCTTCATTTCTGCTCGTTACTTTTTCTGTGTGTGCTGCATTCTGGAAAATGCCTCAGGGGATTGTTTTTGTGCAGGAAGGTGCCCCTTCCTCCACAAAAACAATCCTCCTTACAACGCAGGCACCCTTGCACTGTTTTGCTGAACATATTTTAAATCTAAATTTTTGGATTTAGGTTATCTGGGCACCTTTTAGAACCACTTCCAACGGTCCAGGACTGGAGGGGACGTCTTGGTCCGTTGCAGGGTCAAGACGTTGGGAGCCTTTTCTGTCCCTGAGACTCTGATCAGGAAGCTAGCCAACTACCCCTTGGAGTCACTCTAGACGTCTTGGGTTCAAGCAGAAAAACAGGTTTCAAGCAGCATTTCATGCCTCTGAGGGCACAGGGCAGGTATCAGGCCACAGGGCTGTTCTCTTGGTGCAGCAGGATAGTTCTATAACATATACAACAAGCCACAGGCAGGAGGGCAGTCCCCAGAGAGTCCTTCCAAAGGTCCAGAAGTGAACTTAAGATTGGGTCAGATGGTCCTAATTGTATACCTGATGCCAGTGTTGAAGTAAAATAAACTTCTGGAGTTTTTACCCCGCAGACGTGCATGGAATTTCCTGCCTCCCTGCCATGATCACAGACTGTCTGCAGTCACAATAAGCTAATATGAAGTTCTTTGTGTATGAGCTTAGGCAGTGTCTTTGAAGTGGGGCTGTGCACAGCTCCACCCCCTCATTCTGCTTGGATGGCCCATCCTGCCTACACCTAGTCCATTTCTTGTGTGACTACCCGGGAGGCATACCCAAAGGCCAATTTCTTCTACACCTAGTTATGTGCCCCAAGAAACAGACTGCAGGCAACAAATGGTTAGGACAAGATAATGTTAACTCTCTAAAAGAAGCATTTTCAGAATTGACTTTACCATTAAAGAGGATTTAAAATAATTCCTGGACACCAAACATGACCTTTCCACATTCTCCCAAACAAAAGTTAGCACTTTTTAAATGTAACAAGATGTAGGCCCCACAGCAGTAAAAAACAAATTTGAGAATGTTTCACTGACTGGACATGTAAAACTTAAAAGTACATGTTCAACTTTTTTTTTTAAATACCTTGCACCCTGCCCTGTGGGCTGTTTAGGGTCTAAACTAAGGATGACCTAATTTTATTAAAAAGAGTTTTCAGCTTGGCAAAAGGATTGTTTTGCTGTGTCTAATTTGCAGATTAAAAGTGCAGACAGGCTGCAGTGGGGGGGGGGGGGGGGGCTGAGACATGTTTATACTTAAGTGGGTGTCACAATAAATGCTGCAGGCCCACGATTAGCATTTCATTTTCAAGCCCAGGGTACATGTAGTACCACTTTATTAGGGGCGTTTAAGTAAATTAAATGTGCCCATTGGTTGTAAGCCAATTTTACCCTATTTAAGCGAGAGAGCACAAGCACTTTAGCACTGGTTAGCAATGTTTAAGTGCACAAGGATCTAATGACAACAACAAAAAGAAATTCATCAAAACAGGAGGGGTAAAGGCAGAAGGTCTGGTGTGACCCGTCAGAGAAGGCCGACTCCAACAATGTTGATTCGAATACTGTGAGGCAACGAAAGTTAGCAAATGAAGTACATTGAAACATGCATGCAGTGTGAGGCACATGCTTTAAGCAAAATGAAGTTGATTTAAATACGCCCACAATGCTAGGCACAAGTTGTGGGCAAAGTGAAGTTAATTTAGATGCGCACGTCCGTTCTCTGCGCTTGCTTTACAGAGCTGCTGGGTACACAAGCGTTGGCAAACACAATAGCTTTGACGTTTGCACTGTGTGGATATACCTTCCAAATACAAAACCCATTAGCTTTGCTAATTTTGTATTTGTTTTTTACTGAAAGATATAATGAACTTACTCTCAAGGGAAAGAACCTTCATCTTATTTTAGACTTTTGTCTGTTAATCTCTTTACCAGAGCTGATTGTGCGGTGTGCATTTCAGCCTCAGCTCTACTGCAGGTGTGTCAAATGAGGCAAAGTCCCCTGCATGCACTTAGCGCTTAGAGGCCAGCAGATGTCAGCAGATTGTGTGAGGTACCTTGACAGGTTAATGAACCGTCAGACCAGAGAGGCTCAGGGCCCGCTGGGTTACAGATAGCATCCGTGCCAACATTTAGATAATTTGCGTAAAAAAAATAGGGTACTTTATTGAAGCTCCTGTTTTAGCTGTACTGACTGTGTTTGTAAGCTGTGCGGCCCAGATTCAGGATACCTGGTTAACTCCAGCCTGCGGGGAAGGGAAGGGAAGGGTTACTTGTGGCGAGGCTGGCAGCTCACCGCACAGAGATAATCTCTTTAATCAAGGAGCACGTGGAGAAGGGGCCGGTAAGGACCAGCAGGGCCGGACTGGCCGTAACGGGCACCGAGCAATCCCCCGGTGCGCCGCAAAGGTGGGGGGGCGGTATGGACCAGCTGCTGAAACCCAGCGTCCGCTGCCACCCCTGCAGCTCCTTCAAAAACATGTTTTCGTATTTTATGTACTACAATCACTACAGCTACCTGAAACATTTTATACTGATGCGTGGATTTCCTTTTCATGTTCATGACATTTTGCTTGTTTGCAAAATTACTAGACAAATCAGGTCTCCCAATTTCCAACAGTAAGAAATTCTAGCCTCCTAGTCTTTCTTCTTTTGTAGATGAGAGGGGCAAGACCAGCTTGGACATTAAATACCATCTCATGGCATGTGACCAACCTCTACATATAGAAAATGATATGCCAAATACTTTGTTTATTCCTTACACATATTAGTCACCACAGGGCCATTTACCGATGAGAAGGGAAAGAATGAATTAAGTCACACATGAAAAGGTCATTCAATCTGCCCGTTATCTAGGAGATAAAATATCCTGGACCGTTCAGTCTGCCTAGTTATTTGCACATAAGGCTACAAGACCGCAACTCAGTCTGACCATCTTTTTTTAATTTTTTTATACAAATAAGCAGTCTGCCCAGTTTTGTACAGATAAGAACACTAGACATATCACACCAGCCTATTTTACTACGCATAAATATCACCTAGGTCCATCTAGCCAGGCCATACCCATCTCCAACACACTAAATGCCCCCTTATTTTCCCGCTTTATTGCTGCTTTTCTACTCTAGGTGATGCTAATAGCTATGTCACTGCCCACCCATGTTGCTCTCTTGACCAGCAGTGACCCCATCTTGTTGACTGTTGCTCTACCACTCTACTGCTGACCCCTGGCATGGGTTACCTTGCTCTTTTTGTCCCAGAAGGACTTTGGCAGGAGCTGGGCTGGAAGGTGAGTCTTCCCCAGGCGTGGGGGTTTCATAACATTCAATTGCTGCACCCCTAAAAAAAAATGGTGTCACGTAAGAAAACGTCAGTGCTGAAATTCTTGAATTCAAACAGAGTCATGGATTCACTGGCAATGTCCCTAATCCTGTCATTAACCCCCACGTCAGCCTAAAGTTTGTTTTTTTAAGAGTCTGAAAATGTGAAGGCAAGGACGGTATCCAAGGGCTGTACAGAGATTATTTGATTTCGGCCTGCCATTGTCAGCCATGAGTGTATGGACTCCTAACTGCAATGCACACTGAACATCTGATGCGCCACAGTTTATCTCCGCCCCAAACCCAGCTTGGGTATGACCATTTCTGACCATTTTAAAAGATGTGGAGAAGATGCATCCAGATGTAGAAGGAAACCCCTGACTAACAGGTAGAATATGCGAGGCATGCTGTATAGAAACAGGTGATGGGGGCATAATAACTTGCCAAATGCTGTCAATCTGTTCGACCCACTCCCCTTTAAGTAATGTAAAACCAGTGCTTGTGCACAGCTTGTTATCTGGGACATTCCCACACCTCATCTATTGCCCTCTCTTTGAGACTGTGTATCTTCCAAGATCCCCCCTTCTTCCTTCCGCCAGCTGATCTATACGTGCGCAACCTCACCTGTTGGGTGTCCCGGAAAGGTAGCTTCAATAAAGGCCAGACGGACATGGATAGAGTCACGTTTGCATTTTTCAGTATCACCGTTGTTGTAGATCATGTCCACAATTTCACTGATCCAGGTAGTCCCTTAGGAATGATAAAAAAAAAAACCTTCATCAGGACTCACTTCTATTGGTTTGTGTTTCAGATCAGTAAGGGCCAGGCATGGCCCATGGGATGACTAACCGGTACCTCTGTATCCCAGAGTTGGTGCTTTTGGAATGGATCTGGCGTGTCCTACTTTGGAGCTATAATGCTGTTTTTTGACTCACCGTGGCATTTAGTGCCTAACTGTGTGGACTTTAAAGGCACAAGTGAATCTTACATGCTATGAAATGGGAGATCAACACTGCCCTCCTCTTAGGGCTTGAGACCCAAGAGAGACTCACCTGCCTTGGGGTAGGTGGCGATGATCAGGTCATCAGGCCTGGCTTGAGTTGCTTCTATCTCCGGCCAGTTGTCTGCAGTAAGTTTAAGCATAGGCACCCCCTGCACCGGCACCAGCTTCAGGCGCAATAAGTGGTCGAAGTTCTCCATACTGCAAATCAAGATGCAAACACTTGTCAACACATAATGGACATTGAAGAAACCATGCCAATAGTCCATTCCATCACCTCACAGGTCTCAAAAACCTGGAAAATGTAGGTACTGAGATCACCTTCAAAAGGTGCCATCAGTGGAACCACCAAGAGGTCCACGCAGCGTGACAGCAGCAGCCCACCACAAAAAGATGGACAAGTCAGATGAGGAAAGAAAGGAATGAATACTGTCTCGAGGTGATTACTTCAGCAAGCAGCAAATATGGCACAGGGAAAAAAACAACACCTACCTCTGAAGTGTGTGCTTCCCCACGGATTGCCCTCCAAGTCCTATGCCAAAGACTCTGTTGGTGGTCAGCCTCCGAACACCAAGCTGCTTGCCCCTTCACAACGATGGAGTCTGAATCCCAGCAGCTAGAAGGGAGACCAGGGACTTGAGCGGTGTCTGCACCTCGTTCAGGCTTGAGGAAGCAGAGAACTTTGTCTGCATCCCTTCTTGGCACCTGTCCAACTGTAACACCGAGCAAAGGTCGGAGCTATATCAGCAAGCAACGCCCAACACCAGCAGACCAATCCCACCCAGAAAAATGTCCTTTGTAGCAGCAGAGCATTCTAATAAAAGTCTTTTAGCGTGTAAGCACACAAGGTCACACAACTGACCCTCCTGCCTCTGTTGTTTATGTGTCATACAGAAAGAGTATCACATTGCAGTGATGCAGTGAAAAGTAACACATGCCGAAATACAGAAATTAATTTGGTCAACGCTTTCACAAACGCCAAGTCTTTTTCAAGGAGTGAAGGCGAATCTGGGGGAGACACATCTACTGCTGGGGCGGGCACTGCAGAACAAAACCTTTAGCTAAAACCTAACAAAAAAAAACCTCCTCTCGATTACTCGGAGGAGTTCTGTGCGCCCAAGGTCAGATTTGCACTTTTGTGCTTTTTGCCTCTAATTAATTCTAGACAGATATTTGCAAGCATGTGCACATTCCACATGTTATGGCCTTATATTTCATGTGCACTGGGGTAAAGGTCTGTGGAGAGAGGAGGTTTAAATGCAAAAAAAGACACCTATCGGCTCCTATGCTGCATTTTCTATTTTTATGTTTAATCAGCTTTATTAAAGTCAAAAATGCATAATAATAAATAGATCTCACAAGAAGAATATAAGACAACTAAAATATGCATATTTACAAACATGAAACACGAAAAAACTGTTTATACTTTTTATATAATCTAAAGGAAAAGAGGGAAGTGTACAAAAAGGAGGGGACAGAGCAATGTCAATACGCAATTCAAGATTGAAAAATGTA
Organism: Triturus cristatus; assembly: GCF_964204655.1. Taxonomy (NCBI): domain Eukaryota; kingdom Metazoa; phylum Chordata; class Amphibia; order Caudata; family Salamandridae; genus Triturus; species Triturus cristatus. The sequence goes on from NC_140590.1 coordinate 1,283,071,871, forward strand.
GTATGTATTGAAATAAGAAAATATACATAATAAATAGAAAAGATACAGCCAGTAATATAATACAAATTTGGTACATAGCAAAAAGCAGAGAAAATTACATTTAAGGAGGTTTACATTTTTCAGAACGAGTAAGAGTTGCATGTTTATTAGCAAGAAAACACAAATAATTAGTTAGTGCCATCCAATATATGTCACTATTAACCTGCGATCTACACAAAGAAGAAAAAACAGCGTCTAACCTATGATAATGGCAAACATTATTGCACCAGGCTATGATCTATTTTCTAACAGACGTCCTAGATTGAACTTGAAGATTTGAATTAAGGTGGTAGAGGGTATGGACCCGAGCATAACTTGAGCAGGGGTTTGCCTGCGCTCATCCCTGGACCTATTGGAGAGAGCCAGGATTCATTGAGGTTTGTGCAGTCATTATTGCCCTCTACAGGTCCTAGACATTCATACATTTTGCTTGAAAGGAGCACTGCTTTATTTTTTTTTATTTTTTTTTTTCATTTCAGAAGATTTTTATTGATTGTTTCCAATGCAAGGACTTACTTACAGTACAATACATGGGGGTTCTAACAGAATAGACATAGACATATCAAAATAAACAATAGGAATAGAGCAATAATTACACGACCAATCATCGTCACAAGTACACAGAATGATATGCTGTATCTTGCAGAATAGCACATGTAGTATCCCTGTAATAAGGCTATAACACTCTTTGTTCGGCTGAATCTGTCGTCGCTCACATGGGGAAAATTGAAGGGACATCGGAGAGAGTTAGTAGAGAGCCCTGGCATAAGAGGTCTTGTAGGGGGATATAGCTATAAGTGGGGAGATTCATGGAGGCTTGTGAGAGGTTAAAGTAGTGGTCAAGGGTGTCCCACATGTGTCTGGAGGAAGGCCTCCATGGAGAGTTCTGGAGAGTTATATTGTCCGCTCCCCTTAGGTTAGTGATCCAGTTTAGCCAACACTTAAAGGAGGCTTTGCGGGTGTCTTTCCAGTTGTTAAGGATAGTCTTAGCGGCAGCTATAAGTAGTAAGTCAAGAAGTGCCTGATCATTACCGTTGAGTGACCCCGCTTTGAGAAAACCAAACACTAGTGTCAGGAGATCTCTACTAGGGGAATATGAAAAAAGATCATGTATGAATTTGAAAATCTTGTTCCAGAATGGTGTCACACAATCACAATGAATTAGTAAGTGTTCGAGGTCCCCTGTTTTGTCTTTGCAATTCCAGCAGATGGGGTCCTCCCTGAGTTTATGGGAGTGGAGTCTGGCTGGAGTCCAGAAGGCCCTATGCAACAGCCAGAATTTTGTCTGTGACAATACTGGGCTGATCTTATATCTCATGGTTTTATTTTTAAATTGGACTCCTACCCAGTCAAAACGGTGGTGTCACCAGTAGTACTCAAGCCCTCTCCTAGGTCCTGCCACGCCATGATGCATGAATAGTAGCTGGCTCGTCTACCATAGGCTGATTTGAGCCAGGGTAGGCCAGACTAGCACAATATTTCCAGTGCGCCTCCTGCTCACCGGTCAGCAATATGGGACTGGCTGGCTTCTGTGGAAAAAGCTTATCCAGTGTTACAAGTAGGAGCTGTCAAGTTGACTCACCCAGGCCAGCCCAGTAATCGATCCAACCATGATTTTTTAAATGTAATTCTGTTACTCGTAGTTTGTTTTGTGTTATAAATTCTGGACCGCAAAGAATACCAGAATACAAAATTAAAAACGAAAGTGGACAAAATTACTCACATCACACTTGGAACAACTCTCTCTCTCTTGAAGAGAATAAAGTGGTCTTCAGCCACAATTGAACTACTGGCGCAAAGAGGCGAACAACACCTACAAAACACCTGGAGCAACAGGAAGTCTGAAAGGGAAAACTGGGAAGCATTAACAGACTATTTTCCCAACCAACACGCCTCAAGAGTCTACCCAAAAAGGGCCCCATTAGCAGCTCACTCACTGAATAGCCGAAATCAGCACAAGAGCGGGGCAATGCAACTACTGGAATGGAAAGTCAATAAGGCCTTGCGAGCAGTCTGGCACTCTCCACACAATTCAATCTGCATAGCGGAACTGAGGCACACAAAACGGGAGATAAAATGTGCAGCCTGGAGTGCAAAGACTAAACACAGAGGCCTTTGGGTCCAAATTAATCGGGGATATCAAGCACATTACTCCAACACATTCTGGTGAACAGTGAATGCCTTAAGAAATCCCTTCCAGCCTTGCCTGGAATCCAGCCTCTCAGAGGAAGCATGAGATACTTTCCAGTATGCCCATTTCAACTCATACCCGACACAGCGGCCACATTAGAAGTTGAAGGGGACGCTTCATCTGAGGGAAATGGCATGCCAAGCAAACAGCCCAAAAAGATCCATCCAGATAGTGTGCCTATCACTGAAGTAAATGCCATACATTGGCAGATAACTAATGGCGGAACCACCAGAGCCCCAGGTCCAAATGAAATCCCCCAGGCCATCTACAAGGTCGATCGGATAAAATGCGCTTAGCATATGGACCCTCTGTTCGATCATGCTCTTATAGGAGCGATGATACCAACATCATGGAAGGGCTCCATTACATATCCCATCTTCAAAGGAGGCGACAAATCAGATGCAGCGAATTACAGACTTACATCATTGACAATGAGGCAAAATACTATGCGGGCATTCTACTGGAGCGCCTCCTTGACTGGGTCACTACAAACTCAAATATCCTGATCAACCAGACTGGGTTCACAAAAAAAAAGGGACTTCGACAAACATCATGGCCCTATTCCTATGGTCTAACTCCTCAAAAGCCGCTAAACTTCCTCTTTACCTCTGTGCATTGACTACAAAGCCGCTTTGGGTTGCGATAATCGAAACAGGCTCTGGAGGAAATTAAGAAGCTGGCTCATTCCCCTGGTGCTCCTAAGAACAATTGAAAATCTGCACTCTAATACCTCGGTCAGAATCAAGTTGGGAAACGGAGCCAACCTTTCCAGGGCAATTCCAACATCCTGCAGACTTAAACAGGGGTGTATCCTGGGCCGCCCCACTTTTCAATCTATTTCCGGCAGACCTTACGCCCATGCCCCGAAGCTTGGTTCCATACTTCTCTCAAATCATCTCTACGCTGATGACCTGGTGTTGATCAGTCGGAAGAAGGTCGGTCTGCAGGGCCTTATGAATGCCACCCAAGGATACTCCACCATAAACGGCCTTACAATAAACACTAAGAAAACTAAAATTATGAATTGCTCCGGAAGAACGAATGGAAAGGCTAGTTGGTTTCTTGACTCCATCAAGTTTGACGGAACAAGTGTATATAAATACCTCGGCCTGTTATTTGACAGCAACGGATCTTTCAAACCCCAGAATGAGGAAATAAAAAGAAAAGGAATTGCCCAGGCATTGGGGCTAAGGGCCCTTTTTAGAAATCTAAATGATCTGGATATAGCCCGACTCTAGAAATTGCCATGGCATCAGTGGTGCCTACCCCGGCCTTCAGAAGTGAAGCCGTATGGGGCAGAGATTCAAATGATCTGGTCAACAGGGTTGCAAGTATACATAGGCAAACTTTCCAACTCCCCAGCTACACTTCTCCGGCACAGATCAGGCTGGAGTTTGGTTTAGTTGAGCAGTCATTTCGCAGGCATGCAGCATTTGTCTCAGCATGCTTCAAATTTATATCTGCCGAGGAGAACATAAATTACCATGCATGGTTGGAAATGACCAAGAGATCCCACTCAACTGCCAGAGACTAACTCAATGCAACAATTGATTTGTTTGGTGTAGCAGAATTATGGTCCTTAGCAGAGTACTATGAAACCTTCAAAAGAGCTGTCAACAAAACGTCCAAAATGTTATCATCTCTAGACAACAGGGAACACCAAGAGAAGCGTTTACACACCTGGATGGTACTAGACAGCTATACATCCTTGAAACCACAGCAATATCTGAGAGAAGTTTTAAATAGCAGGATAAAAGGCCAATACTGACTGGGGATCTTGCCTTCAAACTTACATGCCACCCCCTGGTCAATGGCAGAAGGAAAGGTGGCTTGCAGGCTGTGCGGCCATCCAAAAGAGTGCACAATTCACATTATATACCTTTGCAAGTCTACCCTAAGCCTCCGTCCACGCTGGCTGCATCCTCTTTGGAATCAGTCCAGGGTGCACTCCTGCAGACAAGCGACACTGGGCTGCCTTAATTCAGTTGAGTCACAATCAATGCCTCGAACAGTGAAATAACTTCAGGGGTTGAAGGAGCCCTAAAGAAGGCATTCAATCGGTTTTAACAATATTACCCACCCTGAAACCTCACCCCATCAAGAAAGGCAGAGAGACAAACCAGCCTTTGGGTCAACCCAGTTACAGCAGTTAACACATTTTTTTGGTACTCCGGGGTGGCACTGAACAAAATTCCCTCCATTGAAACTGTGCCTCAACAAGGAAAGGGTGAGAGACCCCAGCCTTTAGATCAAATCAGACACACCATTTAACAATTTCTTGCCACTTCGGGTCACACAACCGCACTCTAACCTCCCCCTTTTTAATTCCCTGTTCACCAAAGACCCAATCATCTGTCCTGCAGGACATGCCATATAAGGGACAGCTAAGTATGGTGGAAGCCCCAGGGCACCCTAGCCAGCCCTTTAGCTATATCTTAGGATCAACCGTCCTGATCAGGTGGGGGAGGACTTTTTAATGCCCCGACAATGGGGCATATCAACAACAACCGGCGATAATTATCTCTAAGCGCACTTAGTGCTAGGATAATTATCGCCGGCTAGCGTGAATTTTTATCGCTGAGATAGCGTGCTATTAGCAACGCTTATCTCAATAGCGATAAAAATCCTCACGCTAACAGGCTAACGTGAGATTATCGCAGGAAACCCAGCGATAATCTCACGTTACCTTGTTGATAGGGACAGGCAAACTTAGCCATGATATCCTCCTTCCATAGGATATCATGGCTAAGTCAGAAAAATACCAGACGTAAAAAAGCAGCGTTAACCGCGGTTAGCGCTGCTTTTTTTTGTCTCTAACAGGGTTAGCGACATTCTTGATAATAGGAGAAATGTCGCTTAGCGACATTTCTCCTATTATTTTACTCTGGCACGCCCCCTTTGCATCTCATTAGAGATGCAAGGGGAAGCGTAAAAGGGTGCTAACATGCAAATTTGCATGTTAGCACCCTGTTGTTGATAGGGCGCTAGTTTTATCTCTCCTTTTTTGGCTTTTAAAGCCAAAAAAGCAGAGATAAAGCCCTTGTTGATATGCCCCTAAGCTCGTCAGATGAGTCAACCCAAGTGGCATCAAGGGGGACACATTCTAGCATCGCAACCAATTCCTCAAACTATTACCCCCCATTTGTTTTAGGCCTGCCATGTCCCTCTGAGGCCACATCAAAGTAACATAAGAAGATCAAGGAATACAAGAAACCAATAATACTTAGGATCTGAAGCTCAAATACAAGCCCTCCAGATAAATCCTCTTTTGCACCCTCCATTAAAATGAGACAACCATCCTTCAAGTTGTTTTAAAGGGTTTTTATTCAAAATCAATGCTGGGTCTGTATAGGGATACATTGTGGGAGCTTTGCACAGTAAATCATTACTTACACACTCGGCCAAAGGACGAACCTAAAAGGCAAGAAGAGCAGGTCGCTAGACGCTGTTGCTTATTAAAATCAACAAAGCAAACGGTAAAATGCTGAATAGAGCTTGGCATTTCTACAATGTTGTAAAATTGTGCCTAGGAATGTATGGAGTGCCGTGCAGAGCAAAAGGGCTAAATTAGGAACTATGGGGCAGATTTATAAGAACTGACGCATCTCCGCATGGTAGCAGAGATGCGTCAGTTCAATTGCATCATGCAAAAAAAATAAGGATTGCCAGCTGCGTCACGCATCTGCTGGCGTAAAGGCAACGCATTGCTGGACATGTCGCAAGTACGATGCACATCCAGCAATGCTAAGGAATGCCTATTCCTTTTGTTCTGCGTCACTCCTTATGCCTGCTTCAAGCAGGCGTAAGGTTTTGACGCAGTGGTGTCGTAGAAGTGACGCAGTGAACTCTTGTAAATTTCCCTGCGTCACTTTTACGAGGCTTTCTTGCATCTGAACGCCCACCCTGCATACATTATACCTGACACAGGTATGCTGTAGCGCAGGGCTTTACAACGTGACTCATCTCCCTAGATGCGTGGCGTTGTAAATGTGTCGCAATGTGGCACATTGTTTACGACGCCGCTGCGTCACAAAAGTGATGCAACGGCGGCGTAAAAGTGTCGCAAGAGGCTTGTAAATCTGCCCCTTTGTCTGAAAAAAGGACAGGATAATTGAGGCAGCAATGGCAACTGCAGTGGGCCACTCAAGAAGTGTGTACTGGAGGGGACAACCATTATATATTAACATTTTAAGCTCTACAACTGTTTTGTTTACTTCTTAAGCACTGGACAGCAGTCTTAACCCAAGCAGACATTATGAACAGGTGAGATGCCTTGTAGTGCTTCATTTTGTAAGGAGCAGCATGAGTCCTTTGGCACAATTAGCTATGGGACCCACATCTGGGCCTTAATGTTGTGCATAGGCCATAAATGAGATGGCCTAAGTGTAACTGGTAGAACGCTTGAAATAATCTCAATTAAAGGTAAACTGCATAACATTCAAGTGCATCATCTTTTGCTAAAAGCACCGAGCACATAGGACCCGATTCACAAGGCAATCTGAGACAAAAGTCTAACTTTACAACTTTTGGTATTCACAGAGGTCATTTACGAGGCAAATCATTACGTCCCCAGTCGGGCTGGAAGGTCAGTTAATTCACATAAGATGGTTTTGCGGGGAAAGCTACTCCAAGAAGTCCGGGAGGGAAGGATGGAGGGGCCATTTACAACTTGGCTGCTGAGATATTTGATCATTTCACCTATTGGGTTAGTACCAAAGAAAGACGTGGGTCAGTTTAGGTTGATACAACACTTGTCTTGACCAGAGGGAGCTTCCTTCAATCATATCAGTGGGATTAAAGCAAACACAAGGAGATGATGGACGGAGTGCTGAAACTTTTCAGACACTCACCCCCAGTCACAGATCTAGGTTGAATTGTTCTTTAGCTCACTTCGCCACTCCAGTTCAGACCCAGCCATATGCAAATCAGTCTTGACCCTGTGCCTCTTAGGAACAGTCCAGACCGAACTACCAAGCCAGGTCATCCCTGGACCGGAAATAAGCATCCTGGGGTAAGACCCATCATCAGCCAGGCTGGCTCGAATCTAGTAGCAAAGTGAGCAAGGGACCCACGTCTGGGCATATCCTGTCAACTTAGGGGGAACAAAGCAAACACAAGGAGATGATGGATGGTGCTGCTGAAACTTTTCAGACACTCACCCCCAGTCACAGATCTGGGTTGAATCCATCATCATTCTTTAGCTCACTTCGCCACCCCAGTTCACACCCAGCTATATGCAAATCAGTATTGATCCTGTGCCTCCTGAAACAAACCAGCCTGAACTGCCAAGCCAGGTCTTCCCTGGACCAGAAACAAGCATCCTTGCTGGGTCTGAACTGAGTGTTTGCTGTGTTTGAAAATACCACTTTTAGAAAGTAGGCATTTTCTTGCTTAGCCATTCTGTGTGCCTCTGCTGGGTTTGTGGATTGACTGGTTGAGAGAGTGGGACAGAAGGCAGAGATGGCAAAATTAGACAATGTCAGCTTTTCAGCTGTTATCGGTGAATCCAGATGACTATTAGCTATCGGGCATTCAGTTTGAAGGACACATTTTTGTAGACAAAGCAATACCTATGGGGTGTTCCATATCTTGTGCCCTGTTCAAAAGTTTTAGCTCATTCTTGCACTGGGTGTTCACATAGGCAAGCCGGCAAGGATAAGGGGATGCATTACCTTGACAACTTATTTCTGGTGGGCCAACCTGGTTCAACGGACTGTCAACAATATTTGACTAGTTTTCCAAGAGCTCATGGAGGTATTAGGAGGGTCACTGGCACCAGAGAAGACACAAGGTCCAGGCTTGGTGTTGTCATTTCTGGGGATCGAAGTGGATTCTGTAGCAATAGAGGCATGCCAACCGACAGACAAAAAACTGCACTTGCACATGTTGGCTGAATCAAAGGTGACAGTCAGGGAGAAACAAGTCCTGTAAGGACATCTGAATTTTGTGTGTAGAGTAGAACGGACATGTTGGTCATTCTGTAGGAGACTGAGCATGTCTAGCAGGGCTTTCGCTACCACACCACCACATGTGTTTGTCCGCAGGGACCAAAGAAGACTTACGAATGTGGTGCAGGTTTTTGGAAGAATTCAATGGGATCCCCATGCCGGTGCTCAACAAATGGGAAAGGGATGTACAAATATACTCTGATGCTGCAGGAGCTAGTGGTTTTGGATTATACTGGCAGGGTTTGTGGTGTGCGGAAGAGTGGCCAAGTCACTGAAAACATTGGTACAGATGTATACATTTCTTAGAATTCTTTTCTCTAGTTGTATCGGTCACAATCTGGGGACTGGAATTCTCACACAGGAAGGTCATTTTCATGGTGGACAATATGGCAGTGGTACATGTGATCAACAAACAGTCGGCCAGGGATGAACAGGTGCTTAAGCTCCTGCGGGTCTTCATCATGAGTTGCTTGAGACATGACATTGCATTTAAAGCGGATGCATGTCGTTACAACGCACACTTTTACAACGCATGCACTTACAACGCATTTTTTACAACGCAACATCCACTACAACGCATTCCATTACAACGCAGGACACTACAGTGCATTTTTAAAAACTACCTTTACAACGCATTCCATTACAACGCATACTACCTTTACAACGCATACCATTACAACGCATAATATTACATTGGATTTAAGGTAAGTATTGGATAGTATAGGGGTAAAATTACTATTCTTACTCCAGAGGGTGCAACAGTAGGGTAAGTGTTGGATAGTATAGGGGTAAACATTACTATTCTAACTCCAGGGGGTGCAACAGTAGGGCAAGTGTTGGATAGTATAGGGGTAAAAATTACTATTCTAACTCCAGGGGGTGCAACAGTAGGGCAAGTGTTGGATAGTATAGGGGTAAAAATTACTATTCTAACTCCAGGGGGTGCAACAGTAGAGTAAGTGTTGGATAGTATAGGGGTAAAAATTACTATTCTAACTCCAGGGGGTGCAACAGTAGGGTAAGTGTTGGATAGTATAGGGGTAAAAATTACTATTCTAACTCCAGGGGGTGCAACAGTAGGGCAAGTGTTGGATAGTATAGGGGTAAAAATTACTATTCTAACTCCAGGGGGTGCAACAGTAGGGCAAGTGTTGGATAGTATAGGGGTAAAAATTACTATTCTAACTCCAGGGGGTGCAACAGTAGGGCAAGTGTTGGATAGTATAGGGGTAAAAATTACTATTCTAACTCCAGGGGGTGCAACAGTAGGGCAAGTGTTGGATAGTATAGGGGTAAAAATTACTATTCTAACTCCAGGGGGTGCAACAGTAGGGCAAGTGTTGGATAGTATAGGGGTAAAAATTACTATTCTAACTCCAGGGGGTGCAACAGTAGGGTAAGTGTTGGATAGTATAGGGGTAAAAATTACTATTCTAACTCCAGGGGGTGCAACAGTAGGGCAAGTGTTGGATAGTATAGGGGTAAAAATTACTATTCTAACTCCAGGGGGTGCAACAGTAGGGTAAGTGTTGGATAGTATAGGGGTAAAAATTACTATTCTAACTCCAGGGGGTGCAACAGTAGGGCAAGTGTTGGATAGTGTAGGGGTTTTAATGTAATATTATGCGTTGTAATAGTATGCGTTGTAAAGGTAGTATGTGTTGTAATGGAATGCGTTGTAAAGGTAGTTTTTAAAAATGCGTTGTAGTGTCCTGCGTTGTAATGGAATGCGTTGTAGTGGATGTTGCGTTGTAAAAAATGCGTTGTAAGTGTAGTGCGTTGTAAAAGTTGCGTTGTAAAGGTTGTTCCCCATTTAAAGCTAGACACATGCCAGGGGTGGACAATGACATTGTGGATGCTTTGTCTCATTCACAGTTGGAGACGTAACATGGGCTGGCCAGGGAGGCGGACAGTGTCCAGACAGCAGTGCCGGCAGGGATGTGGTCCATTGGCGACAAAGCATGCTGCAGTTGGTGGTAGGGTCTCTGGCTGGTTCCACTGGGAATGTATATAATCAGGTTTGGAAGAAGTTTTTGGTTGGGGGTGCACAGAGGAGGTCAGTAGCCTGGCACAGGGAAGTAGATGTTTATATTGACAATGATTGAAAAAGGGTGGTCCAGGATTAAAATTGCAGGCAAACTAGCGGGAATTGGCTTCATGGGTACGCTATTCTGGGGTTACGCTCCTTCTGCATGTCAGCGGGGCAAACGCATTCTTGAAGGATGGGCAAGGGAAGCAGGGAACAGGTCAAGGGCCAGGAGGCAGTTGTCGAGGGGACTGTTGTCAAGTATGTTAGGAGTGTTGCCAGAGATATGCAGAGGGAGTGAGTAGACAGCATTGTTTTCCACCTTGATGTCTTGGATGTGCTTTGGCGCATTTAGGGTATTGGAGTTCTTGGGGAAAAAAGGAGTGCCAGGGTTGTACTGGAAGGAAGTGGAGGGTGGGAGTAGGGATTTAAGGAGTGTAGCAGTGAGACAGAGACACTCTAAAACAGACCAATGAGGTAAAGGTAAAATAGTGCTGCTGAAAGCTTACTCAGAGCTAGCTTTGTGCCCTGTCCAGTGGGTCCTTAAGCTGAAGAAAATAAATGGCACCAGCTTTGGGGCAGTTTTTTTCAGAGACACTGGAGAAATGGTGACCCCCGTCCAATTGCTGTGGGTTATGCGTAGGGCTCTGGTAAAGCTGGGGGAACCCCCAATTGAATTTGGTACTCACTCTTTCAGGATCGGGGTGGCCACAGATATGGCACAACAGGGTTGGGATAGGGATAGGATAATGCAGTTGAGGTGATGGACTTCAGATTGCTTTTGCCGGTCCGTCAGCCTGGGGGATTAAGTATATTGAAAAATGTAATTTATGTTAGTGATTACATGTGTGTCTTTTTCAGGTGCAGTAGCGGTGCCAGATGCGGCGGAATTGTCAGTCTAGGACACTTTTACAAGAAATGGGCTGAAAGGCACAAACATCATAAAGGGAAATGGCTGATTGTTGAGCTCAAGACTCGTTGTGTAAGGTCTTTTTGCCTGGGAAGAATGGTTTGCTTTGGTGAGATCTGATGCAATGTTTGAGCAATATGATGAGGCGGCACATTTGTCCAGTTGTTTTAATCCTACATTTAGGGGGAAATTATTTGGTGGTGTGTAAAGGTTTAGTGTTATTGAAACAGATGAAAGGGGATTTACTGGAAATCAGGCAACAGTGGGCTGGATGTATCATCATGTGGATGGAATTTATTCCACGGAGACAGTGGAGGGGGCAGATAGACCTACAGCATTTGACAAAGCCAGGAGAAAAATCAACAGGGACATGAGAGCATCTTAGAGGGAGGAAGGTTTTGGCAGGGTTGAGCACCCAGAGTTTAAGTTTATGGCACTTGATTTCTTTAGAGGGGACAGGTCCATTTGTCCCGCTTTGGGATTGAGCTGTATTTGATTCAGATAAAGGAAGCATTGGACAAAATACTGAACATAAGGAGGAACCCTAGCTCTTCCTAGTGAGGCAAGGGGTCAGAAAAGTTGGGGAAGAGGAAGGATTTTTCTGAGTGGCATTTGGCAGCTACTTTTTGCATGGCTACAAGTTAAGTTTATGGTTGTGAAGGGGGAGCGTGCCCAGGCTACCGCCCAAGATGGTCGCACAGTGCTGAAGCTCCGCCACTAAGCCCGACATACTGGCCCTTTCCTATGCACATTCTGTGTAACCTGCCCGAGATTTGTGTGCTGTGTCGAATGAGGAGATCCTGGCTGCCAAGTGGGAGGGAGCTGAGGTGTTTGAGAGCGAGAGAAGTGGCATTTGCCTGCGAGTCCTACGCGCGGGCTGGATTTACGGAGGCTGTTGTCTCATCTGCGGTGGCGGTTCAGAAAGCGGGTCTAGATTCCACTGCCCGTGACCCCCCGCTCGCTTTACAGTGAAGTCACCCTGCCTGTCCCCTGAGGCCCTGCGGCGTGAGACAGAACGGGCTGACGGTGATGGTGCAGGGGGGCTCTGAGGTTCTGACCCATGTGGCAGCCTGATGGAGTACATCGCTTCAGTCGAACCGATCGGAGCTCCTAAATTGAGCCACCAGGTGTGTGGTGTGTCCCGGCTCTCTGAGCCTGTCCCTCCGGCAGCTGGAGTGATCCAGGCCTGCTACTGGAAGGAATTGACTGCGACAAATACTAGTAAGTGGCCCCCGGCCTGGACACGGTGATGCCTGCATAAAGCAAGATCCATTGCCTGCTAGACATTGGGTGTTTGTGTGCCCACGTGTAAGCATTATTGTCTGCTGCAACCATTTTAATATACTTTGGGTGGTGCCTGTTTGATGAACTGCTCCCCTCTCATGGCTGCTTGAGAAATCGCCCACTACCCTCATTTTTGGGCGGTTAGTGTCTGTATTCGTGTGCATGGTCTGGGATATGGGACGCAAGGACCCGAAACAGCGCCTACTGCAATTTGGCCGCCCCAATACGGCTAAGTGGAGACTGCTGTAAACAAGGCAGAGGGGGCAGTGGAGGGTGCTAGTTTGATTACTCCCCTCGCCCCGGGCTCAGGGGCTCTGATGCGAGAACTCAGGACAGGATTTAGAGTGCTAGGTGGGCGTTTTGATGCCCTAGAAAAATGGCTGGACACTTTGGGGGCCAAACTCAATACACACGAAAGGAGGCTGTATAATGTTGAAGGGAGGGATTCGGCTTGGAAGATGACGCTGCGCAGTCCACAAAAAGAATTGATCAGATGGAGAAAAGCCTTAAATCTGTAGTCTTAAAGAATGAGGACTTGGAAGCGCGCAGCAGGCGCAATAATATTCGCATTTTAGGTGTCCCGGAGTCCACCAACATGGGGCGAATGGACTTATTTGTAGAAAAGCTGCTTATTGATCTTTTTGGCAAAGACGCTTTCACTCCCACCTTCCTAGTAGAGCGGCACATCATTCCCTTGGCCGTAGGCCCAATCCAGAATGCCCTCCCAGACTTATAATTGCCCGCCTGCTGAACTTCTGAGAGAGGGACACAGTGCTTAGACTAGCTAGAGAAAATGGCGCCACAACCTGGCAGGGTTCATCTTTGGCGCTGTTCCCTGACTTCACAGCTATGGTCCAGGGAGCGAGAAGAAAGTACACGGGAGTGAAGGCCACACTCCGTAATCTGGGCCTGCGTTATGGCATGATATACCTGGCATGCCTTCGGATGGATGTGGACGGCAGGTCCAGATTCTTTGATACCGCTTATGCGGTCCAGGCGTTTTGCCAAGACTATAAAGCAAATTCCAGTGGAAAGGCCAAAGATATATCCAGATGCTCCTCATCGCACAGCCATCGTTGGCTAGTGGAGAACTTTTCTCATCCGAATGATCTATGTCATTGTATCTTGTACACAAAGCTAATGTTTTTCCATCCCTTTTTGCAATTAGGGCTATTGTATATACTGTTAATGCCTTGCCACTAGTGTTGTATTCCCTTTAATCTTCTATTTCTGTTGGAATGTGCGTGAAACTGATTCCTTCTTGCTATACATTATGTTCCCATGATACATTCTACAGGTTTGCTAGTGGGGATCTTCCCTGTTTTGGTCTGAGCAGGGATGGGTGGGGGGTGGGGCGATTTGTCTCATTTGGGTTCTATTGCGCACAGTGTTAAATGTACACCATGATGAGATTTGTACTTGTTGTCACTCATACACACGATCAGGCTTAAACTATTATTATTGCTTCAGGGGGTAGGCTTTCGGCATTTTCAGACCTTACATTAATCACTTGGAACGTGCAGGGACTTAATAATGTCAGAAAATGGAAGCAAGTATTGCAGTATCTACTGTGACACCATGTAGATGTTGCCTTTTTGCAAGAGGCGCATTTGCCGAAGTTAACTTCCACTTGCTTTGCTTCCTACTTGGGCCCCCATCGTTACTTTGCAAATTATAGTACATATGCCAGGGGGACTACAGTTTTGCTACATAGGTGCTTGCCTTTCCAGGTGGAAAGTGTCCGTAGCGACATTGAGGGTCGCTATATGATGGTAACGGGGTGATTATTGGGCTATCGGGTGGCATTTGTTTGTGTGTATGCTCCAACTACTGATAACCCAGATTTTGTTCGTGACCACCACATGCAGCTATTGCAGCTTGATGCAGACTACATTTATATGGGCGCTACGTTTAACTTGTTGTTAGACCCAACAATGGATAGCACGTCTGGCTCCTCTGATTAAAAGCCGCAGTCTCAATGTGCATTATTGGAGCTCTGTAACTCGCTGGAGTTGGTGGATGTGTGGCGGCCCTGCCACCCCGGGAAAACTGCCTACACCCACTACTTGGCACAATATGAAACCTGGACTAGACTAGACTTCTGGTTGCTGTCCCCAAATCTAACTTCTTGGTACCGGGAGATGAAGCACCTTGCCAGAATGCTCTCCGAACACAACCCCTGTGGTTTTCACGGTTAGGGTTCCAAGACCAGAGGATTGTGAAAGACAGTGGAGGTTCCCAGGTCAGGCATTGATGGACACGGTGTTCAATGCTGAGCTCCATTCAGCTTTCATAGAATACTTCAAGTTAAATAAAGGTTCAGTGCAGATGTGGGCCGTACTATGGGAAGCATTTAAAGGCTATGTGCGCGGAGTTTGTATTGCTAAACATTCAGGGGTGTTGAGAGATCTAAGGGGCACATTATCTCGCACTGAGCAGCAGCTTAAGGCACTTGAGAAGGAGCAAATGGTGCAACCTGACCAGACCAGACAGAACCGCCGATTGACGCTCCTACTGGAGTGAAGGGGAGCAGCGGAGCGGTAAATGCTTTTTTTGAGCAAATACGCCACCGCTCGGCGATATGGCAAAGGTGATCGGCCTGGCCGCACCTTGGCACGCCTCCTTGCAGCCTGAGATGGGTCAGTCTTGTATTCCCTGTATCCGGTCCTCTGATGGCAGGACACTGACTGACACCCGGGAGATACAGGACGTATTCCTAGAGTATACTGGGCTATATTCTTTGCACACTGAGCACAGTGACGAGGTCTGAAATGGCTACTTATCTGAAATCGCACTTGTTTGGCTTGATAAAGTGATGCAAGAGTTCTTGGCGGAACTATTTTCCATTGAGGAAATCATTAGCACAATTGATGCCATGTAATTTTTAGAAAGCTTACAAGGACCTCTTAGCTCCTTATCTTCTTGAGGTGTATAATGAAGCGCTGGAGAGCAAAGAATTGCTGACCATGCTGCGTGAGGCAGTAATTATCCTTTTACCCAAGGTTGGGAAAGATCCACTCATGTTAGGATCATATAGACCGATATCGCTCTTAAATCTAGATAAAAAAATCCTTGCCAAACTGATTGTGCTAAGGTTAGCCCTTCTGTTAGACCGTATCATCTCTCCAGCCCAGTCGGGGTTTGTCCCCCATAGGTCAACGGCATTAAATCTCCGAAATCTGTTCAAGGTCCTACAAAGGATATCACCCAAAGTTCCTGCTGCGGCCGTCTTATTAGACACTGAAAAGACTTTTGATTCCTTAGAGTGGCCCTTTTTTCTTACGGTCATGAAGAGGATGGGAATGCCCAAGGGATTTGTGGAGCTCACTTCACTTCTATATACCTTGCCAATGTCCGACTCCGAATAAATGGTAGTTTGTTTTTGCAGTTCCGGCTCTCCTGTGGCACTCTGCAAAGATGTCCGCTCTCTCCTTTACTCTTTATCATTGCGCTTGATCCATTAGTTCAACATTTCCAGGAGAGGCATCTACACAGAGGCCTCCAGTTTAAGACGGGTCCTTTATTAATTTGACTCTATGCAGATGATATTATCCTCTATGTTCGTCATCCAGAGGAGAATTTAGATCCACTAATCAGGGAAATTATTTGATATGGGGGTTTCCCTGGACTTGGCATTAATTGGGGTAAATCAGTAATTTTCCCTCTAACGTCTAGCATTGTAGAATGGGATTGTGGGTTTCCCTTGCAATGTTGCGTGGAGTCCACTAGATATTTATGAATTCAGATACACCGGGACTCTCAACAGCTTATAATGCTAAACTATGGCCCAGCTATTTATAAGCTTGAGGAGCAGATAGAGCGCTGGCTAAAGCTCCCCTTATCAATGGCGGGCCGTGTTGCAATTATAAAGATGGTGGTGCTCCCAAATTTTTTATATCTGTTTCACAATATCTCCATACCACTCTCCAACTGTTTTTTTAAAAACTATTCAATCCCATCTTATCAGGCTTGTTTGGGGTGGAGATAGGGCCAAAGTTGGCTGGGACACCTTGACCCTGTGATACAAGAGTGGTGGGTTTGGGGTTTCAAACTTCCAGGTATATTATCTGGTGACTAAATGTAGCTTTGCGCACTCCTGGTGTCACCCTGATGCCCGGATCCCTTATGCGAAACCTGAAACTGACTTGGTGCTACCTGCCCCGCTGAGAACAGTTCTACTGCTGGGATTCCCTCAGTACCCTGTGACATTCAAACAGTCTCAACAAGAAGTTAGGCTTGGCATAAGATGGCTCGGGTGACGGGCGAGTGTGTATTGTACTCGTCTGAGATTCCATTGAGTAATAACCCATGGCTCCCCGTTACGGAGGAGAGATTGGTACAGCGTACTCTTTCTTACTATATCCCTGGAGAAATTCAGGAATTTGTTTCTGGGGGGACATGTGTTCAGCAGTTTGGAAGATGGGCGGTTCAGTGGAGCCACTTTTATGAACCAATTTGTCTTGTGTAGAGTTCGTAGAGTTCTTAGAGAGAGGCTTTCTAGCTTCCCTCTGCAACAGGAGTCCTTCTCTCCATTAACGTTATTGATTACCAGCAAAGAGGGATCACTTGATTTCTAAACTTTACAGAGCATCCATGGCTCTGGTTCCTTGTAGAGATGCCAGAGTTAGAGTAGCGTGGGAGCGGGATTTGGGACACCCAATACAAGACTCACATTGGGCATATTGCTGCTCTCAGACAAAGGAGGTTTCACTAAACAGCAGACACAAGTTGATTCATTTCAAATATCTGTGGAGGACAAACATGTCAATGGCGAAAATCAACTCTATTGACTCTGATAAGCCACACAGCTTCCCGAAATGTGGGGACCCACATGTCGACTTCGCACATATGACATGGAACGGTGCAAAAATAGGAGAGTATTGGAGGTCTATTTATGAGATTTTGTCGCACATGGTAGGACAGGAGATTGTACCCCTACCAGAGGTGGCTCTGTTGGATTATGTTCATGGTTTCCCTAAGAAATTGCGGAAATTCATAGCAATTGCTTTACTCCTTGCGAAGAGGGAAATCGCTATTCGCTGGGGAATTAAGGTCACCCCCACAACTAATGCCTGGCTGGCGAGCCTTACGTATTGTAACACTAATTGTGAACTATATGCATCCTTGCAGCCCCCTGCATCCAGGCCCAAAGACATTTGGCGTCCCCTGAAGGGCTACCTCCTTCAGATTAGCTCCACCCTGTCAGCATCACAGCCTGCTGGTTTTGTCCCCACTGGTGTGGGTTAAGTTTTAATTGAGAATGTTTTCCTTCAGCTTCTTTGTACTTTACTACGTATGAGATGTGTAGACTGGGTTTCTCTGATAGGAACTGACCAAATGCATCATTTTGAAGGCCTTGTGGGGTGGGAGAATATATGTAAACTGATTGGACAATCTAATGTACTCTTGTGTGTGGACCAAGTATGGATTATCCATTGCAAACACTTGTTGCAAGTACTCTGTCATGTTGTATGAAAATGACATTCCTTTATTGTGAGCATTAATAAAAGGATAAATAAAGTTTTTAAAAGAAATTACGGTTGTGAACAAGTTACACAGGGAGGTAGCAATACATGATGGGTTAAGATACAGATAGATAGGTAGATGTTTGGAGAAGTAGTGTCAGGATCTCTTACCTTGTGCCAGAGTTTTTCCACAGAAGCAGATGATAGCTCCCAAATCCCCTACGCGGTTGTCAAATCAGATTTCTGAACTTGACACTCACGAGGGGGAAAGGGGAATTGGATAAGAAAAGAGAGACTGCTGCACGTTTAGGAACTGCCCAACCTCTTCTATTAGAAATCTTCAAGTGGAATTTCCTCATAAGGAATTTGATTGTGAGGAAATCGGGCCGGACCTGCAGAGGATGAAAGAACAAACTTATGCCTCAAATTACATTGCCCTACTAACTCCCTCCTTAACCCTCTGGGAAACTGATGGCTACCTGAGGAACACTGCAGACTAGCTTCTCTCTTACTGGTAACCTTTGACTTTTATGACGTCCTGAATATACTCAAAATTCGATATAACCAAGTCTCTTCAAGAATTGGAATAGCTGTCAATTGTTCAAGTAAACCTCAAAGGATACAGTTCCAGCGGAGTAGTTCTCACAAGACAATTCGTCTTACTTATCTCTGGTAGATTGGTAGTTCAAGAAATGATAGTCTCTTCTGGGAATTCTTCGAACTTCAAAGACCTCTTCAAATCCTGACGAGAACTTCTCTCAGGAAAAACGCAAGATTCAAAACTAAATCGTTACTGGGAACAGCGTTCCCGATGTGCACATCCTTTCCGCAACAGCGGAGAAAAAATCATGAAGTAAACAAGGTGAAATTCTCTTCAGAACAGGAACAGGAAACAAACGTTGCTCTCAGCCGAGAACTTCAGTTGAAGTGCGCGGTTTGTCGGGAGCTCGCGCTAGAGATTCGCTTGGGCTCGAGACTTTAGCCCAGAGACTAGAGCGCTCAGATTTCGCTCGAGGGTTGTCGCCATCTTGGATTTCCTCTACGCCGGTTTCAGCAATCAAGAGGAGCAATCTCTGCATTAAGATCCATAAGTGCTGCAATGCTCTTCCATACCTGGAACGAGGAATCATTCTTCTTCTTCTTTTCTTAGGGGAGGGGGTAACAACGGCTACTAGTGAGTTCTTGACAGTACCTCCCTCTAAAGATCGCCCCACCAACCTTGGCTTGTTAGGGTGAGTGTCATGAAATTGTTTCACTAATCTAGCTGCGTGAACATTATCTGCTGGTTCCCAAGATCTTTCTTCGGGGCCATAACCTTTCCAGTCTATGAGATAATGCAACTTTCCTCTCTTAACTCTTGAGTCTAAGATTCTTTTAACTTCAAATTCTGGATGAGAATCTATTGTGACTGGATTCGGAGGGGTAGTTAGTCTGACATTAGTTGGACTCTTTTTTAGGAGAGAAACATGAAATACTGGATGAATTTTCATTTGAGGAGGTAAGGTAAGTTTAACTGTCACTGGATTGATAATCTTGTTGATCTTAAAGGGGCCCAGAAATCTAGGTGAGAACTTCCTGTTTCCCTTGAGATGCAAATGTCTAGTGGATAACCAAACCAATTCTCCCTTGGAATAATTTGGATTCGACCTTCTTTTTACATCAGCATTCTTCTTGTAAGTCTCTTTTGCTAAGTTTAAATTTTTTCTGGCTGATTGATAAGTTTCTTGAATCTTATCTTTAAGATCTTTAATTGCTGGGACCTTACTTTCTGACCTTCCCAAAATTATATTTGGATGTCTTCCAGAGTTCAAATAAAATGGAGAAAACCCCGTGGAAGCATGAACCGCATTGTTATATGCGAATTCGGCTGTCCAAATGAGGTCTGGCCATTCGCCTTCTTGATCTAGAAGGTACAGACGAAGATATTGTTCAATTTCTTGATTTACTCTTTCTGTCTGACCATCTGTTTCTGGATGATAACTTGTCGAGAATCGGGAATCAATTCCCAACTCTTGCATGAAGGCCCTCCAAAAATGAGAAACAAACTGGGTTCCACGGTCAGAAATTACAACTACTGGAATTCCATGTGCTCGAACTATGTGTTGAGAAAATAGTTTGGCCAACTGGGGAGCGGTGGGAAGCTTCTTTAAAGGGATAAAATGACTCATTTTGGAAAAGGTGTCTACAAATACCAAAATGGTGTTGAACCCTTGACTAGTTGGCAAACCTACTATAAGGTCCATCGTGACAGTGTGCCAAGGATGAGGGGCTGTGGGGAGAGGTTGGAGTTTTCCCTCAGGGGCTTGTCTATTGGATTTTCCCCTGATGCATTTGTCACAAGAGCGAATGTATTGTCTCACTTGAGGGATCATGGTGGACCACCAGAAGTATCTTTTTAGCAATTCTGTAGTCTTCAAAATTCCCTTGTGCCCAGCCAAAGGATCATCATGACAAGCTTGCAATGCAGACTCTCGAATTTCTTCAGTAGGCAGATACAAAGTCTCTTTCATATAGGGAAGATTGTCGATAACAGTTCTTTCTTCATCCTCCTTAGCCCAATTCAGAATTTCTTCATCAGACATTGATTCTCGAACCTTTTCTTTTATTTCAGAAAATTGTAGAACACATATAAATTTTTCGGCAGGTATGATTGGTTTCTTCTGGGTCTAGTTTAGGAACTGTTCCCAATCGGGATAAAGCATCAGCCTTTCCGTTAGCTGCCCCTGGCCGGTAAGTGATCGTGAAATTGAAGTCAGCAAAAAAAAGCGACCATCTTAATTGTCTGGCAGTGAGGGTTTTCGCTGATTTCAAGAATTGAAGATTTTTATGGTCTGTAAATACTGTAACCACATGCCGAGCGCCCAACAAATAATGGCGCCATTCTACAAAGGCGTCTCGTACTGCTAATAGCTCCTTGTCAGCAATCGAGTAATTAATTTCAGGAGGAGTCAACTTTCTGGATCTGAATGCCACTGGATGGAGTTGTCCCGTTTTCTTATGTCTTTGGGATAATATACCTCCAATAGCCAGATCCGAGGCGTCAGCTTCAACATAGAAGGGTTCTTCAATGTCGGGGTGAAGGAGAATAGGTGCCGAGGTAAAGGCTTCTTTGAGAAACTTGAAGGCTGTCTCAGCCTCACTGGACCAATGAAAAGTTTCTCCCTTTCTTAATAGTCTGGTGATGGGAGTTACATGTTTAGAAAATTCTTGAATAAAACGACGGTAGAAATTGGCAAACCCAAGAAAACTTTGGATTTCCTTTACATTCTTGGGAGAGGGCCAATCCAAAATTGCCTGAATCTTAGCAGTATCCATGGAGATTCCTTTTTCTGATAAAACGAATCCCAAGAACTCCACCTCTTTTTCATGAAAGGCGCATTTTTCAAGCTTCACGTACAAGTTATTTTCTAATAACCGTTGAAGAATTGCTCGAACATGTTGTACATGTTCCTGTAGATTCTTGGAGAAGATCAGAATGTCATCTATGTAGACCACTGCGATGCGATCAAGGTATTCTCTCAGGATGTCGTTGACAAAATGTTGAAATGCGGCTGGGGCATTGCATAAACCATAGGGCATTACTTGGTATTCGAATAACCCGTATCTAGTCCGGAAGGCAGTCTTCCACTCATCTCCCTCAGCAACTCTGATTAAATGATAAGCCCCACGAAGATCTAACTTCGTGAAGATTTTTGCTTCTTTCACCTGGTCTAGAAGCACAGAGATGAGTGGTAAAGGATATCTGTTCTTTACCGTAACTTGATTCAATGCCCTATAGTCGATGCACGTTCTTAACTCAGCATTCTTTTTTTTAGGAACGAAGAATAAAGGAGAGGAAACAGGAGATTGGGAGGGACGAATGAAGCCATTAGCCAAATATTGGTCTAAGTATTCCTTCAAGAACTGATTTTCTTTCTCCGTGAGAGCGTAAATTCTGCTACAGGGCAGATTTGCTCCTGGCTCCAATTCGATCTTGCAATCATATGGCCTGTGTGGTGGGAGTTTTTCAGCCTTAGACTTGTCAAATACGGCCTTTAAATCCTCATAAACTTCTGGAAAGGTTACGGTTTCAATAGCTCCAATCACATTCGGTTTGGTGGCTAAAGACTTGACTGGAGAGGTCAGAGGTTGAGGTTCAGAAAGGTTGAAACAATGCTGGTGGCAGTAGTTCGAATTAAGTTTCACTGTTCTGGTCTCCCAATTTATTTCTGGATTGTGCTCGGTAAGCCATGGTAAACCTAGGATCAGCTGAAACTGGGGAGCATCAATAAGATTGAAAGAAATTCTTTCAAAATGCCCTTGATTATGCTTTAGTTCCACCAATTCAGTTTCACATGTAATTGGACCTGAAGTCAAGTTGGTACCGTCCACTGCTCGGACTAGTTCGGCGGTCTTCTTCTTAACAAAGTTTATTCCAATTCTTTTGGCGTATTGTATGTCGCAAAAGTTACCCGTAGCTCCAGAATCTAACATCACCGAAACATCTTTGATCTTGTTGGCTTCAAAACTCAAATCAAATGGTACTGTAAGATGTGGAGAAGCTGATTGTAGGGTGTTTGCCAAATATTGATATCCAGGAGTTGACTTAATTTGATGATCCATCAGGGCAACTCTTTTCACTGATGGAGCTTCTCTTTTAACGGATTATTATTTGTCTTTGGTCTTTTAGGACATTCCTTCACAAAATGCCCCGACTGTCCACAATACAAACATAAATTTCCAGATCTTCTTTTTTCCTTTTCTTCCTTGGAAAGGGGGCCTCGAACACTTCCAATCTGCATGGGTTCTTCTGAAGAGTGCAAATCAGGAGTCTTGGCATTGTCGGTTTTGCCCCGATCAAATCGTGGAGGAATGGTTCTATATTCCCTTTTTCGTTCTGACCTTCTTTCAAACAACCTTTGGTCAATTTGTAATACTAGATCTATTAACTTGGAAACTTCCGTGGGTCTATCCGGAATTTGAGCCAGGGCGTCCTTTAATTCTTCCTTAAGGCCTCTGTAGAAAATTGCTGCTCTTTTGGCTTCTGGCCATTCAGTCTCTACTATCAATTTATTGAATTGAGCCAAGTAGGAAATTAGATCTCGATTCCCTTGTCTTAACTCAAGTAACTCGTTATCAGTCGCTTGAGAAATGGCTCGACGGTCGAAGATCCGGAGGAATTCACTTTTGAAATCTTCAAAGTTGTACAGCACAGGATCATTACGGGAGACAATAGGCATGGACCAAGAGGCTGCGTCACCACTCAAGTAGGACAATACAAACGCTGTCTTGGACTGGTCTTCAGTAAAAATGATTGGTCTACAAAGGAAGTGTAACGAGCATTGGGTTAGAAAGATTTGTGCCTTTTGAGGATCCCCATTAAAGCGTTCTGGTGGGGCTAAAGGAATTATGGGGGAAATGGAATGTATGACTTGAGTAGTTATTTCGGAATTGGGGCTAGGGAAATCTTTTCTTTCAGGTCCTCTAGTCTGAGATGAGGAACCGGGGGTATAGGCATTTAACTTCTGTAAGAGCTGTTGATTTTCAATCTGAGACCTTTTAACCCCTTCCTTTAATTCCTTATTTTCCTCTAACACTAGGGTCAATTGTTGCTGCATGTTTTCAATTAGGGCTGCTAAGGCATTAACATCCAATCCTTCTGCCATCCTGCCTGGGTGGAAACAATTGGCACTTCAATCTGTCAGGATCTCTTACCTTGTGCCAGAGTTTTTCCACAGAAGCATATGATAGCTCCCAAATCCCCTACGCGGTTGTCAAATCAGATTTCTGAACTTGACACTCACGAGGGGGAAAGGGGAATTGGATAAGAAAAGAGAGACTGCTGCACGTTTAGGAACTGCCCAACCTCTTCTATTAGAAATCTTCAAGTGGAATTTCCTCATAAGGAATTTGATTGTGAGGAAATCGGGCCGGACCTGCAGAGGATGAAAGAACAAACTTATGCCTCAAATTACATTGCCCTACTAACTCCCTCCTTAACCCTCTGGGAAACTGATGGCTACCTGAGGAACACTGCAGACTAGCTTCTCTCTTACTGGTAACCTTTGACTTTTATGACGTCCTGAATATACTCAAAATTCGATATAACCAAGTCTCTTCAAGAATTGGAATAGCTGTCAATTGTTCAAGTAAACCTCAAAGGATACAGTTCCAGCGGAGTAGTTCTCACAAGACAATTCGTCTTACTTATCTCTGGTAGATTGGTAGTTCAAGAAATGATAGTCTCTTCTGGGAATTCTTCGAACTTCAAAGACCTCTTCAAATCCTGACGAGAACTTCTCTCAGGAAAAACGCAAGATTCAAAACTAAATCGTTACTGGGAACAGCGTTCCCGATGTGCACATCCTTTCCGCAACAGCGGAGAAAAAGTCATGAAGTAAACAAGGTGAAATTCTCTTCAGAACAGGAACAGGAAACAAACGTTGCTCTCAGCCGAGAACTTCAGTTGAAGTGCGCGGTTTGTCGGGAGCTCGCGCTAGAGATTCGCTTGGGCTCGAGACCTTAGCCCAGAGACTAGAGCGCTCAGATTTCGCTCGAGGGTTGTCGCCATCTTGGATTTCCTCTACGCCGGTTTCAGCAATCAAGAGGAGCAATCTCTGCATTAAGATCCATAAGTGCTGCAATGCTCTTCCATACCTGGAACGAGGAATCATTCTTCTTCTTCTTTTCTTAGGGGAGGGGGTAACAACGGCTACTAGTGAGTTCTTGACAAGTAGGTAAGAGGTTATGGGAGTTAAAGTTCAACAGTTACTGACAGAGTAGGGCTGTTAACAGTTGCAAGGAAAGGATATAAGGGTAAACGTTAGGGGTAGGGGGTCGGTGAAAGTAGGTGAATAATGGATAGTGAGGTTTAGTTTTGTAAGGCAAAGGCCAAGGTTTGCTGTTGTGATGTGCACCAGTCTTCAATAAAGTGGCCTTTTTCACACATAAAGAGTGTGTTTGTGGTCTGTGCTGTACCTCCTTTGGCCCAATGGGGCTTTGGAGGGACAGCCGACCGCACGGGAAGCATGAACCCTTCGGTGTTTGGGCCAATGGTGCAGCCCAGGCCCTTTGGGCTCTATTCTTGTGTGGGTTTTTTTTCTGGTATATAAACTGCCATTTTAAGCTCTGTGTTACCATTTTAGGTAAGGTGACAAGGCAGCCTGCCAATTTTTTTTACTAGAATACTTTCCCACCCTCCCATTTTTGGCATTTGATTTTAGTATGTACTGGTTTTACGGTTTTCTGGACCACAGGTGTGCAGAAGGGAGAAACATTGTATATGGTTGTCACTTAGAACAGGTGCAAGGTGGTTGGAAGCTACTTTTTACATGGTTACAGGTTAAGTTTATGGTTGTGAACAACTTTCACAGGGAGGAAGCAATAAATGTGAAGTTAAGGTAGGAGATACTTAGATAGGTAGTTGTTTAGAAAAGTAGGTAAGCGGTTACAGGAGTTAAAGTTAAACAGTTAATGAGAGAGTATGGGTTTTAACAGTTTCAAGGAGAGGATATAAGGGGGAAAGTTAGGGGTGGGGGAAGAGGTGAATGCAAGAGAATAAATGTATAGTGAGGTTTATGTTTTTTAAGGCAAAGGCCATGGTTTACTGTTGTGATGTGCACCTATCGTTCAATAAAGGAGCCCTTTTCACACATAAAGAAGTGTGTTTCTGGTCTTTGCAGCTCCTCATTGGGCCCAACAATGAGTTGGCGCTTGTCTCCTTAAGTACAATGAACTTGGCACCCATGTGTGGGCAAACCAGCCGTACTCAGGGCTGTGCAATGAAAACATATGAGTGTAATGCTTGAATTAATCTCAGCAACTGGTAATTGGTGGCTGGAAACTACAGAGGGTGGTGGGGCGGGCAAATGGGTGGTGGGTGCATGGACGTGCAAAATTACATGCCGATGTGCATTATGTTATTGTTTTTAAGTTTAAATGCTTAACTTTTAAAACGTTAACTTAATGCATGTCAGTAATTTAGTGCAATTAGAAGAATAAAAAAAAGAAAAAGTTGAACAGGACAAGGGACCAAAAAGGTATGCAACACTTTCACAAACCAATCGACCACCCTGAGGAACAGTCCAACTTCATCCTACAAAAAGGAGTCGATACATTCACACAGACGATGCCTTGCTGAGGGTCATTCTTATCAGAAAATAATATTTACCACGATTCCCTCTGCTGGAGATATAATTTGTTTATTTTGGCTCTCTTGTTTATCTGTTTTTGAGTACCTAATTTCACCGCATTTAGTATCTTTCCATGTCAAATGGGCATAATTCCCTAGCTGTACTTTCAAACTCTAGCCTGACCTTCCGCCAAACTCGATAACACCGTACCCACTCTTTGTAATGGTGTTTGGATGGTTATACCCTGATTATGGTAAACAGTATTATAATAAAGAGTATTATCGCGATTATGATTAATAATAATAATGACGATGATTAAGATACACACACCTCAGAAGGAGGAAGCTATCTTCAGCCTGACACCCGCCGACTGCCCAAAACTACTGAAGCACGCGCATTAGCTGACTGAGCTATCCATATGCACAAAATGCACTCTGCAGCTGGCTTTAAGCCCTAATAGAATAATCAAATGTTAACAAAAACAATGCATGGGACTCTTGTTATTCAAGTGGCAGAAC
The DNA here is from genome assembly GCF_964204655.1 of Triturus cristatus. NCBI lineage: Eukaryota > Metazoa > Chordata > Amphibia > Caudata > Salamandridae > Triturus > Triturus cristatus. The sequence goes on from NC_140590.1 coordinate 1,283,098,363, forward strand.
ACAGTTTACTTTACATTTTGAGTCATACATTGTATAAATTTGCAATATGATAATGCACATAGCACTCAGATGCCCTGCATTTGCTTGGGTTCTTTGAGCAGCCATTTTGTTTTTCTAGTCAATTGGATAGTTTTGTTCCTGTTTTGCTTTTTGTTTGCATTCCGTCCATGGTCGTATTGCATTAATGTCATTCAGTGCAGAGCAGGGGCACAACTAGACCCAAACTTCGAGGAGGAGGGCTAGCACTAAACAGTATTGGTGGGTCTACCATTTCACAAACTGGGAGCCGAGACAGCAATAGAATACATGTTTGCAAGGCCAATAGGCCCAGGTTTAATTTGCTAATGCATGACAAAGGTATATGTTCATGCCTATTCTTCAGTAGCACATTAAAACCAGATCTTTTGTCTTTGACAGTGCATTCCCCTGAGACACCAAGAACTGCTAGAGCTCAGAGAGTGTCCACCAGACCTGCCAGCATCGGATGTCATCAAGATGATTGGTACCAAGCGAGTCCTGTGCATATCAAAAATGAAAGCACTGAAATCTTACTGGAAAAGTGTCTTTAAAAAAAAAAAAAAAGTAGCATGAACCTCAGAATGATAACATTCCATGGAACAAGATGATGTGTGTAGTGGTATCTCCAAATAGGCACAATAAAGTGCTCCCACAGACATTGAGAAGTAGACTTGAGGTGCGAAGAATAAACTAGGATAAAGAAAATCGTGGGAGCTTCTATCTAGCTGTCACAAAATGAGGTGGGCTTACCAACAGCTCAAAAGGAAAAGGTATCCACAGAGAATGATAAGCTGGGTACCTGTTCACAATGTAAAAGCATGCACATGCTGGTATTTCTATAGCATGGACCTAACCCAAGAGCAACAGAGCATTGCCCATTATGGACAGTGATGGACAATTATGCATGATTGTATTCATCAATGGTGGCTTATATCTTTTTGTTACACACACACTTACACTAGTATCTCACACATTTAAATTTTAGGCACATTATGATTAAGTGATTTCACAGAACTTTTCTATTTGTAGTCAGTACCAAGCTGGATTCAAATCAAGGTCCTCAGATCGACAGCTCAGCCTCTACACCACATCTCCTTCCTTAGTTGATGACTAGAGCTTTCAGAAAAGCTTCAAACATTCAATTTCACCATTCTTTGTGAACACTCATGTTCCGTTGATGTTTTGACATAGCCACTTTCCTGCATTCCTCAGACTGTTTAGTGAGTAGACCAAATGCAAATTATATTAGTATTTGTATTCTATACATGGGTAGCATCTAAATTAGTTGTCTGTTGTTTAAGGTTGTGGTTTATCTATTTGTATTTACCCAATGGTTTAAAGTTAAGTCCATATAGAGCATGCATAATGGGTTACTGTGTAATCTGGTCCAATAATGGCATTGAGGGGTTTCGGTCTTGCATCTTGTACATGTAACATTTACTGGTTTATATCCTTTGAGATGTGACTGTATCTTGAATTTGGAGTAGGCACCGTTCTCCCTTTGGAATAAGGTTTTCCAGCCACCTACTACCACTTGCAGACACAGTAAGGATGATCAAGATGTAGAACACATGAGGGCAGAGCAATCAGTGAGAAAACATGCTATTGTGGCAGAAACCTTTGGTGGTCGAAGAGCCAGATGCTGTCTATCCGCAGTGTCATTTTGATCTGCCTCTTTAGTCTATTATATGTCTGTTGTCTTGCATTTGCGAGAGTTTGAGCTATTGGCACTGTAAATGACAAAGCCTTTTATTTATGTGTTTTGAAAATCTGCAAGCAGTATGTAAACACGCACTTTGTACTTATTGTTGCTACTTATGAGAAGCAAGGCTGGCAGTAACTATGCCTCATTTACTGCCAGCCTTAGTTCTTGTAAGCAGGTGGTTATAAGTACAAAGTGCATGTTTACGCACCACTTGCAGGTTTTCAAAACATATAAATAAAAGCCATCGTCATTTATAATGCCAATAGCTCAAACTCTTGCAAATGCGAGACCTATTGCATTGCAAATGCTTGTTTCCTTGGTTAACATGTACACTCCTACCGACAGGTCCCAAGTCATGTGGCCTCTTACTCCTGCCCTGAGTTTTGTCCAGCAACACTATGGTGCCGATTCCGTTCCTGGAAAAATTTTCCCCGTACGAATCGTATCCGGATTTTTTTCCGTACGAATCGTACAAGTACCGTACAAACTGGCAAGTACGATTCGTATGGGAAAAAGTCCATACGAATCGAATTGGGAAAATTCCCCCACACGTCCTCGGGTCGGAAAAAGTGTCCGACACGTCCCCGGACGATTATCCATACGAATCGGAAAAATGAAGTCCGAGCGCGCAAGTACGATCTGTCCCGTCCGTCCGAATGTACACCCGTATGGAAAAAAGAACGTCCGGAGCGAACTTCAATACCAACCATGGAGACATGTGCCCGCATACATACGAGACGTACCCCCACCCGTGTATGTACACCCGTGTATGTACGAGACGTATCCCCACCCGTGTATGTACGAGACGTACCCCCACCCGTGTATGTACACCCGTGAATGTACACCCGTGTATGTACGAGACGTACCCCCACCCGTGTATGTACACCTGTGTATGTACGAGACGTACCCCCACCCGTGTATGTACGAGTCGTACCCCCACTCGTGTACCCCCACCCGTGTATGTACGAGTCGTACCCCCACCCCTGTATGTACACCCGTGTATGTACGAGACGTACCCCCACCCCTGTATGAACACCCGTGAATGTACACCCGTGTATGTACGAGACGTACCCCCACCCGTGTATGTACACCTGTGTATGTACGAGACGCACCCCCACCCGTGTATGTACACCCGTGAATGTACACCCGTGTATGTACGAGACATACCCCCACCGGTGTATGTACGAGACGTACCCCCACCCGTGTATGTACACCCATGTATGTACGAGATGTAACCCCACCCGTGTATGTATGAGACGTACCCCCACCCGTGTATGTACGGAGCGTACCCCCACCCGTGTATGTACGGTGCGGACTCCGCACCGTACATACACGGGTGGGGGTACGCTCCGTACATACACGGGTGGGGGTAGTCTTGTACATACACGGGTGGGGGTACGTCTCGTACATACACAGGTGTACATACACGGGTGTACATACACGGGTGGGGGTACGTCTCGTACATACACGGGTGGGGGTACGTCTCGTACATACACAGACAAGGAGCGTACTGCTGGCAGGAGCGTTACGGCGCTTTCTGTGCAACTTTTAAACTCACCTGTTTATTTTCTTTTAGGTACCCGGATTCGCGCTTCTCTGCTCCCCTCACTTGCACTATAATTGTGCCCCTCACCGCCGTTTGGCGGGCTGGTTCTGGGGAGGCGGACATCTTGGTTTGGGGTGGTGAGGATTGGTCCGACAGCGCTCATTGCGCATGCGCCAGCGGGGGAACGCATATTTAAAGCGAGTCCCCGCCTTTCCCTCCCCCTGACAAGGAGCGTACTGCTGGCAGGAGCGTTACGGCGCTTGCTGTGCAACTTTTAAACTCACCTGTTTATTTTCTTTTAGGTACCCGGATTCGCGCTTCTCTGCTCCCCTCACTTGCACTATAATTGTGCCCCTCACCGCCGTTTGGCGGGCTGGTTCTGGGGAGGCGGACATCTTGGTTTGGGGTGGTGAGGATTGGTCCGACAGCGCTCATTGCGCATGCGCCAGCGGGGGAACGCATATTTAATGCTCCTCCCCTAGCGCAGCGGGATCGCGCAGCGGGATCGCGCAGCGGGCGTGTCTTCACGTGGCCGGAGTCGTGCCAGAGTCCTGCCCGTCTGCACCCGTCTGCGCCCGTCCGCGCTAAGGCCGTGCGGGACGTGGCGGGCTCCGGTTCGTGATAGCCATAACTACTGGTTGGTGCCATGCTGACATATTCTAGGGAGAGCCTGATGTCCATCAACCAGGTGAGCCGCTGCTGTGCACTCCCGCCTGTCCACCCTCTCTGTGGTCCGTATCGTTGTCCTTGCAATGGTCTGATACTTGACCCCCCATTGCCTCTCCCTCGGAAATTTCCCTCTGTTGTCCATCATAGCAGGGTCTCCTCTCCCTCTCGGATAATGAACCTAAATGTGAGGTCGATCTTGAAACATCAGCAGAATCTGTACGATCTCATTGAGGATGAAGCTCCGGATATCCTTGCTATAACTGAAACATGGCTTCAGGAAGCTGACACTGCCATTCTCAACCTGGCATGCCCCTCTGACTATTCGATGTACACCTTGAATAGAGCATCTAGAGGGGGTGGAATAGCGCTGATAGTTAGGTCTTGCTTTCCCTGTGTGTGGAACAGCCTTAAGATCGCTGGTTGTGAAAGCGCCTCTTTTAAAGTCTCTGTCAACCCAGAGTTTACACTCTCTAGGATGGTGGTATATCGTCCGCCGGGCAGTGACGTGCTGTTTAGAAATGCTTTTTCGGATACTGTCGGCACTCTGATCACTGACTGCGCCAACTTTTCTATACTGGGCGATTTAAATCTGCATTTCGATACACTGTCCAGTTTGACAGCTCGTGCCATCTCTTTGGACTTAGAGGCTTTTCAATTGTTCCAGCTGGTTTCCCAGCCTACGCACATTGGGGGACATACTTTGGACCCTTTCTTCACCAACTTGACTGAGGCCAAAGTCACTGCGATTACCCCAGTAGAATGGTCTGACCATTTCCTGGTGTCTATCCAGTGTCCCGTATCAGTGACTACTCCCACTTCTTCAGCTAGACGGGTACTCAGGAGATCTTGGAACAAACTCAGGCTGGAAGACTTTCACCATCTTTTGTTGGTGGAGCCCTTGGGCCCATTGAACAATGTTGATGAAGGGTATGACCTCTTCTGCTCCTGGCTTACTAGGGCTCTGGATGCTCTGATACCTATTGTATCGACTAAGATCAATCCTCGCGAATCGAGTCCCTGGTATGACGGGGCCTTACGCGCCTTGAAGGGAGCCAGTAGACGGGCGGAGAGGGCCTGGCGGAAGACATATGGGGCTGATTTAAAAGCCGCATATGCCGCGTCAGTTAAGCTCTATCATCGGGCCATATGTCGTGCTCGTGCGGCCTTCTATGCTGAAGAATTCCGGAACAGCACCAACCCGTCGAAGGCCATCTTCAAGGCGGTTAAAGACCTTATGGCCAAACGGACTATCTCTTTAGCCGAGAGCTCTGTCTCCCACTGTGAATCCCTGGCTTCCTATTTTTTGGGAAAGGTCCAAGCCATTTATCGGACTTTCCCTAGCATTGGGGTTCCGCTGGGAAGTTCCAATGAGACACCACGTCAGATCACCCTGCCTTCATTTCCCCCTCTCACCTCGGACGGGTTTGACAAACTCGCTTTGCAAGTTAAATCTGGATCTCCATCTGATCCAGTAAGGCCTGCTCTCTTTCGAGACCAGACCTTTTTGGGGCGCCCTGTTGTGCGTTCCCTTGTCAACCTCTCCCTGGAGTCGGGGGTAGTTCCAACTAAATGGAAGCAGGCGGTAGTGTCTCCGATCATCAAAAAACCCTCCTTAGACCCGTCTAAGCCTGAAAGTTTTCGCCCCATCTCGCTGTTACCTTGGCCGGCAAAGTTGACAGAGGCCCATGTCAATCTGGCCCTGTCAGAACATCTAGCCCGGACCAACGCCCTTGATCCCACACAGAACGGTTTCCGTGCTGGTCACAGCACGGAGACCGCCCTCCTCGCAATGGTGGAATATCTGCGTGCAAGGTTGGATGCGGGTCAGACGGCGGCGCTGATATTGTTAGATCTCAGCGCCGCCTTCGACACTGTATCTCATGGCATCCTCCTGCACCGGCTTGAGGAGATCGGTGTCAGTGGTCTGGCGCTGCAGTGGTTCCGCTCCTTCCTGGACAACCGTTCCTTCTGTGTGGCCATTCCTCCCTTTTCGTCCAGTTTCCAGCCTCTGGCCATGGGGGTCCCGCAAGGGTCCTCGCTAAGTCCCACGTTGTTCAATCTTTACGTGAGACCGCTGGCTGATGTCGCGAGGCAGTGGGGCCTCACTTTGGTCTCATATGCCGATGACACTCAGCTGGCGGTTACCCTTAGCGGAGATGTTCAACAAGATGCCCCCCGGTTTCAGTCTGGACTGAAGGCGGTGGCTTGCTGGTTGACAGAAAACTGTCTCCAGCTCAATGCCACAAAAACAGAGGTGATGGTTGTTGGGAAGGGAGTGGAGCTTTGGGGCGATCAGTGGTGGCCTTCTGAGCTGGGCCCCACTCCGACCCCAGTGTCGGAGGTGAAAAATCTTGGGGTCTGGTTGGACGTTGGCCTTACCTTCATAGGACATACCAAAAAAACGGCAGCCTGTTGTTTTGGTCTGTTAAGAGGACTTAGACCAGTTCTCAAATATTTTGATGCCCCTACCAGACAGCTTGTAGTCCAGGCCACTATCATCTCTCGCCTGGACTACGCTAGCTCTCTTCTGGCTGGGGCTAATCAGGCTGAGTTAACCCGCCTACAGCGGGTTCAAAATGCTGCGGCCAGAGCCATTGTTGGCCTACCCAGATTTTGCCCGGTGGCGAATGTCCTCCGCTCCTTGCATTGGCTCCCTGTAAGGAAGCGTATTCTTTTCAAGGTCCTTTGCTTGGCTTTTAAAATATTAAGAGGTATAGGCCCTGAAATCCTGTCCAATTTTATTTCTTTCTATGTCCCCACCCGTAGCCTCCGATCTCAGGGCCAGGCCCTTGCTGTGGTCCCTAGATTTAGACTCAGTCGGATGGGGGGTCGTTCCTTCAGCGTGAAAGCTGCACTAATCTGGAACACCCTCCCAGTTGAAATCCGTCAGTTAGACGATCTGCTTTCTTTCCGGAGAGCCATTAAGACTTTTTTGTTTTAGTTGTTCATCTCAGGTTTTCCCGTTTCTGTTGTGTTGTGTTTCTCCTTGTCTTTGCGCCGGGACGCTCCTTGGCTGGAGTAGCTGTGCGCATAATAAATCAATATAACATAACATAACATACACAGGTGGGGGTACGTCTCGTACATACATGGGTGGGGGTACGTCTCGTACATACACAGGTGGGGGTACATCTCGTACATACACAGGTGTACATACATGGGTGGGGGTACGTCTCGTACATACACGGGTGTACATACACGGGTGGGGGTATGTCTCGTACATACACGGGTGTACATACATGGGTGGGGGTACGTCTCGTACATACACGGGGGCTGGGGGGGATGGCGCGTACATACGGGGCTGGGGGGGGCGGCGCGTACCGGGCCCCCTATACCGCTCGCATCACGGCGTACTTACCTTTTCCGGCACTTTTTGGGTGCCGTAAAAATATTGCCGTCCGGACTGCTGTCGGTACGAATCGTACTTGCTGGTACGTAAAAACATGCCTAACTCCGTCCGGACGTCACGTCCGCGGTGTCCCGGATCACATTCGTATGTATTTTACTGTCGGTCGGTGTTTTGTCCGACTCGTACGGAAATGGTGTTTCAGTACGAATCGTACTTGCAAGTTTGTAGGGTTTTTTTCCTGGGTACGAGTCGGACGGAGAAAACGCTCCGACCGACGGTTCGTACCCGGTTTTTCCAGGATCGGAATCGGCACCTTAGTGTAGGTGAAGTTCTTGGCCAGATAACAGTCCACAAATAAAAAGATTGTCGACTATGATTGACGCTGCAAAGCTTGACATGGTGCCACTTGAAAAATTCCCATATACAAGTCACAGTTGTCGTGAGTGCAGTTTCGCTAGTGCCAATTGTGCTTTCCCATACCTAGTCTGTATTCCACTTCATGGTTCTCTAAATTGAATGAGTCACACTTACAGTCAAAGGTCCTTGATCAGCAGTGATTTTAAAGTGGTTTTCCTTTAATCTGTTGAGTGCTGCTCTGGCAGCATCAGCACAGGTCTTTTAGCAACTACAGAAACTGGGTGCAAAGTTCACAGAGTAAATTATAACCATGGCTTACATCCCAGAGCTGAAAGTCTAAAACCACTCAGTGCGTCCAAACACGCAACAAACTGATTTTAACATTTTTAACAAACGTGCCAATTAAAATACATGCCACATTTTAGATCTTGAAAGCAGGATATTTTGGAAAAAAAAAATCTGGGGAGTTTATTAACTTCATTGAGTTATATTTAGGAGGAGATTGGCTTGAAAAATTGTGAATCTCCCGCCAGAATCTTGCCTATTGCACTGAAGGCTTTTTATTCTCCATGTAGCAGAACTATGTATTACACAAAATGTAGGATTGCCAGTAAAACATGCCAACTTGTCCACATCCTTTAATTTATTTAGTTACTTTCGTGTGTAGTCTTGATCACACACCAGCTCAATGATCACAGAGGCAGGATATGGGGTCTTACATTATCTGAGCCTGAACGCTAAGGCAATCTTTTTTTTTTTTTCTTCAAATAGTTTTTATTGGTTTTAGCAAAACAGTGCAAAGAAACAAAACTGCAGTGAAAATTGTGCATTAGACAGTACAGGTAGTAGGTAGTTGTTTTGTTGTTATTTGGTCGCTGTTCTTTACAAAAGATATGTATTGATAAGGCAGAAACAATAAATCTTAACATGTATTATTCTCAAGTTGAGTGACCTGTTATAAATTGGTGACATGAAATAACCCCTCGGTTCAGGCAATTCAGAGACATTGGAACAAGCTGTGCCACTTATGGTAGTATGTAATATATAACTTCTATTGTTATACAAAAGATGGTACAGAATAAGAAACAATGAAGAAAATAAAAAAGAAGCCATTCGTGGTCAAGGGGGTGCTCTTAGTATCTTTTAGTAGTCTGCAACGTCCCATCATTGCTGCGATTGGTATATATACCGCTATATATCACCTTGTATATATTGAGGTAGTGGGCTAAAGGTGCACTTCTTGAGACACCATTGCTCCTGCCATTTTAAAGTCAGGCAACCAGGGTTTCAGCCTCAAAACAGTATCGAGTTTTCAAGGAAATAAAATTGACAGGCTTACTTATTTCTACCGGTGCCGATGGTTAATTTGTCTCTTGGGAGTTGTCTCCAATCGGGTGATAGCTTAGGGTAACGCAGACATCAACATCGGCATCGGCAATGCGGATGATCTCGTAATGGCGTCCGTGGTGCTGTAAAAGCCAGTCTGTGTTCAGATGTTTCCATGCCAAGCAAGTTTTTTATTTCCAGGCACTCAAGTCGGAGCTGAGATCTCACTCTGCCATCTTTTCTGTTTCCCAAGCCATGCCCTGGCAATCTTCATTTATTACCCGACTTTGTCTCCGCTGTCAGTCACTATGGTGACACACTATATTATCGTGATGTAAGCAATAAGGAAAAATTAAAAAACTGAAGATCATACCTGTGTCCTGGTAATACTTGGGGGCTGAGGCATATGTGAGACATGACATCTGACGACACAAAGCTGGGATCAAAATCATCACCAGGCGTGTGTGTCCGTGTACCTCATGATGTACAGAAGAAAATGGAGCCAGGAACCCACCCTGGTCCACCTATCAATGAAACGCCATGTCGGGAGCCTAGCCCGGTCGCAGGAAGAAGATTGGAGCCAGGAGCTCACCTTGGTCCACCTGCCAAAGAAGCAAGACGTCGGGCGTCTACCCTGGTCACAGGAGCGTGGTCTGAATGCTAAAAGAAATCCAGCGATGTTGGGAGCCCACCCCCATCGCAACAAGTGAAGGAAAGTGGCAAGAGACACCCCTGACTACCCGCCGCCTAGCTGTGCACATGACTGTGCCCACAGCTGCCTCAAGAACAAAGAGAAAGCCCGAGCCTCCCATGTAGACTTCAAGCAGAAATATCACGAGATCTCAGCTGCCATCCTAAAGTCAGGCAAAACTGGCCAATAGCAAGCAGTGAAGGCCCAGTGGCCATTTTGAAATCAGGTAAATGGAAAAAATCACTGGAAATGCACAGAAAGTGGAAATAAAAAGGAAATAACGGCAAATAATGAGGGAAGGCAAGCATAGAAAAAAGGAGCAGCCCTGTGCAACACCAAGAATGATGGGGGAAGGAAACGACAGCACCATCGCAAATGTCATTTTCCGCAGACCACTACTGTTTAGCGTGTCGGACTTACAGACAAAAGGCATTCACTAGGAGCGATGGGTCACACAATTCAGACGCTGCATGCGTGGAACATGCAAAGAGTACACGGACCAGCAAAAGATAGACTTGTTTTTACATTTTGTGGGTAATGAAGTCGAAGACCTGCTGGTAATATTCCCTCCAGAAAAGATATTAACGTATGAAGGGCTGATGAAGTGCCTCACTGACAAGTTTGACCCTCGGAGGAATGGGGATTTTGAGAGATACACATTCAACACCACATGCCAACTGACAGAGGAATCCCTCGATGACTGCGCAAACTGGTTGCATACTGCAAATTTGATAAATTTGACAATGAGCAGGCAATACGACTGAGCATCATCGAAGACTGTCAGTCAGTGGACATTCGTGCCCAAATACTAAAAAAACCTTACACATTGGAGAAAATACTAACACTTGCCCGTGTAGAGGCCAGAGCAGCAGCCCATTCCAGACCGATGGAAAACGGGAGAGCACGGATTTTGGAACAGGCCAATCGCATGTCTGGGAAAGCCCGAAAACGTGACAAAACACAGCCGCCCCGGCAGCAGAAACAAGAAATGACATGCTATTGTTGTGGACTCAAATTCCTACATGCTGGCGCCTGCCCAGTGATGGGTCACAAGTTCTGAAAACATAACAGAGAAAAACAATTTGCAATGCCCTGCATGAGCGGGCAATTCAAAACTGAGTGAAGGAGTCCAGAAAAACAATGAACAGCGGCACATAGACACACAACAACGCAGTTTGTCAGCTGAGTCAGATGGAGCAAATCCACAAGAGGCAGCGGAACGGCTGTATCTGTTGTCATACATACCAACACAGGGCCGCACATCAGAGCACATTCAACAGGTTGACAAACAACAGATAAAGAAAACAGCAACAGTGAACATCAAGGTAGGATTTCACAGCACAAAATTTGTACTAGATAGTGGTGCCACATGCAACATCATGTGCATTTTAGAATATGAAAAGATGAAACCGAAACCAAAGTTTTCACTGTCCACTGTTGATGTCTTCACATGGGGCTCAAGGAAACCAATGGTGATAATGGGGAAGTTCGTAGAGACACTAACATACAAAGAAAGATCGATAAAATAAGAAGTACATGTCCTACACGGAGACATCCCAGCACCGTGTCTACTAAGCAACATCACCGTGCAGGTGATGGGTTTCCTAGCAATGACAGATCACATGTCAGAACGACACAACATCCTGAGAGAACCCCCCGCAAAACTACATGGACTAAGAAAACTGAGACACACAAATAATAGATATAGACAGCACGGAAGGGACAGCAGACAGCAGTAAGAGACGGGACCAGGTTGAAGGGATACTGAATAAAGGAGCTGAAATGTCCTGCCCATAGAGAGTGAGCAGAAAGCAAACAAGACTAATCGAAGAAATATATTGATGGGGTAGCAAGCAAGATTCACCAGCAGCAAAGCAAACAAGGATGATCAGAATGTAGCAAGACAATGATGACAGTGCTTGCTGTCTTGTGACCTGCCAGTGTATTTCTTTTCTCTCTCTCTCTTCTCTCGCTCTCTTTCTCTCTCTTATTGTTTTCTTCTTTTTTTCTTCTTTTCACAAAAGGGGGAGATATTGTGATGTGGCGAAGAGGGCACTAGGACCCCGCACCAGAGTGAAGGGAGGGGCCAGCCAACGGACACCGGTTCCAGGTTAGGAAAGGGGCTGGGGGCAGTGCCAGGTGAGAAAGGAGGAAGTAGAACGTACCTGAAAAATAAAGAAACTAAAGACCATACCTGTGTCCTGGTAATACTTGGGGGCTTAGGCATATGTGAGACACAACATATAAGAAATGTGGTCTAATCAATATATCAAAATTGATTAGTTTTGGCAATAAGACAATAAAAAAAATCCAATTGGTCTGTTGGGTCAATGCTACTGAAAACCTAGTTAGCCTAATGCCAATATGTCCGCCTTATTTTAAAATTAAGTAAATAATGGCTGAAGGCCATCAGTGATGTTACTGACCATGTCATGAATGATGTAATATGTGACGTCTTCAGCAGTGTATTGTGGGGGCGCGAGCTATAGTTAGCTCAACTAACTATAACGGCCACATTTTTCTGGTTTTGTACGAGTAAAATGTCCAACTAACTATAACGTCCCTGAAACCTGTGTTTTTTCAGTGAATTTCTGAGGCTTTTTAAATGCTAATTTCTAACTATAACGTCCCTGAAACCTGTGTTTCTTTCAGTGAATTTCACAGGTTTTTTAAGTGCTAATTCCTAACTATAACTTCCCTGAAACTTATGGTGCGTGACTAATTGAAGGAGTGCATGAATAATGGCTGAGTGATTGTATAACTGCAATGGTAGTGTCTGGGTGATTAGAGGAGTGCATGGGTAGTGCCTGGCTCAATTTGTAAGTGCTTGGTTAATGCCTAGGTAATTGCATGTGTGCACAGGTAATGTATGGGTGATTGAAGAGTGCATGGGTAATGCTTGACTGATTACATTAGTTAATGGGTAATGCCTGGATGATTGTATCAGTAGTACCTGGGTGATTGTAAGAGTGCAAGGATAGTGCATGGTAATTTTATAAGTGCCTGGGTATTGGTGGAATGATTGGATAAGTGCATAGGTACTGGCTGGGTGATTGGAGGAGTGCATGGGTAGTGCAAGGGTGATTGAGCAGTGCATGAGTAGTGCCTGGGTTATTGCATGAGTAGATGAGTAGTGCCTGGGTAATTGCAGGAGTGCTTCGGTAATGCCTGGGTGATTTTGTAGGTGGATAGGTATTGTTTGGATGATTTTGTAAGTGCATAGGTTTTGCCTGAGTGATTGCATGCGTTTATGGGTAATGCCTGGATGATTGCATGAGTGCAAAGGTAGTGTGTGGATGATTGCATGAGTGCATGGATACCGCCTACGTGATTGGAGGAGTGCAAGGATAGTGCATGGTGATTTTATAAGTACATGGGTATTGACTGGGTGATTGGAGGAGTGCATGGCTACTGGCTGGGTAATCGAAGGAGTGAATAATTAGTGTCTGGGTGGTTAGAGGAGTGACTGGGCAGTGCATAGGTGATTGAAGCAGTGCATTGGTAGTGCCTGGGTTATTGCATGAGTGGATGAGTAGTGCCTGGGTGACTGGAGGAGTGCATGGTTAGTGCCTTGGTGATTTTGTAAGTTCTTGGTTAATGCCTGGGTGATTGAATGAGTGCAGAGGTAATGTATGGGTGATTGGAAGAGTGCATGTGTAATGCCTGACTGATTGCATGAGTTTATATGTCATACCTGGATGATTGCCTGTGTGTATGGGTAGTGTCAAGAATTCCTGTCATACAAGGGAAACACGCCCTTATGTAAACAGGAGAGCTGTTACATAACTCAAGGAAAACACGCCCTTATGTAAACAGGAGAGCTGTTACATAACTCAAGGGAAACACGCCCTTATGTAAACAGGAGAGCTGTTACATAACTCAAGGGAAACACGCCCTTATGTAAACAGGAGAGCTGTTACATAACTCAAGGAAACACGCCCTTATGTAAACAGGAGAGCTGTTACATAACTCAAGGAAAACACGCCCTATAAAGGGAGGAACCGGGAGGTACAACGCTGTCGGATATTGTGTTCACACCGACGTACCTGCTTCGTGAAGAGCAGTGTTCCGGAGTGGTGCTCCAGTAAGGCAAGAACGGAGGTAGGTCGAGTCGTTACTCCCTGGGCCGTGTCTTGCCCCATCGTCACCTGTGAAGGACCCGGAAGCTCTACCGGTCAACCATTGAGCTTCGCTTTTTGACTCGGCTGAGTCCAAGCGCAGTGGCGCTTTTGCTGGTTGGAGTCGTAACTCCCAGCCCGACCAGAGACACAGGGACTGCCAGCTGTAACGCACACCAGGAGGTGTTTGCCGCGTTACAGACTCGGAAGTCCACAGGATCGATCGAGCGGCTGCTCTCGGTTCAGTCTTCTTGCTTGTGATTGGGGTATCGGTGACGCATCACCAGGAGGTGACTCCGCGTCCCGGTGCAGTCTGAGGAAGAGGTTGAGCGGCTGCTCCCTTCAGGTAGAGACCCCGGCTGGGTGTTTCCCTGACTCCTCGATTCTCCCCAACACTCTTCGTGCCCCTCACAGCCTACCGATTGGCATTGTCGGCCATTTCATTTCTGCCCTCTGTTGGCATACGCCGGGACCGGCGTATATGCAGAGGACGGTTAGGACCATCCGTGCTGTGGGCTGGTAACGTACTTAGCCTGGAGGATTCCAGTGACTATAACTTGTTTATTCTTTGTATTATATTTGCCTTCATTAAAACAACTAACCCTTCACTAGTGGTTGCGTCCTCATTGTCGTGTCTGTTAAACGATCCTGAGACGTTCAGGGCGTTACAAAATATCCGACCTTAATAACACTAACTGTCTCCCGGTCGATAACAGACATGGCAACACTTGATGATGTGCTGGCTGCTTTAGCGGCCATGCAAGTTGAAGTGGCTGCCTCTAGGCAAGAAACAGCCGATGTAAAAGCCAGACTGGATGCTATCCAATTGGACCCGCTCACGCCCAGCACCTCCCTCACGAATCAGACCCCTGCGGTAGTAGTGGAAATGCCGGTAGCCATCCCCTTGGCGACACCAGAGAGGTACAGTGGGGATCCTAACACAGTGCAGGTATTCCTCACACAAGTGGCGCTACATTTATCGTGCAAACCAAAGGCGTTCCCCACGAGTCAGGCTCGTGTGGCTTTCCTTATATCCTATTTGGCTGGAAACGCGGCACAATGGGCCGTACCTCTGGTGAGCAGGGACGACCCCCTCTTATGTGATTGGGGTGCTTTTCGCGAGGAATTCCTGAAGGTATTCGACAGAAGGGCTGACTCGTACACGGCGGACCGTGAAATGCTTGAGTTGAGACAGGGATCCAACGACCTGGTGCAGTATCTCAACGCGTTCCGAAGGCTGGTTGCGGAAACCAAGTGGCCTGTTGCTAAACAGACGGCGCTCTTCCATCAAGGGCTGTGCGATGAGCTCAAGGACGCCGTGGCTCATATTGACCCTCAACCCAAGACATGTGAGGGCCTTATCAACCTGGTATTACGGCTGGAACATAGGCTAAGTGAAAGAAAGGGGGATCATGGGAGAAAAGGAAAATCCCTTCCATCCTATGTGACGGTGGGAAGTCCTGAAACTTCCACCGCATCCAAGGGAGAACCCATGGACATCGGCGCAATACGAGCGAGCCTCACAGCCATGGAGAAAGAGTCACGCCGTAAACAAGGATTGTGCCTATATTGTGGCAAAAAAGGCCACTACGTACGTGAATGCCCTGCCAAACCGAAGACGTCACGTTATCGGGCCAACCGGTCGGTAACAGCCGTGGTGGACATACCGGCGGAAAACTAGAGGACTCCAAGACCAGAGAAGGGACATCTCGGAGTCACTCATCCATCCCTTCACTTTCCAACTCGGTCACTAAGGGACAACGACACCTGTTTATCACGGTGCACGTGGGAGTGCATGACCAGTGGATACCCGTTGTGGCCATGGTGGATTCAGGGGCCACTGGCATGTTTATGGACCACAACGAGGCATGCAGGCTAGGGCTAGTGCTTCTTCCCAAAGCTGTACCCGAAGACGTCTATGCTGTAGACGGAAGGCGATTGGTGACGGGGCCCATCGGGCAGCACACGGGGGTCCTTCCGATGAGATATGGGTGGAACCATTTGGAACAAATCGATTTTAACATCATCCGAGCGCCCCAATATGGCGTCATATTGGGATTGCCGTGGCTACAGAAACACAACCCCTTTGTGGATTGGCCAACACATCGCATCGAAATGACGTCACCGTATTGCATCCTGCATTGTGGAATAAGAACGGAATCCCTTGACGCAGATGAGAGCGGGAGTCAGACGGTGGCTACAGCGGCAGAAAAAGATGTGGCTCTCCCCCAGGCTTATCACAGTTTTGAGGATGTATTTGATGAGGTGAAGGCGGAAGTGCTACCACCACATAGACAGTTTGACTGCCAGATCGACCTGGTGCCAGGGGCCAGCGTTCCCAGCGGCAGGCTGTATGCCCTGACGGAGCCTGAAAACGTGCATCTCCGGGGGTACCTGGATAAACTCATCAAGCTAGGATTCATCCGCCCGTCCAAGTCTCCGGCCGCCTCGCCACTCTTCTTCATCCCGAAGGCTAATGGGGAGCTGAGAGCCTGTGTGGACTTTAGGGCATTGAATGCGATAACCATAAAAAATCGGTACCCCTTGCCTCTCATCAGTGTACTTCTGGAACAGGTCAAGAAAGCTCGTATCTACACCAAGTTGGATTTGAAAGGGGCATACCATCTGGTGCGCATGAGGGACGGAGACGAGTGGAAGACCGCCTTTAAGACCAGGTTCGGCCTTTTTGAGTACCTCGTCATGCCGTTCGGTCTGTGCAACGCCCCGGCAGCCTTTCAGTACTTTTTGAATGAGGTATTCAGAGAGGAGTTGGATATCTACGTGGTCGTATATATCGACGACATCCTCATCTATTCGTCCAGTGTGGAGGAGCACGTACACCACGTCAAAGCTGTGCTCCAAAAGCTGAGGGAAAACATGCTGTTTTGTAAACTCAGCAAGTGTGACTTCCACGTCACATCCGTGGAATTCCTCGGAGTGATGCTGAGTCCAGAGGGACAGGAGATGGCAGAACGAAAGATCAAGGCGGTGAAAGAATGGCCGGTGCCCCAAAGCGTGAAGGACGTCCAAAGTTTCATTGGCTTCGCCAACTTTTACAGGCGGTTCATAGATGGATTTTCAGGAGTGGTGGCCCCAATCACACAGCTACTGAGGAAGTCCAAGGAGTTTGTCTGGTCCCCTGAAGCGAACAAAGCCTTTGAGGCCCTGAAAAGCGCCTTTGGTAAGGCGCCGGTGTTGGCTCACCCCGATCCGGATCTCCCCTACGTGGTGGAAGCGGACGCGTCGGATGTGGCGCTGGGGGCTATCTTGTCCCAACGCAACCACGACACAGGGGTGCTTCATCCCGTTGCGTACATGTCCCGCAAACTCAACGACGCCGAACGCAACTACCATATTGCGGAGAAGGAGCTTCTCGCAATCAAGGACGCCTTCACCGAATGGAGGCATTGGTTGATGGGGGCAAGACATGTGGTATCGGTGTACACGGACCATCGGAACCTACAGTTCATGACTGCCACTAGACACCTTTCTCCCAGGCAGCTGCGGTGGATGATCTTCTTTGCGGGGTTCAACTTCCGCATCACATATCGGCCGGGGACGGAAAACCGAAAGGCGGACGCCCTGTCCCGTCAATCTGCAGTTAAGGAACCATTGCCTGCGACCGAGCGTTCCATCATTTCCCCGAGGATGGTATTGGGGGTTATCCAACCGGATACTTTCCTGAGGGGAATAAAGAGAGGGATCAGGTCATTCGCATGGCGGAGGTGGCTCCTCAGTCACAGAGAATGGCAGCTGCAGGACGGGATACCCCTGAAGGGCAGGTGCCTGTTGATACCCACGCCTAGGCTAAGGAAACAAGCATTCATCTGGTGCCATGACTCTCCATGCGCAGGTCATTTGGGCTTTGAAAAAACGGTGGCTAGCATGGGACGGCATTTCTGGTGGCCAACCATGCGAGTGGATGTCAGGAGGTGGGGACAGGAGTGTCCTACGTGTGCTACCATGAAGGCCGACCATGGCCGAACCCAAGGGCTCTTACATCCACTTCCAACCCCGGATAGACCATGGGATAGCATATCACTGGACTTCGTGGTGGGCCTACCGGTAGACCAGGGGATGACGGCAATACTGGTGGTGGTGGATTACTTGACGAAAATGGGGCACTTCATCCCCTGCAAGAGAGTCCCTACGGCCGGGGAATTGGCGTCACTACTCCTAAAGAATGTGGTACGACTGCATGGATTACCTGGGGTGATCGTGTCGGACCGGGGGTCGCAGTTTACTGCGCAATTCTGGAAGACTTGGTGCACTGCGCTGCATGTTAAGACCGCCCTGTCCACCAGCTACCACCCTCAAACGGACGGCCAAACCGAGCGCCTGAACCAAACGCTCAAACAGTATCTGCGATGTTTTGTGGACCAGGGCAGGGAAGAATGGGTCGACTTGCTATGGGTTGCAGAGATAGCCTATAACAACGCCACTCACAGCTCCACACAGTCATCTCCGTTCTATAGCAACTATGGCCAACATCCCAGGTTCTTGCCATTTCTACATCCGTTCAGAGAGGACAGGATTCCCGCCACAGCGGACAGGGTGGCACACATAAAAGACACATTGATGCGCTCAAGGGCTGTCCTAATAGAGGCCAAGAGAAGATACAAGGCTGCGGCAGATAGGAAGAGAAGGCCCGGGCCACTGTACCGCACTGGAGACTACGTCTGGATATCCACAAGAAACATGAGGTTTCGAAAGAACAGTGTGTTCCATCCCAAGTACATGGGCCCCTATCGAATTACCAAGTGTATGGGTCCCGTGAACGTGAAGGTGTGCTTGCCCCAGTCATTGCGGATACACCCTGTCTTTCATGTATCATTGCTCAAACCAGCACCCTCCAAGCCGTCTGGGACACCTCGGCCGGTATGCGTGGAGTCGGAGGTGGAGTATGAAGTGTCGGGCATACGGGCGTCCCAATGGCGCAGGGGGAAGCTGTGGTACCTGGTTGCGTGGAAAGGCTATGGCCCGGAGGAGCATTCATGGGAACCGGCTGAAGGGGTTCATGCTCCGCGCTTGGTCTCCTTGTTCCATCGGCGTTTTCCTGCCAGCGCTGGACCCGTGGGGAGCCGCTGAGAGGGAGGATGTACTGTCAAGAATTCCTGTCATACAAGGGAAACACGCCCTTATGTAAACAGGAGAGCTGTTACATAACTCAAGGAAAACACGCCCTTATGTAAACAGGAGAGCTGTTACATAACTCAAGGGAAACACGCCCTTATGTAAACAGGAGAGCTGTTACATAACTCAAGGGAAACACGCCCTTATGTAAACAGGAGAGCTGTTACATAACTCAAGGAAACACGCCCTTATGTAAACAGGAGAGCTGTTACATAACTCAAGGAAAACACGCCCTATAAAGGGAGGAACCGGGAGGTACAACGCTGTCGGATATTGTGTTCACACCGACGTACCTGCTTCGTGAAGAGCAGTGTTCCGGAGTGGTGCTCCAGTAAGGCAAGAACGGAGGTAGGTCGAGTCGTTACTCCCTGGGCCGTGTCTTGCCCCATCGTCACCTGTGAAGGACCCGGAAGCTCTACCGGTCAACCATTGAGCTTCGCTTTTTGACTCGGCTGAGTCCAAGCGCAGTGGCGCTTTTGCTGGTTGGAGTCGTAACTCCCAGCCCGACCAGAGACACAGGGACTGCCAGCTGTAACGCACACCAGGAGGTGTTTGCCGCGTTACAGACTCGGAAGTCCACAGGATCGATCGAGCGGCTGCTCTCGGTTCAGTCTTCTTGCTTGTGATTGGGGTATCGGTGACGCATCACCAGGAGGTGACTCCGCGTCCCGGTGCAGTCTGAGGAAGAGGTTGAGCGGCTGCTCCCTTCAGGTAGAGACCCCGGCTGGGTGTTTCCCTGACTCCTCGATTCTCCCCAACACTCTTCGTGCCCCTCACAGCCTACCGATTGGCATTGTCGGCCATTTCATTTCTGCCCTCTGTTGGCATACGCCGGGACCGGCGTATATGCAGAGGACGGTTAGGACCATCCGTGCTGTGGGCTGGTAACGTACTTAGCCTGGAGGATTCCAGTGACTATAACTTGTTTATTCTTTGTATTATATTTGCCTTCATTAAAACAACTAACCCTTCACTAGTGGTTGCGTCCTCATTGTCGTGTCTGTTAAACGATCCTGAGACGTTCAGGGCGTTACAGGTAGTGCCTCTGTGATTGTAAGAGTGCAAGGGTAGTGCATGATGATCTTGCTTGGATATTGGCAGAGTGATTGGATAAGTGTATGGGTAGTGCACGGGTGATTGGAGGAGTGCATGGGTAGTGCCTGGGTTATTGCATGAGTGGATGAGTAGTGCCTGGGTGATTGCAAAAGTTAATCGGTAGTGTCTGGTCGATTTTGTAAGTGGATAGGTATCGTTTGGGCGATTTTGTAAGTGCATAGGTAATGCCTGAGTGATTGCATGAGTGCATGGTTACTGCTTCGGTGATTCCATCAGTGGAAGAGTAATGTCTGGATGATTGAAGGAGTGCATAGGTAATACTTGAGTGGTTGCAAGACGGTAGAAGTAATGTCTGGGTGATTGCAGGAGTGTATGGGCACTGCCAACTTGATTAAAGGTATGGATTAGTAATGCCTGGGTGATTTTGTAAGTACATAGGTTATGTTTTAGTGATTGAAGGAGTGCATGAGTATTACTGAGGTGATTTGAGTAGTGAGATGATTGAGTTTGAAAAAATGAATAACTGCAATAAAAGTGACTGTAAACATTAATTCATATTGTTATGCTTATTACATTATTTCATCTTACCTTCTGTATTGAAGTATATATCAAACTCATTGAAACTATTTTACAGTTGTTTCATTGTAAAGTAAATGTAAAACATTTTCAAACTTTAGTATTACTTTCTGTAAAAGAGAAGAAAAAATACTGTTATAGCAAATAATATTATAGGTTTAAGAACACAACATAATTTTAGAATTACATAACATATTCAGGTTCTCTTTTTTGCTGTTTTCAGATTCCATTGAATTTCCCCATACACAGTGATTTCAATGTTGATCATCATATAACAGTAAGCAAAAAAATACAATCAATAAGATTGTAAAAAAACAAATCTCTTTTCAAAATATTTACATGTTCAACTATCTGTTTACATTTTCAAAAATAATCACTCTCATTTACATTGCATATAATACAAAAATCAAATATATTAACTACTTCTTTCTAAAACAATTTTCCAAATCCAATATTAAAGAACAAAAATGATAATTCAAACACTAATTGTTCACATCTTCCTAATAGGCTGAATCATGTTTCCGAAATCATTTGCATTGAAAATATCCAAAATAAACTCGTTAATTTATGTCTACATCTTCCCAATAGGCCGAATGATGTTTTCAAAACTTTGGCATAAAAAATATCAGATATGAATTTGGTAATTAGTAAGGCAACCGACATTTGAAGTCCAAATGGGCATCATTACAATGTGTCCATCCTTTATTGCATCTTAAATACACAGTATAGTGTCCAGATGTTGTACTAGGTCCACCATGGAAAATAATAGCTACTGCTTTAAAAGTTCTTCCTTAACCCCTTCGATGCTCATGACGGAGCGGTTCCGTCATGAGCATCGGTTGGGCTGTGCTCATGACGGAACCGCTACGTCATGAGCACAGCCCCTGGGGGAAGCGCTGGCGCTCCCCCCCTGGGGCATCGATCGTGCCCCCACAGAGGGGGATGGCAGCAGAAGAGTTTCCGCTGCCACCCCGAGCCCCCCCACGCTTCCCCATGATGTCAGCGCGCACAGCGCGTGCCAACGTCATCAGGAAGCGCTGGGACGCCTGGACGCCATTTGTTTCCAGGCGTCCCAGCAAGGAGCAGGTAAGTTTGGTGCTCCGGTGGGGCCGCGGGGGGGATTTTCTAAGTATTGAGGCATCTGATGTCTCAATACAGGGCATTCCTGCTCCACGATCGCGCACAGCGTCGCGATCGTGGAGCAGGGATGCCCCACTAGACACCAGGGATGTGTGTTTTCGTATTTTGGAAGCGACCCCTTGGGCAAGGGTCGCTTCCTGGGCCCCCATAATTATTGGAAGACTTTTCTGCCCCCTCTGGGGGCAGATCGGTTTATTCTTTCGCCGTTTCTGCTCCCAGGGGGGGGCAGAAAAGCCCACTAGACACCAGGGATATAAATACTATCGTAGGAAGCGACCCCTTGGGCAAGGGTCGCTTCCTTGGGCCCCTAATTTTTTTGAAGACTTTTCTGCCCCCTCTGGGGGCAGATCGGTGTTATTTTTTCGCCGTTTCTGCTCCCGGGGGGGGGGGGCAAAAAAGCCCACTAGACACCAGGGATCTAATTATTATTGTAGGAAGCGACCCCTTGGGCAAGGGTCGCTTCCTTGGGCCCCTAATTTATTTGTAGACTTTTCTGCCCCCTCTGGGGGCAGATCGGTTTTATTTTTTCACCGTTTCTGCTCCCAGGGGGGGCAGAAAAGCCCACTAGACACCAGGGATCTGATTATCATTGTAGGAAGCGACCCCTTGGGCAAGGGTCGCTTCCTGGGCCCCCTAATTCATTTGAAGACTTTTCTGCCCCCTCTGGGGGCAGATCGGTTTTATTTTTTCGCCGTTTCTGCTCCCAGGGGGGAGCAGAAAAGCCCACTAGACACCAGGGATCTGATTATTATTGTAGGAAGCGACCCCTTGGGCAAGGGTCGCTTCCTGGGCCCCCAATTGTTTTTGAAGACTTTTCTGCCCCCTGTGGGGGCAGATCGGTTTAATTTTTTTGCCGTTTCCGCTCCCAGGGGGGGCAGAAAAGCCCACTAGACACCAGGGAATTAGTTTAAATAAAAATAGAAGTGACCCCTCGCTTCCAGGGTGCAATGTTTTATAATATGTATTTGGCTCACCCTCCCCGGGACTGAGTAGCCTTTTTTTTCCTGCTGTTTTCTGCCCCACCTGGCACACAACTTTTTTGTTCTAGGTGAAGGCTTTTCCTCTTTTCAGTTTGCCGTTTTGTTCTGCTGTTTGATTAGTTAGGTAAGAGACTTTTTTTTGTACAATGTAAATGTGTTTGATTTCTCTGCCTGTTTTTTTTTTTGCAAATGGTTTAATAATAGCAGTATGTTTGGTTTTTGAGTGTCAAAAACTTTTTGCATTGGTGCTCGATGTGTATTTTGTTGTCTTGTGAGTAATTTGTTTTTTTTTCTTCTTTCTAGTTGGATATCGTTGGTTTTTGCTGTGTCACTGCAGAGTTGGTTTCTGGTGAGTGCAGCTGTCTCTTGTAATTGAATTGTATAGTTTTTGAGTACATTGATCTTTGTGATAAAGGTACACATTTCTTTACTTACTTGGTTTGCACATTGTTGGTTGTTGTTGACTTGTTTGTGCAGTCTTCTATCTTAGTAAGTATAATGGCTAGCCGCAGGATTACTGCTCAGCAGGTTGTTGGTTTGCTGTTTGAGTCTTCCTCTGACCATGGTTCAGAGACTGACTCTGCATCTGAGGGAGAGGAGGCAGGGGACGATTCTGGCAGTGAGTTGTCTCTCCGTATGGAGTCATCGGATGATGAAGATACTCTTAGTGCGGATGAAGTGCCTGTGTTAGAGGAGGAGACTGATGTGCCGATAGTGCCGCAAGAGGCATCTGGGCTGCAGCCTGGGGCTGCAAGGCTTCCCGTTGTTGTAGTGCGGCAAAAGGCATCTGGGCTGCAGGCTGGGGCTGCAAGGCTTCCCTTTGAAAGTGATGACCTCTGGGTTGCCCCTGGCATGGTGCAGCCGGCATTGCCAGAGTTTACTGGTGTTCCAGGGTCTAGAGTGAATACTGAAAACTTTTTGCCGGTAAATTTTTTTCAGTTGTTTATGGACGATGTGTTTTTTGCAGAGATTGTTGAGCAGACTAATTTGTATGCCGAACAGTTTTTGAGGGACAACAGTGCCAGTCTTAAGCCACACTCTAGAGCTACCCGGTGGACTCCCACAAATGTTGAAGAGATGAAGAAGTTCTTGGGTTTAACTTTTTTGAGGGGATTGCTAAGGAAGCCATCAATGTCTTCTTATTGGTCTAGCAGTCCCTTGATGGCAACGTCTATTTTTCCGGCAGTCATGAGTCGTGACAGGTATTTGCTTCTGCTTCGGATGATGCATTTTGTTGATAATGGTTTAGCGTTGCCACGAGATCACCCTGACTGTGACCGTCTTTTTAAGATTAGGCCTGTCCTTGATCACTTTGTTGATCGTTTTTCTGAGATTTATGCCCCTGGGAAAGAAATTGCAGTGGATGAGTCTTTGGTGTTGTTCAAGGGCCGCTTGGTTTTTAGGCAATACATTCCTAGTAAGAGGGCACGCTATGGAATAAAGCTGTATATGCTGTGTGACAGTAGGACTGGATATGTCTCTAATTTCAGGGTGTACACCGGTAAGGAATCTAGGATTAACCCCCCTGGTTGTCCGTCCACTTTTGGAGTGACTGAGAAAATTGTTTGGGAACTTGGTAGAGGATTTTTTAACAAAGGCCACCATTTATATGTAGATAACTTCTACACTGGTGTGCGGTTGTTCAGGGAATTGGCCAAAGTGGACACTGTTGCTTGTGGCACAATCCGCTCTAACCGCAAAGGTTTCCCGAAAGAACTTGTTTGTCAAAAGCTTGTGCGGGGACAGTGCAGTGCGTAGCGTTGCCAGGAGCTTCTTGCTGTGAAGTTTTCAGACAGGAGAGATGTCTACATGCTGACTACCATCCATGATGAAAGCACTGCACCTGTGACTGTTTGGGGTCAGGTCGCTGAAGCGCGCAAACCTGTGTGCATTTTAGACTATAATAGGCACATGGGTGGTGTTGACAGAGTAGATCAGAGGTTGGAACCTTACACTGCTCTTCGTCAGGCTTACATTTGGTACAAGAAGTTGGCTATCCATATTTTTCACTTGGCAATGTTTAATGCTTTTGTTGTGTTCCAGGATTCTTGCCCTGAGTCAAAGATGACTTTTGCTAAGTTTCAGGAGTCTGTAATAGGCAGCCTTGTTGTAGTGGAACAGGCAAGTGTTCCTAGAGTTGGAGTGGTGGAGGATGTTGCTAGATTGAAAGATCGCCACTTTCCAGATCACATTCCTCCCACACCCGCAAAAGATTTTCCCAGTAGGAGATGTAGAGTCTGTTGGCGAAGAGGTTCGCGGAAGGAGAGTCGTATGTACTGCCCCGACTGTCCTTCTCATCCTGCACTGTGTGTCCCTGCTTGTTTTAGAGCGTACCACATGCGAAAGAATTTTTGGGAGTATTCATGAGTGGTAAAGTGAACTGCCTGGTCTGTATTCTTTGGATAATTTGGTTCTGTTTCAAGGTTGGTGTTAGTGCAATGTATTTAGTTGCTGATTTTCTGTTAGAAGATTTGTATCTATTTGCGATTTTTTTGTGTTGTTATTTTTTTCAAAAAAAATCCTAAATGTGATGGCGGTGTGTGTAGGCTTGCGCTTGGCTGTTGGTGTGTGTGGACTGGCACTTGGTTGGTGGTGTGCATGGAATGGTGCTTGGCTGGCGGTGTGCATGGACTGGCAGTGTGCATGGACTGGCGGTGTGCGTGGACTGGTGCGTGGCTGGTGGTGTGCGTGGACTGGAGCTTGGCTGGCTGTGTGCGTGGAATGGTGCTTGGCTGGCGGTGTGCGTGGACTGGTACTTGGCTGGCGGTGTGCGTGGACTGGTGGTGTGTGCGAACTGGTGCTTGGCTGGTGGTGTCAGTGGACTCGAGCTTGGCTGGTGGTGTGCGTGAAATGGTGCTTGGCTGGTGGTGTGCGTGGAATAGTGCTTGGCTGGCGGTGTGCGTGGACTGGTACTTGGCTGGCGGTGTGCATGGACTGGTGGTGTGTGCGGACTGGTGCTTGGCTGGTGGTGTCCGTGGACTGGAGCTTGGCTGGCGGTGTGCGTGGATTGGCGATTGGCTGCCGGTGTTCCTGGACTGGCGATTGGCTGGCAGTGTGCCTGGACTGGCGCTTGGCTAGCGGTGTGCGTGGACTGGTGTTTGGCTAGCGGTGTGCGTGAACTGGCGCTCTGCTAGCGGTGTGTGTGGACTGGTGCTTGGCTGGCTGTGTGTGAGTAGTGACTTTCTGCTGGTCACTACACACACTGCTAGCTGAGTGCCACTCCACGCAATCCATCAGCCTGTGTAGTTGCTGTGTTTGGATTGTGGGCGTGTGAACGTGATGGGCCCTTGAATGGCGCTGTGTGCTGGTGTGAGTTTTGTTATGCGATGGGCCCGCGGCTGGCGGTGTGAATGGTTTTGTATGTCTCACACGTATGAAAGGTGTATGAATGGCCTGTAAAGCGGTTGGTGCCTTGTCGTGGCTTTACAGCTCACGAGCAGTGAGTCAATGGTTCAGTTTCTCGCCCTTTCAATTATTGCCAGTGCATTTCATTTCTGTGAAATCATTTGCTAATACAATTGTATCTACTGAACCATCACTCACCCTCGTGCCAAATCCAACCAGTATGTGTGTGTGCTTGCGGATTAGATGGCTGTGCAGTAATATTTGTCTTTCTGAAGCAGGGTGTACCTTGTCCCTTTTTGGTGAATTTTGTAATGTGTTGCTTTTGTGCCTGGTGGGGCGAATGGTCTTGTATGTATCACGTATGAAAGGTGTGTGAATGGCCTGTAAAGTGGTTGGTGCCCTGACGTGGCTTTACAGCTCACGAGCTGCGAGTCATTGGTTTGGTTTTTTGTGAATTTAATTATTGACAGTGCATTTCATTTTTGTGAAATCTCTTGTTAATAAAATTTAATACACTGAACCATGACTCGCCCTCGTGCCAAATCCAACCAGTATGTGTGTGTGTTTGAGGAATAGATGGTTGTGCAGGAATCTTTGTCTTTAGTTTCTCTGCCAAGGTACACTTTCCATGCAAGAATAACCCACCAACTGTAGATATTGTCGAAAACCCATGGGAGTTCATGGTGATGTCTCTCTTGTGAATTCAAAAAGTTTTTTTATCCCCAATGTCCTGCAAACCTCAAAATGTCTGCCACATTTTCTTTGCAATACTATTACAAAATTCTCACGCTGTAGGAACATTAGTTAATCTGGTTTTGCAAGGGGGGTTACTTTGGTTTTTGGCCTGGTGCTCAGCGGCCATCTAGGGAAACCTACCAAACCCACACATTTCTGAAAACTAGACAACCAGCGGCTTCCAGGGAGGTATGGCTTGCGTGGATCCCCCAACGTTTCCTTACCCAGAATCCCCTGCAAACCTCAATTTTTGCTGAAAAAATCACTTTTTTCACACATTTTGGGGTGGGAAAGTTGTGGCAT
The DNA here is from genome assembly GCF_964204655.1 of Triturus cristatus. Classification (NCBI taxonomy): domain Eukaryota; kingdom Metazoa; phylum Chordata; class Amphibia; order Caudata; family Salamandridae; genus Triturus; species Triturus cristatus. Next base: position 1,283,125,410 of record NC_140590.1, read on the forward strand.
CACCGGGCTCACACAAATTTACCACCACCCAGCGTTCCCCCAGGTCTCTTGGTACAAATGGTGCCTCACTTGTGTGGGAGGCCCAAGTACCCGCGGCAGGCAAGGGCCCAAAACGTAGTGAGGCGACATCAAAATGGCCTATCGCAAAACCACCAGGTTTTGCAAGGGGGGTCACTTTGGTTTTTGACCCGGTGCTCGGCGGCCATCTAGGGAAACCTACCAAACCCACGCATTTCTGAAAACTAGACACCCGGCGGCTTCCAGGGAGGTATGGCTTGTGTGGATCCCCCAACGTTTCCTTACCCAGAATCCCCTTCAAACCTCAATTTTTGCTGAAAAAATCACTTTTTTCACACATTTTGGGGTGGGAAAGTTGTGGCATCACCGGGCTCACACAAATTTACCACCACCCAGCATTCCCCCAGGTCTCCTGGTAAAATGGTGCCTCACTTGTGTGGGAGGCCCAAGTACCCGCGGCAGGCAAGGGCCCAAAACGTAGTGAGGCGACATCAAAATGGCCTATCGCAAAACCACCAGGTTTTGCAAGGGGGGTCACTTTGGTTTTTGACCCGGTGCTCGGCGGCCATCTAGGGAAACCTACCAAACCCATGCATTTATGAAAACTAGACATCCGGCGGCTTCCAGGGAGGTATGGCTTGCGTGGATCCCCCAACATTTCCTTACCCAGAATCCCCTGCAAACCTCAATTTTTGCTGAAAAAATCACTTTTTTCACACATTTTGGGGTGGGAAAGTTGTGGCATCACAGGGCTCACACAAATTTACCACCACCCAGCGTTCCCCCAGGTCTCCCGGTAAAAATGGTGCCTCACTTGTGTGGGAGGCCCAAGTACCCGCGGCAGGTAAGGGCCCAAAACGTAGTGAGGCGACATCAAAATGGCCTATCGCAAAACCACCAGGTTTTGCAAGGCGGGTCACTTTGGTTTTTGACCCGGTGCTCGGTGGCCATCTAGGGAAACCTACCAAACCCACGCATTTCTGAAAACTAGACACCCGGCAGCTTCCAGGGAGGTATGGCTTGCATGGATCCCCCAACGTTTCCTTACCCAGAATCCCCTTCACCCCTCAATTTTTGCTGAAAAAATCACTTTTTTTCACACATTTTGGGGTGGGAAAGTTGTGGCATCACCGGGCTCACGCCAATTTACCACCACCCAGCGTTCCCCCAGGTCTCCCGGTAAAAATGGTGCCTCACTTCTGTGGGAGGCCCAAGTACCCGCGGCAGGCAAGGGCCCTCACTTGGGCCTCCCACACAAGTGAGGCACCATTTTTACCGGGAGACCTGGGGGAACGCTGGGTGGTGGTAAATTTGTGTGAGCCCGGTGATGCCACAACTTTCCCACCCCAAAATGTGTGAAAAAAGTGATTTTTTCAGCAAAAATTGAGGTTTGCAGGGGATTCTGGGTAAGGAAACGTTGGGGGATCCACACAAGCCATACCTCCCTGGAAGTCGCCGGGTGTCTAGTTTTCAGAAATGCATGGGTTTGGTAGGTTTCCCTAGATGGCCGCCGAGCACCGGGTCAAAAACCAAAGTGACCCCCCTTGCAAAACCTGGTGGTTTTGCGATAGGCCATTTTGATGTCGCCTCACTACGTTTTGGCCCCTTGCCTGCCGCGGGTACTTGGGCCTCCCACACAAGTGAGGCACCATTTTTACCGGGAGACCTGGGGGAACGCTGGGTGGTGGTAAATTTGTGTGAGCCCGGTGATGCCACAACTTTCCCACCCCAAAATGTGTGAAAAAAGTGATTTTTTCAGCAAAAATTGAGGTTTGCAGGGGATTCTGGATAAGGAAACGTTGGGGGATCCACGCAAGCCATACCTCCCTGGAAGCCGCCGGGTGTCTAGTTTTCAGAAATGTGTGGGTTTGGTAGGTTTCCCTAGGTGCCGGCAGAGCTAGGGTTCAAAAACTACAGCTAGTCACTTTGCCAAAAAAAGGGTCATTTTTCACTGCAAAATTGAGGTGTGACCACGTTGCGTTTTGCGCCGTTTCCTGTCGCGGCCACTGGGCCGACCCGCACAAGTGAGGTACCATTTTTCTCGTAAGACTTTGGGGAACGCGGGGTGGGTGGAAATTTGGGGATCCACGCAGATTCCAGAACTTTCCACCCCAGAAATGTGGGGAAAATGTGTTTTTTTTGTCATTGTTTTACATTTACAAGGGATTCTGGGTAACAGACCATGGTGGAAGGCAGTCAAGTCACCCCATCCTGGATTACCCTGGGTGTCTAGTTTTTAAAAATGGATAGGTTTGCTAGGTTTCCGTAGGTGCCGGCAGGGCTAGGGTTCCATGACTACAGCTAGTCACTTTGCCAAAAAAGGGTCATTTTTCACTGCAAAATTGAGGTGTGACCACGTTGCGTTTTGCGCCGTTTCCTGTCGCGGGCACTAGGCCGACCCGCACAAGTGAGGTACCATTTTTCTCGTAGGACTTTGGGGAACGCGGGGTGGGTGGAAATTTGTGGATCCCTGCAGATTCCAGAACTTTCCATCCCAGAAATGTGGGGAAAATGTGTTTATTTTGTCATTTTTTTACGTTTGCAAGGGATTCTGGGTAACAGACCATGGTGGGAGGCAGTCAAGTCACCCCATCCAGGATTCCCCTGGGTGTCTAGTTTCCAAAAATGTATAGGTTTGCTAGCTTTCCCTAGATGCCGGCTGGGCTAGGGTTCCATAACTACAGCTAGTCACTTTGCCAAAAAAGGGTCATTTTTCACTGCAAAATTGAGGTGTGACCACGTTGCGTTTTGCGCCGTTTCCTGTCGCGGGCACTAGGCCAACCCGCACAAGTGAGGTACCATTTTTCTCGTAGGACTTTGGGGAACGCGGGGTGGGTGGAAGTTTGTGGATCCACGCAGATTCCAGAACTTTCCATCCCAGAAATGTGGGGAAAATGTGATTTTTTGGTCATTTTTTTACGTTTACAAGGGATTCTGCGTAACAGACCATGGTGGGAGGCAGTCAAGTCACCCCATCCTGGATTCCCCTGGGTGTCTAGTTTCCAAAAATGTATAGGTTTGCTAGCTTTCCCTAGGTGCCGGCAGGGCTAGGGTTAAAAAACTACAGCTAGTCACTTTGCCAAAAAAGGGTCATTTTTCACTGCAAAATTGAGGTGTGACCACGTTGGGTTTTGCGCCGTTTCCTGTCGCGGGCACTAGGCCGACCCGCACAAGTGAGGTACCATTTTTCTCGTAGGACTTTGGGGAACGCGGGGTGGGTGGAAATTTGTGGATCCCCGCAGATTCCAGAACTTTCCATCCCAGAAATGTGGGGAAAATGTGTTTATTTTGTCATTTTTTTACGTTTGCAAGGGATTCTGGGTAACAGACCATGGTGGGAGGCAGTCAAGTCACCCCATCCAGGATTCCCCTGGGTGTCTAGTTTCCAAAAATGTATAGGTTTGCTAGCTTTCCCTAGGTGCCGGCTGGGCTAGGGTTCAAAAACTACAGCTAGTCACTTTGCCAAAAAAGGGTCATTTTTCACTGCAAAATTGAGGTGTGACCACGTTGCGTTTTGTGCCGTTTCCTGCCGTGGGCACTAGGCCGACCCGCACAAGCGAGGTACCATTTTTCTCGTAGGACTTTGGGGAACACGGGGTGGGTGGAAATTTGTGGATCCATGCAGATTCCAGAACTTTCCATCCCAGAAATGTGGGGAAAATGTGTTTTTTTTGTCATTTTTTTACGTTTGCAAGGGATTCTGGGTAACAGACCATGGTGGGAGGCAGTCAAGTCACCCCATCCTGGATTCCCCTGGGTGTCTAGTTTTCAAAAATGTATAGGTTTGCTAGCATTCCCTAGGTGCCGGCAGGGCTAGGGTTAAAAAACTACAGCTAGTCACTTTGCCAAAAAGGGGTCATTTTTCACTGCAAAATTGAGGTGTGACCACGTTGCGTTTTGTGCCGTTTCCTGTCGCGGGCACTAGGCCGACCCACACAAGTGAGGTACCATTTTTCTCGTAGGACTTTGGGGAACGCGGGGTGGGTGGAAATTTGTGGATCCACGCAGATTCCAGAACTTTCCATCCCAGAAATGTGGGGAAAATGTGTTTTTTTTGTCATTTTTTTACGTTTGCAAGGGATTCTGGGTAACAGACCATGGTGGGAGGCAGTCAAGTCACCCCATCCTGCATTCCCCTGGGTGTCTAGTTTCCAAAAATGTATAGGTTTGCTAGCTTTCCCTAGGTGCCGGCAGGGCTAGGGTTCAAAAACTACAGCTAGTCACTTTGCCAAAAAAGGGTCATTTTTCACTGCAAAATTGAGGTGTGACCACGTTGGGTTTTGCGCCGTTTCCTGTCGCGGGCACTAGGCCGACCCGCACAAGTGAGGTACCATTTTCTCGTAGGACTTTGGGGAACGCAGGGTGGGTGGAAATTTGTGGATCCCCGCAGATTCCAGAACTTTCCATCCCAGAAATGTGGGGAAAATGTGTTTATTTTGTCATTTTTTTACGTTTGCAAGGGATTCTGGGTAACAGACCATGGTGGGAGGCAGTCAAGTCACCCCATCCTGGATTCCCTTGAGTGTCTAGTTTTAAAAAATGTATAGGTTTGGTAGGTTTCCCTAGGTGCCGGCAGGGCTAGGGTTCAAAAACTACAGCTAGTCACTTTGCCAAAAAAGGGTCATTTTTCACTGCAAAATTGAGGTGTGACCACGTTGCGTTTTGCGCCGTTTCCTGTCGCGGGCACTAGGCCGACCCGCACAAGTGAGGTACCGTTTTTCTTGTAGGACTTTGGGGAACGCGGGGTGGGTGGAAATTTGTGGATCCACGCAGATTCCAGAACTTTCCATTCCAGAAATGTGGGGAAAATTAGTTTTTTTAGTCATTTTTTTACGTTTGCAAGGGATTCTGGGTAACAGACCATGGTGGGAGGCAGTCAAGTCATCCCATCGTGGATTCCCCTGGGTGTCTAGTTTTCAAAAATGTTTAGGTTTGCTAGGTTTCCCTAGGTGCCGGCAGGGCTAGGGTTCAAAAACTACAGCTAGTCACTTTGCCAAAAATGGGTCATTTTTCACTGCAAAATTGAGGTGTGACCACGTTGCGTTTTGCACCGTTTCCTGTCGCGGGCACTAGGCTGACCCGCACAAGTGAGGTACCATTTTTCTCGTAGTACTTTGGGGAACGCGGGGTGGGTGGAAAATTGTAGATCCAAGCAGATTACAGAACTTTCCATCACATAAATGTGGAGAAAATGTGTTTTTTTTGTCATTTTTTTACCTTTGCAAGGGATTCTGGGTAACAGACCATGGTGGAAGGCAGTCAAGTCACCCCATCCTGGATTCCCCTGGGTGTCTAGTTTTCAAAAATGTATAGGTTTGCTAGCTTTCCCTAGGTGCCGGCAGGGCTAGGGTTCAAAAACTACAGCTAGTCACTTTGCCAAAAAAGGGTCATTTTTCACTGCAAAATTGAGGTGTGCCCACGTTGCGTTTTGCGCCGTTTCCTGTTGCGGGCACTAGGCCGACCCGCACAAGTGAGGTACCATTTTTCTCGTAGGACTTTGGGGAACGCGGGGTGGGTGGAAATTTGTCGATCCACGCAGATTCCAGAACTTTCCATCCCAGAAATGTGGGGAAAATGTGTTTTTTTTTCATTTTTTACGTTTGCAAGGGATTCTGGGTAACAGACCATGGTGGGAGGCAGTCAAGTCACCCCATCCTGGATTCCCCTGGGTGTCTAGTTTTCAAAAATGTATATGTTTGCTAGGTTTCCCTAGGTGCCGGCAGGGCTAGGGTTCAAAAACTACAGCTAGACTCTTCACAAAAAAAGTGTAAATTTTCAGTGTGAAAATGTGGTGCGTTCACCTTAGGTTTTGAGCCACTTCCTGTCGTGGGCACTATGCCTACCCACACAAGTGAGGTACCATTTTTATCGGGAGACTTAGGGTAGTTCAGATTTGTAAAGCAACTGTTATTACCTATTGATTTTTGATGCATTTCTCCCTTCCAAATGAAAGACATTGTGTAAAAAAAAGTCATTTTGAAAAATGACTAATAATTGTCATGCAAGTATGAGTATTCCCAATTTCGAAAATGTGCAAATATGCACTGTTTCTAAACTCTGTAATTTGTTCCCATTTCAGAAATACATAGGTGTCTTTTATACCGATTTTTCCATGTATACATTTTCCCACAATAATTGCTATATACCCAGAACAAAAAAAAAACATTACAAAATGCTGCTCAGTTTTTTACTCTAGGTTCTTTGGGCTCTTGGTGAACCTACAAGTCCTATATATCCCCACAACCAGGAAGGTCCACCAGATGTAACGGTATATTGCTTTCAAAGAGATTTCATAATTAGAAGAAGTTACAGGTGAAAACGTTGACTCAAAAGGCTGCTTTTTTCAACAAATTTTTAATCTTTCCAATATTTAACTGTTAATTTCTATAAAGAAACCTTGATGGATCTACACAAATGACCCCTTGCTGAATTCAGAATTTTGTCTACGTTTCAAAAATGTATAGCTTTTCAGGATCCATTATTGATTTTCTACCCATTTCTACCATTATCTGGAAGGAGGTTGAAAGCACAAAAAATAGCAAAAATAGGGTATGTCCCAGAAAAATGTCAAAACTGTGTAAACAATGTTGGATTTCTGACAAAAATCTGTCATTCCCTAAAAGCTGGAGGAATGGTGATTTCAGCCCCACAACCCCTTTTTTGATATCATTTGCAGAGAAAAACCCAGACGCTTTCATTTGCAGCCACTTTTCCCCATTTTTCACAAAAAAAACAAAATTTTGCTGTATTTTGACTAATTTCTGGGAACGCTCTAGGAGAATCCAGAAACCCTGGGTACCTTAAGAATCCCCATGATGTTGGAAGAAAAGGATGCAAATTTGGCGTGGATACCTAATGTGGTCAAAAAGTTACAGGGGCCTAAGCGCGCACTACCCCAAATAGCCCAAAAAAGGCTTAGCACAGGAGGGGAAAAGGCCTAGCAGCGAAGGGGTTAAATTGACACTTGACTTGCCACAAAGATACTGTTTTGCAATCTGGTATTGTCAAATATATGAATTGTTCAGTGTCTATTTCAGTGGTAGAAGAAAATTAACAGTCTTCACATTTATGATGCCATCTGCACCGTAGTCCAAACAGATTTTCAATTTGAATTCCTTTATCTTCTAATACTGCAAGCATAAACATAAGAGATTCTTGAGCATTTTATTGTACATTAAGTGTAAATTGTGAAGAACCAGAACATATATCCAAAGGATGCCGAATGCCAGAAGCAGTATGGATTTTAGTTGTATCAGATTTCAACTTTTCAAAATTATAATGTAACAAAGAACAGAATCTTTTTTCTCAATTTTCCATAATTTGACGAAGATTGTCTAGAAAAAAACACGATGTTCACAATTACATTAGTATAGCAGTTGATACTTGAACTATTTTCTAACTGGTATCCTACAATATCATCAACAGTGTCCATTTTCATTTTCTTTGCAGCCTGAACATTCTCTTGAATTGTTTTCTTCTTTCCAACCTCACTAAAGTGTTTCTCATATATTCGTTTTAGACATACTACACGTTTTTCATATTTGGGATATTCACCCAAGTTAGGAGCATACAGTCTTCTCAACCGATTATACTCTCTTACACAATTTGCATCTGCACTAACCTTTTTCTCATCAAATTCAATCAAATACAATCCAGATAATGCTCTTACACGAGACAATGCAACATATTCCATACCCTCTTTAAAAACTGTACTTCCAATATTTACCAAAGCACTGTCTACACTTAAACCTTAAAATGTATGAATGGTCACCGCATATGCTAAAGAAAGAGAAAACTGTTTTCAACGAACATACAAATCTTTAACAAGCAAAAAATGAACAGCACAACATCCAATCTGTTTGACCTCTTCAGTCTGATCAAATTTAATCTTCAAAAATTAAATCCTATCTCTGTTCTGAAAAGTTACACAATCAACAACTTTTCCCATTGCTCCATTCACTTAACCTTTTTCAACATCTAAATTACGCTGTAATATTACCCGACAGTTTACACATATATATGTCTTTTCCAAACTAGCAGTCTTAGATACAGATTTTTCCAAAGAATCTAATTTTGACTGTAACTTCTCTGACAGAAGAATAGTAACTCCTTTGTGTTCCATTTTATCAATGGCTTCCATTTTCACTATTGGTTGTTTCTCCAGCTTCAAAAGTTCTTAATTGAATGTAGAGCACTCTAGCAGTGTTGGCATTAGACAAATTATTGACTTCTTTTCTCCAATTTTTTGGTACATTTTTTCAGGTGCAATATTTTCATTTGGAAACAAATTTGTTAGTAGTCAACTTTGTAAAGCTTCTTTGCCATCTTTTGTCAAGACACTAATTCTAATATCTTTAAGAATGTTTCCATAATGTTCATCACTTGCTGGTCGCATATTTTTAATAAGTTCTTTATATACAAAAAGAGACCAAATGTTCACATTTCCAATACTTCCCAAAGATTTCCTAGTGTCTTCATGGACAAGTGTTTTAAAAACTGGTTGCGCTTTCACAGGAGTAAGTTGTAATAGATCGCCGAATACAATTAAATGTTTTCCACCAAATAAAACCTCACAATCTGTTTTTAAAATCTGTTGCATTCTTAAATGTACAAAGGCAAGCATTACGTTTGAGACCATGCTCGCTTCATCAATTATCAGAAGTTTCATTTTCTTTAGTACTCTTGAAACTTCATAACTAGCTTCTCCAGATAGCTAGTGATATTTCAACTTATTTTCATGTTCAACTGGTAGCATCAGTGAACAATGTAATGTAATCCCTTTAATGATGTGTGCTGCTAACCCAGTTGGCGCGGTCACAACACAAGATAAATGTGATTCTGTGGTTTCCTGTAGATAACTGGTCAAAACTTTAATTAAGAAACATTTTCCTGTACTAGGTTGACCACTGACATACATTAGAATAGATTTAAATGATGTGGAGTTGCATTTTTTTTTTCTTGAAGCAAACCATGCTCTATCTGTTGTGTAACTTGCTGATATATTTCTTTATGTTCAATATTTAGTTAGGCTTCCAAGATTCCCTACTCCATAATCTCCTGTTGTGCTTGTTGCATTGCCGTTTCTACTTCACTCATGGCTATTGCTGCTTCATGTTCAAGAATTGGTTGTCCTAGTGGATCTTGACTTAGTGGAGCAGAACTTTGACTATCTTGAGAACAGTCTCTAGCAATTTCAGCTGCAATACCAGTTTCTTGTTCAATCTCTTTATTAAACATTTGTAGAAAATTTGGAAAAATTGTACATATAATGCTATCTTTACATGCATTTAAAGAAACTTCATAGCACTCAAAATCTCCAAGTAATTTCATTTCAGTACGCCAAGGCTTGAAGAGTTGCAGAAATGCTAAATAGAAAAATTCCCTTTTATCTGCAGTATCACAACTGAGTTTCCTGTGGTTTCCTTTGGTATGTTTTACCAAACATCCATCACAGCCAATTACTGCATATTTTTCTTCATTTATATTTTCTGTAACATTTCTCTTAAAGCTGTAGTATTGCAGTACTTTATAGAGACATATGTTTTTCAGATGTGTGTTCTTTTAGGATAGTACGTATCCAACATGTTTGTTTTAACAATATCTGTACTTTCCAGTTCATTTAATGGTAAGTATTCAATTTCTTGTACAGATTTCAATGCTCAATTTCGTGTTGCAGCAAAACCTAGACTTACCCAAATGATTGCTCTTGACTTTGAATATAAACTTGCAGATGTCAACCGATCCGAACATTCGGATGTTCCAATCTCTTGATGGGAAAGCATCTTCAAACTAAGGCTGTACAATTTGTTACTAAGAGTCTTCTCTTGTAAATTTCTTCCCACATTTCTTTCAAGTCTGTCTTTTAAGATTTTGTTATATATGATGTAACATAGCGAGCAACAGCAATTGAATTATCTGCAGCATACTGGATATCCATATTTGCATTCCACATCATCAACATCACTGGATTGTAATCAATAATGTACTTTGAATATTCACTTCTTTTTTATATTGTAAGTATTCTTTGGAGATTTTCGAGTTATAGTATGCCTCACTGCTGACATGAACCTGTTGACTCTTCCTTTGGGAATTACTGGACACAGGAATCCAAAAGGACATTTTGTATAAAGTTTTTCCTTTGACTTGTATTTCCGTCGACAATATTTCCCACATCGATGACTTTGAAACCGTAAAACTTGGTAACATAGTCTTCAATGAAAACAGTCTCATCAGAATCGGTTCCAAATTTAGGTGCATCCTTGATCCATAATAGCATGTGTATATGAGGAGCACCTCTGGCTTGGTACTCCTTTCTCCAAAAAAAAATCAATTCTTCAAGAGGTGGGTTATTTTTATTGCAGATAAAAGACATCATAGCTTGAAACCTATGATTAAAATATCTGCACACATTTACAGGATACAAGGAACACAGTTCGCCAGCTGTCTTCAATTCAATGTTTTTAATATTTGAATTTGCTTCTCATAGAAATTCAAGTATATCATCCCATGCGTATTCAGCACAACTTAGCGTAACAAACCACATAGGGGTTCCTAAGTTCCTTAACATACATTTAAGTTTTCCGTGACAACGATAACAATACTCATTAATAACACATTGACATGCCATCAAATTAATCAACTGAGATTCTAAATGATCGTGTCTTTGTTGTACTTTGTCCATGAATTCCTTTGCAGAAACATGTGTAAGATGAACACCTGTTTTTAATATGTGGTTCACTGCATATGAAAGTCCAGACAAGTCATTGTCAAACAGAAGATGAAATATATATATGGAATACATTGTCGAAATCTTAGATCTTCTGATTACAATCTTGTTGTACGATATTCTGAAGTTGGAATCTGCACACGTCATTGATCATATCGTCCACCTTTTTAAGTGGGAAAGAGCTGTGGAAAACAACAGGCTTCTAAACTTCTTTCCCAAATACTCATAGGAGTTCCCTTTGCTTTCTTCATTTGGAATAATTCAATAATATTTCCAATCACTTCTTTTGAATGTAAAGTATGTATACTATAATGTTCATAAATTGCTTCACTCCTGGAGACATCCACTTTTTTGATTTTGCCAGTTGAATTTTCTCTATCATCTAAAGATATTTCTTTTTCGTCCACATGTATATTTTTATAATAAATATTGTTTTGTATAAGATATAATGTAGCTTTTTGAAGTTTGGTGACATCTACTAACTCTTGCCATATGTTCCAACTCTTTGTTGGTACACCATTAACTAGAATAACTACAGGTTCGCTTTCCTCTCTCTCTACACCAACAGTTTCAATATTTTTCTTAAAAACTAAAGGTAAATACACAACTCTTCCTTTTAAACCTCTTTGTAAATCTGTTGGAGGCAGTTTACCTGTTTTAAGCTCCATACGGACAATAGCCTGAAACGGATGCACAGATTGAATAAGAATAGATTCATATGTATTTACATCTACTAGTTCTGAAGGAATGCCCACCAACTCTAGGTTATTGTGTACAGCTCTAGCTGGCATTTTATTCTCTTCTAGTTTGCTGTAACAATATTTACAAATACATTGGTCACTACCCAACTCAAAAAGACCTTCCACCAACAAATAAGCACCAAATTGCTCCCACTTATCATTGTTTTCCTTTTCACTTTTTAAATACACATCAACATTCCTAGTTTGACCTCTATAGTGAGTACGTCGACAACAGATACAAACATAGTTTGGTTTTTCACAACAAACTACCTTAAACGTTGTAATTTCTTCTGCAAACTTCTGAGTACTACTATCTCCCAACTCTTCTTTAACACCTACACTTATGAAACTCTCACTTTCTCTACACTCCTCTTCAGGACCAAAGGAACAAAACTGTACATCATCACAATATTTTTACATCCAATACTGAACCATGCAAAAGAGCAGTGTTTATTTCACTTAAACATAATGCAGAACTCTTTACATAGTACAATCTTCTTACTAACTTCCACATTTCTGAGTGATGTACTGCTAACATTCTCAAATGATGAAAAGTAATTTGACACACTTTTCCAGAAAGACAAGCCAGAGAATGACCCTGCAAGCCAGTATATTTTCTCACTTTACAAGGATCTAGTCCTTGCAACATCTTAGTCTTCTATTTAACACTTTTTTTTACCATACTCTTGTAAGAACTTTCGTAAAATATAAATAGATTCCAGTCGTATACTACAAATACTACTACAATCCCACCTATACACTGGAGCTTGTGAACGTCTCCCTTGAACTTCTTCAGCTATTACTTCTTCTACATTTCTAGGAATCATCTCTTCTTTTTCAATTGGACAACCATTTGTAACCTCATAAGAATGACCATTGGTATCATCTGCGTGAACTAATGTATTTTGTTGAAAATAGCTTTCTTCATTAAAAAAAGATTCAGTAATAGAAGTGTGCTTCATTCACCCCAAATCTTTTTGCAAAAGTTAGTTCTATTGACGAGTCTTTTTCTTTTACTTTTCTCCTTCATAAAATGCATTGTTTTATGCAATGTTGTCATTCTTTTCAGAACTAATATAAACAATCTTCTTATCAATTCAAAAGCGTTTTGGACTACACTTTCAATCTGTTGCTTTTTCTTGTAAAATGCAGATCTTCATATATATTTCTTGAATACTTTCATTAAATTTTACATTACTCTACCTTTAAACATTTGTTTCCTAACATCCTTAGATTGTTTCATCCTTCTTTCATGATAGATTATTTTCCCAACACATGATTTTCTATTAATATCTCATTTTTTTGTTTCCTTCTCAATGGTTGTACTACTTTTCTTATTCTTGATAATTATAATAATAATGGTGAGTATCTGAAAAGAAAGAAAAGTTTAAATACTTTTTATTAAATCATTTAGTATGAATAAAATAATTGTATACAAATATTCTCATATGTAAATAAAAAAATATTTTTTATTGCATTCCAAAAGTACGTCAGACACTGCAGAAAAAAGCCCAGAAAGAGGCAAGAGGGGTACAGAAAGACCAAAGACGGTGTGAAAGATACATGAGGGGTGCAAAAAGAAGCAACAGAGGTGTACAAAGAAGCAAGAGGAATGCAGAAAGTAGCAACAGAGGTGTAGAAAGAGGCAAGGGGGTACAAAAAAAAGAGGAGAGGTGCAGAAAGAGTCATAAAAGGTGCAGAAAGAAGCAAGACATGCACAGAAAAAACTCAAAAAGTGCAGAAAGAATGAACAGAGGTGTAGAAATAGGTAACATGGATACAGAAAGAGGAAACAGGCCTGCAGAAAGACCTAAAAGGAGTAGAGAAAGAAGCAACACAAGCAGAAAGGCACAAAAGAAGTGCAGAAAGAAAGAACAGAAGTACAGAGTCCATGTGTTCTGTCTAAGTAATTGAAAGAGTGCATGGGTAATGCCAGGGTGATTGCATAAGTGCAGGGGTAATGTCTAGGAGATTAGCGGAGTGCATAAGTAAAGTATGGGTGATTTCAGGAGTGCAGGAGTAATGTGTGTGAGGTTGTGTGAGTGTAGAAGTAGTGCCTTGGTGATTGTACAAGTGCAGAGATAATGCATGGGTGATTTTATAAGTGCATAGATACTGGTTGGGTGATTCAAAGAGTACAGGCCTCGTGCCTGGGTGATTTGAAGAGTATAACGGTAGTGGATCGGTCATTACATAAGGGCATATGTGCTAGCTGGATGATTTAAGAAGTGCTTTGGTAATGCCTGTGTAATTGTATACTACAGCAATAATGCCTAGGTGATTCCATGACTACAGGGATAATGCCTGGGTTATTGCATGAGTGCAACGGTAGTGGCTGGGTGATTATATAAATGCATGAGTAGTAGATACATGATTGCAAGACTGCATAGTTAATACATTGGTGATTGCATGAGTGCAACAGTATTGCCTGAGTTATTACAGTAGTTCATATGCAATGCCTACATCATTGGAAGACTGCATGGATAGTAGTTGGGCGTTTTCATAAGTGCATGAGTACTGGCTGAATGATTACATAAGTACAAAAGAAGCGCCTGCATGATTGAAAGAGTGGAAAGATTGTAGCTGGCTGAATCAAGCACTGTATACCTAATGGGTTGGTGATTGCATAAGTACAGGGGTAACATCTGGGGGATTAAAGAAGTACATAGATAATGCCTGGGTGGGCATGGCTACAAGAGTAATATCTGGGGATTTACATGACTACATAGGAAGTGAGTGGGTGATTTTATACCTGCATGGGAACTTCTTGGATGATTGCAGGACTACTCAGGTAGTGCCTGAGTGAATAAATGAGTGTAAAGTAGGGGTGGGTGGATTTTGCGTAGTCGTGCTACGCAAAGCTCCGCGAAATGGTAAAAATTCTCCGCGAACATGCAGAAATTCCGCGAAGACGCGGAATTGCTTGTTCGCAGTGCTTTTTTCCTGTTTGTGATTGCTGTTTGCCTGCTCGAGGGGAAATATCTCGTGAACCTGCATTTTGAGAACGTGAACAAGCAAAATATTTCACGAAGCCGCGGAACGCAGAATTCTGGCCAATTCTGCGTTCTCCGCTGAACACGAAATTACCCGAATTCCGCAAATTCCGCGAGCGGAACAGAATTTACCGCCCATGCCTAGTGTAAAGGTGGTGCCTGGGTGATTTCTTAACAGCCTTACTACTGGCTGAGTGATTACATAAGTACAAGGGTAGTACCGTACCTCTGTGATTGAAATAGTGCAACAGTAGTGGCTGGGTGATTATATAAGTGCAAGACTAGTGGCTTCATGATTGAAAGAGAACATGGGTAATACCTTGATGATGGTATGCGTATATAGGTATTGCCTGGGTGAATGCATGAGTGTAGCAGTAATGCCTGAGTGATTACAAGAGTGCAAATGTACTGCCTGGATTATTAGAAGCCTGCATGGGTAGTACTTGAGTGTTTTTATAACTGCATAACTGTTGGGCCTAGCAAAATATAAAGCAGCAGACTATTACATCACTCAAATACCAGTGTCTCCATATTCTAAGAATCATGCATATATATGTCTCTACGTTTTCCAACCAACATCATATCTAAAAGAAATATGTATACAATATTTTATAACTCTATGAGTACTGCCTGGGTGATTACAGAAGTACTAAAGTACTACCTGAGTGATTATAGGAGTGCAAAGGTAGTGCCGGGGTGGTTTTATAAGTGCATGAGTACTTCTTGGCTGATTGTACGACTACTGAGTTAGTGCCTGAGTGATTGCATAACTGCAGGGCTAATATCTGAGGGATTACTGGAATACATGGAAAGTGAATGGGTGACTTTATAAATCATTGAGTACTGCCTGAGTGATTACAAAAGTACTAAGGTACTACCTGAGTGCTTATAGGAATGCAAAGGTAGTGCCTGGGTGATTTTATAAGTGCATTGGTACTGGCTGAGTGATTACATGAGTACAAGAATGGTGCCTGCATAAGTGAAAGAGTAGAAAGAGAGTTGCTGGCCAAATGAAGCACTGTATAGTTAATGCACTGGTGATTGCATGAGTACAGAGGTAAAGTCTAGGGGACTAAAGAAATACATAGGTAATGCCTGGGTGATTGCATGACTACAGGGGTAATATCTGGGGTTTTCCATGACTACATAGGAAGTGACTGGGTGATTTTATAACTGCATGGGTACTTCTTAGATGATTGCAGAACTACTCAGGTAGTGCCTGAGAGAATAAAGGAGTGCAAAGGTAGTGCCTGACTGATTTCTTAATAGCACTACTGGCTGAGTGATTACATAAAGACAAGGGTAGTACCACCATAATTGAAATAGAGCAACGGTAGTGGCTGGATGATTATATAAGTGCATGAGTAGTGGCTACATGATTGAAAGAGTGCATGAATAATACCTTGGCGATTGCATTAGTGCATAGGTAGTGCCTAGGTGATTGCGTATGTGTAGCAGTAATGCCTGAGTGATTACAACAGTGCATATGTACTGCCTGGATCATTAGAAGACTGCATGGGTAGTACTTGACTGTTTTTATAATTGGACCTAGCAAAATATAAAGCAGCAGACTATTACATCACTGGAATACAAGTCTCTCCATATTCTTAGAAGCATGCATACATATGTCTATACGTTTTCAAACCAACATCATATCTAAAAGAAATATGTATATAATATTTCATAACTCTATGAGTACTGCCTAGGTGATTACAGAAGTACTAAAGTACTACCTGACTGAATACCGGAGTGCAAAGGTAATGCCTGGGTGATTTTATAAGGGCATGAGTACTTCTTGGGTGATTGCATGACTACTGAGTTAGTGCCTGGGTGAATAAAGGAGTGTTAACATACTGCCTGGGTCTATTCTTATCAACATAGGTACAGCCTACATGATTGCATGACTGCAAGGATAGTACATAAGAAGTGCCTGGGTGATTGCATAACTGCAGAGGCAATATCTGAGGGATCACTGAAATACATAGAAAGTAAATGGGTGACTTTATAAGACCATGAGTACTACCTGGGTGATTACAAAAGTACTAAGGTACTGCCTAGGTGCTTACCGGAGTGCAAAGGTAGTGCCTGGGTAGTTTTATAAGTGCATGAGTACTGGCTGAGTGATTACATAAGTACAAGAGTAGTGCCTGCATGATTGAAAGAGTGGAAAGATAGTGACTAGCGGAATGAAACACTGTATACCGAATGCACTGGTGATTGCATGAGCACAGAGGTAACATCTGGGGGATTAAAGAAGTACATAGGTAACACCTGGGCGATTGCATGACTACAGGGGTAATATCTGGGGATTTACATGCTCTAATAGGAAGTGTCTGGGTGATTTTATAAGTGCATGGGTACTTCTTGGGTGACTGCAGGACTACTCAGATAGTGCCTGAATGAATAAAGGAGTACAAAGGTAGTGCCTGAGCGATTTCTTAACAGCATAACTATTGGCTGAGTGATTACATAAGTACAAGGGTAGTACCTCCATGATTGAAATAGTGCAACGGTAGTGGCTGGGTGAATATATAAGTGCATAAGTAGTGGCTACATGATTGAATGAGTGCATGGGTAATACCATGGTGATTGTATGAGTGTATAGGTAGTGCGTGGTTGATTGCATGAATGTAGCAGTAAAGCCTGCATGATTACAACAGTGCATATGTAGTGTCTGAATCATTAGAAGAGTGCATGGGTAGTACCTGGCTGTGTTTATAACTGCATAAAGTAGCAGACTATTACATGACTCAACTATAAGTCTCTCCATATTGTTACAAGCACACATAAATATGACTCTACCTTATCAAATCATCATCATAGCAAAAAGAAATAAGTAATCAATATTTCTAGAATATAGAGAAACTTAGAAACTGAAACATATAATAGAACTACCTTGGTGATTACTGAACTACTAAGATACTATCTGAGTGGTTACAGGAGTGCATAGATAGTGACTAGGTGATTTTAAAAGTACATGAGTACTGGCTGAGTGATTACATAAGTACAAGAGTAGTGGCTGAAAGAGTGGAAAGATAGTGACTGGCTGATTGAAGCACTGTATACCTAATGTGTTGTTGATTACATGAGTACAAGGGTAACGTCTGGGAAATTAAAGGAGTACATAGGTAACACCTAGGTGATTGCATGATTACAGGGGTAATATCTGGGGATTTACATGACTACATAGGAAGTGACTAGGTGATTTTATAAGTGCATGGGTACTTCTTGGCTGATTAGAGGACTACTGAGGTACTGCCTAAGTGAATAAAGGAGTGAAAAGGCAGTGCCTGGGTGATTTCATTACACCATGACTAATGGCTGAGAGAATACATGAGTACAAGGGTAGTGCCTCCATGATTGAAGGACTGCAACAATAGTGCTTGGGTGATTATATAAGTGCATGAGTAGTGGCTACATGTTTGAAAGAGTGCATGGGTAATACCTTGCTGATTTCATGAGTGCATAGATAGTGGCTAGATTATTGCATCAGTGCAGCAGTAATGCCTGAGTGATAACAGCACTGCATATGTAGTGCCTGCAGCATTGGAAGACTGCATGGCAAGTACTTGGATGTTTCTATAACTGCATGAGTGTTGGGGCAAGCCAAATATAAAGCAGCAGTCGATTAATTGACTCAACTATAAGGCTCTCCATAGTGTTACAAGCACACATACATATGACTCTACCTTTTCAAATCATCATCATAGCAAAACGAAATATGTATACATTATTTCTGGAATATAGTGAAGCCTAGAAACTGAGACATGTCATAGATCTGCTTGAGTGATTGCATAACTCCATAGGTAGTGCTTGGGTGATTATATGTGTGCTAGTGTAGTCACTAGGTAATTGCAGGAGAATATGAAAAGTGACTGACTAATTGCATGAGCGCATATATAGATGTGGAGAGCACGGATAAGTGTATAAATAGCAATTGGAGGCATAGATGAGTCATTATGTACTGCCTATGTGAATAGATGAGTGCAACAGTAGAGCCTGCATGATTCTATGACTGCAAGAGTAGAGTGTGGGTTATTACATGAGTACATAGATACACACTGCATGATTATATGACTGCAGAGGTAATATCTGGAGGATTACTGGAATACATAGGAAACAAGTGGGTGATTTCATAAGTTCATGAGTACTACCTGGGTGATTACAGAAGTACAAAGATACTGCCTGAGGGATTACAGGAGTGCATAGGTAGTAGCTGGGTCATTTCAAAGTGCATGAGTACTGGTTGGTTGATTACATAAGTATAAGAGTAGTGCCTGGGTGATTGCAAGAGTGGAAAGATAGTGGCTGACTGATAGAAGTCCTGTATATCTAATGCATTTATGATTGCAGGAGTACAGGGGTAACGTCTGGGGGAATTAAAGGAGTACATAGCTAACACCTGGGTGATTGACTGGGGTAATATCTGGGGTTTTACATGAGTACATAGGAAGTGACTGTGTGATTTTCTAAGTGCATGAGCACTTCTTGGCTGAGTGCAGGACTACTGAGGTACTGCCTGAGTAAATAAAGGAGTGCAAAGGTAGTGCCTGGGTGATTTCATAACACCATTACTACTGGCTGAGTGATACATGAGTACAAGGGTAGGGCCTCCGTGATTGAAGGACTGCCACGATAGTGTCTGGGTGATTATACAAGTGCATGAATAGTGGCTACATGTTTGAAAGAGTGCATGGGTAATAACTGAATGATTGCATGAGTGCATAGGTAGTGCCTAGATGATTGCATCAGTGCAGCAATAATGCCTGAGTGATTACAGCACCCTTTGCTGGAAGGACCTTTTGATTCACGGACCTTCACTCCCTGGAATTCCTGCTGGGTTCCTGCTGGTTGCTGAGAACTGCACGCCAGACCCTCTTCGCGGGTCCCGCATCGCACGAACAGTTGGTGGGGGTCTTGTGCAGGGGCAGCGACGAGTGAGGAGTACTGGGGCATTGTTGCTGGGCTGCGAGCGTTCTTTGCAGGGACTCCATTTCCCAGGAGTCCCTGCCTGGCCAACTAGCACCACCTGGCCCGCTCTCCCTGCCAGCCCCGCCCCCTGTGCACAGGCTGTTATTAAAGATCTCCCCTGCACTTACATCGGTGGGACCCTTTGCTGGAAGGACCTTTTGATTCACGGACCTTCACTCCCTGGAATTCCTGCTGGGTTGCTGCTGGTTGCTGAGAACTGCTCGCCGGACCCACTTCGTGGGTCCTGCATTGCACAAACAGTTGGTGGGGGTCTTGTGTAGGGGCAGCGACGAGTGAGGAGTGCTGGGGCATTGTTGCAGGGCTGCGAGCGTTCTTTGCAGGGACTCCATTTCCCAGGAGTCCCTGCCTGGCCAACTAGCACCACCTGGCCCGCTCTCCCTGCCAGCCCCGCCCCCTGTGCACAGGCTGTTATTAAAGATCTCCCCTGCACTTACATTGGTGGGACCCTTTGCTGGAAGGACCTTTTGATTCACGGACCTTCACTCCCTGGAATTCCTGCTGGGTTGCTGCTGGTTGCTGAGAACTGCTCGCCGGATCCGCTTCGTGGGTCCCGCATCGCACGAACAGTTGGTGGGGGTCTTGTGTAGGGGCAGCGACGAGTGGGGAGTGCTGGGGCATTGTTGCAGGGCTGCGAGCGTTCTTTGCAGGGACTCCATTTCCCAGGAGTCCCTGCCTGGCCAACTAGCACCACCTGGCCCGCTCTCCCTGCCAGCCCCGCCCCCTGTGCACAGGCTGTTATTAAAGATCTCCCCTGCACTTACATCGGTGGGACCTTTTGATTCACGGACCTTCACTCCCTGGAATTCCTGCTGGGTTGCTGCTGGTTGCTGAGAACTGCTCGCCGGACCCGCTTCGCGGGTCCCTCATCGCACGAACAGTTGGTGGGGGTCTTGTGTAGGGGCAGCGACGAGTGAGGAGTCCTGGGGCATTGTTGCAGGGCTGCGAGCGTTCTTTGCAGGGACTCCATTTCCCAGGAGTCCCTGCCTGGCCAACTAGCACCACCTGGCCCGCTCTCCCTGCCAACCCCGCCCCCCGTGCGTCACATACCCCTTATTTTGGTTGCGCTTGCTTCCGGTGCGCGGGAGCGTCCCGGGAGAAGTCCGGGACAAGGGCGGGACCATCTGTGGCCGTCCGTGGTCGGTCGTGGTTGGGTTGGGCCACCCCCCCTGTTCTATTATTTCTTTGGTTACATGGTTGTGTCAACATCACCCTGTTGTTGTAACCATGCCTTTACGTTCTGAAAGGAACGCACTGTACAGCTGCAGACTACCAAGGGGGTAGTCTCTGGCCCCTTAGACGCCTTTATCACCAGGGCTACAGGTATACTTGAAAAAGAGATAGCCATGGTCGAAAAACGGCTTTCATTAGATCTGGTTAGCGGGAAACGCTCTTCTTTAGGAAAATTGGCCACAATACCTAGCCCTGACGCACTGGCCTCGAGTTCGAGCAACCACTTGGTTAAAGCCGCGGTGGATGTGCACCGTGAGGTGGAGGGGGAAGGTCTATCTTTGACTTTTTCAGAGAGTGATTCAAACCCTGACGACACACAAGGCAGTGGGGATGAGGGCAGTGTGCTCCTGGCCAGTCAACCTCAGTCGGACTCAACCATGGATGAGGACTCTCTGAGAAATGTACCCCGCAAAAGGAAAAGATGCAAGGGCCACCAGAGGGGGGGTGTTAACAAGATCCAAAGACCCAATGCCCCAGCTCAGCCCACCATCATAATCCCCGAAGTTATCCCGAACTCACACCCTGTCTTGGTTTTAAATGATCCCCTGTGCCCTCCCCATATCCCCTTTGGGCCCTCGGACCCATGTCTTACCTGTTATAGTAGTGATGATAGCCTGCTGGCCAAAATGGAAGCTTTGTTCAAAACTCTCTTACTTCCCGTACTTGAAAGAACACGTTTGATGACCTTAAAATTGGACGCACTTGAGACTCTTGTAAACACCAATACTGGCTTCTTAAAAAAGATAGTTAACCCTCAAAATGCCTTGGGGAATCCTAGTTCTTCGAGTAATTCCAAAGGTCAGAGAAATGTAACCATAGGTAAACTTCCATCCTTAGCATTTGCTAGATCAGTATCCACTAAGCCTGATCTTAACAAAAACAAGGGCTCAGTGGCAGGGGGGAGTTCTGGGAATAATGATTGTACGTCTGTACCAGCCACTTTGCCACAGGTGCCTAAGAAGGCTCCTTTCAAATCTAACCAACAATGCCACCCGTACATCCCTACACCTCCTGTGGCTACTCAGGTACAAGATAATGTGAGTGGTGTCCCGAGTACATCATCACAGCCCAAAATAAGTAATGGAGTAAAGGGGAGCAGATCCAACAACCCTCCTATTCCCCTTGTGAAAGCAAATAAACGGGCACCCCCCTGTCCAGACCTACCCTTAGAAGCCACCCCATACACGATAGTTCTAACAGGTGTTGCCCCACTTAGGGAGGGTTCAAATGAATTATATGGGGACCTCAGAAACAAAGTTGTATTCTGGCTAAATAAAAACCGCCCTCTTCCCCCCTCCTCCTCGACTGAAATATTGTCTGTGAGAATAGTTGAATGGGTGGGCCACTGTACCAAGGACCTAGAGGGGGACTGCATCATTATATCCTTTAAGGATCTCTGGGTGGTAGATTTCTTGCGTAGGGAAGCAAGGTTTGGGAGGTTGGGTGATGTGCAGACCCTGGGCCTTGGGTATTTTTATCCCAAACGATCCTGCGAGTTGCCCTCTAGTTATACCTTCCCTAGAAGACCTGTTAGGAGATATCTTGCTGATAGAACACCTTACATCCCGCAGTACCCATTATTGTCTAATCGTTACGAACCCCTCTCTGGCCTGGAGTGTATCGATTGACTTCACTCGGTAGCTGGCAGCGGGAGTGTTCTGGGTAACCAAGTAGGTGGGGCTGACAGAGTCTGTACTGAGGTATCGATCCAGGGGGGTGTCATCATGGAGAAGGAGAAGGTGGCGGACTCTGCATATCATTATCAAGATGACAACATGGTGGAGGGGTCCCAATTTAAAATAGTTTCATCTTTGGGAGTGGATCATTGTAGCATGCATAGCACAACAACACCCAGTCAGGTCGTGACACTCAAATTAGCATCATGGAATGTAGCAGGGCTAAAGGGGCGTATGGCCTCAGAGGACTGGCTGGATTTTATTGATACTTTTGATATCCTACTGTTCCAGGAGAGCTGGGCCCCTGATCCAATTCATAGGGCCGGGTTTCTAATTTTTTTTAAACCAGCAATAAGGGGCAATAAAGGACGAGCATCGGGGGGGGTTAGTGACCTGGGTTAAACAGTCCATTGGCTATCGACCGATGGAAATTGTTCTGGATAACCCGGACCTTTTGGGAATTAGATTAAGTAAGGATAACTGCCTGGATATTGTAGTCATTAACATCTATGCACGTGGTCAACCTGGAGGGCGCTGTCCTAGTATCCTTGATGTGTTAGACTCTTACCTTGAAGGGATAGGGAGAGATAAGTTACTCGTCCTTGCAGGGGACCTCAACTGCACCTTTGAGCCTCTTTATAATGCGGGGGAGGACCTGGGGTTTGAGGAGGACTCTGTCTGGAATATCCCGATGCTGTCTTTGAATAAAATTAAAAGAGGCTCTGAGGCAGCTTTACACTGGTTGGGGTTGTGTCTGGATTGGGGTTTGGGGGCAACCAATGGTCGTACGGCCTCTGATAAAGATGGCAAACCCACTTTTGACAATGGTGTGAGGAAAAGTAGAATAGATTACATCTTGCTAAAAATGGAATATTGGTCACCCTTGGATGATATGGAAGTTGTGTCCCGACCTGAAAGTGACCACAACCCTTTGTCATTAAGCATGAGACTCCCAGGTGGATTCGGCAGGCCTATAACTGCTGCTCATCTAACAGGTGTTGCTATCTTGACAAACGATAGGAGAAGGCTCAGATGGTCCAGGGTGGTGGAGGATCCGACCCTTTTAGATAGCATAATGAAGGCAGTCTCGTCGACTTTGAGCGATATTTCGATTCTCGCCCCTACCATGGATGTTAGTGATCAGATTTGTGATCTTCATGAACGGTGCTTTGCTAATCTTAAGGCCCTCTTAACCCTTCCACCCACACAAGGTAAAGTAAAGGCATATGGATCCCGTGAGAAATGGTACAATAAAAACTGCAGGGAGGCACATAGTCGTTTAGTCAAAGCAGTGAAATCTAGGATTTCCAGCGATATAAAAGAGGCACGTTCAATGTACAAAAAAATTCAGTGGGAAGCGAAAAAGGAGTGGGATGACCTATATTGGTCTGACCTATTGGATGCCTGTACTTCTGGCAACCAGATCAAGTTTTGGGAAATTGTTAAGTGGGGCAGAAACCCCGATTCCCAAACCCCAGTTAATCATGTGTCTGCAGAAGCATGGGTTGATTTCTATTCTGGCCAGTTCATGGATCCTGATTTAGAAATAGACATTGAACGAACCAAGCAGGAAATTACCCTTACTCCCAACCAAGAGTTAAACTTCACGCCACTGGAAACTGAGTCTGCGCTCCGCCTGGTTCAAAGGGGGAAGGCGCCAGGGATGGACTCCATCCCGGCTGATTTATTCAAAATCAATCCCCAACTCTGGGTTCCTTATATAACTGCGGTAGCGAAAGCTATCGCCAAGGGGGCCCGGATCGCCATGTCCTGGAAGGGGGCGGAGATTCTCCCCATTTTTAAAAAAGGGGACCGTTCAGTCCCGGGAAACTACCGTCCAATAAGTTTAATTGATTCACTTCAAAAGGTCATTGCAAGGATGGTCCTTGCCAGAGTTCAGGGTGGATG
Organism: Triturus cristatus; assembly: GCF_964204655.1. Taxonomy (NCBI): domain Eukaryota; kingdom Metazoa; phylum Chordata; class Amphibia; order Caudata; family Salamandridae; genus Triturus; species Triturus cristatus. Next base: position 1,283,149,693 of record NC_140590.1, read on the forward strand.
GATTTGGAGGGTATCCTGTCCCCCCTACAGGCCGGTTTCAGATCAGGTACCAGCACCATTGACCAGGTCTTCAGATTTTGTCTGATCTACTGGAAGGTGGTGCTGTTGGGCGGCGAATCCATCTACGCAGCCTTTATAGATCTGAAATCGGCCTTTGATCTTGTGCCAAGGACTAAACTCTGGACCATTCTTAGAAATTTGGGACTGCCGTTAGAAATATTGGATATGATTGTTAGATTACACAAGGGAAATTTTGCTAGGGTGAGGTGGGGAGGCCAAGGGCAGGTGACGGATTGCTTCCCCGTAACACGTGGCGTCCGTCAGGGTTGCGTTCTGGCACCCACACTCTTTTTGTTGTTCATTGACCAGGTGGTCAAGTTCTTTGCTAAGACCCCCACTGATGCACCCTCCTTGGGCGGGACCAAGTTCCCTATGCTCATTTTTGCCGACGACACCTTACTTCTCTCAAAGACTCGTAGGGGTCTGCAAATTGCATTGACCCGATTTGAGGAGTTTTGTAATGTCAACGATTTAAAAATCAATGTGAGCAAAACTAAATTTATGGTTTTAACTAAAAGTCGCCCTATTAAGAGCTCAGTGAGCACGAATGGAGTCGGATTGGAACAAGTTGAGGTTATGACCTATCTAGGAGTAACCTTGGACTACCGTCTCCGCTGGAAACCACAGGTTGACATATTACACCTAAAATTTGCTCGCCTACTGGTTGTCTTCTGCAGGAGCAAAAAAGGTCCTCAACTAAACGTGTCAAACCTGCACTTAAGATCTATGCCACCAAGGTAAGCTCCGCGATACTGTACGGGGCAGACCTCTGGGGGCATATGGACCTATCAACCCTGGTGAAAGTTCAAAACAAATTCATGCGGAAACTGGTAGGCCTCCCCCAATCAGCACCAATCAAACCACTATGTCTGGACATGGGCTGCAACCCTATTAACAAAATGGCTCGATACAGGCTAGTTGCCCAGTGGAGACGTGTCTGGACTTCCCCAGACCTAAGCCTCTTTGCTAGGGAACTTGAGGAAGTAAGATCCATTTGGGGGTCCAGTAGCATACCCTGGCTTCGTGAAGTGAAATCGATCTTGGATGATATGGGCCTTAATCAGCTGTGGGTTTCCCCGGGTTCAACCACTTTTCCTTCAAAACAGGAATTTAAAGCACTTTATTGTGCTTCTGTTCGCCAAGCATTAGTTATCGCCTCAGACTCTACTGGCTTAACAGGAAGGTTCTTGTCCCATAAATTGGACCCTTTCCTGGAGAATTACTGGGACGTTATAACTAAGACACTTGACAAAAAGCTCTACCACCAGTTCCGAGTAGGGTCTCTGCCCTTAAGATCCTTCACCAAGAACTGGTCTAACCGAGCGAGTGATTTCTGCCCCTGGTGCATTGGTCATAAGGAGAGTGTCGGCCATCTCCTATTTGCATGTCCAGCTTATTATGCTCCAAGAAGCAAATGGATTAGACCCATTTGCCGCCATCTTAAAATCAGAGGGAGTGCTGAGGCTATATGGGTGCTTCGCACCAATACTTCTGAGGTGGTAGTTGTGGGCGTAGCCAAATTCCTGGGGGGGGCATGGGTGATTAGAGCAAGATATCTGCAGGCACCTTGATCTTGCTCTCGTTTTTTTAACTTCTCAACGGGTTTTTTTTTCATGTATTAGGTCTTCATCATACTGTTTAATTCTATTTTTAACGATGAATGTTTTTTGTAATTTATGAAATTGTAATTGTGATGGTTTTAAACTACCTATCTTCTGTATGTCTAATTTTTACTGTTTTCAATTGTCTTTTATGATGTAAAAATCGAAATAAAGACTTTAAACCGTGAACCGTGATTACAGCACTGCATATATAGTGCCTGCATCATTGGAAGATTGCATGGTGAGTACTTGGATGTTTTTATAACTGCATGAATGTTGGCCCTAGCCCAATATAAAGCAGCAGACTATAACATGCCTCAACTATAAGTTTCTCCATGTTGTTACAAGCACACATACATATGAATCTACCTTTTCAAATCATTATCATACCTAAAAATAATATGTATACTATATTTCTGGACTATAGTGAAACCTAGAGACTCAGACATGTAACAGATCTGCCTGAGTGATTGCATAACTCCATGGGTAGTGCTTGGGTGATTGTATGACTGCAAAGGTAGTCACTGGGTAATTGCAGAGTAAGCTGAATAGTGACTGACTAATTGCATAAGTGCACACATAGAGTTTGAGTGCATGGATGAGTGTATAAATGGCACCTGGAGACATAGATGAGTCACGGAGTAGTGCCTAAGTAAATAGATGACAGCAACAGCAGGGCCTGGGTGATTCTATGACTGCAATGGTAGTGTGTGGGTCATTACATGACTGCATAGGTACAGCCTGCATGACTACTTGACTGTACAGTTAGTACATAACTAGTGCCTGGGTGATTGCATGACTGCAGGGGGAATATCTGGGAGATTACTGGAATACATAAAAAGTGAGTGAGTGATTTTATAAGTCCATGAGTACTGCCTGGGTGATTACAGGAGTACTAAGGTACTGCCTAAGTGATTACATGACTGCAAAGATAGTGCCTGGGTGATTTGATAAGTACATGAGTACTAGCTGAGTGTTTACATAAGTACAAGAGTAGTGTGTGCATGATTGAAAGACTGCAAGGATTGTGCCTGGGTGATATGAAGCACTGTATAGCTAATGCATTCGTTATTGCATGAGCACAGCAGTAACATCTGGGGGATTAAAGGAAGTATACAATATTTCTGGAATTTAGTAAAACCTAGAAACCGAGACATGCAAAAGATCTGCCAGAGTGATTCCAAAACTCCATGGGTAGTGCTTGGGTGATTGAATGAGTTGAAGGGTAGCCACTGGATAATTGCAGGAAAAGATGGATAGTGACTGGCTAATTTCATGAGTGCAAACATACACGTTGAGTGCATAGATAAATGTATAAATAGTACCTGAAGACATAGATGCGTTTTTGAGTAATACCTAGGTGAATAGATGAATGCAACAGAAGGGCCTGGGTGATTCTAAGACTGCAAGGAAAATGTGTGGGTTATTATATGACTACATAGGTTCAGCCTGCATGATTGCATAACTGTAGGGGTAGTACATAATGAGTGCCTGGGTGGTTGCATGACTGCAGGGGTAATATTCGGGGGATTACTGGAATACATAAAAAGTGAGTGGGTGGTTTTTAAAGTGCATGAGTACTACCTGAGTGATTACAGGAGTGCAAAGGTAGTGCCTAGGTGATTTTATAAGTGTATCAGCAAGTAGACACATATCTCAGTCACAACACCATGCACAGCTCAAAACTTCACAGAGTACATTTCAATTTTCAAACAGACACTGGAAATGATGCGGCATATATATGAAATATAACTTTTTTCACATCATACAAGTCACTCTAATAAATAACATCTCTACAAACATCTCAAACCTCACTTTCAGGCTACTGCTTATCCATGCTACAACTACTTATACTTGTTACTTGTCATAAGCTTTATTCGATATAAAAATATCATAAAAGCAGTACAATTTCAGATGAAAAAGAGAGACCTATTTACAGAAATTTTTTTTTTTAAAGCGATTAATTCATAACCTGAAACAGCTTATGCAATACAATTTCCAATACATGATTTTTGTTTTTGTTTTTGTTATTAAAAGACCATAAAAAAAAATAAAACTATGAGTATTAGCTAAAAACCTGTATAAAAAGAGAGGCCCAGATTTATTACCATCAAATAACTGGTCTCTACTCACAATTCATATCTGGACTAGTGGGGGAATTTGGCTTCCTTGCCAAAATCTTGCTTCTTATTAGCCAAGCACAGCCCAAGAATTTGGCCACCCCGCATATCAGAATGAGTGATGAGGTATCTGTACGTAGAATGCGGAGTGCATTGCGGTGGCTCATAGGTCGCATTAATTGGCAAACCGGCTTTAGCCACCTGCTTCTGGCAGACCTGTATGCCGGGCAGGCGAACAGAAGGTGAGCAATGGACTCATTATGGTAAGCACATCCCGGGCAGGGTGTAGGTGTCATGTTTAGCCCTTTCCAGCTTGCGATTAGACTGTTGGTAGGGAGAGTCCCAAATCTCATCTTCATGTATAGTGCTCTATCTCTAGGGGACTGAATGAAGTCCAAATAAGGTTCCATTTTACTGGTGGTTTTGTACTGAAAGAATCCCTCAGACAATTTCCCTAGTCTTGGATTTTGAATGACCTGTGTCTGCACCCATTCCCAGTAGATTCTTTTTAGAACCTGCTTTGTTGGTGGGATCTGGCTACACCATGCCTCTTTAAGGCCAATAGCAGTTAAGAGTTTCCGAAGAACCGATAGCCATTTGATCTTACTCCCTGTGTCGGCTAATAACAATTCATCAAGGTAATCCCCAGGTAATCAAAACCCTCCACAATGTCCAGCGGGACAGCATCCAGAGTGAAATTGTTTTTAAAACGTTTGGACGGATTGATGCTCATAATCTTAGTTTTGATAGTGTTGATTGTCAGTCCATGCAAATTACAAAAGATGCCAAACCTATTCAAGAGCCTCTGGATTATTACATGACTACATAGGTACAGCCTGCATGATTGCATAACTGTAGGGGTAGTACATAACGAGTGCCTGGGTGGTTGCATGACTGCAGGGGTAATATTCGGGGTATTACTGGAATACATAAAAAGTGAGTGGGTGGTTTTAAAAGTGCATGAGTACTACCTGAGTGATTACAGGAGTGCAAAGGTAGTGCCTAGGTGATTTTATAAGTGTATCAGCAAGTAGACACATATCTCAGTCACAACACCATGCACAGCTCAAAACTTCATAGAGTACATTTCAATTTTCAAACAGACACTGGAAATGATGCGGTATATATGAAATATAACTTTTTTCACATCATACAAGTCACTCTAATAAATAACATCTCTACAAACATCTCAAACCTCACTTTCAGGCTACTGCTTATCCATGCTACAACTACTTATAATATTACACCTAACCGTCACATATCTTTAGTAAAAGTCTCACCATATTACTAAAACCATACATGAATATGTCTGTGCCATAACACTATCCAAATCTAAAAAAACACAGAACAAACTTCAAATTTCAAGCACACATCAAAAATGATGCGGCATACATCAACTGTACCTCTCTAGAAACTTAAAAAAGAAGCCTAATTAATAACACCTTATGTCACCATCTTTTGCGCCACACTTTTGTGCTGCATCTTCACCATTCTACTAGTACTCACAGGGGCATATTCACATGGATTTATCTCTGAATTATCCCCACTTTAACGCATCAAAAGATGTGATAGAATTAACACCCCATTCACAAGCTGGTGCAAACTGCAGCCAACACCAGCATTCCCATGATAACTGCCCCCAAATTTATCTCCACGGTGGACACCACCAACTAACACTAATTAGATGCAGAGCAGGCATTCCCGTGCAAAAACACACGAGAAATCCTCAATACCACATTCACAACGAACTGCCAGATCTGCGAAGCGTAGCAAAAACAGGGGATAACCAGCGGTAGCACCAGGGATTTTACACCTGCCTCTTGCTGGTGTTAAGCAGGACGACTACCTGCAGCATGGAAGGGAACACAGCCAGGAGCCTTTTAAAATGCAGGTATTCCAGATGGAAGGTGTCTGCCTAAGTTAGCACCACTAAAATGACAGTATTTTTGGTTGAAACAAATGGTCAGACTTCGAGGAAGCTGATTGCCACGGTCGCCATGCTGCCAGTCTCACAGTGACACCTGGCTTCCAGCAGGGGCAGTGTTGGACCGGGAGCTAAAAGTAGTGATGATGGGACTTCTCAGCCGATAACTGGCCATTTACAACGTATCGCGGCTAACGCAGGATTTTAATTTGCATTCACGATGATTAGTACATGGGTTTTGACACCCCTTCCCTGTTACTATCGCCATGTACCGCGGGCTTGAAAATATCCCGCTAACAAGGCGATATTAATCAGGGTTAGACAGCATTAACTTTTCTTGCGATGATTGACAATGGCGATAGTTATCGCCCGTCTTTGTGAATATACCCCACAGTCTTGAGCCTAACACATAAGAAGCAACAACACCTCTTTGTTATACATCATGCACCTCCAAATGTATACGACATATGAAAATACATATACAAGTACAAACATACTTGAGACAGAAGTCCATGCACACCTTGAAATTTGACAGACTCCACCTCCGAATTTAAATCAACAGCTAAAATGATGCGGTATATTACAAATATACATATCCACACACTAAAACGAACTACCATAATCACTAATCCATATTCCAATATACACATAATACTATACAGAATCTATTTCAAACAACATTTAACTACAATAAAAACAAACTACAATGGACATCTCTACATTTAATAATATATTTCAAACATCAAAGTTCATGATTAATTATTTAACTTGAAAAATAAAGCTTACAAATAATACACCTCACAAATGTATAACTCACCTTCCAAGTTGATTTGTAGAGTATAAAACATCAGAAACTCAGAAAAGATTTTCTTATGCACACAATAAATGTAATGCACTGCTCTCAGCAAGGCAAAACCAGCAATGGCAAAGTTTCCCTCACTTTCTCCACACAAATACATGTAAGTAACAAATCACATTCCTTCCTACATTATTTCAAATTATAAAACACATTTCTATTGATTTGACATATTACCCTTACCAACTGACTTATAAAAGTGCCAAAACTGGTTCTGGAATTTTCCACACTTCTGTCATTGGGCTATATGTGGGCTACATCTGGGTGATATTTGTGCTTCATATGGGCTCTTTTTTCACTGGTGGCCATCTTGGGAGACTTCAATTCAATTCAATAAACATTTTTCGATCTGATTTAGAAACACAGATCATAAAAGTGTACATAAAAACAGTAAATCCTCTTTCTTAATACAATACAATAAGAATTCATTAAAACCAGTATGTAAAAACAGGTGTTACAAAGCCCAGCTCAGAGCAACTTCAGGTTAACAGAATAGTAAAGTTCAATGTTTCACAAGATCAATCTCAAGTACTTTGTGCAAAATACGCAATACGGGGTCCAAGTAAGATGTAACGCTCCAATACCTAACCAGTCTGCACTATATAAAACTGAAAAAAAAAAAAGTGTTTTGCACACTACTGTCATCTGTCATTGGGCTATATGTGGGTACATCTGGGTGATATCTGTGCTACATTTGGGTTCTTGTTTCTCTGGTGGCCATCGTGGGAGACTTATTTGTTATGAAGTTTCTTAATTTCCTCATTTATTACAGTCTTGTCAGTAGGAAATGCTTTAAGTTTTTTACTTTGAATCCATCAAGAAGACACTCAGATGTTTCTCACATTTGCCACAAATTCAGAATGTTAGCACTCCAGTTGCTCATTAGATCACGGTAGTAAAGCTACTGCTCACCAAGGAGTTAACTGGAGGTCTGCTGCTGGTATTGAAAGTGCATGTTTCAGTCTGCATGTCAGAATTTTTTAATGAAATAGAAGAAGATTTGAGAAGTCACTCAAAATGTGCCCTAATTTTTCTTTCTGCAGCACTAACCATAATTTATCTGGCAAACTGAACCCCCTCATTTTGTTCCTTTTTAAACTAAATGCTTTAAGTGTTACCAGTCTATTCAAATCAAGATGGCTGCAGGTGTGCCATACTTTTTTTCATAAGTAAGACTGTTAGCTCTCTAGTTGTTCTTTAGAACACTCTGGGAAGCTGCAGTAGAACACAAAGGAATCAACTGACAGTCGCTGCTCTTGTTGGATGTATATGTTTTACTGAGAATGTCAGACTTCATTCTCAAATGAATGAGAACGATAATGTGAATTTACAGAAAATATGCTCTCTTTTTAGCTTCTGGAGCACCTTCCAAACCTCTATGGGACAAGCATGAGAAAATAGTTTTCTCTCAAACATGATTCATGATATCCCAGCTGGTTTTTCACAGGATAAAATCACCTTAGAGCACACCACAATTCCTAAAACAAATGAATTCTAATGTAACTAAAGTCTGTTATCACCCTTTATAGTTCTCCATTTGGTGACCCTCAAAACCTTCTATTTCCTACAATGCATTTCAATGGGGTGCTATTGTGTATATTGGTCCCAAGATGGCTGCCAGCAATTCCATGATGAAGTGCTGACAGCCAATCGGATCTCACGATGAGATGTGTGGTTAGGCTCGGCCCAGATATCGATATTTTTTTTATTTTTGAAGTTCTTAGAAACTACTGAAGGGATTTACGCCATGTTAAAAAAAAGTACGCTTTCTAGACCAAGACCTAACTTTTTGCCAAATTTGGTGTAATTCCGTTCAGCAGTTCGGGCTGTAACCTGTTTCAAAATTCCTAATAAAATTATTATGGGGAAAACGCACTTTGGGACCCCCCCTTTTTTCTCAGTCACCGCTTGATGAATCACCCCGAAACTTTCAACACAAGAGCTGACCAGTCCGCCCCATGAACTTTGAAAATTTCACAAAGATTTGTTAACCGGCGCCAAAGAATAGAAACGAGGTCCTAACGATAACTACCTACTGGCGGCCGCCTGTAAAATATATATATATATATATATATATATATATATATATATATATATATATATATATATATATATATATATATATATATATATATATATATATGCGCAAACGAGATCAGCTCTTCCTGGGGATCTCGCCCGTGGTTGGGTGGCGCGTGAAGCCGGTAGAGCTACCGCCGGCAATAGTAATCCGAAGTACATGCAAATAAGCCACGCACTCTCAGTAGCAGTAATGAGTTTAATAAACACTGTTACGCGTTTCGGGAGTCGCGCTCCCTTGGTCACACAGTGAAAGTTACGAACACAATCCTCTATAAATGCATACATGATGGTAGACATAGTCATAGGACTCAGGATCTTAGTCATGTGTAAACAAAAGTGACTTTGGCGGCCATCTTAGAGTGGGTACATTTTGTGATGCAAAGGGAGACAGTCTTGTTCCTTGTAAATTTCTTTCAAAAGACACAGTGCATTTAACAAAAATGAGCATTGGAATGACACCAGTAACATTATTCAGGTTGGTGTCATAGACGCGTGCTTATACTTTCAAAAAATCCTATTCACGTCATAGTGACTTATAGCCAGTATATATGCACACTTGATGATAACAGTTTATGGTTTGAACTCGTCATAGTGACACGTGTACAAACACAACAACCAGATATGTGTTCCAGAGAACAAGCTTACGGTGGCCAAATTTCAGCAAGCGTAATAATAGCCAACATTCTATGCTTCAAGGTGACAATTAGCCATGAGGTATAGACACAATTGCATGTACTTCAAATTTCTTCATCAATCAATACTCGCACCATAGTGGTGGTACCCTAAGAAAAAGCATTTTGCCCTCCAATACAATTTTCTGACTGTAGACCATCTAATAAGTCCCCTTACCCAACCTGTGCATATACAGAACAGAAATTTGTGAAAAAAAGATAAGTGTAGAAAAAAGTGATGTCTTATCTACTCATCTTCAGATTTCTTATCTGTGGATATGAAGAAAAGGGTAGGAGCCCGTGAAGTGCTCGTGAAGATATAATGGGCCCCTTCCTTTCCTCCTGTAAGAAAAGGACAAGAAAAGAGTATTAAAATTATTACTAAAACAGTATTTTCCATTAAAAACCAGCATTTTAATACTCTTTTCTTTTCAGCCCTCATCAGCCAGGATAGCGTGACTCCAGTGGCATGGAGAGCACGAGACCCACGTCTGGGCATACCCGTCCCACTCGGGGTGACAAATGCCAAAAGAACAATTGATGGACAGAATGCAGAACAATGTCATACATTCACCCCAGCACAGAGATCTGGGCCTAAATCCATCTCTTTTTTGCTCACCATGCCATTCCAGTTTGGACCCAGCCATATGCAAATCAGTCTTGACCCTGCGCCCAATGAGAACAGTCCAGCCGGAACTGCCTGGCCATGTCCTCCCTGGACTGGAAACAAGCATCCTAGAACCAGTTTCAGGCTTTTAGCCCTCATCAGCCAGGATAGCTTGACTCCAGTGGCATGGAGAGGATTTTGCAAGAGAGGTGCAGAAAAAAAGCAAGAGCAGTGCAGAAGGAACCAACAGAGTTGCAGAAAGAGGCAAGAGGGGTACAGCAAGAGTAGTGCAGAAAGAAGCAAAAGAGGTGTAAAAAGAGGCAAGAAAACTGCAGGAATAGGCAAGAGATGTGCAGAAAGAGGCAAGAGAGGTGCAGAAAGAGGGAAGAGGGCTGCAGAAAGATGCAAGAGAGGTGCAGAAAGAAGCAAGAGAGGTGCAGAAAGAAGCAAAACAAGTGCAGAAAGAGGCAATATATGTGCAGAAACAGGCAAGAGATATGCAGAAAGAACCAACAGAGGTGTAGAAAGAGTCAAGTGGGGTGCAGCAAGAGGCAAGAGAAGTGCAGAAAGAAGCAAAAGAGGTACAGTAAGATGCAAGAGAACTGCAGAAAGAGGCAAGAGATGTACAGAAAAAGGCAAGAGAGGTGCACAATGAGGGAAGAATGGTGACGAAAGAGGTAAGAAGGGTGCAGAATGAAGCAAAAGAATTACAGAAATAAGCAATAGAGATGTAGAAAGATGCAAGAGAAGTGCAAAAAGAGGCAAGAAAGGTACAGAAACAGGTAGGAGAGGTATGGAAAGAGGGAACAGGGGTGCAAAAGAAGTACAGAAAGAGGGAAGAAGGGTGCAAAAAGAGGCAAGAGGGGTGCACAAAGAGGGTAGACGAGTGGAAAAAGAGGCAACAGGAGTGCAGAAAGAAGCAACAGAAGTACAGAAAGAAGCAACAGAGGCAAGAAAAGTGTGGAAAGAGGCCAGAGAGGTGCATAAAGAGGCAAGAGTGGTGCAAAAAGAGGGAAGAGGTGTGCAGAAAGCGGCAAGACGGGTGCAGACATTTGCAAGAAGGGTGTAGTAAGAAGCAAGAGAAGTACAGAAAAAAGCAAGAGAAGTGCAGAAAGAAGCTACAGGGCTGAAGAAAGAGGCTAGAGGGGTATACACAGTGACAAGAGAAGTACAGAAAGAAGCAACAGAGGTGTGGAAGGAGGCAAGAGAACTGCAGAAAGAAGAAACAGAGTTGCATAAACAGACAAAAGAGATGCAGAAAGAGGGTACAGGGGTTCAGACAGAGGCAAGAGAGGTGCTAGAATAGTTAACAGGTGTGCAGTAAGAGGAAAGAGGTGTGCAGCAATTTGCAAGGGAGGTGCAGAAAGAAGCAAGAGCAGTGTAGAAAGAACCAACAGAGTTGCAGAAAGAGGCAAGAGGGGTGCAGCAAAAGGCAAGAGTAGTGCAGAAAGAAGTAAAAGATGTGCAGAAAGAGGCAAGAGAGGTGCAGAAAGAGGGAAGAAGGCTGTGAAAAGAGGCAAGAGGGGTGCAGAAAAAACCAAGAGAGGTACAGAAAGAAGCAAAACAAGTGCGGAAAGAGGCAACAGAAGTGCTGATAGAGGCAGGAAAGGTACAGAAACAGGCAGGAGAGGCGCAGAAAGAAGGAACAGGAGTGAGAAAACATGCAAGATAGGTAAAGAAAGCGAGAAGAAGGGTACAGAAAGAGGCAAGAGGGATGTAGAAAGGAGCAAGTGAGTGGCAGAAAGAGGCAACAGAGGTGCAGAAAGAGGCAATAGAGGTGCAGAAACAGGCAAGAAAAGTGCAGAAAGAAACAACTGAGGTGCAGAAAGCATCATGTGAGGTGCAGCAAGAGGCAAGAGAAGTGCAGAAAGAAAAAAACAAGGTACAGTAAGAGGTAAGAGAACTGCAGATAAAGACAAAAGAGATGTACAGAAAGAGACAAGAGAGGTGCACAATGAGGGAAGAATGGTGCAGAAAGAGGCAAGAGAATTGCAGAAAGAAGCAAACGAGGTACAGTAAGAGGCAAGAGAACTGCAGAAAGAGGCAAGAGATGTACAGAAAGAGGCAAGAGAGGTGCACAATGAGGGACGAATGTTGCAGAAAGAGTCAAGAGGGGTGCAGAAAGAAGCAAACAAATTACAGAAATAAGCAATAGAGGCAATAGAGGTGTAGAAAGATGCAAGAGAAGTGCAAAAAGAGGCATGAAAGGTACAGAAACAGTCAGGAGAGGTATGGAAAGAGGGAACAGGGGTGCAAAAGAGGCAAAAGAGGTATAGAAAGAGGCAAGAAGGGTGCAGAAAAAGGTAAGAGGAGTGCACCAAGAGGGTAGATGAGCGGAAAAAGAAGCAACTGGAGTGCAGAAAGAAGTAAGAGAAGTGCAGAAAGAAGCAACAGAGGTGCAAAAAGAGGCAAGAGAAGTGTGGAAAGAGCCCAGAGAGATGCAGAAAGAGGCAAGAGGGGTGCAAAAATAGGGAAGAGGTGTGCAGAAAGAGGCAAAATGGCTGCAGAAATTTGCAAGAAGGGTACAATAAGAAGCAAGAGAAGTACAGCAAAAAGGAAGAGAAGTGCAGAAAGAAGCTACAGGGGTGCAGAAAGAGGCTAGAGGGGTGTACACAGAGGCAAGAGAAGTGCGAATTAAGCAACAGAGGTGCAGAAAGAGGCAAGATAACTGCAGAAAGAGGCAACAGAGTTGCAGAAACAGGCACAAGAGATGCAGGAAGAGGGTACAGGGGTGCAGACAGAGGCAAAGGAGGTGCAGAAAGAGTTAGGAGTTGTGCAGAAAGAGGCAAGAAATGTGCAGCAATTTGCAAGAGAGGTGCAGAAAGAAGCAAGAGCAGTGCTGAGAGAACCAACAGAGTTGCAGAAAGAGGCAAGAGGGGTGCAGCAAGAGGCAAGAGTAGTGCAGAAAGAAGTAAAAGAGGTGCAGAAAGAGGCAAGATAACTGCAGCAATAGGCAAGAGATGTGCAGAAAGAGACAAGAGAGGTGCAGAAAGAGGGAAGAAGGCTGTAGAAAGAGGCAAGAGGGGTGCAGAAGGAAGCAAGAGAGCTACAGAAAGAGGCAAAACAAGTACAGAAAGAGGCAACAGAAGTGCAGATAGAGGCAGGAGAGGTGCAGAAAGAAGGAACAGGGGTGAGAAAAGAGGCAAGAGAGGTACAGAAAGAGCAAAGAAGGGCACAGAAAGAGGCAGGAGTACTGTAGAAAGAACCAAGTGTTGTGCACAAAGAGGCAACAGAGATGCAGAAAGAGGCAAGAGAAGTGTAGAAAGAACCAACAGAGGTGCGGAAAGTGTCAAGTGGGGTACAGCAACAGGCAAGAGAAGTGCAGAAAGAAGCAAAAGAGGCACAGTAAGAGGCAAGATAACTGCAGAAAGAGGCAAGAGATGTACAGAAAGAGGCAAGAGAGGTGCACAATGAGGGAAGAAGGGTACAGAAAGAGGCAAGGGGGTGCTGAAAGAAGCAAGAGAGGTACAGAAAGAAGCAAAAGAGGTACAGAAATAAGCAATAGAGGTGTAGAAAGAGGCAAGAGAAGTGCAAAAAGAGGCAAGAAAGGTGCAGAAACAGGCAGAAGAGGTGGAGAAAGAGGGAACAGGGGTGCAAAAGAGGTACATAAAGAGGGAAGAAGGGTACAGAAAGAGGCAACAGAGTTACAGAAACAGGCAAAAGAGATGAAGAAAGAGGGTACGGGGTGCAGACAGAGGCAAGAGAGGGGCAGAAAGAGGCAAGAGGTGTGCAGTAATTTGCATGAGGTATGCAGCAATTTGCAAGAGATGTGCAGAAAGAAGCAAGAGCAGTGCTGAAAGAACCAACAGAGTTGCAGAAAGAGGCAAGAGGGGTGCAGCAAGAGGCAAGAGTAGTGCAGAAAGAATTAAAAGAGGTGTTAATGTTAATGTTATTGATATTTCTAAAGCGCAAACTGCTACCCGAGGGTGTCCTGGCGCGGCATGAAGTCCTACCTGGTCCAAATGTGAGAGAGGGGAGGTAAAGCAGTAGTTGAGCCTAGCTAGCAAAGAGCCAAGTCTTCAAAGCCTTTCTAAAGGCCAGTGGGCTTGGCATCGCTCCAAGATGCATCGGGAGTCCATTCCATGCCTTAGCAGCCCGACCGTGAAGCTTTTTCCCCCCAATCGGCTTTTTTTTTTTTACAATAGGTACCGCCACTAGTTTAGCGTCAGAAGAGCGTAAACATCTGGTTGGTTTGTACCATTGGAATTGCTTTTTGAGATAGTTGGGTCCAGTTTGATAGAGTGCCTTGTATACTGTACACAGAGCCTTAGAAAGAGGCAAGAGGACTGCAGTAATAGGCAAGAGATGTGCAGGAAGACGCAAGAGAGGTGCAGAAAGAGGGAGGAATGCTGTAGAAAGAGGCAAGAGGGGTACAGAAAGAAGCAAGAGAGGTACAGAAAGAAGGGAAACAAGTGCAGAAATAGGCAACAGAAGTGCAGATAGAGATAGGAAAGGTGCAGAAACAGGCAGGAGAGATGCAGAAAGAGGGAACAGGGGTGAGAAAAGAGGCAAGAGATGTACAGAAAGAGGGAAGAAGGGCACATGAAGAGGCAAGAGGGCTGTAGAAAGAAGCAAGTGAGTTGCACAAAGAGGCAACAGAGGTGCAGAGAGAGGCAATAGAGGTGCAGAAACAGGCAAGAGAAGTGCCGAAAGAAGCACAAGAGGTACAGTAAGAGGCAAGAGAACTGCAGAAAGAGGCAAGAGATGTACAGAGGCAAGAGAGTTGCACAATGAGGGAAGAAGGATGCAAAAAGAGGCAAGAGGGGTGCAGAAAGATGCAAGAGAGGTACGGAAAGAAGCAAAAGAAATACAGAAATAAGCAATAGAGGTGTAGAAAGAGGCAAGAGAAGTGCAAAAAGAGGCAAGAAAGGTGCAGAAACAGGCAGGAGAGGTGCAGAAAGAGGGAACAGGGGTGCAAAAGAGGTACAGAAAGAGGGAAGAAGGGTGCAGAAAGAGGCAAGAGTGGTGCAGAAAAAAGCAAGTGAGGTGCAGAAATAGGAAACAGAGGTGCAGAAAGAGGCAAGAGAAGTACAGAACGAGGCAACAGAAGTGCTGAAAGAAGCACCAGAGGTGTAGAAAGAAGCAAGATAAGTGATGAAAGAGACAAGAGAGTTGCAGAAAGAAACGAGGGAGGTGCAGAGGAATGCAAGACAAGTGCAGAAAGAGGCAAGTGAAGTGCAGAAAGAGTCAGGAGAAGTGCAGAAACAGACAAGAGAGGTTCAGAAAGAGGTAAGTGGGGTGCAGAAACAGGCAAGAAGGGTGCAGAAAAAGCCAAGAGAAGTGCTGAAAGAAGCAACAAAGGTACATAAGGAGGCAAGAGAACTTCAGAAAGAGGCAAGAGAATTGCAGAAACAGGCGAGAAAGGTGCAGAAAGAGGAAAGAGGGGTGCAGAAAGAGGCAAGAGGGGTGCAGAAAGAAACAAGAGAGATGCGGAAAAAAGCAAGAGAAGTGCAGAAAGAACCAACAGAGATGCAGAAAGAGGCGACAGAAGTGCAGAAAGAAGCAATAGAGGTATACAAGGAACCAAACGAGGTGAAGAGAAAAGCAAGACGTGCAGAAAGAGGCAAGTGAGGTGCAGAAAGAGTCAAGAGAAGTGCAGAAACAGACAAGAGAGGTTCAGAAAGAGCCAACAGAGGTGCAGAAACAGGCAAGAGAAGTGCAGAAAGAGGCAACAGAAGTGCTGAAAGAATCAACAGAGGTGTAGAAAGAAGCGAGATAAGTGATGAAAGAGACAAGAGAGTTGCAGAAAGAAACAAGAGAGGTGCAGAGAAAAGCAACACAAGTGCAGAAAGATGCAAATGAGTTCCAGAAGGAGCCAAGAAAAGTGCAGAAACAGACAAGAGAGGTTCAGATAGAAGCAAGAGAACTGCAGAAACAGGCAAGAGAGGTTCAGAAAGAGGTAAGTGAGGTGCAGAAACAGGCAAGAGGGGTGCAGAAATAGCCAAGAGAAGTGTTGAAAGAATCAACAGAGGTGCAGAAGGAGGTGAGAGAATTGCAGAAAGAGGTAAGCAAATTGCAGAAACATGCAAGAGAGGTGCAGAAAGAGGAAGGAGGGGTACAGAAAGAGGCAACAGAAGTACAGAAAGAAGCAACAGAGGTGCAGAAAGAGGCAAGAGAACTGCACAAAGAGGCAAGAGAGGTGCAGAAAGAGGAAAGAGGTGTGCACAAAGAAGCAATAGAGATGTACAGAGGTGCAGAAAGAAGCAATAGAGGTACAGAAAGAAGCAAGAGTAGAGCAGAAAGAAGCAATAGAGGTGCAGAAGGAGACAAGAGGGGTGCAGAAAGAAGCAACAGAAATGCAGAAAGAGGCAAGAGAGGTGTAGAAACAGGCAATGGATGTACAGAAAGAAGGAAGAGGGGTGCAGAGAGAGGGAAGAAGGGTGCAGAAAGAAGCAAGAGAGGTGCAAAAAGAAGCAAGATATGTGCAGAAAGAAGGAACAGAAGTACAGAAAGATGCAAAAGGGGTGCAGAAAGAAGCAAGAGAGGTACAGAAAGAGTCAAGAGAAGTGGAGAAAGAGGCAAGAGAGGTGCAGAAAGAGGGTGCAGTAAGAGGTAAGAGAAGTGCAGAAAGAAGCAACGGAGTTGCAGAAAGAGGCAAGAGAGGTGCAGAAAAAAGCAAGAAAGGTGCAAAAAGAAGGAAGGTGCAGAATGTGTTAGAGATGTGCAGAAAGAGGCAAGAGTACTGCAGAAAAAAGAAGAAGGGTGCACAAAGAAGCAAGAGAAATAAAGAAAAAGGCAAGCGTGGTGCAGCAAAAAGAAAGAGTGGTTTGCACAGCATTAGTACCAATTTAACACCCACATTTAGCAAAAAAGTAACAGGTGACCAATCCAGGTTTGCAAAGGGCCTTCCATCATGCTGTAACACTTGTCGCTGTAATTTTGGTAACGTTTGAGCTGTTTGAGCTAGAAACAAGTTTTTTTTGTTCAAATCAGCAGATTATCCAGCAGAGGATGGATTATGTGGCAAATGCGGAAAATGTCTAATTATGCAAAAATCGGTGCAGAAGAACAGTCGCTTAAGTCCAGTGGCCCTGCTCATACCGCCACCTAGGTCTAGAAGTGCTCCTCAGTGGTTCCTTCTTTTTTTTTGGCTCATTGAGTTTATCATTTAGCTTCTATGGAAACGACGAAAACTAAACATGAGGTTACCACTCTACAACACAGACTACCATACCACATAATTACTCTACAAAAAACATAATCACACTCTACATAATTCATAAACACTAAATACTACATACATTCTATCTACATAATTTCACTGCACAATATACCACATATTTCCACTACACACAACGTACATCCACTCCACTTCAAAAAACATTAGTAAAAAACGTTTACATTTACAATGCCAACAGCCCTAACCTTCGTAAATGCAAGGTCTATTACATTGCAAATGCTTCTTTAACTAGTAGTCATGTTTGCAGAGAGGTGGGGAAAGGGGGCTGGGCCTCCGACCAGTGTTCAGGAATTCCGCTGGTAGGACTTACAGGAGGTATGAGGAGGGATTCTTGGCCCCCAAAGTCCCTCAGGAGTAAAGTGGACTTCAGCCCCCAACCAGTAGTTTGCCAGGAGACACGTTTGCAGAGTGGTGGAGAAAAGGGGCGTGGCCTCCGAAGACCTCTTAGCAATCCCACTATGTGCGACTTACGGGAGGTAACAGGAGGGGTAGTTGGCCCCCAAGGACATCCTTGGGGACAACTACCCCTCCTATTACCTCCAGTAAGTCCCACAAAGCCAGATTGGTAAATTCTCATAGCAGGCCACAACCCCTTTGCCCACCACTCTGCAAATGCTCTCCCTGGCACGCTCTTGCATGGGGGTTAAAGTCCCCTTTGCTGCTGGGGGTCCTTAGTGACCAACTAGCTTACCTGTTACCTCCAGTAAGCCCCACACAGTGGGATAGCTCAGAGGTGGACACAGGCCATGCCCCCCTTTCTCCACTAGTCTGTAAACGCACCTCGTGATGCGCTCTTGGTTGTGGGATGAAGTCCTCTTGCCTCCTGATGGTCCCAGGGTGCCAACTAGCCCTCCTGTTATCTCCAGTAAGCCCCAAACAGCTGGATTGCTGAGAGTGGTCAGAGACCACGCCCCCTTTTTACACCACTCTGCAAATGCGCCTCTTGGCACACTGCTGCTTGGGAAAGAAGTCTACTTTAGTCATGAGGTTCTCAGGACACAAGAGGACCTCATTGCTCCACTAGCAGTGTGCCAAGAGGCACGTTTGCAGATTGGTGTAAAAAAGGGCATGGCCTCGGACCACCTCTCAGCAATTCCACTGCGTGGGGCTTACTGGAGGTACCTAGTGGGCTAGTTGGCCGCTAAGGACCCTTAGGAATCAAGGGGGCTTAATCCCCGAACCCAGAACGTGCCAGGAGGCGTGTTTGCAGAGTGGTGCAGGGAGGGGGGTCCTCTGGCGAGATGCTGGATTATCTTTCCTGTCTTCTTTCTCGAAGGGGGGCTACTGTGGCCCGCCTTCCCTTAACAGTTTTTGGGCCCTGGGGACCCCATCCTCCAGGGTCTTAACCATTTTTTATTATTATTTTTTTAAACCGGCAGGGGGCCGCACAGCCCCCCTCTTGAGGCCTATTTCGGCCCTGGGGATCCCATCCCCCTGGGCATGGCCACTTCTATTTTTTTTTCAGAATAGCTACATTTAAAGGAGGGGGGCCGCGCGCCCCCCCTCCTAAGGCCATTATTGGACCCCAGGGACCCCATCCCCCCGGGCTTTGCCTATATTTTTTTAATACATTTATTGTTTCATGGGAGGGGGACCATGTGGCCCCCCTTTCCTGGGCCACTTTTTACCCCGGGGACCCCATACCCCTGGACTTGGCCATTTAAAAAAATACATATTTTCCAAACTAGGGGAGCCACGCAGCCCCCCTTTTCCAGGCCAATTTCGGCACCGTCCCCTAGGGCCCGTCCATTTTGTTTTTTAACTAGGTAAAGGGAGGGGGGCCGAGTGGTCTCACTCCTGGGCCATTTTTGGCCCCGGGGAAGCCTTCCCCGATGCATGGCCTCTTTGTTAGGGACCGCGGGGAGCTCCCCTGCTGTCCCTGCTGGCTCCCCGCCTCCAGCTGGAGCCGGCAGTGCTTTTGGACATGGGGAGCTCCCTTTGCCCAAAAGCAAATCAGCTTTGCTTCATGGAAGAGGGAGCAGTTTTCCTGCTCTTGCTTCCATGAAGCAAAGCAGAGCTTGCTATGGCATGGTGGGAGCAGCTCACCCGCCCTGTCATAGCAAACTGCGATGTTCCGGTACACTGCTGGAGCTGGCCCTGGGGGGTGGCGGTCCCCAGGTCCAAGGAGGGCTCCAGGAGGGGGGCCGCATGGCTCCCCTCCTAACAGCATTGCATCCCCGGGGAGGTGTGGTCCGCTACGGGCACCCGTATTTTAATAACTCAATGCCCAGGGGAGGTAGTGGTCCTCAGGACAGTGTGGGGGGCTTTCAGGAGCCTCCCACAATTCCTTTTAATTATTAAAGCCCCAGGGAGGTGGCGGTCCCTGGGGCTAGGGGGGCCCATGAGGCCCCCACCCATAATATCTCAATGCCCTGGGGAGGTGGCAGTCGACAGGGCAGTGGGGGGGGGCAGCAGCCCCACCACACATTTTTTTATAACCACCAGGGAGGTGGTGGTGCCTGGGGCTGCGGAGGGGCCACGTACCCCCTGCATATTATTAAAAAAGCTCAGGGAGGTGGTGGTCCTTGGGGCTGCAGAGGCCACCACAGGCTCCCACATAGCTATTAACCCCTGCCCCCGGGACATGGCCCACCTGGGGGCTTAAAAGAAATGAAGCACGTGAGACCACGCTTTGGGGGTTTTTCCAGCGGGATTCGCAGACCCTAGGGGAGTCCCACTGATGTTTTTTTTAATGCTTTTTTTAGGCCCTCGGGGTCCCTGTGGGACCCCTTGAGCAGGCCTAGGGGGTCAGGGTGTATCTTCACTGCCCCCTTTTCTTCTTTTTTCACCTTTTTTCTCGGCTGCCAATACTTCCTGGTTTGAAGTGTTGGCAGCCAATCAGAAGTCAGCTCGTGATCGGGAGGGTTCGCGAATCCACCGCGGTCACCAGATACTAATATTTTTTTAGGTACAAATTTCTCAGGAACTACTGAACAGATATACACCATTTAAAGCAAAAAGTGCACGCTGGACCAAGAGCTACCTCTCTGCCAAAGTTGGTATAATTCCGTTCAGCAGTTCGGGCAGTAGCCAAGACAAGAGTTTCCTATCGAAATTAACATGGAGAAAACATGTTTTGGGACCCCCCCCCCTTTTTCTCAGCCCCCACTTGATAAATCACCCTGACACTTTCAAGACAGGAGCTGACCGGTGCGCCCCATTAGTTTTTAAACATTTGTGAAGATTCATCAACCAGCGCAAAAGATATTGGCAAAAGAAAAAATGCTTTTTGAAGAGAAACAAGGTCCTAACTATAACTACCTACTGTCGACCGCCAGTAGGTAATATTTATATACACTGGTCTGAGCCTGCCATGTGGAAACAGCAGGTAAAGCGCAGAAAATCAAAAATCAACTTGGCAATGAGTTTTCTGAGGTCCACTGGACGGCAATGAACAATATTTAAACACGAGCCCACTTAAGGGTAAGAATTTTACTTAGAAGCACCACAAGTTCCAGCATGCAATGCACTGCCTTATTCACCTGAGAGGCCCACTGGAGGGCAGCAGAACTAATTAAGCATGCAGAAGGTGTTTGTGAGTGAACTGCAAAGTCTTTTTAAGCCTGGGAACAAGGAGCTGGGAGCTCCGAAACGCGTTAGAAAAGAGAAGTTTCAGAAAATAAATGATTTGGGAGAAATCACTTGCTGTGGAGTGCATCTTCATTTTGAGGGCAACTTTTTGGAATATATATATATATATATATATATATATATATATATATATATATATATATATATTATATATATATAAAGTTTTCATTAATAAGTAATCCTATTAATGCACTTATTTTTAACATCCCAAGTCCCCAGAAGCATTGCAGGACTTAGTACACAAACGATGCACAGGGCGCATTTGAACCAATAAAAGTTGCAGTTTTGAAATTATAACCAATAAATGATAGCCCAGTTGAGGGCTCAATTTTGGAGAAATGAAATACTTAGTGCTGTTGAATGAGACAGTGGAAGTAGCCATGATTATGTTGTTTAATAACATATCAAATAGTTATTAACATAATGGTGGTAATTATCATTTGAAAAATTTGAAAAATTTAAGAAAACTTGATTCATCTATTTATTTTCTGTTGTATGAATTTTTCAACATAAATCATTTACTGCAACAGGTTTTAAATAGCAACATAGTGTATTTTACCTAGGTTAAAATGGCTACCATGTTAACGCGAGCCAGTGCGGTGCATTGTAAAGTCCTTTGTCTATGTTGATCAATAGCCCGATGGACGAATGATTAAGCCTCTTATTTAAAGGTCATGAAATGTGTAACAAATTAACACTGACGAAGGCCAGGGTGCCGGAACACGTGCATTAGTAATTTGCCTCGGAAACAAGAATAAAATAATTTTCATGATGGAGCTGGAGTGCGCAGCGTGGTTTCTTTGACGGAGACGTGGCGAAGTGGAATATAAATATATATATATATATATATATATATATAATTCACTTAAAAAACCATAGGTTTCACACATGTTATAGTTAGCTGTACATTTTACTCGTAAAAAACCAATGAAATTCCACGTTATAGTTAGATCAGGTAACTATAACTTGCGCGCCCACAATAAACTGCTCATGACGTCACATATTACATCACTCATGACATGGTCAGTGACATCACTCATGACATCAATGATGACATCTGAAATTACACATTGTGGATTGCGGTCGCGCAAGTTATAGTTACCTGATCTAACTATAACGTGGAATTTCATTGGTTTTTTACGAGTGAAATGTACAGCTAACTATAACACGTGTGAAACCTATGGTTTTTTAAGTGAATTTGCAAGGTTTTGTAAATGATAATTCCTAACTATAACGTGTGTGAAACCTTTGGTTTTTTCAGTGAATTTGTACGGTTTTTTAAATGCTAAGTTATGTATTTATTTTTTATTTTTTTTTCTGTTTTTTCACTGTGCGCACACCCTGCGCGCACGGCGCCCTTCACGCGCTGTGCGCGCGCTGTGGCCGATCGGTGCGCTTCGCGCACCGAGCGCCCACGTTGCGCAGTCCATGCCGTGCGCGCCTCGCCTTTTTTTACACAGTAACATTTGTTTTTTTCTCCCTTGTGGGTCCTTTAATTTATTTAATAAATGTGATTGTTACTTCTTTATTTTTTTTTTTATTTTTTTTTGCCGTACGCGTACGGTAAGCTTACCGTACGCGTACCCCGCGATTTTTTTTAAAAATTATTAAATTTATTTTTCGTACTTTTGGGTCCTTCTTGGACCCCCTGACAAACACTAGGGGGTCTGCAACTCTCTCCGTTGCTCCTGTTTCACGTTCCCCACCTTTGTTTCTCAGTGCGAGAGACAGAAAATGGCGGCCGACACTTCCAGATTTCAACCGATTCGAATGTTTACAGTCATGTAACCACCAATCAGAATTGAGCTCGCGCACGGCACCGTACGCGTACGGTAAGCTTACGGTAAGCGCACGGAGCGCGCTTACAGATATATATATTGATTTAAATGCTATTTTCTCAGGACCTACTGAACAGATTTACACCAGACCTACAAAAGGCACATCCTTGACCTGAGGACTACCTCTCTGCCCAATTTCAAGTAATTCTGTTCAGCCGTTCGGGCTGTAGCTGTGTCTAAAGGTCCTATGGAAAAATGCATGGGGAAAACGCGTTTTGGGACCCTCCTTTTTTCTCAGCCCCCGCTTGACGAATCCCCCCGAGACTTTCAGGGTAGGAGCGGAGCGTAGCGCCCCATTAGTTTTGAAAATTTCGCGAGGATTCGTCGACCGGCGCCAAAGTTATTCCAAATAGAATGTTGCGGATTTCCTATGGAAACACGGTCCTAACTATAACTATCTACTGGCGACCGCCAGTAGATAATATATATATATATATATATATATATATATATATATATATATATATATATATATATATATACATATATATATATATTAATCCACTATTTCCGGACCCGATTCCAGGCTGTCACTGGCCGGTCCAAGTGAAAAGACGCCGGACATCTTCTATATCAACCACCAAAGTTTCTGTAATAAACAGGAACCACTCGGACGCCTTCATGTGCTGTCAGTAATAACGTATTTAATGGCACAGAACTACGCGTTTCGGCTTTACGCCTTGGTCACGTTAATCAACATTTCATGTCAACATGATTAAATACCTTATTTACAAAAATAAACAAAGGACACTTAAACACCCAGTGAGGACCCAATAATGTGGCGGCCATCTGTAATGTATACAAGTAAGAATCAAAGTAAGTGAATACCACTCATGAGTGTATCTCTGACAGCCCTATCTGCCAAATGTATCAGCTGCCTATATAATAGTGACATTACTGAATGTAAAATAATATGCAGACTCATTAGTTGTGACGAATTCTTACAAAAACCCAAGTGGGTTTAAAGCAATAATACTGTTAGTCATTTTTCGTAATATTAAATGCAAATAGATACAATGACACATAATACCCATGTGGGCTGAAAAATGCAACATCACAAATGAAAAATATTATAAGTCCACTTATAGGTGTAAGACATAAGACAAAAAAGCCCCAGTGGGCTAAAGAGCAGTTGTCATAAATCATTCATAATTGCTGCCAAAATGGGAATACTTGAAAAAACATGATTCTTAGATCCAAAATTCTCAGTCTTTCCTGATAAGTGAAAATATCTGTGGCCACATATATTTCTCACAAATACATAAGTGTCACCACCTGGAACAAAAAAGATAAAATTATAATTATTAACAACTCCTTTTCATGACAATCATCAGATCATTATTTCTCCTGTAAGTGAATTGCCAGCTCCTCACTCGAGTTCAGGCCTTTCGGTACCAGACTTTCAAAATCAATAATGTACCTAGACCTTGTTTCCACAGGAGGGTTTTTGTCTTACTGATAAATTTGGCACCGTTTGACAAATCGTCATGTCATTTTCAAAACTAGCTTGCCACTCACTTCAGTTACTGTTTGGAAGGTTTTGGGGTTATTCGTCAAGTGAGGGCTGAAAAAAAGGGGGGTTCCCAAAAGTTGGTTCTTGGTTCAGAAAGAAGCCTTCTTAGTTTGAGCTAGACAGAGCATGCACTATCTCTTCAAGACCTGCTGTGATCAGTCTGTTGGCTTTTTTTTTTAACCTTCTTTCTTGCTATTTGCAAGCCCCCTTGCCATTTGGTCATTCTTGTTTTTTATTGGTTTAAGGCATACATTTGTCTTGCCTCTTTTACTAATGCCCCTCCCCGAGAGCATCGGCTAAGTACTGTCTTCTTCCTCAACATACTGTTATAGTGTTGCATTGCCTTTACTTATTCTTTTTAAATTGGGTTATTTTTAAATGCATTTGCTTTTTTGTTCGGAGTGTGCCAGAATCCCCGCTGTGATTTTAGCCATCATGACAACAGGCTTGCATGATAATTTAAAGCATATACTTTTACTAATGGTAGACACCATCCCTGTGTCCTGCCTAGGTGTGTGTTGCACGGTGTGCCGCTGGGAGATACAAGCTGCACTGGGGATGCTGCCACCGTTGCAAAAACCTGGGGCAAAATAACACCCCAATCTGGATGCACTGTTGCCTTTCCGTTACTTATAACAGATATCACAGAATTCACCTTTTGTTTCTTTCGTTTTTATTTGATTCAATTCTCAATGTATTCCAATACTTTTCATTCTTCTTGATATTCCTCATGTCACAAGACATGTGCAAGGTATGTGCAAATAAGCAAACAAGCGATATTTGGGCAAACATACAGTCTAATGAATGTGTTTTGTATTTGTAGAAAACCCCTGACGAAGGGCCGGATAATAGGCCCGAAATGCATTGGGTAAATTAGAACAATGATCGTGGATAAACTTATGTACACTGTCGTGGTGCAGGATAAGGCCTGGATGGGCATTTTTGAATCATTAAGAATGTAGTGAAGACGTAAGCACCTCTCTTGTGACATGAGGAAAATCAAGAAGAATGAAAAGTATTGGAATACATTAAGAATTGAATCAAATAAAAACGAAAGAAACAAAAGGTGAATTCTGTGATATCTATTATAAGTAACGGAAAGGCAACAGTGCATCCAGATTGGGGTGTTATTTCGCCCCAGGTTTTTGCAGCATTCATACTCTCGTGGCTTGGGCTGACCACGCTTCTGGATAGCACGCCTGTGGATAAGAGTACAACGATTAAATTTATGAAAAAACTTAAAGAAGAGGAGTGCACTTTGTCGTCCTTTCAAAATGATGCTGCCACCGTGCCATATCCAGCAGGACTTGTGCTTCTCAATGCGAGACCCAAACCTGCATCTTTACATTTGTGTCCTCAAAAGTCCCCTTAACTGTTCAAGAATTACTATAGCGCTGTGTTGGATTTTTCTGAGGTTTCTGTGCTCTTTAGTAACACACAAATGTATTATGTTGCAATTAAATGCATTGGCTTTCTTTGTTTAGAGTGTGCCAGAATACCCGCTGTGATCTTAGCCATCATGACGCAAGGCCTGCAAGGTTCTAAAAATATATTTCTAATTATTATGCATCTTTGTGCAGTTGTTAGTATTTTTATCATACTTAATGTTTCTATACCCATAAGCCACTGTTTCCCACAACTACTGCTAAGCACTCTCTTTTACCTAATTGTCCCTCATCATCTGCAGAAAATGGTATTACCTTCCTCAAAATAGTTTTAAATCTCTTTTTAAGTAATGTCTCATTACTCAATAATGCTCCACGCACTACAACCACAAGCACATTCAGTTTTCCTCTAAAGCTCCTACTGAAGGTGCCCAACAACAGTGCTTTATTTGTAAACAAATAAGTGCTGGGGCCCTCAAAATAAGACCACCACAGTTTGCACCACACATTGCCACTGTTAGCACTGCGAATAAAACAATAACACAACTACTAACCATCACACTTCTACAAGTGTGAGAATGCACACTGTTCAAGGCTCCCAAGCATTAAGAATGGTTTAAGTGGAAGGTATTACTTGTATTCAACGTTTATTAATTTTCTGCTCATATTCAAATGACCAATGGCTCAAATTAAGCACTGCCTGCCAAGCAACTAATACTAGCATTTCGGCAAACAAAACATAGGTTCCGAATTGAGAAACATCAAACACAGGGAAACTATAAAATGTATACACTACATTTATTATATTCTCTCAAATCCTATTATTACTAGCTCAACAATATTTAGTCACAAACTAAAATACACGCACACATTCACTCACCCTTTACATTTAATCAATTGCTTTACTTAAAACTTTCAATATTCCTATAACACACCACTGCTGCAATGTACACTTTCCAAACAATCTTGGCAATCTCACCCCATAAAAAGTGTATTTTACAAGCATCACCACATTAAGCAACATTAGCTAATCTATACCCAATATTCAACACACTAGCATTGTTCATATACTATCTATAATTCTACATACAGCCTACACATGACATCAAAATTTCACCACACAACTTATTCACACAGTTAACTAGCACAATAGCACTTTCCAAGTGCTTAATTCAAAACACCCTATAACCTTTCACATTTATTCTCTGCTTCAGTTATTAACACTATGCTCCTTTCCCTCACACTGCTTTCTCCTCCACACTCTCCTTCCTTATTCTTCATACTTCTCTTCTCCCCCTCAATCACCTTCCTTCTGCCTCGTACTTTTCTTTCTCTCACTCTCCTACCTTATTCCTCATTCTCCTCATTTCCTCACTCTCCATCTTTATACCTCACTCTACTCCTCTCCTCACTCACCACCTTTATGCAATACACTGCTATTCTCCTCCTCACTCTCCTTCCTTTGTCATATAGTTCCCATACATTTATATAGGCTCTGAGCGTTTAGACAACATAAACTGTGGTATAGGTGTCCAGACTGATTCTAGATAGCCCCACTGGATATGTTCACCTGAATACCAGCTAGCTCAAAGTACCACTTTCAACCCCTCTTACCAAGGAGAAAATAGTTTCTGGCAACTATTGAACATGGCAACCCAGACCCCTCAGAGATCCTCGAAACAGTACAGTACTTTTCACTCAGTCGCTCATGCTCACTTTGTCTCAGAGAGATACACAGAGTAAACGGTGTGGACTTTTTCAATAAACATTCACTGAACCAGTGTCATTCTAGTGAAAAACATGTGTGCTGCAACAGTCATAAAACACAAAAAAGCTATAAATGATTAGAAGCACCAATACAGTAAATGGATGGTAGTGTTACACCATAGTGCTAAAACATGCAGGTATATGAATACATGACAGTAAGAATACGTACTCCTACGATGCTAACCCTCACTAGATGTACCTAAATGTACCTAGCATGTATGTAGGTGTATAGCCAAGAATTCCCCTAGGATATACCCAACCCCATTACCTGGTGTGAGAGAATGAAGGACCCGTTCTTTGTCTCAAACGGACACCCTGTGATGGATGTCAGACCACTGTGTGCTGGAGTGTCTGCATGCAGAAACCTCAGCGTCTCGCGTCAGTGTGTCAGCATGAAAGTCTTGTGTTTATATTCCCAAAGGATACCCTCGGGGGTTCTACCTAGCTGTGTCATGTCGGCCGACGATGACGATAGTGATGAACCTTATACATAGTTATTCTGAGAATCCTCATGCATAATAAATGAGGTTAGTTTTCGGAGAAAACCACATTACATTTATGCAGCACCCAATCTAGGTAAAAGGTCAGTAATGAACCCGTTATGTAGAACAATGGCAGGGTAAATGTAGGAGAAAGGTTAGGAGACTACCCAGGCCTATATTGGGGTACATTGCGAATCCTAACACCTTATACCTCATGCTGCTCTTCTCATCCCTCTACATCCTTAAACTTCACACGACTCTTCTCCTTACTCTCCTTCCTTATACCTGCTCTTCTCATCACTCTAAATCCTTATACCTTATACTACGCTTCTCCTCACTCACCTTCCTTATACCACACACTACTCTTCTCATTTCTACATTCTTATACCTTACAATACTCTTCTTCTCACTCTCTTTCCTTATACCTCACACTGCTCTTCTCCTCAGTCTCCTTCCTTATACCTCACGCTACTCTTCTTATCACTCTACATCCTTATACCTCACACTACTCTTCTGCTCATTCTCCTTCCTTATACCTCACATTGCTCTTCTCCTCACCCTCCTTCTATAAACCTCACTCTGCATTTCTTCTCATTACTCTTTCTCCTTCTGCTTCACACTGCTGTTCTACTCATCACTCTCCTTCCTAATACCTCATACTACCCTACCCCTCACTCTCCTTCCTTGGCACTCATACTGCTCTTCTCATCACTCTACTTCCTTAAATCTTATGCTGCTATTCTAGTCACTCAAATTCTTCTACATCACACTACTCTTCCTCACTCTCTTCCCTTATACCTCACGCTGCTCTTCTCATCTCTACATCCTTATACCTCACACTAATCTTCTCCTCACACTCCTTCCTTAAACCTCACACTACTCTTCTCTTCATTCTACATCCTTACACCTCACACTACTCTTCTCCTCACTCTACTTCCTTATACCTCACACTAACCTTCTCATCACTCTACATCCATATACCTTACAATACTCTTCTTCTCACTCTCCTTCCTTATACCTCACACTGCTCATCACTTCACTCTACATCCTCATACCCCACACTACTCTTCTCCTCAGTCTCCTTCCTTATACCTCACACTACTATTCTCATCACTCTAAATCTATATACCTCACTCTACTCTTCTGCTCAGTCTCCGTCCTTATACCTCATACTACTCTTCTTCTCCTCACTCTCCTTCTTTATACCTCACGCTGCATGTCTCCTCCTTTCTCCCTCTCCTTCTGCCTCACACTGCTCATCTACTCATCACTCCCCATCCTTATACCTCATACTACCCTACCCCTCACTCTCCTTCCTTCTAACTCATACTGCTCTTCAACTCACTCTCTTTCCTTAAATTTCCTTAAACCTTACGCTGGTCTTCTACTCACCCAAGATCCTTCTACATCGCACTACTCTTCTCCTCCTCACTCTCCTTCCTTGTGCCTCACACTGCTCTTCTCATATCTACATCCTTATCTCTCACACTACTCTTCTCCTCCTCACTCTCTTTTATTACACCTCCCACAACTCTTCTCATCACTCTACATCCTTATACCTCACACTAGTCTCCTCCTCCTCACTCTCCCTCCATATACCTCACACTACTCATCTCCTCCTCACTCTCATTTCTTATATCTCACGCTACTCTTCTCTTCCTCACTCTCCTTCCTTATACCTCATGCTGCTCTTCTCATCCCTCTACATCCTTAAACTTCACACTACTCTTCTCCTCACTCTCCTTCCTTATACCTCACACTGCTCTTCTCATCACTCTCCATCCTTATACCCCACACTACTCTTCTCCTTACTTTCCTTCCTTATACCTCACACTGCTCTTCTCATCACTCTAAATCCTTATACCTTATACTACGCTTCCCCTCACTCACCTTCCTTATACCACACACTACTCTTCTCATTTCTACATTCTTATACCTTACAATACTCTTCTTCTCACTCTCTTTCCTTATACCTCACAATGCTCTTCTCCTCAGTCTCCTTCCTTATACCTCACGCTACTCTTCTTATAACTCAACATCCTTATACCTCACACTACTCTTCTGCTCATTCTCCTTCCTTATACCTCACATTGCTCTTCTCCTCACCCTCCTTCTATAAACCTCACTCTGCATCTCTTCTCATTACTCTCTCTCCTTCTGCTTCACACTGCTGTTCTACTCATCACTCTCCTTCCTAATACCTCATACTACCCTACCCCTCACTCTCCTTCCTTCGAACTCATACTGCTCTTCTCATCACTCTACTTCCTTAAATCTTATGCTGCTCTTCTAGTCACTCAAAATTCTTCTACTTCACACTACTCTTCCTCACTCTCTTTCCTTATACCTCATGCTGCTCTTATCATCTCTACATCCTTATACCTCACACTAATCTTCTCCTCACACTCCTTCCTTAAACCTCACACTACTCTTCTCTTCACTCTACATCCTTACACCTCACACTACTCTTCTCCTCACTCTACTTCCTTATACCTCACACTATCCTTCTTATCACTCTACATCTATATACCTTACAATACTCTTCTTCTCACTCTCCTTCCTTATACTTCACACTGCTCATCACTTCACTCTACATCCTCATACCCCCACACTACTCTTCTCCTCACTCTCCTTCCTTATACCTCACACTGCATGTCTCCTCCTTACAATACTCTTCTTCTCACTCTCCTTCCTTATACCTCACACTGCTCATCACTTCACTCTACATCCTCATACCCCACACTACTCTTCTCCTCAGTCTCC
The DNA here is from genome assembly GCF_964204655.1 of Triturus cristatus. Lineage (NCBI taxonomy): Eukaryota > Metazoa > Chordata > Amphibia > Caudata > Salamandridae > Triturus > Triturus cristatus. The sequence goes on from NC_140590.1 coordinate 1,283,180,133, forward strand.
TTCCTTATACCTCACACTACTATTCTCATCACTCTAAATCTATATACCTCACTCTACTCTTCTGCTCAGTCTCCGTCCTTATACCTCATACTACTCTTCTTCTCCTCACTCTCCTTCCTTATACCTCACGCTGCATGTCTCCTCCTTTCTCCTCTCCTTCTGCCTCACACTGCTCATCAACTCATCACTCCCCATCCTTATACCTCATACTACCCTACCCCTCACTCTCCTTCCTTCTAACTCATACTGCTCTTCAACTCACTCTCTTTCCTTAAATTTCCTTAAAACTTCTACTCACCCAAGATCCTTCTACATCGCACTACACTTCTCCACCTCACTCTCCTTCCTTGTGCCTCACACTGCTCTTCTCATCTCTACATCCTTCTCCCTCACACTACTCTTCTCCTCCTCACTCTCTTTTATTACACCTCCCACAACTCTTCTCATCACTCTACATCCTTATACCTCACACTAGTCTCCTCCTCCACACTCTCCCTCAATATACCTCACACTACTCATCTCCTCACTCTCATTCCTTATATCTCACGCTACTCTTCTCTTCCTCACTCTCCTTCCTTATACCTCACACTACTCTCCTCATCACTCTACATCCTTATACCTCACACTACTTTTCTCCTCACTCTCCTTCCTTATACCTCACACAACTCTTATCATCACTCCACATCCTTATACCTCACACTACTCTTCTCACTCTCCTTTCTAATACCTCACACTACTCTTTGCATCACTCTAGATCCTTACACCTTACACTAATGTTCTCCTGACTCTTCTTCCTTATACCTCTAGCTGCATTTCACCTACTTTTTCCCTCTCCTTCTAACTCATACTGCTCTTCAACTCACTCTCTTTCATTAAATTCCCTTAAACCTTTTGCTGGTCTTCTACTCACTCAAAATCCTTCTACATTACTCTACTCTTCTCCTCCTCACGCTCCTTCCTTACACCTCATGCTGCTCTTCTTATCTCTACATCCTAATGGAACACTACTCTTCTCATTCTCTTTCCTTATGCCTCACACTGCTCTTCTCATCTCTACATCCTTATACCTCACACTACTCTTCTCCTCCTCATTCTCTTTCCTTATACCTCCCACTACACTTCTCATCACTCTACATCTTTATACCTCACACTACTCTTCTCATCACTTTGCATCCTTGTAGCTCATACTACTCTTCTTATCACTCTACCTCCATATACCCCACACTACTCATCTCCTCATTTTCCTTCCCTATATCTCATGCTACTCTTCTCCTCCTCTCTCTACATTCTTATACCTCATACTACTCTTCTTATCATACTATATCCTCATACATCACGCTACTCTTCTCCTCACTCTCCTTCCTAATACCTCACACTACTCTTTTCATCACTCTACATCCTTATACCTCACACTACTCTATTCATTCTCCTTCCTAATACCTCACACGACTCTTCGCATCACTCTAGATCCTTATACCTTACACTACTGTTCTTCTCACTCTCCTCACTTATACCTCACACTGTTCTCATCTCTACATCCTTATAACTCACACTAATCTTCTCCTGCTCAAAGAATTACCCTATACCTCACACTACTCTTCTCATCACTCTGTATCCTTATACCTCACACTACTCCTCTCCTCACTCACCTTCTTTATACCTCACACTGCAGTGTTCCCTCTCCTTCCTAGTACCTCATACTGCTCTTCAACTTCTCACTCTCCTTCCTTATACCTTATACTACTTTTCTACTCCTCACTCTCCTTCATTATACCTCACACTACTCTTCCCATCACTCTACATCCTTATACCTCACACTACTCTTCTCCTCACTCTCCTTCCTTGTATCTCACACTACTCCTCTCATCCCTTTACATCCTTTTACCTCACACTACTCTTCTCTTCACTCGTCTTCCTTATACCTCACACTGCTCTTCTCCTCCTCACTCTCCTTCCTTATACCCCAACCTGCTCTTCTACTCCTCACCGCCTTCCTTATACTTCACGCTGGTCTTCTGCTCCTTACTTTACTTCCTTATATATCACTCTACTCTTCTCCTCCTCACTCTCCTTCCTTATACCTCATGCTGCTCTTCTCCTCCTCACTCTCCTCCCTTCTACATTATGCTCCTCTTCCTCACACTTTAATTTCGTATTCCTTATATTCCTTTTTTCCTCACTTTTCTCCCTCTCCTTCTGCCTCACACTGCTCATCTACTCATCACTTCCTTAAACATCACTTTCTTCTCCGCCTACTCACTTTTTTTCCTTAGCCCTCATTTTGCTCTTTTCATTCCTCTTTGTAATAAAATTTGTTTTAAAAAACCTTATTTGAAATTCGTGAAGTGCTGTTTTAACCATTCAATGCCCTCTTTCTGCGGGCCTATACATCTTAACATCACACTCACATTGTCCGTATCCATTGTAAGGCACCTTCTGTTTACCCTAAATATTCAACAGTAAACAGGTACATAAATGTTTTAGCTCTGCACAGCCCCTACAGACCAAAAGGGTATCTTTATTTTACTGCCCATGGACCCACTGGTCTCTCCCTCATAGCACTTCCGTTTGCCTTGCACTGGTATTTGTTTATTTATATAACTTGTACTATGTTCCCTTTGATTACGGCACATTTTTAAGCGTGGGTACTTTCTTAAACGAGTACAAACTATATATCCTACAATGCATTACAATTTAACATGGATTACTAATTCCCAATAGAATTTCATGTTTGTGAAATACTTTGTTCAAAAAAAGTATATTTTTCTTTTTACCCTCAACTTCATATGTTATTATTCCCCTCCTAGCACACTTATAAAGAGTTTTCTCTTTTCTTCTTATAAAACTTCCGTATTCCTTCTATCTCAATGAAATTTCCTTTCACTGCTCCTATAAAACAGAACAGCAACTACGACTGTTACAATCAAAATAGATGGAATCAAAGCTTCATAGCAACATTGTAGTGTTTTTAGACTACTTCTTATCCTGTGGTTCACAAAACATCAATCATTCTGTGCTTGTTGTTGAAACGCACATATGCAGCTTCTCAAACAGATAGCAATCTTAAAAGCCAGGCTACATGTGTTTTTATTATGCTGCCGCAGTCTCCACTTAAAGAACATTTTGAAACGTGTGGAACATTTAACACCATGCCTGACTTCTTGGCGGAGGGAAGAGCTGAGGAAAGGAGCACTTCTTCCTATCTCATATCTACAGAGTTGGCACTGTTGATAACAGTTAGCAGTTGTTTACTAGCTTAAAGCTCCTACATTAAGCCACGGGTCACACTAAAGGAACATCCAGCCTTCTTATATTCTACAGACTGCAACTTTCGAGTGTGCTGCCACACTGGTAGAAACAATTGCAACATTTCACACCACACCAGACTTCTTGGCGCATCCTTCTTTCTTCTTTTCAACACAAGGTGTGAATATATTTCAAACAGACTAACCTGATAAAATAGCCAAAAGGCAGCATTACGCTTTTAGCCAATTACAACACAGCTTTCCAATACAAGCATTTGCAATGCAATTGGTCTCGCCTTTGGGACCTTATATGCAGGGCCGGACAGGGAACCGAAACCAGCCCTGGCAAACTGCTCGGCCGGCCCCCCCTGGGATGAGGGGGGGTGCAGCCAAGCAGTTTGCGAGGGCTGGTTTTGGCCGATTTTGTTACAGGGGGCCGATAATGCCAACCCTCGGTAACAAAAACTGCCCCCAGGGGCCCAAAATCTGCCCCCAACCTAGCGACCCACCTGGGAAATGCCCAGTGCCCGCTAAGGCCAGTCCGGCCCTGCTTATATGTATTTAGCTATACAGCACATTAGCCTGGGTGCTAAAACATCTACTTTTGTGTAAGTTTACAAGTTTGCAATTCTTCACTATTCACAAAATCATGTACGGGAAGTGTCTTTACCAGTGCGGTGTCTCCGCAAATAAAAAGATCTATCTTTTTATGTGCTAAGACTTTGCACTCATAAAGATACTACTCATAAATCCCTTGGTGGATAGCAAACAATCGGTAACTTGTGAATTATGCTCTTTCTGTCATTTGGGATAAGGTTCAAAGTGGGAGGTATTTTTTTTCCTGGGTAACCCCTTGCTGAGCAGAACATGCTGTCATGACCCAATAATGTGGGGGCAGGGATGGGGTGCTGGTTGGAACATTTTGGTTTCCAGTCCGCCACTGGGCACTTATGCTGTGCTCCTTAAATCCTTGAAGACGTAGCTCTTTTCTAAAATGAATGATTGAAAACGATATTTCTTGGTTTTTTTTGCCTTGTTATGTGCCGTGTAGACAGCAGTCACCGAGATTTTGCGAAGCGCTAACTGACAACATTTACACACTGATCCACGATGCTCGGGGAATGTGAGACTTTCTCCAATGTATTCTAGGACTGGCGGTAGAATCGTTGATTAGCCTTCCATACTATTTTAATCCATTTTCCTCATTGCGGTCCCTACAAAATGATGACTAGTATTAGTGTTAGGGCACCTGTGTAGTTCTTCACGCAGGACCTTGACAAGGGGGTAGAGTGTAATTAGGCACCAGGCCCTTCTCTATCCAGGACCCACAGATGCCACCTAGCATTAGTGCTTTGAAACGTTCACTTCTGACATTCATCATAGCTGTCGGTGACCTGCTGCTCCAAATGTACTGTATGAAGACGGTGAAACTAGGATTGTTCAGTAAAGTACAAATCAAAAATTTTCATATAAGCTTTCAAACTGACAAGCACAATTATAATACGCTCAAAATGCGTTAATATTAAACAACACTTTTAGTGGAGCATTTATCCAAATTATTTGTTAGTCAAGATATAGATTTGTTTTGGTTATCAAATGTCGAGCTACATATAGGTATCTGCTATAGTACACAAGAATTATAGAAACCTAGCGTGACGCGACTAGCTGAAAAATCTTTCAGCAGGTGCTGCTGTGAGGCAAAGGAGGCTGTGACAGTGTAGAGGCCTGCAAAGGGACAACTGGTCCTCCTCAGAGGCCGTTGACATAAGCACCACCACAAACACAAACTTAGCAATTAAAAGGACGCCTCGCTGCATTTACATTGAAAATGACCAGAAATAAAAGCTGTAGTTAATGATTGTTAATATAAAATAGAACCAAACTATTGTCACCTCCAAGGTTACATGGCGTATATTACATTTATAGTGTTTTCATCAAACTTACTGCTAAGAATCAATTTCGAAGCGCTGAGTATTCAATGTGTGTGTCCAATCATATAGTACTTGAATGGTGATTTATATTACCAAACTTTGTTCTAAATGGGCAAAAGAAAATGCTTAAGTGTAAGTGAAGTAATTAGGTGGAACATTCAAGACCTATTGTAATTTCTCTTGTGGGCTTAAAACCATCCCCTGCTCTTGATTTGTTTGTTTCAGTGTCCTTTAAAAATCCTTGCTTGCTAGTGGCCAGTCCTGCCTCTTTGTCCCTCGACAAAGTTCTGTCTCATTACGCAATGGTTCTTCATCTGTTCTTCAGGGAACTATTTTTTTCTTGGTTTCCTGCTCTGTTACTGTTTGCCCATGTTCAGCTTTGGTGGCATAGCTGTTTAGATATAACTATAGAATTTCTCCCCCTCACCTCCTCTTAATGCTACAGTTGGGTCAGTGCTGCCTCCCATGCAGCGCCTTCCTCTTCATTCGTTAAATTTTTAACTTTTCTGCAATTTTCCATATTGATCGGCAGTTGGGCTTTTGTTTGGTAGGATATGGCTTTGTTTGGGCTTAGCAGGATTGGGTTTGTTTTGTATCCCTTAACTCAATTATGTACACTCTTGAAATTTTACATGAGTGAATACTACTTTTATACTATTTCACTACTGATAGGCATCATCGTGCATTTTCAGCGTGAAAATAACCCCCTTCCAACATGGCTGCCTCACATATTCTACATTGCCAGCGGTCTGTGAAAGGTTCTGGTATTGGGTTTGTTTTGTATCCCTTAACTCAATTTTTTACACTCTTGAAATTTTACGTGAGGGAATACTATTTTTATAATATTTCACTGATGACAGGCATGTTCGTGGACTTTCGGCGTGAAAATAACCCCCTTCCAACATGGCTGCCTTACATATTCTAAATTGCCTGCGGACTGTGCAAGGTCCTGGGAGGCAGCAAGTGAAAACAGGGAAGTATATCATGTGCCTGGAACACACAGATTTAGCCTGGTAAGTACAACTGGTTCTTGGAAGATCGGGAACCCTTTTAACTGATCCTTACTGCAGCTTTGTGTATTACTAACTGTTACTTCTAAAAAAGTCTGACATTTCTGTGTTGCAGTGTTTTTAAAAACAATTTATACCTGAATCAGTGAAGCTTTTTTGTCCTTTTGCTTCATGAATGCCGATAATAATAAAGTGGTAATTGACGTTGAAGGTGGAACTGCTGTATCTCCTAAATCGAGCTGCCAGTGTCATTTAGAAGCCAAGTTTTAACTCTGTTCCTAGTGCTTCAAATTGCGTTTGTCTGCTGAATGTTTTGGAGGTGGTAGGAACCAAGTACTTAGTTTCGTGAATACATACCATCAGTAAGCTGAGTGACCGTGTTAAAAGCGCACTGTAAAGCTCTCTTTCTTCCCTAAAAGCTATTACAAAGATTCAATGGTGATCCACTGACTGTAAATAACTGGCTTATGGACACTTTTGCTACCCTAGTGCATTGAAAGGATATAAGAGTTTAGTCTACCTTGTTGCAAAATGTACTAGATATGCTTATTTCTTTGAAATCCGAGAACCTAGTTCTGGGTTTTCTTTAAACAAATAAGTGCAATCTGAGAGTTGCGGTCTTTGCTTCACTTCACCTTCTTGGACTGATATTAATGATGAAAATGATTGTTGAAGGAAAGTCCATAACTCCATAATTGGTGCGACATGGACGCCCTAAATGGTAAAGGATGGGTTTTATAAGTGATGTACTGAATGACCAGCTGCTAAAATGGCGGCACGGCATAAAATCAAAGCGTAAATCGTTTGTAAGCCCGATTTCCACTCTGATAAATGGGGCTGATCGGAGCCTTTAGAGGATCGAGGAGGGGGCTGCGCTGCCCTTTTCCCCTTTTTCACAAATCTAAGTCCCGTTGGTGGATTCTCGGGACCTCTTGAGGCTAGAGGAGGGGGGCCTCACAGACCAGGGTAGGCTCCCGGGGCAAAAGATAAGCAATTGAGGCCTGGCCACCATTTTTTATCTGATCCTGGATCGCAGCTTTTTTTGCTGATTATTTTTCTTTTTTTACCCGAGGGGGCATTTCAGGACAGGGGACTAAAAACCAGTGTCTTGTAATGGCTGCCAGCAAGATTTTTCTCATGCTGCTGGCAGCCAATCAGAGTGCTTGCTCTCATGGGAGTCTGACACCCAAAGGAGGTAGATGGCCGGAGGGAAATAAAGTTCTCTGGCAAATCAGTATGCTCCATTTTTAAATTGGCACTCCAGCATGAGTCTCTCCAGACTCTCGCCGGCCTAACCATCCAGATATCTATATTTGTTTTACCCTTAATTTCTCCAAAACTACTGAACGGATTTACAGCAAATCACAAAAAGCACAATCTGTGGACCAAGATATAGCTTCCTGTAATTTGTAACCCTGGCCATAAAATCCGCTCCGCTCGTGGAGTTTGCCAAATTTTGGCAACTCCGCATTCCGGCTAGAATGCGGAGTTATAGAAAACTCCGCGCTCTGGAGCGGAGTTTTTTTGTGTTTGCTCTCTCAAAATGCGTTTTCGCACGCGCTGGGGCAACTTACCAGGATGCCTGCGATCGCCGACAAGATTTCCCATCTGTTCGAGAGCGGAACAAAGATTAGTAGGTGGCCGCACGTTCCCGCAAGAGTGTGCGATCGCGAACACGTCCTACGGGCGCAACATCGGACTGCCGGCAAGTTTTGCGAATCTCTCAATCCCGAACATGCAGAATTTGCAATCTGGAGAAGAATCTCTATCCAGCGGCATCAAAACCTTCTCGAAATGGTGATTTGGATTTAAAAAACTCCTCAGATTGACATTCGGCTGTACTTTTTTGTGCAAGGAGTCCTTACTCTTAATTTACTTTTTTTTTAAGAGGAAGGAAGTGCCCCTGAGTCTCCAACTTCCTGTTCCTGTCCAGCTGGCTCCTCGCAGTGCTTTGTCCACCTCCTGTTTACTTTTCATTTGGATTTGGAGCTGGAAGGATCACTCTTTGTGGCTGCTGTATCATATAGCATTGGATGTGAGGACTTTTGAATCCGAGATTTCACAAGTAAGTTGGAAAATTGGTGTTGTTTGTTTGATTGAGGCATTGCACCTACATTTTTTTTTAACTTTTTCTCTTTTAAAAAAAATCTATTGTGGTGGGTAGCCTGTAGTTCAGTAGGAGCCTAGTTGTTTTTTTGTAAGTAATATTTCATCTTTTATAAAGGAAACATGTTGCACAGTTCACTGCATTTTCTCCAGCTTTTGAAATTAAGTAATTTGCATTATTTATTTAATTCACTAGGCCAGTAGTCGGACTATACTATAGGCCTTTCAGCCAGTATGCCCAGAGCTACTCTTGGGTGCATGAAACAACTGTTTCTGTGGTGTCTGTTGAATGTAAACATCATTTAGGGCATGGATGGCATTGGATTGAATTTCGATATGTTTTTGGGGGGTATTTCACTATTTTCGTGTGTGTTAAATAAATGCCTTTGTTGGATGTGTGTGGTGTGGTTGTTGTGTAACTTGCAAACATTTTTTTTGCCCTGTGGATTTTCATTTTTGCATTGTTGCATTAAAGTGTGTTGTTTAGCATGCCTCCTTGGTTTGGTCATATGGCCTGCTTGAGTTTGTTGTTTGCCAGGCCTCCTGCTTGTTGTGAGTGACCATGTGGCTGGCGGCCATTTTGTGGTGGTAGTTAGTGTGCTGCTTTTGCCAAATGCCTACATGTCTTTCCTTTGTTCCTCTTGGCTTACTGCTTCCATGCCCATTGCCAGCTGCAGCTCCCTGAATGCTGCATCCCAAGTGATGCACAATGCCAAACAGGTTCCATCCATTACATTGTTTTTGTTTTTCTTCTTTCCTATCCTTCCTGAGTGTACAGAGTACACCATGAAAGCCCTTGTTGTCAAAGTCTTACAAAAAGGCTACACTGTTATGTTTTTTTAATAACTGAGTTAACAGAACTTAATAATATTAATAATAAAACTAACAAGTGTGACCACACACTAAGTTATATATTATATTTGTTTGTTTGTACTAGTAGTAATTGAACCACAACAATAAATGCCACGTTTCACTGATGTTCTTCTTGCTTCTTTGCTTTTAGGTGCACAAAAGAGGATGAGGTGTCATCACCCATTGTACTGCCAGACAAAAGTCCTGCTGCCCACGACGTCACGTGATGTATGACCACAGACATCTCTTCAACTTGTGCCACTGCGTGCTGCTGACATCTGAAGAAGATGGCCCCAAAGAAAGGTACCAGGTCCTCCAGGACCAAGAAAGTTGTCAGTGAGAAGAAGGAACTGCCCCTAACCAGGACTGGTGTGCCACCCAAGATCCTTTTTGGGGAAAAGAAATTGCGCCTGCAGCAGCGGTGTCCGAGGAGCAAGCTGGAAGCAGCACCCCCCCCCACCCATCATTGGACCCACCCTACCAACCTAGGCCCAAGCCCATGTCTTCACAGAGGCCGCCAGTCTAATCACGACAACGCCAGCGAGCAGCGATGTTAAAATTGACTTATCGTTATCGCAAAGTAGTACCCAATCAACCCAGGAAACTCAGATAAGTGGACAACAACAGCTACAACCTCTGCCCACAATAGTAGTTGTTCCTCCTGAAGTAGGGTCAGTTCAGGAAATCGGGCTTCCTTCAGAGGAAGAAGAAGAGCAAGCCACTCTTTCAGAAGATCCATTGCCTTCCAGATCCCCAGCAAGGAAAGGGAGGGTTAGTCCATCAAGTTCTTCTGCAAGCCCCCTTCTGATTATCAAGACGCCACTTGGATCCCATCACCTGACTCTGAGAGTGAAACACGCCACGAGACAAGGCTAGGGAAAAGGAAGGTTCCAGAAAGAGTTATGGAGGTAGATGCAGAAGAGGAGGAAGACGATGATGACCAGTCAACCTGAACATTAGTCCTGCCCCAGTGGAGACCAACATTACCCCATCTCAAATTGCTGTGAGGGATGTTGTACAGATACCACCAACACAGATAACATCAACACCACCTCCAGCTTCCATATGTGCATTTTCAAAGTTCCGGCAGCGGCCTTCATCCAGCAAACTCCACAGCCACCTACCAGTTAATCCGGCATTGGAAGTGGCACCAGCAGCTACAGAAAGTTCAGCTCCCCAGTTTGGGACTTCTTTTCGGTTAGCAGGAAGGAGGTGAACATTGAGATATGCTCCACTTGTGGACAAGGTGTTAGTTGGGGTAAGCTTGGTACAAACTATGGTACCGGAGGCCAAACAACCCATCTGTAAAAACACCACATGATCCAGTGGGAGGTGCACCTTGGTGGCCAAAAAACTGCACCCATTGCTGTTGGTGGGGATGAAGGAGGAGAAGATCCAATTACGGTGGAAGGTGAACAAGAGGGAGACATTTTCTCTGGTACACAAAGTAGCCCTGTCCCTAGCAGTCCAGTGGTACCGGTCAGATCCACATCAGCAACATTGCAGTGGCACAAGAGTAAGAGTCAGGCTGAGACACCAAAGGGTCCCAGGCAAGAGAGTACCGCAACAAAACGTGTGTTGAGCCTAACAACATCTGGCATCAAGAAGATGTCACCTGCATCAGTGGCACCAGAAAAGAAAAAGAATCAGGCTACCATTGTCAGCATGTTTAGGTCAGAGGGGCAGTACGAACGCAACCCCCCAACGGCACATATGTACAATGCTTATCTGGCTACAATGTTAGCGCTGGACCTCCTCCGTTTTCTTTTGTGGAAGGGATGGGTTTACTTGAATTTGTGACAACCATCTACCCAAAATGGAAGGTTCCCAGCCGGTCCTATTTTGCCAGGGTTGCTGTTCCAGTGCTACATCACAACGTGTAGGAATTGCTTGGACAAGCTTTGCAGCGGAGTGCTGTTCACACTATCCACCTGATAACAGACATGTGGACCAGTTGCCAAGCCACTGATTACATGTGCATAACTTCACACTGTATCTTGTTTGTGGGGGTTCAAGAAAAGAGATCTCCAGGTGTTGGCACTGCTGAGATTTTCAATGCAACTCGGAAACATGCAACTGTAGCCATGTTCACCATGGAGAAATCTCATACTGCTGCAAACATTTTGGAAGAGTTTAACAGCAAGGTCTTTGAATGGCTGCACCCAAGAGGGCTTAACATTGGTTTTGTTGCCCTCGGACAATGGCAGTAATATACTTAGGGCCATGTACGATGGTGGCTATTTCAGGGTCATGTGTTTGGCGCAGTGCATTAACATTATTGTTAAAAAGAGGTATCACTATTTGCGGTTGACACACGCCTTACAGAGGCACATCTAGCGGGGCACTCTCATCCCTGATCACTCCCCCCTAGAAGATAGATTGCTAATTGATACCATTCCAGAGAATGCGACTTCTACAGTATATTGTAAACTAATAAACAATATGCCAGACCTCCTGACGACCCTCAAAGCCACATGGGTTGATGACCTAGGCAACGTTGAAGATGAAGAATGGCTAGAGGCACTACAGAGCCCTAGAGAAATTGCAATCCGTACAAGATTGAGGCTAGTCCAGCTCAAGATACTACATTGCTCCTATTATCCCCATATACTATTACATAAATGGGGAAGGGCACAAACAGCACTCTGTGCTAGGGGGTGACAGGAGGAATGCTCCTTCTTTCACATTATATTGGTGTGCCCGGAGATCACCCAGTTTTGGCAGAGGGTCACGGCAATGAAGTCCAGGGTGTCGGGGGTGGAGATTCCATTGGACACTAAATTGCTCCTTCTGATGATTAAGGGAGAAATAGACTGTCCCAGATATGCAGGTCTATGGCTGGCCCTTGGGGCAGGGATTGCCAAAAGGAACATTGCACGGAAATGGGGGGTGTCACAACCCCTGACTTTGAAACAATGGGAAAAACACATAGATTGGTGTCAGCGAGCCGAGGAAACAGAATACAAAAGCAGGGGATGTGTCAGGAAGTGGGAAAAGGTATGGGCACCCTGGCGCAAATACAGAATGTTGATGGTGGATCCTTAACAGACGTAACTACGTGATCCAGCAGGAAAGTCAATCGGGGGCTTCTGGGTACGCCTTCTCCCAAGATTAGAGAAAAGGGGTTGTGCGGATTCAGTCCCTCGTTGACCTCACATGAAATAAGGGGCTCCATGTCGCTTCCTAGGGACAACAAAGAAATGGCCCATGTTATTGATGTACATGCACATGTGTTTTTCTTTGTGTTGTATGGTCTCCTGAGGAAAGTTAATAAAAAGAGTTTTAAAAAAAACATTATTGTTCAAGACATTCCGAAAAAATAAGACCGAGTCAGCAACTTATTGACCACCTGCATAAGAATCGGCACACATTGCAGCCATTCTTTTAAAGCCCAGAAACAGCTGAGGATCATTCAACATGAGCATAGAGTGGCAGTTAAAGCACTCATCCAGCAGGTGCCAACACATTGGAACTCAGCGTATTACATGCTTGAACGCCTGTTTGAGCAGTACAGACCAATCAATGAATATGTCATGCAAAGAGGGGATGCTACTGTGAAAGGCATGACCGTTGAGATGGACCAATGGGGCCTAGTCAAATGCCTAAAAGAGATGCTACTTCCTTTAGAGCTCTTCACAGGTGAAGTAAGCAAGGAGGACTGTACAATGGACCAAGCTATCCCATTGTTGCGCATGCTACAGGAACAGCTGAAGGTGGTATCTGCAATGTACGCAGGTGTGGAGGAAAAAAAGAAGCGTATGAGTTGGTGGAGAGCTTAACTCTTCGCTTATCTGAAATGCAAGGGTGCAAACAGGCATTGTGTCATCCAACCATTACATTTGTGCCACAATTCTGGTTCCATGGTACAAAGCAGTACTGAACACTAGCACATTGATTCCTTTTTCAGAAGTGGATGTTGCCAAGTACAAAACTTGGATAGCTGCGGAAGCTAGTCGCTTAGAAAAAGAATGGCTGGGAATTAGAAGCCCGCAACTCCAGCCCACAACAAGTACTGCACGGCAGCCGGCGCCAAGTTCAACTGCAGAGCCTGAGGGCAGTGCGGTTAGCTCACAACAGTCAAAACCACCAAGAACAACATCAACAACAGCAAGAACAGGATCATCAGCCCCAGTAAAATAGGTACAGGAATGGTATGTACGGCAAGGGCTTGTTAGGTCCAGTGATCAGGCAAAGGCAGAGCAAAGTGGAGCACCCCTGAGCATTGAGCGGATGTTCCAGGCCCATCTGGATGACCCAACAGAGGTCTACATTGATCAGAACACATTGGTGTATTGATTTGGGAAAAGGGGCCAATGTGCAGTGCTCAGCGGGCTGGTGATAGACTATCTGGCTTGCCCTGTCACAAGTGTCTCTTCTGAGAGTGTTTTCAGTGCTGCTGGTGCCTTTGTAACAGTGAAAAGGACCAATCTCTCACCCCAAAACATGGAGAGGTTAACCATGATCAAAATGAATCAGCACTTTATACCACCGGATTACACCATACCCGAAGTAGCACAGAAGGAAGATGATAACAGCGACTTAGGTCATGGAAGTAATGTGTTAGATGACCTACTTCTGGTTGAACCACCAGAGTTTGAAGACAAGCTCTACTTTCCTGACAAATAGGCTTTCAACTTGTTACTTTTTCTTTCTCGCTTATTTACTTTTATTATTTGTGTGTGTCTCTGTCCTTCTGGTTCGAATCCCAACAAATCGATCACAACCATCTTACTCTTTTATTGCCGGATTGGAGTTACAACTGTGTGCAGTCATTAAAGAAGTCCACTCCTCTGAGGCCTGCTCCAGTCCACTCCTCCAGTCCTGACTCGCCCTAAATCAATTTTCATCAAGCCAGACATTAGATGGAGAATAGTACAAGAAATGTGTGCCTGCCTCGTCGAGTCCCTCCAAAGAACATGACTAATTGACTGTAGCTTTCCTCCTTTCCGAGCCGAGAGGGACTGCCCCTTAAGAACAGGTAATGATGATGGCATGCATTGGACGATGACTCTGAGTGATTGGTGTTTGTGTTATTGTTGTTGTGCACGAAGTATACTAGTATTTAATCTCTTCTACACACAAAAAAGTGACTCAAGTAAATGTTTACCTTCTTGTTGGCTAATAACAAAATTGTACTTCTACTGCAGGCCGATACATTGCATTTTTGAATATGATATCTGGACTCACTCGGTACACTAGAGAGTCGGAGATGATCGATGGAATAACTCGGGACATTTCATGAAGTGGTCTTAATGGTAACAAGTCATCAACAATCACAGCAGACCTACATGTCTGTGTAGTGGCGGAGGTGAGTGTAGTGGTATGACCGACAGCGGTGCATTGATTTAGTTACTTAATTTGGCAAATGCTGTGTTGCTGTATATGTGTGCTCTGTCTGGCTCAAAATCTAAGCTAAGTGGAGGTTGGGTGGGAGCTGCGGGACTGCTCTGTCCTGCTGTTGTTGTAGGTTAATGCTGGAAACAGAGTAGACATGATTTAGCCATGCAGCCTCTGAAAGTGTTCTAGTTGCACCCCTTGGTAATTTATGCATTTGTTTAATTTTTATTAACAATTTTAATACATTGAGAGTATAGAGCCATCCTGGCGATATCATGTTACACTTCAAACATGGTAAATAATAATAAATCGATAGACATTTGGAAGATTAGTGTTCAGTTCGTCTGCGCATCGCCATGTCATCCGTCGGTGATGCACAAATCTCCCCCCTAAAGGCGTTCCACCCCCCCACTTTTTGTCCCACTTCTTGGGACAACCCCGTATTTTGTAGACCTCCTTTTCTGCTTTCATGCATCGATCCATCTCCGCCACCCATCCAATCGTCGAAGGTCGTTTATCTGATCTCCAGAGCATAGCTATGGCCCTATTCACTAACAAATACCCCAATGCCACCCATTGTTTCTCGATATCTGTCAAATCAGTGGGTTCCCATATATTCAATATTCCTAACTGTGTCGACAATTGAAGCTGTTTGCCGAATGTATCCTTCATTTTTTTTGGTCGCATTATTCCATATAGGGTGAACCTCGGGACAGTCCCACAAAATATGAGTGCATCTGCCCGGCTGCCTATTCCAGCCAGAAGCACTCCAGAGAGATAGGTCCTGTGTAGGATTTTTAATTGGATAAGGCGAAAGCAGTGATTTATCGCTGTTTCCCTGGGGGGCATTAATGCGGTCTGCCAGTCATCCTGGTCCAGTGGCCATACATATTTTTGCCACTTTTCCCAAAGAATCTGAAAGGAGTCGGGTAGGTTGTTGCAGAGCTTTCGATATGTGTAAGAGATTGCCTTTGTCGGGAGTGGTTCTGAAAGTAGTCGGTCCTCTAAAGGGAAAGAGGCAAGGAGGATACATCCGGAATGTTAGTGATAAGGGCATGTGTAATTTGTAAATATCTAAAAATTTCACCCGGTGCAAGTGCGTGTTTGGTTTGCAGTTCTTTGAAGGTGAGAAGTTTGTCCTTGTGTAATAAGTCCCCTATATTAGTAATACCAATGGTGTCCCATTTATCAAATCCTTTATGTTGACAAAGTAGACCCAATCGTTGAGAGGACCAGAGAGGTGCGGCTTTAGTGAATTTGTCCTCCCATCACAGGCCTTTGTTGGCCTGGTGCCAGGTAGTTACTGTTTGCGACATAGGCCCCAGGTAGCGGCCTTTTTGGGCCTTACCATAGAGGGCGCCTAGGTATCCCTCCCATCCAGTTTGATAGCATTCTAAATGAAATGCCGGGTTAGATGGGGAGCCATTAATCCATTGGTTTGTGGCTATTAATTGTGTGGCCCAGTAATGAAGGAGCAAATCCGGGAGGGCAATTCCCCCCATCACACCATCCTTTAGTCAGTTTCTGGCGAGCAATGCGAGGTGCACCCCCATCCCACAACAAGGTACGGATCTCCCCCTCAATGGCAGTAAAGTAGGTGTTGGCTATTGGGAATGGACGGTTCTGGAGCACATATAAGAATCGAGGGAGTGCAAGCATTTTAAATAGGGCAGCCCTTCCCAGGAGAGACAGGGGCAGTGACTTCCAGTGTTTGACATTATTTTGTAGCCGTCTGAGGGGGCCCTGAAGATTTCAATCATAAAATATCTTCGGGTTGGTTGTAATATAGATCCGCAAATATTTGAAGCTCCCAGTGGCAACTTCAATCGCATATCCACGGGGCAGGTAAGGTGGTTGACCGTGCAAGACGTAAAGTACCGACTTGGACCAGTTGATGGTGTACCCTGAATTTTTACCAAAATTAGTAATGACGTGAAGCAGACTGTTAAGTGATGTCAGCGGGGATGCCAAATAGATCAAGATATCATCGGCATTTAGTGAGATTTTATCTTCCGTATCTTCGCTCCAACACAGTCCACTTATCGAGACATCTCGTCTTACCCAGTACGCTTAGGGCTCGAGAGTCCGCGCGAATAACAGGGGGGATAGGGGACATCCCTGTCTGGTCCCCCTCCGCAGAGTGAATGTACGTGATGTATGATTTTTAACTCTGACCTGTCCCAACAGTGCGGTGAACAGCAGCGTCACCCATTTTTTAAATCGAGGGCCGAAACCAAACCTCGCCAAGACCTCAAACAGATAGGGTCATTCTATCGAATCAAACGCCATGGCGGCGTCTAGCGACAATATGACCGCGTCAAGGACGTTGTGAACTCGACAGATGTTGAGAGCGGTGTTACAGCCTGGTATGAACCCCGACTGGTCATCATGAACCAGCGAGGGGAGGACTGTGATCAGGCGGGACGCGAGAAGTTTGGCCAACACATTGACTTCTGAGCTTATAAGGATATGGGCCTCTAGGATCTACAGTTGGTCGCCGGTTTGCCAGGCTTGTGTATGACAACAATAGACGCTAGTCTTTGATCTAAGGGGAGAATACCCTGCGCTAGGCTCTCCTCGTACATATTTTTAAGGTGCGGGTCCACTTAGAGGGCCATGCCCTTGAGAAACTCAATCGGTATCCCATTGGGTCCCATTGTCTTCCCTGAATTATTAGCAAATATGGCTTTACAGATTTCATCTGCTGTTATGTCAACATCTAGAGCCTCTCTGTCACTGTCTGAGAGTGTGGGCAGAGTAATTTCTCCTAGAAGTTGATGCAAGTCGTCAGAGGAAGCGGCTGTTTTGGAGGTATATACCTCCTCTAGGTGGTCAGCGAATGTTTCAGCCACCTCTTGAGGATCTGTTATCTGTCTCCCGTCACCCAGTTCAGGGACCCATGTGGCTACCTGGTCTCGCCGCTCGAGCCAGGCCAGCATCTTCCCAGCTCTCTCACCAAGTTTGTACACTCTGTGGCGGGTGTGGAGAAGTCTCGCCTGAGTTTTTTCATGCGCAAGGGCGTTATATACTAGTTGCTTGTTCCGGAGGGTGCGGGCTGTAACGTCGGGAGGGGGAGGTGTTATGTTCTGTTTTCAGCTGGAGCAGGTCACTTTCTAGTTGTGTCAGCTGTGTGTTTTGATTTCTGAGATATCCGCACTTCAATGCCAGTGCGTGTCCCTTGATCACTGCCTTATAGGCCTCCCAAATAGTGTTTGCCGAGTCAACTGTGCCAATGTTTTCAGTGAAGTAGTGGTCTGTGTGTTCCGCAGGGTCCTCTCTGATGTCTGGGATCTTAAAGAGCCATGGGTTAATAACTATAGGGCCTCGGGTATTGTGTTTATGAAAGGTAATCTCCACTGTGAGAGCGGAATGGTCTGAGATACCACTCGGAAGACCCTGGGGGTGTCGAAATTGGCCTATGTCTGCAAGTGAAGTGAGGAAGTAGTCAATGCAGGACATACTTTTATGTGCATTGGAATAATGTGTGAAATAGACGGCGGTGGTATTCAGCGAGCGCCAGAAGTCTGTGAGACCCATCACGTGGGTGAAGTCGGCCAAGTATGTGCTACTTTGGGGAGTTGATGTCTGGGGGTGTCTGTCGAGTCTTTCGTCCATTATCATACTGAAGTCCCCATCCACTAGTAGGGTACCTGGGGGAAGATCTATGAGAATTTTGCCCAGGTCTTGCAGTGCCGACCTACCCAGCGAAGGCGGAAGATATGCCGATATTACATTTAGTGATTTGCCCTCCCATGACGCCTCTAAAACTGCAAATCTACCCTGTGGGTCAGTCCAAACACGGGTGGGCGTAATTGCAAGATTTTTGCGTTCAAGGATCCCCGTTCCCCTGGAGCCTGAGGTGAACCCTGCATGGGCCAAAAGTGTGTATCCCAATCTGTTAAGAGCCTTGCAACTATTTCCCACCAGGTGTGTTTCTTGTAATAATATCAGATCAGGTGATTGCCTCTTAATGTATTGTAAGACCACCCCTATTTCGATCTTATTCCCCAAGCCATTCACGTTCCATGTCATCACAGACAGTTTAATACTTCTCGTATCTGTCATGGCGGGTAGTGGTGTAAAACAAGGGGGGAATGCAACGCAAGTGTGGATAACGCACCTGCCATCCCCAATCTGGAGGACCAAGACGGTGTAACTGTGCTGCCAAAGCTTTCTCCGCCCCTCCTCCTCGAATGCATAGACGATGCTTGCAGCCTAATGCTGGAACACGGTAAAATTGAGTACACGTGGATGCTCTGTGCAGAAATAACAATAACATAGAAAACCCCAACTACCCCCCGCCACTACTCCTTATCTCCCTCCCTGCCCCCCTACCAGTGGAATTCCAACTATCCACTCCCCAACAAGGCAGAGTGCCTGTCGCCCACCCCGTCATGAGTAGGGTACCTGGTTAACCACCTTTACCCCCGCCCATGCAACATAGAATGATCATGCTATATTTAAGCTTGCACTTTCAGTCCGTTCCTTTAGATAGCTTTCCTTGCAAGTCGATATCTGGTATTTGAGGCATAGGCTCCATAGGAGAGGTGTTGCTTCGCAGATATGTCTGGCTTTTTCTCAGGGTGTCAGTCTTTATAGGCCGCTAGTTCAGTTATGACCTGGTAGTGCTCCTTAGGAGACAAGTCGAGTCCGGCTATTGAGTTCAGCGCTTACCATCTAGGTCTCCTTCTGAGTGGTGTTCTTTAGATACCAAGGGAGCATGTTGGTTGATGTTGTGTCCTTTATTGTTGTGGGTGTCTGGCTGCTTTCCTACTCGACGCCAGCCCTCCAGCCAGTCCCATGCTTCTTCCGGGGACTGAAAAAAACATATTTTCCCCTCTGATTCCACTCGAAGTTTGGCAGGGAACATCATGGAGTATTTAATGTCTTTGTCACGTAGGGCTTTTTTGACCGCCGTAAAGCTGCGTCTCTACGCTTGGACCTTAACAGTAAAGTCAGGGAAGTCAGGGAACAGCCCGTGCTGTCTGTAGGATAACGTCCCTGTCTTGAAAGTTAATAACTCTAGCTATTATAGGTCTGGGGGGCCCAGGCCTCGGGCGCCCTCCAGGGACTCTGTGGGCCCTCTCAATGGAAAAGTAGCTAGAGAGGCGCTTAGGTTGGAGTTTGTTGATGACCAGGTCTTCCACAAAGAGGTCTATGGCTTGTTCCTCCGATCTTTCAGGAACTCCCAGGATACAAATGTTGTACCGCTGTGCCCTCCCTTCATAAACGTCCAGGAGTTCCTCCATTCTTTTCTGGTTGTCTTGCAACTGTATTACTTGTTGTTGTAGAGTAGAGGTGTCAGACACAAGGGCTTTCGTTGTGGTTTCTACGTCCTTGACTCTGGAGTCCATTTTCTTTAGGTCTGCTCTCACGAGAGTCACCACTCTGTTCACTGAGTTTATTTGGGTCTCCAGTGAGGTCCGAACACCTGCTATAGCCTCCATGACGTCTTTGAGGGTAAGAGTCTTGGCTGGGGGCGAGGTTGCGACGTTTTGTCTTCTCCTGACGTTGCATCTGGGTCTTCTACTTGCCTGGACTAGGCGAACTTCGCCAGCTGCGTCTCTGTTTGGGATTTTAGACCTTTATTTGTGGCCATCTTGAACTTGCAGAAGATTAGGGGGGTGCGAGGATATGAGGGGACTCACCGGTAATTGCCGCCGGCAGCACGGAAGAAGAGATTTATCCTCTGCCGGCTTGACGGTGTTCCAGGTGAGCCTGCTGAAGTTGGAGGGAGTAGACTTGATTCCCGGTAGCAGGAGGAGTCAGTCCCCCTCTCTGAGGACTATGTCTGTGGCCTATATGTCACGAAGGGTGGCAGTCAGTACAGCAGGTAGTGAGCAGGACACTTCACCATTCGGTCACGCAGGAGGGAGCCTCTATAGTCTCACCCTTGGTGTGTGGCGAGGTTTGTCAATTCAAGGCGTAGATATCCTCTCCTTAGATGGTGTCAAATCCTTTGGGTTCCTCACCGGGGGGGTCAGAAAGTCGTCTCTGGTCTGCCTAGTGAATGCTGCTTTGGCCACAGTTCAATGGAGGGGAAGGAAGGCTGGCAGCCTGTTGCAAAGTGTGACCCCTGTTGTTGAATCAGGGATGATGTAGCATAACTGTCTGTAGGTCGCGAAGCAGGAGCCTCAATTCCCAGGGTCTCCAGATGTCAGTGCACCTCCTTCACAAGCGTCTCACTGAGGATTATTTTCATGCAATGCAGAGGGCACCAAGATTACAACACTTGGTATGTCAGCCCCCCCAGGGCTTCAACTGCTCTCCCGATACTCACAATAGGGGGGGCCAGTTCACAGAAGCCTCCTGACCTGGCCCCAAAACCGGGGCCTCGATTTTCGCTCTTCTGCGCAGTTCCTCTCAGCTCCTAGCATGGGACCGAGGCGGCCCCAGGGCATGTCTATCTCCCCCCTGGTGCCGCGTCCACCCTCCTCACCCGCGGCTTCGGCTGGCCCCCGAGGGGCAATCCGGATCTAGGGAGGACTCGGCGACAGCACCGGGAGACCGCAGCACCGTGGACTTCTCCCCATCTGCTGGTCGATTCCGTCTCCACTACTCGTGGGTCGCTGTCGTGGGTTGCCCACCCCTGCGCTCGGCCGCGCACGAATCCTCCGTCTCCTCAATCCACACCTGGAGGTTCCCGCCGAGTCCGCAGTGTGATTAGGCATCTGTCGCCAGGTCTCCTCCGCCAAGACCGCAGCCGCCGTCTGCAATGGTATCTCTTCAGGCCGCCATTTTGAGGATCTCAGGCTTCCCAAATCAGCCTCTTACTGTAGCGTCTGTGAAGGCGCTGCTCGAGATATGAACAGCTCGCTTGTACAGGAACGGGTTAGGAGGAGATTCCCGACCTTGGAGGGGAATCTACCTCACAGCATGCGATGATAGTGATGGATCTTTTAATTAATTTGATTCATTTTTTCTCTTCAATTTGCTTAATTTGACCCATACCGCTATTTTTAAATTTTCTTAGCTAGCTTTAAAAGGAAGCAAGGTACAACAGAACATAACCTATATGTAATTTGAGTCTCTCTGAGGGCAGGCAGGCAAGGTAATTGCATGATAATAATAATAATTAATAATATACTGCTGCCCTGTACTGCTTGTCTAGTACTACTTATCATTAACCACCAAGTCATCATCATGCATGCATTTTCTTTTTCTCCCTTAACAGATTTATGATGGTCGTCTGCCAAGATTGTGTGTTGTCCATGTGTAGTGTTTGTCTTTGTGAAAGCTTTCCCTTAAATACCCCTTTCCTACCACTCATCAAACCCAAACCCTCTTCCACCGGGCAGCGTGATTTATATTGAGGTGTGCCTAAATTAAATTTATACTAATAATTGATCACACACTTGCTGGGGAGGATATGGTGAAAGCAACACTAACTCAAGGCAGGGCGAGGATCTTCTTCTGCTCTAAGTATATATATATCAGCCACACTGGCAACAGATTAGATTGGCCATTGCCCACCCATGCTCAGTAGTATTCGCTATTCTCTTTTTTTTCCAGAGTAACATAATTATTAACCCATTATTAATTATTAATTGCCGGCATTGATTTATCATCCTTCCAGCACTGAAGGTTACGCTTGTCCACTTCTTAGGTTGAGTCACCTTCAGTTTGTTGTAACTTGTACTAGGCTATCCCTGTTTTATTTTACTTTAGCATTGCTTATAAATATCATTCATCATCACTTTCTTCTTATTTGGCAGTCTTCTTGTGCACTTACTACTTACTGTACTTCTACTAAGTACTCGTTCCCTAGTCTCCCTCAGGTGACTAACTCTCTCATTTGCTTTTTATGCAAATGCAACTGTCTACTGCTGCTACCACCATCCACCATGGCACCTTAGGAAACCAAACTATCACCATGCAGCTATTGCTTCGCCTAAACATCAATCACAGGTAAGAGAAGAAGTGTGGGGGAGTCAATAATGTATATACTATGGAAATTAATTAATTCTTTCACACACCCACATCCTTCCGAGTTTATACTACAAAGGAGATTTAGTTGCAGAATGCATAGACTAGGAGGAGAGACTGACAGTAGTAGGACAAGTGAGGGTACTGCATCTATCTGTCAGTGTGTTACACTATTGGCAGATTTCAAAAACTGGCTGTGGCCCTGTAGCAAAAGGAGAAAACAAACATGTGATGTAAATAAGTAACCTCCCAGACAAGATTTGCATCATATGTATTGGAAAACTATAAATAATGTATTACCCTAACAAATATAAACTAGAACAAAACCCCACAACACCTGACCCACCCCTCTCCCTACCTCCAACCACTGTCCAGTAAATTAAATAAATGTCGGTCCACGTTGAAGTTGAAGAAAATAAAGTAAAGCCCAAGTTTCGTTTCCCCAAGTCCCAACATCCCACCCACCAAAAAAAAGATTAAAAAAGGGGCAAGGGTCAAAGACTGAGGTTACATCCAGCAACGGGGGCACCGGTGGCGGCTAGTTCTCTCCAGGACCTCCTCCAGCTTGGCCTCCAGGTGAGCCATCCTGAGGATCATGCGGCGCTGAAAGTTCCTGCAGGATCAACAAGGGTGGGGGCAGCAGTAGATGTTGATGGGCGACATGTGGCTGCCAGAGCACAGGGCCATATCACTGGAGACACATGGAGGGCCTGGCTGAGGCCCAGGACATTGGAGGAAGCTGCAGCTGACGCCTCCTCCGCCTCCTCCGCCAGGACAACCAACCGGCGAAATTCATCCCGGATAGCCTCCAGCTTCCTTTGCCGTGCCTTGGCTGCTAACTCCTGCCTGGTGGGTTGGGAAGGAGTAGCTAGATCAAGAAAGAAAAAAGACGATTGTAACCAATACTTTTAGCAAAACGTTAACACTAAATTGCACACATAAAAATTATAGTGGCACAGTAGCACTAGCAGTTGTGGTACTATTATCCTCCTCACTTTGTCTGCCCCTAAAATTTGGATGTGATGATTAGACTTTCAGGCACTCTGGAGTAGAGTAGAAATATTCTTCTTCTCTCTCTTGTTTAGCACAATTAATCTTGTAGGCATGCCAGCTCAGTCAGCTTGTGCCCTAGACAGACATACTTGTGTTGCAGACTCATGCTATTTTACTACTGTCTAAATGTGGGTCAGCTGTACTATACAATTATATATTTTTCCATTACAGCCATACTCAGTTAAATCAATGGCAAATGCTCAGACAATTTCACTTTCACCCTGACGACTGCAATAAGGCACATGATGATGGTTAATGATGACATGCTTATGAATGATGATATACGGCAGCACAACATTGTGTCACTCATGTGATGATGATGATGATGGCATACTGAGTGCTTTGTAACTACTAGTTACCATGCAGCCGATAGGCCACCCATGGCTGACACACTCAAAATTTACATGGGTAGGGACCGGAGCGGAAGTGGGCCTAGGAGTCTGAGAGGGAGGCAATTAATGATGGGTGGGTAGGGAATAAATAATAGTCATGCACAATATATCTGGCACGGTTTAATTTTCTTTTACATTCTCTTCATCCAGTCTGACTCTGTTTTCACCTACTATCTATGATACCATCCAGGCATCCAACCATCTAAATATGGCTATCATGAACCGGCTTTCACCGACAACATACATTTGTCATATATATAACCAACCACCACCCATGCGTCCTTGCTTGCCTTAAAGTTTGACCCTTCAAACCCCCCAGAGGATTCCTTTTACCCATTCAGCTTTACCCACCCAGACAGGCATCGTTTCTGCTTTCTCTTTCACCCTTCACCCATTCTTCAACTACCCATGCAACTTATCATCTAATCTTCATACGCCCCCTATATACATCCTGCGGCCCCTTCCTTCACCCACGCTTCCTTCTCTGCCAGTTATACATGTCGTTGACTCCTCTGAGTCTTTGTCATAAAACTGTCTCTGCTATGTTGAAGATAGAATAGAATAGGCCATTAGTTACTCAACCCCCGCTGCGAAGGCTAATGTTAAGTAAAGGGCGTCTTCTTCTTCTTCTTCTTGAACGCTGGGTGGTAGGAAATTTGTGTCAGTCTGGTGATGCCACAACTTTCCCACACAAAAATGTGTGAAAAAGGTGATTTTATCAGCTAAATTTGAGGTTTGCAGGGCATTCTGGGTAAGGAAATGTTGGGGGATCCACGCAAGCCATACCTCCCTGGACTCCCCCGGGTGTCTAGTTTTTAGAAATGTGTGGGTTTGGTAGGTTTCCATAGGTGGCCACCGAGCACCGGGCCAAAAACCCAGGTGACCCCCCTTGCAAAACCAGGTCGTTTTCAGGTAGGCAATTTTTATGTCGCCTCAATACGTTTTGGGCCC
Source organism: Triturus cristatus (assembly GCF_964204655.1). Taxonomy (NCBI): domain Eukaryota; kingdom Metazoa; phylum Chordata; class Amphibia; order Caudata; family Salamandridae; genus Triturus; species Triturus cristatus. The sequence continues at coordinate 1,283,204,936 of NC_140590.1, forward strand.
TTGCCTGTCGCGGGTACTTGGGCCTCCCACAAGAGTGAGGCACCGTTTTTATCGGGAGACCCAGGGGTGGTAGGAAATTTGTGTCAGCCCGGTGATGCCACAACTTTCCCACACAAAAATGTGTGAAAAAGGTGATTTTTCTCAGCTAAATTTGAGGTTTGCAGGGCATTCTGGGTAAGGAAACATTGGGGGATCCACGCAAGCATTAACTCCCTGGAATCCCCTGGGTGTCTAGTTTTTAGAAATGTGTGGGTTTGGTAGGTTTCCCTAGGTGGCCGCCGAGCACCGGGCCAAAAAACCAAGTGACCCCCCTTGCAAAACCAGGTCGTTTTGATATAGGCAATTTTCATGTCGCCTCACTACGTTGTGGGCCCTTGCCTGTCGCGGGTACTTGGGTCTCCCACACGAGTGAGGCACCGTTTTTATTGGGAGACCCGGGGGAACGCTGGGTGTTAGGAAATTTGTGTCAGCCCGGTGATGCCACAACTTTCCCTCACAAAAATGTGTGAAAAAGGTGATATTTTCAGCTAACTTTGAGGTTTGCAGGGCATTCTGGGTAAGGAAATTTTGGGGGATCCACGCAAGCCATACCTCCCTGGAATCCCCCGGGTGTCTAGTTTTCAGAAATGTGTGGGTTTGGTAGGTTTCCCTAGGTGCCAGCAGAGTTAGGGTTAAAAAACTACAGCTAGACACTTTGCCAAAAAAGGCTCATTTGCCACTGCGAAATTGAGGTGTGTCCACGATGCGTTTTGCGCCGTTTTCTGTCACGGGCACTAGGCTGACCCACACAAGTGAGGTACCATTTGCCTCGTAAGACTTTGGGGAACAAGGTGTGGGTGGAAATTTGTGGATCCACGCAGAGTCCAGAACTTTCCACCACAGAAATGTGGGGAAAATGTGTTTTTTTTGGCAATTGTTTAGGTTTGCAAGGGATTCTGGGTAACAGAACCTGGTGGGAGGCAGTCAAGTCACCCCATCCAGGATTCCCCTGGGTGTCTAGTTTTCAAAAATGTATAGGTTTGCTAAGTTTCCCTAGGTGCCGGCAGAGCTATGGTTCAAAAACTACAGCTAGGCACTTTGCCAAAAAAAGGTCATTTTTCACAGCGAAATTGAGGTGTGTCCACGTTGCGTTTTGCGCCATTTCCTGTCGCGGTCACCAGGCCGACCCACACAAGGTACCATTTTTCTCCAAAGACTTTGGGGAACACGGGGTGGGTGGAAATGTGTGGATCCACGCAGATTCCAGAACTTTCCACCACAGAAATGTGGGGAAAATGTTTTTTTTCTTTGGCAATTTTTTAGGTTTGCTTGGGAATCTGGGTAACAGAACCTGGTGGGAGGCAGTCAAGGCACCCAATCCTTGATTCCCCTGGGTGTCTAGTTTTCAAAAATGTATAGGTTTGCTAGGTTTCCCTAGGTGCCGGCAGAGCTATTGTTCAAAAACTACAGCTAGGCACTTTGACAAAAAAGGGTAATTTTTCACTGCGAAATTTCCTGTCGCGGTCACTTGGCCGACCCACACAAGGTACCATTTTTCTCCGAAGACTTTGGGGAACACGGGGTGGGTGGAAATGTGTGGATCCACACAAATTCCAGAACTTTACACCACAGAAAAGGAAAATGTGTTTTTTTTAACAAAAGTTTAGGTTTGCAAGGGATTCTGGGTAATAGAACCTGGTGAGAGGGAGTCAAGTCACCCCATCCTGGATTCCCCTGGGTGCTAGTTTTAAAAAATGTATAGGTTTGCTAGGTTTCCCTAGGTGCCGGCAGAGCTAGGGTTAAAAAACTACAGCTAGGCACTTTGCTAAAAAAGGGTCATTTTTCATTGTGAAAATGTGGTGTGTTCATGTTGTGTTTTGAGCCATTTCCTGTCGTGGGCACTATGCCTACCCATACAAGAGAGGTACCATTTTTATCGGGAGACTTAGGGTAATTCAGATTTGTAAAGGAACTATTATTACCTATTGACTTTCGATGCATTTCTGCCTTCCAAATGAAAGACATTGTGTAAAAAAGAAGTCATTTTAAAAAATGACTGATAATTCTCATGCTTGTATGACTATTCCCAATATCGGAAATGTGAAAATGTCTACTGTTTCTAAACTCTATATTTGTTCCCATTTCAGAAATACATAGGTGTCTTACATACCGATTTTTCCATGTACACATTTTTACAGAATAATTACTATATACCCGGTACATAATAAAAAACCATTGCAAGTTGCTGCTCAGTTTTTGGCTCTGGGTTCATCGGGTTCTTGGTGAACCTACAAGTCCTATATATCCCCACAACCAGTAATGTCCAGCGGATGTAACGGTATATTGCTTTCAACGAGCTGTCATAATTAGAAGAAGTTACAGGTGAAAACCTTGACACAAAAGGCTGTTTTTTTCAACTAATTTTCAATTTATCCTATATTTAACTGTTAGTTTCTATAAAGAAACCTTGATGGATCTACACAAATGACCCCTTTCTGAATTCAGAATTTTGTCTACTTCTCTAAAATGTATAGCTTTCCAGGATCCATTATTGCTTTAGTACCCATTTCTACCATTAACTGGAAGGAGGTCGAAAGCACAAAAAAATAGCAAAAATAGGTTATGTCCCAGAAAAATGCCAAAACTGTGTAAAGAATTTTGGGTTTCTGACAAAAGTCTGGTATCCCCTAAAAGCTGGGAAAATGGTGATTTCAGCCCCACAAACCCTTTTTTGATAACATTTGCAGGGAAAAACGCAGATGCTTTCATTTGCACACCGTTTTTCCCATTTTTTCCCCAAAAAACTAAATGTTGCTGTATTTTGGCTCATTTCTGTGACCCCTCCAAGGGAATCCACAAACCCTGAGTACTTTTAGAATCCCCATGATGTTGGAAGAAAAGGACATGAATTTGGCGTGGCCACCTTATGTGGTCAAAACGTTACAGGGGCCTCAGCGTGCACTACCCCAAATAGACAAAAAAAGGTGTGGAACAGGAGGGGGGAAAGGCCTGGCAGCGAAGGGGTAAAGGAGACAAAAAATGATTTGTGTTAAATAAATAAATATAATTGCTCAAAAAATATTTTTAGAGAGGAAACGTCAATTGCAATAACATTGACCTATCCTAAAGATCGACTTATTCAACTAGTAGTAGTCGACTAGTATGTATCGCAGTCGAGTACCATCCGTTCATTATTATTCCACAGTTCAATTCCGATTCCTGAATCCTAAACATACCTTGTCCGCCTATTCCAGACTTTGTAATGAATTGCAAAATAATTATATTTGCTTCTACTAAGTTCCAATCTCATTCCCAAACATCTCTGTCTCAAACTCAAATCCCCTTTGATGGGCCAATTACTAAGTCTGCATTATTATTCTCCTTAATGCATAGATGGACGCATGCATATTGCATACACCATTGGTTGGTTGCTTTTCTATTCACTCACTATACGAACAAACTACCAACGGTTCTACTAGGACTAAAGTCATGTGAGAGGACGTGTCACACAGGGCGTTAAATGACCAAGTAATACTAACTACTACCACTATCTTAGTGACAGGAGACAGGACAGCCTGACAGGACAAAGGAAAGGACTGGAGTCTTTCCTATATGCATTATTTAACTTAAATTCTCTAACCTTTCTTACATAACCAGCCCAAGAGAGCACAAAGTTGCAAACAATTACGATTCGTTATTAGCGCCGAGCATGAGCACCTTACTGGAAGTAACAATCACATAATAATAAGATTTTTAAACATAAGTTACCTGCATGTAAGAAGCACCATGTTAGCTATTTGCGAAAAAAATATTATTCGCAATAAAAAAGAACTGAAGAACACAATAGTAATATAATTACCTACTCAATAAGCCCCGGGACCTCAACACCTAGCAGGTCCAGAAGGTCCTTCTCCCGGTCCAGGATGTCGGACCACCGGAGGGTCAATTGGTTACGGGTGCGCCGGACCCCAGAGCAGCTAAACACTGCCTGAAGAGTCGTGAAGAGGAGAGAGGGGGGGAGGAAGAAGGGGAGTCGAGAAGGAGGAGAGAGGGAGGGAGGATGGGAGAGGGGAGGGACGTTGCGGGCTATCTCTATCGCGTACACGCAAGAACCTACCTAGGTAATTGAGGACCTGCCTGAAAAGATGGCCATCCCGAGTCACTCGCCCCCATATGGCATAACGTAGAGTGTCCACTCAAGCTGATAAGATGCTAGGCGTATTTACTTTGCTTTCCACAAACGATAAGTAATCCTGCGATTGCATGAGGTTGGCCTGCAGGGGATCTCGAGGCGCCTTCAGTGTTTGTGCCATGTGCTCCGCCACCAATTCCTTGCGGAGATCCAATAACCATGTGCGTATAGTGGGAGCTACACTTGAATTCCATGACATTCCTATTCTACGTTTTGCTAGCGCCAGGGCTAAATCTAGGAAATTATTCAGGTTTTTTCTAGCAGCAGTAAGCTTGGTGACACCAAGTAGGAAATGTAGGCCTTGTACGGGGAGTATAAAATCAGTTGCTTTCCCTAACGTTGCCGCGACCCCGCTCCAATAGGCCCTGAGAAGAGGGCATGTCCAGACCATATGGAGGAACCTTGCATCCGTTCCTGAGCAGCGAGGGCATATATCAACAGACGAAGGATACATGCGGGACAGCCTGTACGGCGTTAAGTATGTATGGTGTAAATAATTAAACTGCTTGTATTTTAGTCTAGCATTCGTAGATACAGTTTTGGGATGCTCTATACACTGTAACCACTGTTTGTCACTCATGACAACTGACAATTCGGAATCCCAATACGCTCGAAGCTCTGTCAATAGAGAGCCAGGACCAGGTCTAAGAGAGCTGTAGAGCGCTGTCACAGCCTGTTTGCCCTTCCCATGTGTGAACAATGTCTGTAGCACCTGTGAGGGATCTGGTTCTATCTCGACATTTCCCCATGTTTGGTGAAATTGATTTGCTAGTAGCGTGTAAAGTATAAATGTGCCCTGTGCGATACCAAAGTCCTCTATCAGCCCGTCTAGACTTTGTAAATGTGTATCTGCAACTAAGTCGCCCCAGGTATCCAATCCTACCTCAGCCCAGGAATCCAATTCTGGGTGGTTATGACAAGCAAACGACCCAGGTAGAATTTCAAGAGGTACTGCGGGTGCATATGGCATCGTCTGGGTGCTGGGCATCACATATCTCAGCCAACTACGCCTGGCAGCAGACATTAGCAGGTTACCTTGCTTACTCTGTGTCAGAGTGTTAGTGCCTGATAGCCATTCTATAATGGCTGTGCGTCTTAAGGGTAATGCCCAGCTAGATATCTCTGCTAGCTGAGCACCTGCTAGCCATCTCATTGGCTACTGGAGTTGTGCGGCAGCATGATGGTGCTATAAGTTTTGTGCTCCCAGACCTCCCTCTGCGAGTGGTAGATACAATTTACGGAGAGCCACTCGAGACCTAGAGCCTCCCCATATGAGCACCCACAGAATCATCTCCAGGTCCGTAAATGTGCTCCGGAGCAGCCTGTGTGGTGGAGCAGTAAAAAAATAAAGGAGCCTTGGAAGAAGCAGCATCTTAGCAATAGCCACTCTTCCCATCGGGGACAAGGGGAGACCGCGCCAGAACAGCAGCACTGCTCGAGCTCTGTATATTACCCTGCCCAGGTTTCCGTCAATGACATTTGCACTAGAATGATAAATCTGCACGCTCGGGTATTTAAAGGTATCAAATGCCCATTCCAGCAGAGTTCAAGGCATGCCCCGCCACTGGTCCAGCGGGATCGCTTTCATGGGGAAGACTACAGACATTGGGCCAATTAACCCAGAGGCCTGAGGCCTGAGTGTGGACATCCAGGAGTGCCATCAGGTCGTGCAATACAGTATTCTCCCCTCGGAGGTAGACCAATGCATCGTCAGCATATGATGCAATTATATGCCACTGCCTGTCCACATGGATACCACAGTACAATACCCGTTGCCATATTGTGCATGCTAAGGGCCCCATAGCAAAAGCAAAGAGGACAGGCGACAAGGGGCAACCCTGTCTGGCGCCTCACTCGACAACAAACTCAGGGGATATGTCTCGACCTGTTCTTACCCTTGCATGGGGGTTAGTATATAATATACACACCCAGCACAAGTATTTGTATCCAATGCCAAATTTACCCAGTACAGCCAACAGATATCCCCACCCCAGAGTATCGAACGCCTTTTCGATGTCCAAGGCTGCCAACCAAGGGCTGTCAACCTCCACACGAGCCCAGTTAAGGAGCCAAAACAGACAACGCAAGTTCAGTCTGGTACTCCTCCCCGGAATAAAACCATTTTGATCCTCGTGTATCAAAAGGGATGCCGTTTCTATGAGCCTGTTAGCCAACACCTTACCCAATATTGTATAGTCCGCATTTAATAAGGATAGGGGGCGATAAGATACCATCTGCAACAGGTCCCTACCCGATTTAGGCAATACCACTAACAGTGCCTCTCGCAGGGATGCTGCAAGTTTTCCTCTTTTGGAAGCGTCCCTATAGACCGACTGCAATTGGGGTACAAGCTTGTCTGAATACATGGTGTAAAACTCCGACGGCCAACCATCTGCACCCGGTGACTTACCCGCCGCCAGCTATGCGTCTGACATTTCGTCCATAATATCTTCCTCCAATAAATCATAGTGAGGTTTCGCAACTTGCTGAAGTTGCATCAACTCTAAATAGCGTTGTATGTGGGGAAGGCTATCTAAGGCGGGCGCCCCGAACAGTTTTATATAGTACTTATAGAATGTATCATTAATTGCCACCTGCGTGTTCACAAGCACCCCCTCATCATTGTATATCACTGTAATTGGGGGCTGGAAGGCATCAATTTTCAAGGGCTAAGCTAGCATTTTACCCGCTTTGTTGCCCTCTGTGTGTTGGCTAGGTAGTGTTTGTATTCCAGCGCACTTAGACTTTCTGAGGTCTTCTTGTAAGCTAGTCGTGCCTTGGCCACCAGGGGAGTCACTAGAGAGTCCGCACGCGCCAGGTTTTCACATCGCTTAATTTCTCCCTCATGTCTACATAACTCAGCTGAGAGTGCCATTTGTGAGCAGTATGATGTTTTAATAGCATGTCCCTGTGCAACTATTTTAAACGCATACCACTATTCTCCCCTGTTAGAGGCAGTACCCGTATTCTCCTGGAAGTATGTGGTAATCGTCTGTGATAGAACAGAGCAAAATGCAACATCCCTTAGTACAGCGACAGGGAGGCACCAAGTCAGAAACCTACCTCTGCAGGCACCTCATGCAAGATGTAATTGCAGTGGATTGTGGTCAGAGAGCGTCCGAGCTAAACATTCTGCTTGCTTTACCCTAAGTAATGCTTCCATGGAGCAATATATAGCATCAATCCATGTATGCAGAACATGCAGCGAGGAATAATGAGAGCATGTGTGCATGCCAGGGTGCTGGCTTTGCCAAACGTCTCTCAGTTGCATGTGGTCTGCCCAATCTTTTAGGTGTCTTGAAATCTGTATGGATTGTGCTCCCTGACGGGGCGGGCGCGAAGATCAAGGTCTAGGTCGTACAATTATAATCCCCCCATAGTGTTGGTACTGTGGGGTCAGATAGCAGAGATGGTGTGAGTGATTGTAGAAACTTCGCTTGCCCAGTGTTCGGGGCGTATAGGGAAATAAGTGCCAGTGGGGCTCCATCTAGTAGGCCTTTTAGGGCCACATAGCGGCCCTGTGGATCTCTCTGAGTATGTGCCACCTTATGGGGCGGACCCGGTGCAACTCAAATAAGGGTGCCCCTAGCATACACGGAGTATGTTGTGCCTATGAACGTGCCTCTCCAGCGCTTGCGTAGTGACGCTAATGTCTGTGTAGTTAGGTGCATCTCCTGTATTAGCACAATTGAGATCTTGTGGGCGTGCAAGTATTGGTATATCTTATGACTTTTGACAAATCCCGCTAGCCCCCTCATGTTCCAAGTCAAGAGTGTGTACTCATTATTAGCCATTCCTAAGAGTGAAGGGAACCCTCAACCCATTTCCCCCCTCGCCAACCCGATCCACATCCCCAGGCGTCCCACCCCCCAGCTGTCCCACTGCGCAAGCGCACCCTACTACACATTTGCATCTCCCGCCCACACAGTAAAAATTAGAGATCATTGTAAACAATATTAACATTCCCATAACACCCCACCCAAGGCCGACTTACCAATGGGCAATTGGCCACTTGCACTGAAATGCCATTAAAAGTATAGTAGAACAATTGCTATCTCAGCTATGTGACTTTATCTGGCGGAGCAACTAGAATCCAACCCAGGCTGATTTTTGGCTGCCATCATTTAATCAGCATCATGAAATCACATAGTTCAGTCCCCTGTGCCCGGAGTAGAAAAAGTAGGAATCATTAGGGATTCCCATTCCTTATTATCTATGCAACTGCCCATCAATTATGTACACATATTAAAAGGATATACAACGAGTCGGCCAAGTTCACTTGCTGACTGGTTAAACGTCACAGATTCATTGCTTCAGGATTTGCTAATTTCAGGACATTACCCAACCTCATGTGTCATTTGCGGAGTCATCTCCGGGCCGTCTCCATGCAGCTTTGCACTTTGTGAGTCTGTGAGGGATAGCTGGCGGTCTTGCCCATCATCCGACTCCGATTCAGATCTCGCAGATGTCATAGCATGGTTGGGGTGTTCCGCTGTCTTTATGGCTTGTGCCCTTTCTGCTGCCACTTGTTTCTTGGTAGGCATTGCACCCTAGGTCTCCCCCATCTGCTGCGTGCACCCACTGACTTCCAAGGAGGTTGTGATTCTATCAGAGAGGTAGGTGGGGGATGTGCAAAACCACGTCGGTCTATCCAGGACTAGGCTTCCTCAGGAGTGGAACAGTACACATTGAGTTCTTTATAGCGTAAGCAGAGTCTAGCTGGGTACTGTAGCGCATATGGTATCTGATGTTCCCTCAAACAGCACTTGACCTCCATGTATGAGGATCTACGGTGTTGGACAGCCAATGTATAATCAGGATACATGTGTACCATTATCTACTTGCCAGGGACCCTTGGACCTGGTCATCTGAAGAATATGATCTCTGTACCGATAGTTGAACAATTTTGCCACCACTGGCCTTGGTGGGTTACCTGGACGCGGAGGGCCTCCCGGGACCATGTGCGCTGTTTCTATGGATAAAACATTTGAGACCCTGCCCTGAAGGATTTCATCGGAGATCCAAGTTTCTAGATATAGGCCCATACCAGTCCTTCTATTCGCTCTGGTAATGCCACCACTGTGTGAATATTGTCCCTGCGGGAACGACCTTTCTGGTCCTCCAGCCGATTCACCAGATATTCCACCTCTTTCTGCAGGGATTTGAGTTGGTCCGTAGTCGTGGACACAGTGGGGCTGAAGGCCACCAGTGCAGATTTCGACTCCTCCACTCTGGTCTTGAGTTTCTTGTGATCCTCTCGCAAAAAGCCCATATCAAGGTATGGCGTATCTATTTTAGGGCCTAACGTGGTCTTAATGTCCAGTATCTCTGCCATCAACTCATCAAACTGATGCGAATGGTCTGGTGAAACACTGGTATTAGTAGCCCCTTGTTGCACGACACTTCCTGCGTCTGTTGTAGACGTCAATGTTTCAGGTTGTTGGTGCTGTGATTTGTCCACACGTGGCTTCCCCATTGTTTGGGCACTGATTATACCCTCTAACAATGAAGATAGTGACCCTGCCTCACACAGCTGACCTCTGCAGGTCGTCGAATAAGTCACACTCTCCACGTGGGGAGCCGCGGTGCACCGCTCTCACTGTGACGATCACGATGCGCCCAGTAGTACAATCCCCGTGTTTTAGCGCAGTACATGCGGGTGGGGTGGATCACTTTGTATGCCAGAGTCCGCTTTGTGTATTCACTCTTCAGGGGGGTTTGTTTTGTTTTTTTGTTATTTGTCCCTTTATTTTGTTTGTTGTTATTCCTTTTTAGCTTTTTTTTCCTCCATGCTGCTCAAGATATGCGGACCACCAGCATGGCAGGGAGTGTCCTCCTCACCCCAGCGCTCCAAGTTGCAGTGTCACTTCTAACAAAGTTGACCCCTGGTTATGGTCTCGAGTACGTAGCTTAAGTCAATGACCCAGCTGATGCTCTTTTTTTTCTTCTAAAAAACAGCATGTATACCCAAGAAGGCAGTACACTGCTCGCCTCCCTGATGATCCCTCGGGCCCAGCACAGACCGCCGACGAGACTCTGCTGCAATGCAACACCCCAGGCGCAGGGGAGGGGGAGAGCAGGAAGGAGCGCCCAGCCTCACCATCAGTAAGGATACACCGTAGAAGCAATCCAGGTCCTCGATCATACGTCTTGCTCTCGTGGGTATTGCATGCTTCTCGCCGGTCGACATGTGGCTCCCCCAGCTCTCATCAGGTAGAAGGAAGGAGAGGGGTGAAGGGAGAGCCTCGCATTGTAACCATAATGCCCTAGGCCATCAGCCGCACGATCTTCTGGGTCTCGTGAAAAGTGAGAGGGGAGGCGCGGTATATCCAGCAGTTCCGACCCAAACTCTTCCCTGGCCAGGCCGAGCGCAGGAACCACCTCACCAGCAACGACGGGACTGTGGTAACAGAGCCACCCGGCCCGTTCCAGCACGCTGTTCACGCACCCACGCACCCGGAGGGCGGGCACGCCCGACGGTATAAATAAAGGGAAGGCCTCAAGGCATGCGCCGCCATAGAGCGTAGATGATGCTGAGGTTACCGACAGCAGCTTCACTCATCACAGGTTCGGGGAGGGGGGAAAAACGCCATCACTCGCTCCGCTGCAGTCCATGAGACTCTTTGCCATCCCCACCTTTATTGCAGACAGGCGTCACAGTCGTATCTGTGGGCCGCGGCCACCCTTAATCACGGCGCTGCGCCTCGAGGGTCTTTCTCGCTTTGGTTTCACTCCAGGCCTGAGGGGGTTCAGTATGTGTGTAGTGGGGCTTCCGCCACACTCAACCCCCGGAGAAACGCTTCATGTCACTGGTTTGCAGGATATTTTTGGCTGGCCTCGCTCGGAGCTCTGCAGAGTGCGTCTGCACTAGCTACCATCTTGGCCACGCCCTCACAGAGGCGAGATAAACTTGTGGCTTCGAAGGCCAAATAGGGTCACCGTGGCAAAGGTCAGTTGCCACTCCTCAGTTCGGAGCAGCAGTGGACAGCAGACACAGCCAAGCCTTGCTGGATACAGTTTTTGAGTCACTTCTTGAGTACAAAATGCACACAGGGGGACCCACTGATGATATTGATTACTCCTGGTTTTGCAGTTTGTGAGAGCCTGCTTTCTCTGGCTGCATCACACATCAGGAACATGCTGGGCATCTCCTCCAAGACAGTGTCTTCTGCAGGGCCAGGCACACTCTTTACTTCTCCCAGCACGTAGGTAGGGAGCAGCTTCCAGGCAGATCCTCAGCTCTTTCAGTTAAAAGAGCAGACTTCAGGTGATGAACACTCACCACTGGGAGACCAGTTGCCAGCCACATACCAGCCCTGATTACACAGCAGCTCTGAGTACTCTGCAGAGCACTCCTTTCCTTGATGAAGAAGAACTTGGGAGTACAACAAAGTGGAGTCTTTGTGATCCCACATGTACGCACATATTCTTGACCAGAGAAGTGGATCCACTGTTTCAGACTTTAGAACTAGTTTGTTGTGGTTCTCGTTCAAGTGCTTTACTCAGGCTGCTCTCCAGACACAGCTTTTGTGTAAAGTGATACTTCTCTCAAAAAGTAGCACTGGGTGTGTCTCCAAAGGAGGATCTCCCATAACATGGGCACAATGAGGTGGCAGGTTTCTGTCATCATTCTTCCTGAAGTACTAACCAGAGACAGACAAAAGGGAACGCCTGACCTAGAAACTTCCTCTCCTCACCTTGAAGAACAGAAACTGCAGTTCCATCCTTCACCCCTACTATCTACTAAGTGGCAGTTCTCGGGAAGAACTAATTTGAAACCCCTTGCTAGCAAAGCCTTCATGGAATTTCTAAAGATAGCCCTGTCTCCATCCTCCTCACTTCAGTGTCTGGATCTTCATCCTCTGGCCACAGAAATTAATGCAAGCAATAAACTTCTACAGCCTGGGGAAGAGGTCCTTATCCTCCATCCTGTGCCATGTTAAACTAACATACATACAAACAAACACACACACACACACACACACACCCACACACAGGCACACACACACTCTACTACACATGTATCATGGGGACACTATAAACACAGATCTTCTCAAAATATACAGGTGATGCCAGTGCAAGGTTCTGAGTGACACATAACAGTGGAACTTCACACCGGAGGCCACACTCAAAGGCTCAGATAAAAAGGTCTGGTCGCTTTGTAAATCAAAAAACAAATAATGAATTATGTGCTCCACCCAGGACAGGGTCAGTATTCCTCTGTCCACTATGAGCGAACTTTTGGCGCACTAATACAGCTCACAGGACAGGCCCATGACCTTGCATTGTCATGGGAAGGCCTAGGCCTCTACACATAAGTTAGAGAAGCATGACACTGGGCCAAGATATCAGATTCACATGTAGCCAGGTACTCACAGCAGTGGAACACACTCCTTTATCATTAAGGAAACATTTCGGTCCCAAGAAACACTCTCAACTGGCTCCCAATGATATCTCACAGGATCATTAATTTTCCAGGCTGTTAAATAATGCAATCAACTCCTACTAACCTTATAATCAATAGCATCTTGGATTTCATATTCAGGGGTGCTCAAGGTCAGATTGGCCTGTAGGGTAATCTGGCAGTGCCAGGAGGACTAATCTGAAAGGGCAGTGTGTGGGCTGTTTTTTGGCTGTTTGAGGGCCTCTTTTATGGTCCGGTAGGCTGGGTTTACTACGTTCCTCCAATGTCTGCATAACATGGGCGAGGCGACAAATGTTCCGTAGCGTGTTCTGCCCGGTATGAAACCGGACTGGTCCTCATGAACCAGTTGCCGCAGATATGGAAGGAGCCTATTCGTTAATACCTGACTTATAATTTTAAGGTCTACATTCAACATTGAAATTGGCCTATAGGAACTGGGGAGCAGGGGATCCTTCCCTGGTTTGGGGATCATTACTACCAATGCCTCCCTCATGGAATTTGGGAGTTGTCCGCACTCACCGGCCTCTTCCGTGATTTCCAATAATTTAGGGATCAGGATCCCCCCGTATTCCTTATACAGTTCCGCCGCCATACCATCCATCCCAGGGGACAGCAGTTTTCAGATGGGCGATCGCCGCCCGTATCTCCTCCCCCCTAAAGGGGGCTCCTAGAGCCTCCTGACTCTCAGGGTCCACGCAGGGCAGTTCCACCCCCACCAGAAAAGTCTCCACCAACCCAGGGGCCACAGGGCCATCGGGCTCAGAGTATATTCTACATAAGTGGGTCCAGAATGTATTGCTAATTTCGTGTTGCGTATTGACCACTTGGCCACGGTCATTTTTTAGTGCCAAAATCGGGAGGGGTTGAGTCTCCACCCGAATCAGGCGCGCCAGCAACCGACTCGCCTTATCCCCCTCTGTATACCAACGACGCCTGCTCAGGTTTTGATTGTATTTGCCCAGTGAGTCCCAAAGGTCCCCAGTCTTCCGTTGCATATCGTCCCATTGAGCCGACCTCTCCTTATTCGTGGGCAGCTCCTTCTCCAGAAGCGCCAAGTGCTCCACATGCCGGCGTAGGTCTTGTTCAAGCACTTTCTTAACCCCCACCTCAGTAGACATGCATACCCCCGTACCACCACCTTCATTGCATCCCATTTGATCGCCCTGGTACCAGCTGAGCCCCAGTTCGTCTCAAAATAGGTTTCCAACCCAGTCGATATAGCGTCCTTAAAGGTCGGGTCCCCGAAAGCTTCAGTGTTGAGCCTCCACAGCAGTATCTTTGACCGCGGTCAGCCTACCGAATACGTTATTAGTAGTGGGGAGTGGTCAGACAAGTAGTGGGCCAGATAGTGCGTTTCCCCTATCCGGTGTGCTGCCGTCCTCTGGACAAAGAAGTAATCTAGTCTACTATAGGTGTTGGCAGCAGGTGTGTGACATGAGTACACCCGACTATCTGGTTTGCGGTGTCGCCATATATCCAATAAGCCATAGCTATGAAGCACCTGGCCCATCGCTTCTCTGGTTTTGGGTTTGGCATCTAAGTTTGGAGGGTTTCTGTCTAATTCCCCATCAAGGGCACAATTAAAATCTCCCACCATAATCAATTCCGTGTCTAGATCCAGATTCAACTGCCCCAAGACTCGACTTAAAAAACCCCCATCGTCACTATTCGGGGCATATATATTCACTAAACTTACTCTGCGCCCGTCCAGCGTCCCTTCCACTATCACAAACCTCCCCTCAGGGTCCTGTTTGGTATGCAAGGCCTTAAAGGGAACCCCCGGTGCCACCCATATAAGCGCACCCCTGGCAAACCCCCGAGTAGGAGGCAGCGAAAAACTGGCCCCTCCATCTACGTTGAACATATTTAAGACAGTCTCCTCATAAGTGCGTCTCCTGAAGCAGCGCTATACTTATCCCATAGCACCTCAGATAGGTGGCCACCCGGATCCGCTTGACCCTGTTATTGAGCCCCTAAACATTCCACGTCAGTAGTTTATATCCCTGTGTGTCACTTGGCATGAGTCCGCAGATGTGCATGGCGTTGCGCCCCATAGTATTGTAGGGGACCCCCTATCGCTTTGTAGCATAACCTCCCATAGTATGATCGTCTCAGATCTCTACCCATACAAAAATGCCCAGACCCAGCAACCTCCCCAACAGAACCAAAATGTAGACAACCCAGCCCCCCCCACCCACAGGCAGTAGCACTTCATTCTCATAACCCACTCCTGGCCTGAGGACTCAGAACCCCGCCCCAAAACACCACCCACCCCCTAATTCACCCCACCCAACTTGAAGTAACTATTATCAAAGCACCTACTTTCACAAGAGAAGAAACCCCTTTCCCAACCACCAAAATGTAACCAGCAGCCTGGCACCACGCGGCCCCGCCCGCCCGCCCGCCCAATGGTCTAGCCGGGTCACCTCAGCACACTACAGCCGGCCCTTCCAAACAGGTACATTAGCGGGATAGTGTGACCCCCTCAAAAATGTTTCTCCCGCTCCCCCCCATCGAGTCCCCGGGCCCTGGGCCCCCCCACTCAAGTACCTCAATTAAGTCCAGTGCCCCTTGGTGCAGAGCATGTACTCACAGTGTCCGTGACCCAGACCCCTTTGATCACAGCTCCCAGTCAGCCAGCGTCAGAGTCCTCCCCCACCTGGCCAGTGGCGCCCCCCAGGTCTGATTGTGTTTCTTGTACCAGGCATAGCGGAGAGAACTGGTTCTGCGTGGTAATCGCCTCCCGTTCCGGAGTCAAGAATTGCTTCAGTATGTCGGCCTTGTCTCGAGCCGCTGCATCCTGCTGAGTTTCGTGGTCTGGGACTGTTCTGTGACGATCCGCCACCGCTGGGCCCGGAACCGTATATTGCATTATTTTATTTGTTTGGGCGCCTCTAAGGGGCCTGTCCTTCCCCATATCCGGCGCGACCTCGGTATGCCGTTTCCTGGGGTCCCATTAGGTCAGTTACTTTGTGTGGATTTCCACGGGTTCCCCCTCAGGTGCACTCCCCCGCCGTCAAACCAGAGTCCTGGTCTTCAGTGTTGACGCTATATCCCCGGTTGCGCCCTGATCTAGCCAGGATTGTTATATTCGCACACCGGGCCTCTCTACGTGGACCGCCACCCCGTGCAACTCCAGGGTCCGCCATTTCGCGAGGCAAGTGCGCCGGGCCTTTACTTGTTCTCCCCAGCCCCTCCGGCACTGGGGGAGCCTGCGTATTATGTCTTCGAGGAGCTTCTGTCCCAGATCGGTCGGGGCGGATAACCCAAGTCCTGTCTGTGCGCCTCGTGGTCCTTCAGGCACTAAGAGATCTCTTGCGCTATGGGGGTGGGTGTCTCCTCACAACCCATGCTCAAGTCCTCAACGTGGGCCAGAGGAGCGAGCGTTTCAGGCCTTACACCGGGAGGGGGGGAGAGGGGGGCACCTCACCTTCTGTGCTGGGGCCTCCGTCACAGGCCAGCAGCTCTATGCCCAGACTCGTCTTGCAGGCCCCGTGGGACCTTTTGGTTTGCTTCAGGCGCTTCTGTCCCCTACTCCTGTATGCTGTCACATAGGCTGCAGTCACCACACACCATGCAGCAGGGCGCCCTCAGGATCACGGGCCTCCTCCCAGCTCATCAGGAGGCTTGAGGCAGTTCGCGGCGGTACCCCCTCTGTCGTCCGGGGCCGCCGCACCAGTATTGCAGAATTATCAGCACCTTGTGGGCAGAGGCAAGCAGGCCTCACCGCTCCCGTCTCGTCCCGCGCCTGGCCACGGCAGCCCGCTCTCGGTGCAGCGGCCATCCCTCGGCACCGGCACCTCCTCTCGGGTCCGCCCCTCCGACAACTCACAGTTAATGAGCCTCACCTGGGGTCACGGGCATCTCCGGCGCCCGCTAGCAGGTTCGGGGGCCGTCCGCCACCGTCCTCCGCCGAGATCACAACATGGCAGCCGCTGCGCGCTGGGAGACAGGATTGCAGCAAGTCTCCAGCCACCCGTCACTTCGTTACAGGCAGCTATTTTTCGTCCCCGCCGGGATCTACAAACTCAGGGGGGTGGTTACGATTTCACTTCAAGCTAGTAAGGGTCACCATCACGCCAGGGTAGTCCTAGGATTTCGTCCATTGGGGCAGGAGCAGCGTGAAAACACATCTAACCGGCCATGTTGTTAAGCCATGCCCCTTAATCCTAAACTTATAACGTTAAAAGCAAAACTGCAAATCTCAGAATGTAAAATATTGGTGGCTAAAGAACAAGAACTTGAAGATATCACAAGTGAATTGCAGCCATTTAGTAGGTATGTCTACTGTGTATAAGCATTGAGTGAAAACCTGTGAACCATACTCTACCCTTTCCAGTTCAATGTGAGGGAAGCTTGCACAGCTGCACAACACACTGCCTTTTGGTTTCTGTCCGAAGCAGTTTACACAATGACAACCATGATGGCAAAATAGGCAATATATTTTAAATCACGCTGCTCTAGCACAAAGAGAATCTGCCACAGATTTTTAGTCGCAACAGCGATTAGCACCGGGCAGGCAGGCCTGCAGGCAAGAACTAGGAAACGGCTGGTAAAAGGATCAGTCCAGTGCCACTGCAAATGTTGCTGCCCCCTGCAATAGTTCATTTTACACCAGATGTATCAAAGAATACTGTGTGCACAAGAAAAAAAATGAAGCGAGGGGGAGAGTTATAGATACAATTCTGGTCTGCCAACACTGAGTCATGGGCCCTGTAGCAGGCCAAATAGGCCTTGGGCATGCAGTTAGGCCTCATCACACAAGACCCCCCAAAAGAATACACATGCACACTGTGGTTGTATTTTTGGCAATGGCCTCAAGCAACCATCTGCCCATTTATTTAACCCCTTGGACCGAGCCCGGCCTTGGGTGTGGGGAAATGGATACTTTTATGTGTAGAGTCCGGGTGGCACTCTACATCACTCCCATCTTTTCAAATATTCTGGGGGCGGGTTTGGCCGTAGTCTGGCTCCGGTAGATGTTATCAATCCCAAGCCCAGAAAGCCTGCTTTCACTTAATTTCCCAGCCAGAGAACTTCTTAGGTGCACATGTCCATGTGAGGGTGAAATAGGGGTATTGCTCGTTCTTGCCTTTTCAGATGCTTTTGGAGCTTCACACCTTCAAAGGAAGGTGGGGATCAGGGGATTCTCTTCCTTGGCTTCAGCATTCTCTTCAGTGGCATTCTCCAAGCAGTCTATGAAAGCCGCCACCTCTTTAAACCTTGAGATGCTTCTGGTGACCCGTCAATCAACTCTTTGTACTGTGACCATAGTTCCGTCTATCTTAATCACTTCCCATACTTCAGTCTTGTATTGTGTATGAAACTACCACCCAGGATGTCTATCCTTCATGATAACCGATGCTCCGATTTGTAGAGAGGGATCCTGGCATGATGTGGAAAAATGCTGTGAATGGCACCACCTCTACAACTGGGAACTTCGAGTATGAGTCCACTATCACTGCCGTGACTCGTCTGTTCGGAAAGCTACTAAAGTCAATACTGACATTCTACCAGGGTTGGAGATAGGGTTCTTCAATCAGATCCAGAGCAGGGGAATGATTTCCCCTCGTGATGATACACGAGTGACAGTTGCGTACCTTGTCATTGACCATTGTATCCATTTCTAGGAACCATACTTTACTGCAAAGGTGGGTCTTCATTTTCGCTGTTCCTTGGTGTCCCTGGTGTGCCAGCTCAACCATACAAGCCCATAGGTTCTTGGGCATCAACATCAGCTGCCCGTGCAATAGCAAGCGTCTTGGCTTTCACTGAGTTCACTCCTCAATCGCCACAGCTGCTGCCCGGTGTCTGGGTCCGAGCCCCATCCAGGAAACCTTGCCATTGCCTGTTGACTAACACGTCTTTTGCCTGTGTTAGACTTCCGTCGCTCTTGGTGGCTTCACATAGATCCTGGAGAGTCAGGGCCTCGGCTGGCATGGCACATGATCATCTTGATGAACTCTTCGGTCCCTTGCTCTTCAGCCATCGGGTTCCTCACTTCTAGAGGTGATTGGTGCCATGATAAGTAATCCGCTGGGTTGTTATCCCCCAGACGGTATACCACCTCAAATGCATAGGACTGTAAACATACGGCCCACCTCTGAATCCATGGAGGGACTAGTCAAGTGGTGCTGGCAAACAGCAGAAGAAGCAGTTTGTGGTCGGTGACATCCTTGAAATCATGGCTACAGAGGTATAAAGGAAAGTGTTGACAGACCCATTTAATGTCTAGAGCCTCACACTCAATCTGAGCGTGAGGGCTTTCCTGCCCCAACAATGCCCAACTGGCATACGCCTTGGAGGGTGAAAGTAGGTCATGGTGACTTTGTCAAGGAGAGCCTCTTTGATGTCCTGGAAAGCCATGTCAGCTGCTGGGCTCCAGTCCGATGGAACAGTGGAGCAAGTAAGGGTCCTGAGTGGTCCACAAGATTTGGAAAAAATCTCCCACAATATGTTGCCATCCCCAGAAAACTGCAAACTTCATTGGGGTTCTGGGGTACCAGTGCTTCTTGGATTGCAGCCACTTTACTGGGATCGACTTTGAGCCCTTCTCAGGAAAAGATGTATCCGAAAAAGTCTACAGAGTTTTGATAAAATGAACATTTGTTTTTGTGCAAGGTCAGGCTGCTGTCTACTAGGTGTTGAAGAGTAGCCCTTAGGCAAACATGGTGCTCCTCCAGGCTTTCTGAGTATATGAGGATGTTGTCACTCAGGTTAATGACCCCCATTCCAGCAGTCCAGAGATGGTTTCTTTGATGGCATTCTGAAACACTTCTGCTGCAGACACAACAACAAAGCTCAGCCGCTTGTGACATCAGAGGCAGACATGCATGGAAAAGGTCATGATGCAGCAACACTCAGGGGCCAGCTCCAGTTAGTGATAACTAGAGTTCAGGTCCAGCTTAGAAAACCATTTTGCCCCATTGAGGCCAGCTACAATATGGTCCATTGTTGGCGTTGTATGGCGCTTCCACCTGATTGCTATATTGAGGAGCTTCATGTCCACAGATAGGCGTATAGCGCCTGACTGCCTTGGTTTTGGCACAATGACAAGTGGAGACACCCATGGCATGGGGACAGATACTTTCTCTATGACCCCAAATCCCTCCAACACCTTCAACTCAGGCAAATGGAAGGGAACTCTCCTGTGTCTTAAAGCCGTGGGCCTGATGGACTCATCGATGTGCAATTTGATCTGTCTTCCTTTTTAACTTCAATGAGAGAAGGTAAAGACCTTCTGTCTGTTAGAGAGTTCTCAGAGAAGTAAAAAGAGAAATTATTTCTTTTTTATGAAACCCCTCACTCACCAACCTAGTTGGTGACATGCTTCATCATCGGGGTCCACCCGAGCAGTCGAATACCACTCGGGTGTGCTTCAACGCCTGATTACAGCGGAGCAGGTTTGTTATTATATCAGTACGTGTAAGTGACGTGTGTGAGTGAGTGAAATAAAGTTAAAAGTAATCCTACTGTACTCTCTAACAAATTTAATATGGAGCAGCAGGGTCACGATTAAAAAAGTGGTGAAGTGTAATACTAATGTAGGTTTAATTTGACCTAAAGTATTATACAAATATTGACGGTCTACATGTTTCAACCTTTGAGTGTAATCACAGGTTTTCGTCAGGACCTATCGACACACCGGGCGGTCTACACGCACTAAGGTGCATCCAATCCTGGAGCGTCTGTGTGCCACCTACATATACTTGCGAAGGTGGTAAAAAGGGTTCAGGGAGTCCTCTGTGTACAGATGAACCTGAAAAAAGCACATACAGTTCTGGGCAATCAGTAAATGATCTATTTAGAATTAGAATGAACAGTGCCCATTTCCGTGTAAAACTCTAATTTTTGCGCATATAATCACCTCATTCTGAGTTATGCGCCCCATGTAATTACCATTGGTTGTTGGAACCGTGCATTCGTTCCATATTATGCGAAATTAGCATCAACCCACTAAATCATTGTGGAAATCGTGGGTGTCTTACGGCTACACAACAATTGTGAGTATATTTGATGTGTGATTCTATAGAGCGGACAAAGACGCACGTGAAAAAGACTCTATTTGTGACATGCGTGCGCTAAGGAAATTATTTAAAAACAGAACACGGTGGAAAAAAGGAAACGACTCAAGACTCACTCGCGATTCTTACTCGAATCGTGTCATGGGCTCATAAGGGAGACAGACGGTGCTGCATTACTGTTGGACAAGAAACAAAAAAAAAAGGGGGGCAATGGTCAGAAAACTTAACTCTAAGTGCCTCACATGTGCGTGGCCACCAGCTCTTCCCTACATACTCTTACCTCAGCTCACCGACTGCCTGCCACAAACCTGCGGTGCTTCCCCCAGGCGCCAGGATGTTACTGAATGGGCAGCAAGGCTTCAACTAAATACTCCTCACTTCCTGGTTATACGTCACATGACTAGTGGGCGTGGCCTGGAGTGAGGAGACAATTCTTAAAGCGACAGGTCGATTTCTGCCGGTGAATGGCTAGACATAGGTGAGAAAATCAAAGGAGTCAAGAGTGATTATTAAAAATATATTTACATGGAATAGGACCTTCCACACGTAGGAGGAATGCTACAGAAAGGAAAACAGTAGTTCAGTTAAAATTACATGGCACAATGAGGTTATTTGTTCAGCACAGAGTTCCAAGGTATGCAATCGTTCATACCATGTTTGTGGGTGGACAATCTGTGTATCCAGCGTTGTTCTTTTTCATACAGATATTTCTATGTGTTAGTACCAGTCACAGTTTCAATTATCGTCCAACGCATATCGTTGGGTGTATGATTGTGTTGAAGAAAGTGTTCTGTTAGACGCGTGGTTTGTTTTTTGCATCTAATAGTACTCCTGTGCTCACAGATCCTCTGCTTCACTTTCCTTGTTGTCATCCCTATGTAATGAAGTTCACACGGGCAGGTAATTAAATATACTGCATTAGTGGTGTTACAGTTTGTATGTTTTCTTTGTGACCATTCTCTGCCAGGTTCTAGGGATAGTGTTTTTGTGGCTGTGGTGAGATGGCACACGCTACAGTCACCGCATGGAAAATGACCTGTAATGTTAGGTAGTCCCCATGAATTAAGGACAGTACATCTTGTTGGTGTTTCTGGTTGTTTTGGTCTGGTGTGTACCAATGCATCTTTAATACTCCTTGCTCTCTTGAAAGAGAACAAGGATGTTTCCCATTTTAGATTGCCTGTATTCAGGATGTTCCAGTGTTTGTTAATTGTCCTTGTGACCTGGTTAGAGATAGTACTGTATGTGGTGACGCACGTGAGAGGCGTGCCCGTCACCTGTTTCGGATTGGGTTCCAACAGTGCCTCACGGTTCTGATTAGCAGCCCGTTTTTTGCAAATTGCCAATATCTTTTCGGGATATCCTCTGTCTGACAATTTGAGTGACAGGTCATTAGCTTGGGAGCGAAAGTCAGAGCTCTTGCTACAGTTCCTCCTAATTCTGAGATATTGTCCGAAAATGAGATTTTCCCTGAGGGGCCTAGGGTGGAAGCTATCAAACCTAAGTAGATTGTTTTTCGCAGTCGGTTTGTAGTGTGTGCGGGTTTCAAGGGCCCCGTTCTCTATAGTGATCACAACGTCCAGAAAGACTAAGGACTGGGTGTCACTACAGTGAGTAAATCTGAGATGGTCATCGCAGGTATTAATCCATAAGAAAAATTCATTTAGAACATTCTGGGGTCCATTCCATACTAGGAGTACATCATCGATGTACCTGCGCCATAGTGTTATGTTTCTAGAGAAGGGGTTGGATGTGGTCAGGATGAACTTCTTCTCAAAGTCGTAGACATAGAGTCCTGCCACACTAGGAGCGAAGGTACTACCCATAGAAGTACCGCCCGTTTGTAAATACAGGGTACCCTCGAACTCAAAAAAATTCTGTTTCAGGGCTAGAGTGGCGCAGTCGATGATAAACCTCTTGGGGGTTCTATGGGACCATTCTGAGTTCCCGAGTGACTGCTCAAGCACGTTTAGGGTCGCATCCTGAGGGATGCTGGTGTAGAGACTTTCAATATCCAGGCTGACGAGGATGGTGTGTTCGTCAACCTGGATTGTTTTAAGTAATGACAGAAGACTTTTGGTATCCTGGAGATATGTTTCCGATTGTTGGACCATAGTCTTGAAAAAGAAGTCACAAAATCGTGATAGTGGGTCCAGGAGTGAACCAATCCCAGAAACAATGGGCCTCCCTGGTGGTGGGAACTTATCTTTGTGCATTTTGGGGGAGGATGTAAAAGTAAGGAATTTTGCCTTCCGTGGTTGTCAAGTAATCTGCCTCCATTTTGGAGATCTCATTGTTACATGGTGCTGAGTTAACCAATGAACTGATGTCACATTTAAGGCCATTAGATGGATCAGAGGGGAGTGGGAGGTAATTTCTCCTGTCAGATAACAGTCTCAAACATTCTGCTTGATACATTGCTTTATCCAGTATGACCACCCCTCCACCCTTGTCAGCTTGTTTTATTACGATGTCCTCACAGTTCTTGAGACCCTCTAAAGCAATCTTGCAATCTTTGTTGAGATTGAAAAACGGCTTCTTGTCTGGTAATCTCTCGATTTCGTTGAAGACCGCTTGTTCAAAGGTGCTTATTTCAGCGGGGACCATGTGTAGTGGTGGTGTAAAACTAGATTTGAGTCGTAGTCCCGTCTCATTAGTGTCAACAATTGGTATGTCGTTACTTTTAGTTGCAAAGAACGCTTTTAGTCTTAGTTATGGAAGAAAGTGGCAAGTTCACAGTGTAGATTGAATTTATCTAGTTTAGGTGTCGGGACAAAGCCCAGTCCCTTTTCCAAAACTTGTTTTTCTGCCGATGTGAGCTCTTTTTTCGACAGGTTTGTAACTAGGCTCTGTTGCTGCTCGTCCCTGCCTGGGGTTCCTTGGTCCTGCTCCTCGTGTTGTGTCCCACTGCCCCCTCGTCTTCTTCCCAATGAACCTGTTGTTGATTTTGCGGCTTCCTTCGTCCTCTTCCCCTCCTGCCTCTCCCTAAAAAAGGCGGCCTGAACATATTTTGTGGGAAAGAGGGTTGCATGAAAGGTGGTTGCCAACCGTACATGGGATATTGCTGATGTGGATTGAAAAGGCCGGGTGGTCCACTATCATTGGTGGATTTACGGTGGGCCAACCACTGAATGGTCTTGATCTGCCCTTGTTTCTGTACCTCCCACTGTTCGTGCTGGAGGTACTACTATCGGATGAGTCATTACTCGACTGATCTGAATTCCTGTCAGTCCTAGGGGGCGGGAATGAAGTCTGGGTCTGAGTACGGATACGTTTTTACAAATGAAAACCGTTTAAGATCTTTTTGGAATTTCTGGATCTTTTGTTGTGTCAGGTTTTCTTTGTATTCGTTGAGTTCTGCGTTAATTTCTTCTAGTTTTTTCTTATAACCCATGATGGTGGTTTTAATGTGTGTCTCAGTGAGCTGTATTTCGATAAGCATAGCGTCTGATAGTCTTTTGGCGGTTTTAACTATCAGCACTATCCAGTCTTGTGTACAGTGCCACGCTATCTGGGCCCAATCCCTTCTAATAACTGGGTCATCTAGAAAAATTCGTGGGGCGTTAGTAACTAGGAGACCTTTGGGTGCCATATTCGTCCTTAGATATTCTGTCAGAATTGTGCCATGTAAAATAGTTCTGATTCCGTTCCTCTTGTTTTCTGAGAGTGAATCCCAGTCAGTGGTCTGGGAGATTGTCTGCGAGATGTTGGTATCAGCAAACAAAGAAGATTCTGCCAGAATGGCATCAACATCCTCTGTGGAGTAGGTGAGTCCTGGGTTTTCCCCCATGCTAAGCCGTGTCTGAATAAATAATGAGTAATCTCTCACAGCTGTGCGCTGCCTGAATACAATATAACAAAAGAGAGAGAAAGGGATTTCACAACTAAGTTGTAAGGCGAACTCCCAGTCTCTTGAGGTATACAAAATAAACAAAGAAGGGGGTATCCTTAAATGAGAGAAGGTAAATCCACCAATGATGGGGGGACCACCCGGCCTTTTCAATCCACATCAGCAATATCCCATGTACGGTTGGCAACCACCTTTCATGCAACCCTCTTTACCACAAAATATGTTCAGGCCGCCTTTTTTAGGGAGAGGCAGGAGGGGAAGAGGATGAAGGAAGCCGCAAAATCAACAACAGGTTCATTGGGAAGAAGACGAGGGGGCAGTGGGACACAACACGAGGAGCAGGACCAAGGAACCCCAGGCAGGGACGAGCAGCAACAGAGCCTAGTTACAAACCTGTAGAAAAAAGAGCTCACATCGGCAGAAAAACAAGTTTTGGAAAAGGGACTGGGCTTTGTCCCGACACCTAAACTAGATAAGTTCAATCTACACTGTGAACTTGCCACTTTCTTCTGTAAACTAAGACTAAAAGCGTTCTTTGCAACTAAAAGTAACGACTTACCAATTGTTGACACTAATGAGACGGGACTACAACTCAAATCTAGTTTTACACCACCACCACACATGGTCCCTGGTGAAATAAGCACCTTTGAACAAGCGGTCTTCAATGAAATCGAGAGATTACCAGACAAGAAGCCGTTTTTCAATCTCAACAAAGATTGCAAGATTCCTTTAGAGGGTCTCAAGAACTGTGAGGACATCGTAATAAAACAAGCTGACAAGGGTGGAGGGGTGGTCATACTGGATAAAGCAATGTATCAAGCAGAATGTTTGAGACTGTTATCTGACAGATGAAATTGCCTCCCACTCCCCTCTGATCCATCTAATGACCTTAAATGTGACATCAGTTCATTGGTTAACTCAGCAGCATGTAACAATGAGATCTCCAAAATGGAGGCAGATTACTTGACAACCACGGAAGGCAAAATTCCTTACTTTTACATCCTCCCCAAAATGCACAAAGATAAGTTCCCACCACCAGGGAGGCCCATTGTTTCTGGGATTGGTTCACTCCTGGAGCCACTATCACGATTTTGTGACTTCTTTTTCAAGACTATGGTCCAACAATCGGAAACATATCTCCAGGATACCAAAAGTCTTCTGTCATTACTTAAAACAATCCAGGTTGACGAACACACCATCCTCGTCAGCCTGGATATTGAAAGTCTCTACACCAGAATCCCTCAGGATGCGACCCTAAACGTGCTTGAGCAGTCACTCGGGAACTCAGAATTGTCCCATAGAACCCCCAAGGGGTTTATCATCGACTGCGCCACTGTAGCCCTGAAACAGAATTTTTTTGAGTTCGAGGGTACCCTATATTTACAAACGGGCGGTACTTCTATGGGTAGTACCTTCGCTCCTAGTGTGGCAGGACTCTATGTCTACGACTTTGAGAAGTTCATCCTGACCACATCCAACCCCTTCTCTAGAAACATAACACTATGGCGCAGGTACATCGATGATGTACTCCTAGTATGGAATGGACCCCAGAATGTTCTAAATGAATTTTTCTTATGGATTAATACCTGCGATGACCATCTCAGATTTACTCACTGTAGTGACACCCAGTCCTTAGTCTTTCTGGACGTTGTGATCACTATAGAGAACGGGGCCCTTGAAACCCGCACACACTACAAACCGACTGCGAAAAACAATCTACTTAGGTTTGATAGCTTCCACCCTAGGCCCCTCAGGGAAAACCTCCCTTTCGGACAATATCTCAGAATTAGGAGGAACTGTAGCAAGAGCTCTGACTTTCGCTCCCAAGCTAATGACCTGTCACTCAAATTGTCAGACAGAGGATATCCCGAAAAAATATTGGCAATTTGCAAAAAACAGGCTGCTAATCAGAACCGTGAGGCACTGTTGGAACCCAATCCGAAACAAGTGACGGACACACCTCTCACGTGCGTCACCACATACAGTACTATCTCTAACCAGGTCACAAGGACAATTAACAAACACTGGAACATCCTGAATACAGGCAATCTAAAATGGGAAAAACCCTTGTTCTCTTTCAAGAGAGCAAGGAGTATTAAAGATGCATTGGTACACACCAGACCAAAACAACCAGAAACACCAACAAGATGTACTGTCCTTAATTCATGGGGACTACCTAACATTACAGGTCATTTTCCATGCGGTGACTGTAGCGTGTGCCATCTCACCACAGCCACAAAAACACTATCCCTAGAACCTGGCAGAGAATGGTCACAAAGAAAACATACAAACTGTAACACCACTAATGCAGTATATTTAATTACCTGCCCGTGTGAACTTCGTTACATAGGGATGACAACAAGGAAAGTGAAGCAGAGCATCTGTGAGCACAGGAGTACTATTAGATGCAAAAAACAAACCACGCGTCTAACAGAACACTTTCTTCAACACAATCATACACCCAACGATATGCGTTGGACGATAATTGAAACTGTGACTGGTACTAACACACAGAAATATCTGTATGAAAAAGAACAACGCTGGATACACAGATTGTCCACCCACAAACATGGTATGAACGATTGCATACCTTGGACTCTGTGCTGAACAAATAACCTCATTGTGCCATGTAATTTTAACTGAACTACTGTTTTCCTTTCTGTAGCATTCCTCCTACGTGTGGAAGGTCCTATTCCATGTAAATATATTTTTAATAATCACTCTTGACTCCTTTGATTTTCTCACCTATGACTAGCCATTCACCGGCAGAAATCGACCTGTCGCTTTAAGAATTGTCTCCTCACTCCACGCCACGCCCACTAGTCATGTGACGTATAACCAGGAAGAGAGGAGTATTTAGTTGAAGCCTTGCTGCCCATTCAGTAACATCCGGGCGCCTGGGGGAAGCACCGCAGGTTTGTGGCAGGCAGTCGGTGAGCTGAGGTAAGAGTATGTAGGGAAGAGCTGGTGGCCACGCACACGTGAGGCACTTAGAGTTAAGTGTTCTGACCATTGCCGCCCATGTTTTGTGTTTCTTGTCCAACAGTAATGCAGCACCGTCTGTCTCCCTTATGAGCCCATGACACGATTCGAGTAAGAATCGCGAGTGAGTCTTGAGTCGTTTCCTTTTTTCCACCGTGTTCTGTTTTTAAATAATTTCCTTAGCGCACGCATGTCACAAATAGAGTCTTTTTCATGTGCGTCTTTGTCCGCTCTATAGAATCACACATCAAGTATACTCACAATTGTTGTGTAGCCGTGAGACACCCACGATTTCCACAATGATTTAGTGGGTTGATGCTAATTTCGCATAATATGGAACGAATTCTCGGTTCCAACAACCAATGGTAATTACATGGGGCGCATAACTCAGAATGAGGTGATTATATGCGCAAAAATGAGAGTTCACACGGAAATGGGCACTGTTCATTCTAATTCCAAATAGATCATTTACTGATTGCCCAGAACTGTATGTGCTTTTTTCAGGTTCATCTGTACACAGAGGACTCCATGAACCCTTTTTACCACCTTCGCAAGTATATGTAGGTGGCACACAGACGCTCCAGGATTGGATGCACCTTAGTGCGTGTAGACCGCCCGGTGTGTCGATAGGTCTTGACGAAAACCTGTGATTACACTCAAAGGTTGAAACATGTAGACCGTCAATATTTGGATAATACTTTAGGTCAAATTAAACCTACATTAGTATTACACTTCACCACTTTTTTAATCCTGACCCTGCTGCTCTATATTAAATTTGTTAGGGAGTACAGTAGGATTACTTTTAACTTTATTTCACTCACTCACACACGTCACTTACACGTACTGATATAATAACAAACCTGCTCCGCTGTAATCAGGCGTTGAAGCACACCCGAGTGGTATTCGACTGCTCGGGTGGACCCCGATGATGAAGCATGTCACCAACTAGGTTGGTGAGTGAGGGGTTTCATAAAAAAGAAATAATTTCTCTTTTTACTTCTCTGAGAACTCTCTAACAGACAGAAGGTCTTTACCTTCTCTCATTTAAGGATACCCCCTTCTTTGTTTATTTTGTATACCTCAGGGGACTGGGAGTACCCCTTACAACTTAGTTGTGAAATCCCTTTCTCTCTCTTTTGTTATATTGCCTTTTAACTTCCCCAGACCGTGGAAGCGCTGCCGAAACTGGTGGCTTAGTGGACTAATACATCCACTGCAGGGGTCTGTCTTCGACCTCATGGTGACAGGTTCCAATCATGGTGGGTCCACTCAGCCTTTCATCCATCTGAGGTCGATAAAATGAGTACCATTGAGTTGGATAACAATAAACATCTGTTATTCAGTGTCATGAGACCCACGGGTGATAAGTGCGCTTTACAAATACACGTGTTATGTAACTCGGATACGAGGGCATTGGCATGCAACTCATGCACCTGCTGCGCAAAGAATACTAGCTCAAGATCTTTAGCTGTATGGCATCTGAGCAGCGTTCCCTTTTTTCCTTCGGTGGCATGGAATTTTTCCTTTGTGAGTTGCCCATTGCTAGCGATGCCCACTTCAGTTATTCCTTAGAGCGGCAGGGGCTCCGTCCCTCCATACGTGTATATCTGTGCCCGGCTGGGAGTGAGTAGTGGGCGCATTGTCAACTGTTCGCATTGTTTGGAGTCTATTACATCCAACGATGCTACAGTGTCAATAAGTGTGTTCACCGGAGTGCTGTATATGTGGAACACACATGGGAGGCATCCGTCTCTTGCACCCGGCCCTTCCTGTGAAGGGCATCACAAATATGTAATTTTCATCCTTTTCCTGGTGAGTGTTCGGCTCATGACCACCAAGCCAGAGCTGTCACAGGGCTGCAGATGTTCATTGGAGCAGCTCGGCTGCCATTCAGGGTCTTACACTGTGACACACCTTTGTGAAATATTTGGCTTTCATGGATTTTGAGCATGTCTTCCCCCTGGGGGGGCATGCACCAGCCACTTTGTGTTCGAGGCCACAATTACCACAGCTACCCCTAGACTTCGGGGTTGGCACTTGGTATGCGGGGCATGGACGGGTTTAAATACCATCAGCCATGTCCACCTTGACGTTTGGTACCTTCTGAGGGATGGAAGCCAGCATCGTCTTGCCCAGGTCTGCTCCCATCTTGTCATCTGAGGTATTTCATAGTTCATGCGAGTGGGCTAATATGAGGATATCATCCAGTATGATCCCTGGTTGGGGGAGGATCAGGCGACGAATGACCCAGCACCAACACCCCTGTATGATTGAGCCTGTATCTCCTTGTGTTGGTTTATGTTTGTGCCGGTACTCCTTAACTTCCTCAATTGAGCATAAAACATATCTACTGACTCAGAGCTCAGTTCGGTGGCCTGGCAAGGGTCGAAGTGATGGTGAGGGCCCTCACAGCCACATCGAAATCAGTGGCACCCCCGGACTTTGGTAGTGTCTGAAAGAGTTCATACAAATCCGCAACCCCAAAGTGCAGGAATGGTTATCGTTTCATGGCCCCATGCATTTCCTGCGTCGTGCGGAAATAGTGCTGTAGGCGCCCAATCCATGAACGCCATCTTGCCGCCACTGTGGGGGATTCCAGTGCACTGAAAGATGGCAGTGGCATCATAGAATGCATGTGCATACTGGGCTGGGTCCATGCATGCTTGTTTCAGAGGGTTCTGAATCTGCTGCTGTTCACTCATGCTACTGAAATTCCAGGAATTAGCACTGAAGCTGAGGTACTGATTGGGCCAGAGGTGAGAGTGCCCAGTGACCTGAATGGGCAAAGTGGCAGCAAACAGGGAATGTAAGGTGGTGCTTGTGGCTTGCTGAAGCAACAGTCTGGTAAGCATAAATAGACACAATCTACCACTCTCCTTCCAGCCTTGTTAGAGCACACAGTCAATATACTTTTCCAGTGGCACAGTACAACCCTCTCTGAGGTCACGTGTTAATGTGTGGCTTGAGGGTTGGGGATGGCTGTCTTCATGCCCAATTGGATACAGCCTCAGTAGCAGAAAACGAGGCACACCATCCCAAACCAACAGCAGTGTCTCAAAGAGTAATGGGTGTGCAGGCCATCTCATTTCGAGGGAAGACACAGGGGGTGGCCACACCTGTGGCCGGCAGCAAAGGCCGAGCAGGCTGCTGACTTTTTATGCCACCAGGGCACACGTGGGGCTGTGCAGAAAGGGCACAGGAGACAGCAGGGAAGGAGTGGTGTCCAAGCTCCGCCCACAGGAGCACAGTGCCCGCAGAACCAGTGCAGACACACCAGGGGGCAGTAAGCCGATCAGTAGCAGTTGTCAGGCGGGGTCACATGGATGGGCGTGGACACGCAGCAGGAACGGTGGAGGCCGCAGGCTGAACACATCAAAGAGTCAGCAGGTCGCTGACAGCAACAATGTGGGGCGAGGTAGCGCCAGCCACTGCAGGAACAGGTCATACAGCCAGAGGTCCCTCATCAACCGGCTCAGGCACGATGTAAGACTCCGGGTGTGCAGGGGCCAGCAGGCAGCATGGAGGAGCGATGCAGCAGGCAGATAGCCAGTTAGCTTGGGCATGCAGTTAGACCTCACCCCACAGGACCCCCAAAAGAATACACACGCACACTGTGGTTGTATTACCAGCAATGACCTCAAGCAACCATCTGCCCACTTATTTAACACCTCAGACTGAGCCCGGCCCTCGGAAATGGATACTTCGCAGTGTAGACGCCAGGTGGCACTCAACAGGTCGTAGCACAAGGAAGGAAAGGGCCCACTGGCTGCTGTTTGAACTGTAAAATACAACATTAATCAGGGTTTCGTGGGTCCCTCAGACCCCTGCAGCCACTGCACCTGCATATGAACAGCAACGTGATTTTCGCTAAAGCAGCTATTTTTGTGCAGCGATGAGATCAATGAAAAGAAAAAGCTCCCATGAAACTGTGCACACATAGCAGCCAAGTGGCCCCTATGTGACAGCTTGAGCCAGTCCTGGCCTTTTACGTAACACAGCATTGCATGCTGGGATTTGTGAGCCCCTAATGGTGATATAAAAGCCTTAATTTACAAATCCCGGAATGAGATATGCTAATGGCTGAAAAGCAAAGACAGGCTGATGGTGTCACAAATATCCAGGGAAACCTGGCAGCCGTGCAAATGTATGAGGATAATTACGCAATACCAACAGTGGTCGAAGTGGGGGAAAAAAGTAGGGGAACTGTGGGCGGAGAATCAGAGGGCGGGAATAACCCAAGGATTAGCTCAGTGGGCGGAGCCAGAGGTGTGGCCAGAATGCGCAAATATCCCAATTTTTAGTATTTGTTTTGCATTTCACTGCCCAGTTTAATCAACCAATGGATACACATGATTATATAAGGTTATAATGAGCACCCAGGAAGGAAGCTCGGGGTAGCGACGGAGAGAGCGTTGCCTCACGCCCTGAGTTGCTACCAGGAGCGGCAGGCGCAGTCCCGATTTAATATGGGTACTTACCCTCTTGACCGGTAGGATTCTAAATTTTGGAATCGACCCTGAGGTACAAGGTTGGACGTATCGTTCCATTTGACTATATTTTGACACTTGTTTACGTTAGTGCTTTGTGCACTAATTTGTAGTTGCAGTAGTTTTTTCGTTTGGTCCCGAAGAAAGCCTTGATCACAATTTATTGATCTTGATTGGCTGAAACATGTAGACCTTTTCCTGGTTTATTGTAAGCGCGTTCGTTAATTTGGTCAGACCGCGCTACTACTCTGCTTTTAATATTGGCACAGGGAAATTCTCATTAAATAGTTTTCTTTTCCTGTAGTCAATTTTACATCACTTAGGTTTACACTGCACCATAGGGTCTCACCTAACTTAGGCTATCTTCATCGATCTTTAGGAGATCTTCTTCCATCAGCGTAGATTAAAACATCCGCGAGCTCCTCCCGCAGATTCAGCCTGGGAGTAGTAGCTCCTTAACCAAACCAGGTTTGGTTAAGAGGAGATCCCATATGATGAAGCATGCCACCACGGTGGGTGATAGGATTACGTCCTGTTTTTGAGGACTTTTTAGGTCAGGCATTAGTTTAAGTATCATCCAGGTTCTATTTTGGTCCACTGCACTGTCTGCTTCTTGTTTTTTTGTTTTTTTTTGCTTTTTCGTACCCCTGGACTTCTGTGTATATACATTGTGAGTAGGGGGACTTGTCCAGGCTGGTTGTGTGCTCCCTCGGACCCCATCGTTTATTTGTTTTTTACACTATAATGAGTTATTGACATTAAAACACATTCACAAAGTGGGATATGCTTCTAATCACAGAATGTCCCAAATACGATAAAATGTGAAAGCACAAGCAATTTTTCGCAGAGCCATGGTGTTTATCATCAGCACTTCTCCCTTTTTCCACAACAGCAGTTCAAACATGAATGGCAAAATATCCTAGTTTGCAAATGTTTTCTATATAACTCTGGCTCTGCCATATTTGCCTCCTAATGCAAGATCTGCTGCATGATCTGACCATTTAAACTAATAAATTGTTTATAGCTCAAATGTATCAAAAGTTAACAAAAAATGTGACTTGTTTTGCTGCGGAGTGGATGGCTTATTGCAAAGGTTGACTGATCATCTTTCTCACTGTTGCATTTGTATGTTACACTGGTGCTAATAAGGCAAAATCTTTCCTTTTTTTTTTTTTTTTTTTTTTTTAAATATTTTTATTTTCATCATCATAGTAAGCACAAAAAAATACAGTAAGACAAAAGCAAATATAATAGTATACATCAACAATATGGTAAGTTCATAAAGAAAATAAAATAAGTAGCATATAACATATGGAGAAGGAAAGCAACAATAATAAATTAAGCAGGTAATCATAAAGGACCATATAAACACAAATTGAGATGATCGCCAAATGATATAAAGCAATATGATCATGAGGGCACAGAGAAACCTTTACATCTCAAAATACATAACCACAGAGTCGATATAGAATATGTAGTAAATAATCAAAAGGACATTGGTCGCCAAAGTGCATCTAATTTGACCAGGGAGCGAAGTCCCCTTGTATTTGCTAGGGCAGCCTCTAAACCATAAGTTTCTTTAATTATCGACCAAAAATCCTCAACCTGAGGAGGTGTGGGAGAAATCCAAGCCCTAGCAATAGCTAGTCTAGCAGCCGCCATTAAGATTGAAAAGAGACGTGCTAAACCTAAATTATTTTCTTTGCAGCCCAGCATGATTTCAAGATCAGTCAATGGTTGATTCAGGCCAAGTTTTAACTGAAGTAGCTGTTCGATTTTCTGCCAGAAAACCGTCAGTGAAGGGCATGAAATAAACATATGTAGCAAGTCGGCAGCGTATAATCCGCATTTAGGGCAGTATTTTTTATCTCCCATCATACTACCTGGATCCCATTTTGCGATTCTAGCCGGTGTGTAGTATAGCATACAAGTAATACGTAATTGCTGGAGTTGCAAGTTAACAGAGTGCACCGAGTCCTTTACATTAACTAGCACTTGTTTGATCATACTAGGGGAGACCACTGTACCCAGAGTTTGACTCCAACGTTCAGCTAATTTTACGCTACCATCCAGTTTAAAGCTAGATAAATGGGTGTACATCATACCTATTAAGGACTTGGTCTTTGCACCATATATACAATCCCAAACATTTGACTGTGTGAACTCAATTGGAACAAAACTTGTAGTTAAATAGTCTCTTATTTGCAAATACTTGAAAAAAAAAATTACCGGTAGCTTATACCTTATACGCAAATTTTCAAATGACATAATTCCTGTCTCATTATAAATTTCGCCCAGGTATGAGATCCCATATTGACTCCAAGATTTGCCTGCCTGATCCTGAAAAATCTTAGGGAGCAATGGGTTCCCCCACAATGGAAATTTAGTATGGATTTTGGGTAGCTTACACTTAAAAGACATATCTCTCCATATAGCCACAATATCCCTCAGAGTCTTGAACTTGACTCTCTTAAAATAATTTGGATCATTTATTCCATACAAAAACATGTCCCTCTGATTACCTAAAATAAGCTTAAATAGTGAGTTTGACTGGTCCAAGCCCAACAAGCATCGAAAACGACCAATAAATGAAGACCAGAAATATATTTTAAAATCCGGGAAACCCAATCCTCCTTGTTCATACGGAGATTTAAGTAGCTCAATTGCTCTTCTGGGTTTTTTATAACCCCATAGAAAGCTACTGCATATGCCCTCAAGTTTTTTAAACAGAGTGTTAGGGATTTTCAACGGAATGGAGCGAAACAAATATAGGAATTTGGGAAGTATTTTCATTTTTATTAAGTTAGATCTACCCAGTAGTCCCAAAGGGAGCCTGTGCCAAAATTTAAACAGCCTAGTGGTTGCCTGCAAAAGTGGTAGATAATTGATGTCTATGATCTGTTTAACATTAGGAGTTATTTTTACCCCCAAATAAGTTACTGTAGTGCACGCCCCAGTCATAACATTATGAATCCCTGTAGTAGTAAGTACTTGAGTTTTATTCACGTTCAGCTTGTACCCTGAGACATTGCCGTATTTCTCAGCTTCGTCTATAATCTTATTCACGGCCTCACTAGGATTAGTAGCATAAACCGCTATGTCGTCAGCATATGCTGTAAGCTTAAGTTGAGAGGTGCCGGAAACCAACGGATCAATAGATTGAAGGATACGTAAAAATGGCTCTATATATAGAGCAAAAAGTAATGGTGACAACGGGCAACCTTGCCTAGTCCCGCACAGTATCCTGAATGATGCTGACCTAGAGCCCATATAACAAAGATTAGCTTGTGGGTTACTATATAAAGCTTTTACACAGGACTGGAACTGCTTACCGGTACCTATCTTTGCTAGAATAGCCCATAGAAATTCCCATCTGACATGATCGAACGCTTTTTCAGCATCTAATAGGATCATGCCAAAATCAATTTTCTTTTGCTCTGCATAGTCGAATGAGCTAATAGCCATGTTAACGTGGGCAGTAGTATCCCTCCCTAATATGAATCCGTGTTGACTTTCAGAAACTAAGTCCGTCATAAGCGGGGCTAAGCGATTTGCCAAGATCTTAGAAAATATCTTCGCGTCCGCATTAATAAGGGAAATTGGCCGGTATGAGCCACACTCAGTCGGTGGTTTGCCCTTTTTTAAGAAAAACACAATCTGTGTCTTATTCCATGATTCCGGCACCTCACCATTAGTAGCTACATATTGGATTGCACTAATGAGAGGTGGAAGTATGATCTGTTTGAAAGATTTATAAAACTCTAATGGTATCGAGTCAAAACCAGCCGCTTTCCCATTAGGCAGTAGTGACAATGCAGATTCAACTTCTTCCGACAAGACTGTTTCTTCTAATGTATTAATTTTCTCGTTGTCTGCAGGCTGGAGGCCACTGTTATTAATATAACCTAGTATCTCCTCTTGGTTAGAGGGCCATGTCAAAGAATATAACTGTTGATAGAACTGCGAAAACTGATCTAGGATATCCGATGTTTCCGTATACAATATCCCATTTGTTCCCTTAATAGCATCAATCTTAGTTCTGGCTTTTGCCTCTGCAGTCTGATATGCCAATACATGTCCTATGTGCTCCCCATACTCATACCTCTCTAACCGATGCTTACTGTAGTTTGCGGCCATTTTTTCTCTTAAGTTTTTTTTAACTGCGACTCTTGCATCAATTAAAGAGAGGAGCATACTTTCCTGAGCCTTTAAATCCTTACTCTTAACTACCTTCACATGTTCTCTCTCAATGTCACGCAAATTAAATAATAAATTCTCCATTTCACTTTTTCGTTTTTTATTCTGTAAAAGAATATATTTCTGTGTAATGCCGCGGACAAACGCTTTCATAGTATCCCAGACAATTATTGGGGATGCAGAACCTGTATTTATTCTAAAAAATTCCTCTAATTGCTGTGTAGTACTCAGCAGATATTCAGTGTCAGTCAACAAATACCTAGGGAAGGAGAATTGCCTGATTTCCTTATCATCGAATTTAACCTGAAAAGAGAAAATAATAGGGTTATGGTCGGAGGTCACCCGGGGACATATTTCCATTTTCGATGTTATAAGTACACTATCAGACACCAAGGCCATGTCAATCCTGGAGTATGATTTATGAGGAGCCGAATAGTAAGTATAGCCCGGTATTAGAGGATATATATGTCTCCAGGCGTCCTTAATGGACTGGAGCCTCATCATTTGTATGATTGCTCTGCGAGTTTTACACATTCTTACATTACGCCTATTCCCGTAGAATCTATATGATAATCTAAGACGCAGTTGAAATCCCCCAGGATTAATTTTTCCCCCTCCCAGTTTAATAATTCCAAATTGAGGAATTCGAAAATATCAGGATCGTCGACATTAGGGCCATATATGGCACAGATCACGTATTTCTTACGCCCTATAGACAGCTGAGCTATTGCCCATCGGCCCCATTGATCTGCCAGTTTGTTGATGACTTCGCAGGCAAACTTTTTATCTTTTAACCCCTTCGGTGCTCATGACGGAATGGTTCCGTCATGACCCACGGTTGAGCTGTGCTCATGACGGAACCATTCCGTCATGACCACGCCCGCGCAAGATTCCGTCAGCACAGCGGCGGAATCTGCGCAGCATCGAAGGGGTTAAGATAGCTACTCCTTTAATAGATACAGTTTGAGTAGTACTAATGATTACCTCTAACCCCAGGTCCGCTAATAAATTCCGGTCTTTGTAAGACAAATGTGTTTCTGTCAGGACCACTAAATGAGACTGATTCATTCGTAGCTCCTCTCGGACCAGCCTTCTTTTACCTGCACTATTAAGACCAGCGACATTACAGGCCAAACACTTGATCCAATTCATAATTAAGTTTTATCTTTTGTGTTAATCCTCCTCCTACAACAATAATTATCCAGAAAGTTGAATGAGCTATAACATATAGTTTATTTTTATGCTGTGCAAAACTAAGAAAAACCTTCCCCATTCTTTAAAAGCATAGTGCCCCAATGATGACGATTTTCTCCCCCCCTTTAACCTCATGCTCCCTCCCTGACCCTCACCAAACATGAACCCAATCTAAGGGTGACACCACACCCCGTCTCCTAGAAGAACACCCCCTTATTAACAGCTGCCGCTGGAAATGGCAGCGCTACAGAGCCACAACCCAATAGGTCAACCCTACCCTCACTTGCTTCTGATTATAATAATAATCATAATCATAACCTTAAATCATAATTCACAGTTTCTACAAATTTCTACAAGTTACTACAAATACTGCAAGAGAAAAAAAAAAAAATGGAAGAAAGGGAGGTAAACGAAGAGAGCCAAAGTCCACAGTCGCCATAGAACAGACCCCCCTTCTATCCCTCCTATCCCTGTTCAGCAGCTTCTGCCCGCCATTTGGCTATTGCCGCACTTGTTTCTTTTTCTTCCAAAAAAATATAGGTATGACTACCCTTAAGAACTTTCAGACGTGCAGGTTCTTGTAAAAAAGCTTGAGCGCCGAGGGCTTTTATAGGATCGATAAATTGGCGCAGTCTCCAACGTCTGTCCATTGTAGCCTTACTCAGATCTGATCTAACAAAAATCTTTCCTAAGACTGTTAGCATGTGTACACGTCAAAATAATAAAATATCAGAAAATATACTGCATTACGCTGCAGCCTTTTTTTAAATGCATAATTTAGTCAACACTGTGGCATAATTTTGTCCTCCTTTGCTGCATATTTAATTCCAGTGACCCCACAGCAAGCAGCACATGTTAAAAGTGCTTGTGAATGAAGCAGAGAGACTGTGAAGTTTGCGAACTTAGTTTGGTGTGCGTGCCAAATTCTGCATTGCCAATCCCTGG
Organism: Triturus cristatus; assembly: GCF_964204655.1. NCBI lineage: Eukaryota > Metazoa > Chordata > Amphibia > Caudata > Salamandridae > Triturus > Triturus cristatus. The sequence continues at coordinate 1,283,243,211 of NC_140590.1, forward strand.
TGAGTTGCAGCTACTACTTCTGAAACAAGGCCAATGGAGCTAACTATGGTTGAGGCAGACTGGCCTCAAGGGCAGGGCCGGTCTTGGCACTGGTGGTACCCTCTGCATTAATGTTTGCTAGTACCCCCCAATGACCACCTCTGCCATGCATTCCCTCACTACCACCCTTTAACAGTGCCCCTCAAGTCTCCATAACCACACTCTCTCTCAGATGCATTTAGTTTGATTTACAGCGCCACTCATACCAGTGTAGGGTGTCAGAGCACTTTACATCACACACATTACTCAGAGACAATCAATATGTGTGTAAATCACTGTATAGAAAATGTTACATAAGACTAAGGACTAGAAGGTGTAGGAGTCACATGACAACCATACTACTAGGCGGTATAGTTTAATAGTGATTGGTCTGGAGAAACAAACTCAGAATTTTAAAACATAATACCATGGTTGGGGGTTCTCTTTAATAATCAGAATTGATTTCTGTCCACACTTTTTGCAACATTAGGATAATCAAAGACTGGGGGGAAAAAACATACCGCTCTAATCTATACCTTGCTGTTTGTATGCAGCTCTTAGATGAAAGTTAATAGCTCACTGTTCAATGTTAGGATTTAAACTTATAAACTGCAAGTAACAAAAGGATCTCTCTGACAAAAGCAGTAGCTCACTGACCTATTTACATTATGTGCACTTTGTGATCTGTGTAGGAAGGTGGAATCTGACTACATGGTTGCCCCCACTTTTTTCCTGGTGTTTTGCTGGTTTTCGACTTGGTCTGGCTGGGATCCTGCTATTCAGGACCCCAGCCTGTCTGCTTTGACCCTTAAATTGATTACAAGTACTATAGGTACACTCCAGATTGGAGTCCCTAGTATATGGTAAACTATGTACCAAGGGCATAGGTACCCCAGAGGCCTACCAGGGGCTGCAGCATGTATTGTTTCACCCCTGGGAAGCCTTCCAAAATGACACCACAGGTCTGCTACTGCAGCCTGGGTAAGGTGGTGCATGCACCCCTTACTGAGATATAGGTTCACTATATCTCTCCATATTACTGCACATATAAACCTATCAGTCACCCCTATGGCAGGCCTTACCAATCCTGAAGGCAGGGTGCTGGGTTTTATGTGAGAGGGTGCCCATGCATGAGCAGAGCCCCTTAGCAGCCTTCAGAACCTTTATTCTGGGGTTGTTTGTGATGCTGCCAAACCATACACTCTTAAGTGCATTATAACCAAACGGTAAATGCTAACTTTGGAATGGCTGCACGGAAACATGTTGTATTTGGTGTCAAACACTTTGGAATCATACCCCCACACAAGTAACTGGTGTGGGAGTATGATCCCACCCTTCTAGAGGGAGAGACATGACAGCACCGGTATACCCGGTACCAGCTAACAGAGCCCTGGCATCACAAAATGGATGCTGCCAGCCACAGACACGAATCTGCCCTCCTGTTGCTGGACGAAACTCCAGCAGGGGAGGCCCGGACAATAGGTTTCCTGTCACAGGGAGGTGTCACCACCTCCCAGAAAGGCTTTAGTGTATTGGGGCTGGGTGGGTGCACTCCAAGAGTGCTTTGAAGTTCAGCACTGGGGGCACATTTGGTGTCCCTGTGCATAGTCCAGCTCAAACCGGTTGCAGGGGCTACCAGCCCCTGCTCTGGCGCGAAACTGGACAAAGGAAATGGGTGTAGCCACCCCTCTTTCCTGACCCTCCCATAGGTGGGTCCCTAGAGTTTGTCCCACCCCTTCCTTGGGTATAAGAAACGAACCCCTGGCTACAGGACTTTAGATTACACCTGGACGAAACTCTGATACTGAATCCTGGAACTTCGATGATCTACATTGAACTAGATAAGGAAAGAATCTCCCTTGGAGTAAAGGAGTTACTCCCCTGCAAGGCAGGCACCAAAGACAGATCTGACCGGTTTGCAGCTCCGAAGCTCCCGCCAGATTCCGAAGAATTCTGCAACACAGGAGGTGGGTTTCCGTGGTCTTAGAGGTAGAACAGTGCCCACAGCAAGTCTGAGGCCCGTATCCCTCGTGGCGACCGTGCAAACCGAACCCCTGGACACCACGTCACTTTGCAGAAGCATCAGCTTTCCAACAACTCCTGCAGCTAAGCTTTGGATTACTTATAGCCCTTACCCCGAGCAGCATTAGCACTGAAGATTGCCCGCTTACACTCCACGAGTGTTCCGTGAGCTGGCCCTTTGTGTTTTCTCTCGAGGTCCCTTCACGATCCCTTGTCTGTCGACTGGTGGGTCCCTGTGAAGGCAACTTTACCTCTAATTAGACTTACCTGATTGCTCCAGACGTGTCCTGACTCTCCATTGCTTGGGGAGTCCCCAGGACCTTGCTGGTCCGCACCAAAGCATCCTTTCTCTTTCTGTGTGGGTTGCTGTTGCCAAGGCTTGTTGTGTTCAATACGAGGACCGACACCTCAGCACTCGACATCCTTTGTGGGACAGCTCAAATCCAGCTTCTGGTTGTCGTCGACGCCTCCTGGTCCTCGTGGCTGCAGAGTCAAGCTTCGCCTCTTCGCACTTGAATCACCCAACATCGGTGTGATTTCGTCTACCGTGCCCCTGGTCACTGGCAAATGACCCAGACTCTGTACCCTCTGCTTTCAGGTTCTTCTGATCTTCGATCCAGGCTTGGATCACACCGGACACTTTTCTCCTTCCCGGCAGTAGCACTTTGCAGTAGATCGCCATTAAAATCAACGACGATCCCCAACACCATTTGACATCTTTGCACCCGGCTTCCCTGGGTGAGGTAACTCAAGTACTCTGGTGCTCCCGTGGGTGCTGGCCCTAGAACCCCCTAAGTCTAAAGGGGTTTTCTCAAAGTCCTCTCCTAAGTGTCCTTAACTTCTAAAATTCCAACCGTGACTTTCCCATAAAATAGTACGGGGCTCGCGCCTGTGTTCTCACACTGCACACGTCCCCTGTGGGTCTCCTGTGTCACTACCTTGGGTGGTTCCTTGGGGTCCCAGCGATTCTATGTGCTTTAGGCACTGTGTCTAGTTAAGTCGTGGTTCTTATACCACTTTCTTAATATATGGTTTGGTCCGCCCCTAGGGCCCATTGTATATTGTGCTATTTACTGTCGTTTTAGAACTGTATTATTGTGCATCTTGGACTCTAATCTCATAAAGAGATTAGTAGTGAGTGTTTAGAAATAAATACATATATTTTATATATACCTTGTGTGGATCTCCTTTCATTTAGTAATTCAAGAGGTTATAATCTGGTAAACCAAGCTGCTTTACACTCCTTCAAGACTTAGCCTGAAGGCTGCTCTCCATAGCTACCACTAGGATAGCTTTCAATAAAGGTTGTCTTTAAACCTATCATCAATAAGGGTTGTTTGGACTGGTACAAGGTGCCCAGTATAACTAGTGGACAGCATATACCAGGCCAACTTCTCACAATCTGTATGGTACATGTTATTTGCAGCAGGCACATTAACCCTCTGAGCTACCTTTCCATGAATCAGAACTTCCACTAGACAAAATGATCTCTCTCTAGGAAGAACATTAAACACCAGAGTCATCATCACATTTTTATTGTTGCCGAAAATTACTGGAGGCCAGGAAGAAGGCAGCAAGCACTTTTAAAACCTTAATATACTTGCAAACATAATGCCTCCACCCAAAGTCAGCACCCGGTGCGGTCACACCGGTTGCACTGCCCTAGAGCTGGCCCTTCTCAAGTGTCCTGTGACCTCAGTGACAGAGTCACTGTCGCTCTAGGGTGTGCTGCTTCATAGGCCTGTCTGCAAGACTGGAGGTGAACTTCAATATGGATTGTGGTGGACAAACCTTGAAGGTTAACCCACACTTGCCACTGCTAGGGTCCACCTGCTGGTGCTAAGACACCAGGGCTTCTAAGGTCTTGCGCAGCCTTCTAAGGTCTAGCATGGGATTGTGCTCTCTCAGGAGAGTGGTCTGGTGGACTGGTTATTAAGGCTGAACCTGGTTCCCCAGTTACAAATTCAGTAGCTCTGGCCATAGTGCCACATGCTCTCCCCCACTGAACACCATACTGCCCCACTGAGAAAAACTCACACTGCCTTAAACTATAACCCAATAGCTGCCGGCTATAAACACCTGGATGTGGCTCAATTTAAATGACGCAGAGCAATATGCAGCCTACAAAAAAGTGACAACATCCTGGAAAAAGCAAACACTCATAGGGAATGCAAAATTTAGCAAACCATGTGAATTGTAAGCAGGAACAACATGGTTACCTTAATGAGTTTACACTCACTATTCAGAAATCAGTGAGTGCTCTTGCCTGAAAAGTTAAGGACATGACTACAGGGCCCTGAATGGACCCATTTCAATGCCCATTGCTTATATCCTTACAAAACTCAAGCAGTATGGTAAAAAGACCACATCCCTGTACGCAGAGCCGCAGTACACATTTTGTTTTCCAATCCACACTTTGCGGTACCTCCAGGATTGGTGCACTAGTTGCAAGTAACCCTGGGCGTAGTTCGCGAAGTAGCACTTCGCGAAGCTACGCAAAGTGAAGTTCGCACTACGCGAGCTACGCGTAGCACTTCGCGAACTGCGTAGTACCTTGTTCGCACTGTGCCAGATGTCGTTTTCAATGATTGCACAGTGCGGACAAGCAGCCGGCACTGTGCAATCATTAAATATGGCATCTTGCACAGTGCGAGCTGTAGTTTTCTGCTGCTCGAGTAGATTTTTACTCGAGCGGCAGCTTTCTCAACGCGAACTGGTAGTTTCTCATCGTGAGCGACCACTCGCAATGAGAAACCTGACCTCCTCGTGTTGGGAATCTCGCCGGGAGGTTTATTTTCCATGCTCGCGATCGCCAACTTGATGTTGCTGATCGCGAACAAGGAAAAAGTCTCGCCGGGATGTCATTTTGCTTGCTCGCGGTCGCCAACTTGACGTTGAGGACCGCGAGCAAGCAAAAAATGACCGCAGCACTACGCAACACTACGCTACGCGTGTTCGCACTGTGCTACGTGCAGTTCGCGTAGTGCGAAGTAGCGCGAACTTCGCAAACTACGCGAGCGTAGCGTAGTGCTTTGCCCAGGCTTAGTTGCAAGCCCAGGGAAAACAAAGACAAGAAAACAAAAATAGCGCTTCACTGGCAAACTCTGTAAAAGTGGCGCTAATGTGTTTGGGTGTGAATAAAATCATTCTGGTCAGTTTGCTACCAGCAGGCGCGCAACACCCATTGGACTCAAAGGGCTTCAGGCACCCCCCTCCCCCCCCCCACCCCCCTTCCATCGTGTGTAGCAGCCCGGGATGAGACAGCTTCCCAGGCACCCAGACAGCTGCACCCGAGCACTTAACAGGTCTTTTAAAGACCATTTGCATGTTAATGAGGCCTTGCTGTTGTTTCACCCCTTCTAAGAGCCCCTGCAGCTCCACTCTGCCTATTGCTTAAAGATTAAGCCCCCCCCCCCAAAATGTTTTCTTTGCCCTCTGGCTACCAGTCTGTCTTACTTTACTTCGTTATTTTTCCTATTTTTAACCTTTTATTCCAGATGCTGCACTTTGGAATTAAAATACGACATTTCCAGCAAAAATTATTTTCATTTTTGGATCCATTTCACCGGGGAGGAAATAAGAGAAAGGAGAGGAAAGAGAGTGAAAACCCCGTCTTGAAGTCATGGTTTTCAGTAAGAGAAGAACTGCTAGACAGAAAGAGAGGGAAGAGGGAAAGAGTTGGGGGGAGAGGGTAAGGCAGCTGAAGCTACAGAGCAGAAGCAGACACTGTATTTTCTTCTCTGGGTAAGAAGAAAAAGACAGGGTCCTGTTACTTCTCTGCCGCCCGTCCTCGAACGCCGAGCGTTATAGCCCATGCCGATTTCTTGCGTCCCGGGACGCATTTTCAAAATAAAAAAGTAGGGGAACGGAATCGCTGGAATTGAAGAAGTAGGGGCACGCCGTGCCCTGCCGTTCCCCCCCCCACTTTGACCACTGAATACCAAGTAGAATTGTAGAATACTTAGGTCAGTTGTGGGTGAAAGGGCAGTGAATCAAAGTAACTCCATGAAAACACCCGTGTTTGACTGGAAAGCAGTAATGAAATCGAATTTAACAAGCATTTACAATGCAATAGGTCTCGCATTTACGCGAGTTTCAGCTATTGGCATTGTAAATGGCAATGCCTTTTATTTATGTTTTGCTTTTTAAAAGATAAGTAAAAGGCATTATCATTTACAATGCCGATAGCTTAAACTCGCATAAATGAGAGACCTATTGCATTGCAAATGCTTGTCAAGATATGTTACCGGGACAGCGAGAAAGCAACACGTAATTTTGTTAGAAAGGTCACATGTCCAAACATTTCTATTTTAAAAAAATGCATTCCACCAAAACAAAAAGCGTTTCTTTAACTGACTTCTTCATGGGAATAAGTATGTTTGTATTTCTTAAATGTGTGATGTTACTACCCTATTGCCATAAAACGCGTTCTCTTGTAAGAGCCACCCTTCTCCCCAGGTCTAAACTGGTGCTCTGAGAACGTGTTCAACAAACAAAAGCGAAGCTCTGCTTGAAGAATCGTGAAGGAGAGGCCCCTTTTCTGCCATTCTCTGCAAACAGAGGGAAAAAGAATGAAAACAATTTGACTGTTTGCTTAGCAGATGTCAGACAAAGGATTGGATCATATAATGTTGCAAACAGATATGGCGCTTCAGCGCAGTAGTATCCCCTGGCGCCTTAATCTGTTCTCAACGTCCCGGAAGCACCAAAGCAACTGGAAGAAGCACACAAAAAGTGAAAGACAGTTGGGCATATTCTCAAGGAGTTATCGCCGAGTTATCGGCACTTTATCTCAGCCAAAGCCGCGATAAATGTATCGCCCCATTCACAAACTGATGCAAACAGCCACTATCACCAGTTTACCTGCGATACCAGCTGCAAAAAACATCGCCACAGATGAGCCCGGCAACTATTGCTAATGAGATGGAGAGTAGGCGTTCCTGAGCAAAAAGCTGCGACAACACCACACTGCAACATTCTCAATGACCAGCCAGATCGGCGATAAGACCACAAAACAGCCGATAATGTGCTTTAGCAGCAAGAAATAACACCTGCTCTGACCTGGCGCAAAGTCGGACGACAACCTGCACCAGAAAAGGGAGCACGACCCCTAGCCACACCTGAAGAGCAACAGATGCCATGGAGCTACTTATCATGCAGCTCGGAGCCCCAACAGGGCCACAACACCCACCACCACCACCCCCAGGCCCGACACCCCCCACCCGGACCCACCCTGCACCCCCCTGGACCACCACAGAGGCAGTGCAGACAAAGACAGCGGACCTTCAGGAAACACACCAGCCTCACAGACTTAACACCAGAGAATGTCATTGCCCACTACAGACTCAAAAGGAAAACCATCCTCCGCATCCTAACCATCATTGCCCACAGGCTGATGGTACCAACACAGCTGACAACCAACATCACACCTCAGACAAAGTTGCTGGCTGTGCTGCACCTGTTGGCCTCTGGTACCTCCCAACCAATAACTGCCAGAGTCGGAGGAGTTTCACAGCCAGCCCTATCCAAGTTTCTCACACCTGTCCTGGATGCCATCATCAGCTTGGTACCCCAGTACCTATATGTCCCCCACAATGCACAGAAACAGCTGGAGACCAAGCAAGGACAATACGCCATAGCTGGATTCCTGCACGTGTTGGGGGCAATCCACTGCACACATGTCCTACTTGTGACCCCTGCCGACACTGCACACAATTACCGCAACAGAAAGCACACGCATTCCATCAATGTGCAGGCAATAGTGGACCACCGGGGACTCTTCACCAATGTCGTTGCCAACTACCCAGGCAGTGTGCATGATTCCTTCATCTTCCGACAGTCCATCATCAACCGGCCCTTCCGGGATGGCACCTACGGAAATGCTCTGCTCGTTGGTAAGTACCAACTGAACACACCACCCCCCCAACTCCACAATCATGCAACTTACAACTAGGGCAATGCACATGTCACAGACTCACATACAACATGCCCACCCAATAGACACAACAGCACAATTTACTGTGGCAACCTGGGCTAGCCATGTACATGAGCCATCAACGGCATTGCACCTCAGCCACACAATAGCGGAATGTGGGGAGAGGTGGGAACCAAGCATGTGCGAAGAAGGGAAGTGACCCATGATTGAGAATGTACACAATGCCAAGTGTGGCGGAGATGTGCTAGACAGACAGACTGCAGTATGCATACCACATACATATCCATGTCTACATGCACTGCTGGTGTTTGGAGTGTAGTGGACAGTGGATGTAACCAGCCAGTGGGGAAGATCCCGGAAATGTAGCTTGTGACGCCGCCCCCCTGTAAGCGTGTGCTGAGTGGGCTGGCCCAGCGAACGCCAGGCCAGCGTAGGGGTGTGAATAAAAATCACGTAGCTCTGGGCGTGGTTCTCTTCCGGAATGCCCAACGTGTCTGCCAGGGAGGCGCCTCCCACCCCGCCACTAGGCCGACACCGTCGCCGTGAGCGGTGTTGCCGGCGATCCTGTGCGCCTGCTGCACCCTGGGCTGCTGGTCCCCAAACCCGTCTTGCCCGCACCTGCACACCCAGGCCTCACTGCTCACCTTACGACACCGGCATGTGTCAAAGTGGGCCAACCACGTGCCGGCGCAAGCTCCAGGCCCGAGGCCCGCGACCTTAGCAGCGACCTCAGACCATCTCGGCCTCCGCAACACAGGCCTGCAGTACTCCTTTCTCGTTGACGTACACTACCGCAGCCTCCGGCCTACACTACGGTCAAGTATGTCACACACTTGGAACTGAGTCTTGATATCTTGATAGCCGAGTTCATATGTTCATGGGACGTTTGATGTCACTGTACTCCCTTCGATGTGCTGCCACCAAGTTTGTGCATAGCATTCCAACCATACGTGTCTGTGGTCCCTCGCTGACTACCGCCTTAGGCCCCCACTGCGGGCTAGTAGGTCACACATTTGGAACTGAGTCTTGATTTCTCAATGGCAGAGTTCAAATCATTGCATGCAAGGAGAGGTGTAAGAGGAAGACGCGTTTGGGTCTGGAGGAAAAAAGGATCATTGTTACGGAGGTGATCGAACACTGCCAACAACTGCTCTGGTGTCACTAACTCTGTGCATCGTGAGCCAATGGCACCTGGCTGTGGGCCCCTGCTGACCGCTGCCTCAGGCCTACACACTGGTTGAGTAGGTCACACATTTGGAACTCAGTCTTGATTTATTTATGGCAGATTTTATATCATTGTACAGTCCTCATCGCAGACTGCATCCCCTTTCAGCTCCTGTGCCACTAAATCTGTTCCCCGACATCCATGGACACTTTCTGGTTGAACTTTGGTGGCTACTGAGTCTATGGACTAGGGGTTGTCTTCATCATCATGTCGGTGATACTGACTTTGTGGCAAAAACGAGGCTGTAAAATTCCACTGCTCCATTTGCCGCTTCCGGCCGGCTCCTGCTCTCTGCATCATGCCCTGGAGGACACCTTCCACTGTCCCCCGCAACCCTCCGCTACATTCACCTTCGACATCGACGAGGACCTGCTCAGCTTGCTTGGCTCTACCTCAGTGCACCTCAAGTCACCGTCCTGTGGCGGGTGCCTGTGCCGGCCGCAGTGCATCCGGGGCCACTAACTCTGTGCAGCTCATGTCATGGAACCTTTCTGATAGAATATTGGATGTCCTCTGGATCGATGGACTGGGGGTCATCAAGGCCATGTGTTTGTGGCCCTGCGCTGTCCGCTGCCTCCGGCCTCAACTGTAGTCCACCTGGGCTCACACATCAAATCGAGTCCTGACCTGCCCGGACGTCGCATCACCGCAGGATGCACACGCCACCACCACCAGGACCAACTCCAAACAACAGGTGCCAGAGCCGGAAGTGTCTTACTGCCTGACTATCGGAGTTGCTCACACCTGTCGTGGGTGCCATCATCAGCTTGATACCCTGCTCAGATCTTCAGGTGCCACTAACTCAGTGCACCACGACTCATGGACCATTCTGGTTGCATATTGGGTGAACACTGCTTTCTCTGACTACCACCTTGATGCTTCACAGTTGTGTCTGTTATGCTGGTGTTTTCTGTTTCCGTTTTAATTGTGATCACTGTTCAAGTTGTTGCCAGGACCAACGACTCCATGAGGGCTGGCTTACACTCACCCCACACATATCCAGCACAGGCGTCACTGTACATTTGACCCTGGCAATAAAGGTGTCGAGCGCACGTGCCCGTAGCCAGTTCAACAAACTATCTGAGTGTGTCCGTCTGCTCATGATGTATGTATTAGGGCCCCGAGCCCTACACCATTACATTGTGCCGTATACAGCGGACTCAGCCATGTCACCGCAGGCAGCGGGTGAGGCCTTGCACATGTAGCTGTGTCGCCCCCACTCAATACGTAAGAGGAGTGAACTGGGCCGGCGTACGCCAGTCAAGCGTGGGGGTGTGGATGATTATCCTGTGGATCTGGGTGTGGTGCAGTACTGGAAATGTGCAAAGGCATGTGTCTCTGTCGCAGTGTGGGTCTCTGTTGGGGAGTGTAAGTGGTCCCTGATGGGACTTAGACACCCACGTATGTGATCTAGTTCGGCTTCCATAAGGTCGAACCCCACCTGCACCTGTTCGGCCACTCCCTTCTGGCAGTCTGACACCTGGCCTTGGAATGCATTGTGTGCTTCGGTGGGCTGCTGGGAGCCAGCCGTGGTGGTGGGTGCGTCCAGCTGTGTGGTCTGTGCAGGGGTTGGGGTATCCTCGATGCAGCTGGGCTGCCCTGCTCCTGGAGGTCGATTGCCTAAGATGTCCATGAACTGTTGTAGGGCGTCAGTGTCGAAAGTGTGGAGGTCCTCTTCAGCATCACTGTAGAGTTGTCTGGTGCGCTGTGCTGAAGGTGTTGTTTGTCCCTCTGCAATGTGAAGGGGAGATGCTTATTAACATTGTGTTGGCATGTATGTTGACGCATTGTTCAAGTTTACTTACAGACTGCATGACAATGTACATAGTGACTGTTTGGGAGGAGCGGACTATTTGATGCGGGACAGTGGACATTTGGACTACATGACGTAGGCGAGGTTGTACATTTCATCTCACAGTTTCCTGCTATGTCAAATGTGATTGGCCATTTTCTACGCACAAGCGGACCCAGTTGTGTCCTCTGTTCTGCAGTGTAAGTGTTGCACTGTGTACCACATTGTGTTCAATGTGGATGTGCTGTCATTGCTGTGTGTGTGTGCTGCATTGTGGGAGAGTCGCCCCTGCAGCTTTGATTTTGCTGCCCCTTATCCCTTGGCTTTGACTTTTGTGCTTTTAAGGTGCTGTGATGTTGGCAACTTGGGTCATTTGTGCTCTTGGACGGTTTTTGTACTCTTGTGCATTGTTTGTCTGCAGATGTATTGTTAACGTCAGTGGTTGTTTGTGCACGTGGATGTGTCAGTGTGACCTGCTCCTTTACGGATGTGGTCCACACTCAGCCACCTCAGTCTTGTGACTTGCACAATGTCATGGTGATTGTGCTCCAGCCATGCTGCTCGTTGTGGTGTCCTTGTAAATACAAATAAGCTGAAGTCAGGACGAAAGATTAAGCAAGTAGGTTTATTGGCACCTCATCCATCAACCGCTCTTCTCCAACTACCCACTTCCAGAATCCCACGATAGCCCTTCTGATTCCACATTGGAATCCATGCCACATTCTGACCTTAGGCCAGTTAGCTCCACTGTACATTGCCACACATCTTCCCCCTCAACAATAATAATAACAGAATTGCAAATAATCATAAAACAAGAAAATCATCATACAGCATCAGGACAAAGAAACATAAGCTGCCCTGTAACATACTACTAAAATGAACAGAAAGGCATCACAGTAAAATAAACATGAGACATGGCGATGCACAAATGAACCCCACACACTCTAACACGACCAACCTATCACCTAACATAGTCCTTCATGTAAACAGGAAGCCTGCGCACCCTTTGACTTCTTTCCCGGATGCCCCTCAAGACCCCAGACTGATTAGAACCAGAGGACAAGAGACCAGAGGACCCAGAACCAGAGACTAACCTGTTGCTATCCGCCTGACCAACAGAAGCAACATGATTGACCACTACAACGCGACTCTTGTTCCAAATCCTCCCATCACTTGTTTTTACAGCGTTATTAAACACTTTAATCACAGATCTTACGTTGGTAAATTTTGACCAAGGTTGACACCCCACAGGAGCTCTTATCTTAACCATATCTCCAACCTTCACCACCTGAAATTGGGCACCTTTCTTACCATCAACATAAAGTTTCCTCAAAGCCTGCTTCTCTATCTCTCTATCCCTCCACCTCCCTACCTGATTATCAACAAAACCCTTGTTTAACTTCATCCAACCAGGACACAACAAAGTATTAGGTATCCTCCCTTTAAATAATTCAAAAGGAGCCCTCCCGGTAGTTGAATGAGGAGACACTCGGTAAGCCAAAATTCTGTCTTGAAGTGATTCCTTCCAATTCAACCCATTGGCTCTTGCCAACTGAATACTCTCCTTAAGAGTCTTGTTGACCCTTTCTATTGCACCATTAGCTTCAGGATGATATATGGCACACCTTTTATGTTGAATACCACACCTCACTATAAAATCCTTGAACTCACTAGAGGTAAATTGTGGTCCGTTGTCCGAAAGAATGCTGTTTGGAAAACCCTCTCTCTTGAAAATTTCCTGCAAGAACCTGATGACACACATCGTAGACACTTCCCTAACAGCACCTACCTCTATCCACCTTGAGTATAAATCCAGAACCACTATTAAATATGGAGTATCACATACCCCATGCAAAGGACCAACAATGTCAATCGAAACCTCATCCCAAGGATGATCAGGTAGCTTCCTGCACACCATTGGAGTTTGTTTAGTCTTCAAAATCTTGTCACTAGCACAGCATTCAGGACACTCTCGAACCAACCTCTCTATCTCCATATCCATACCAGGCCACCAAAACTGCAACCTCAGCAGTTCCTTAGTCTTGACAATCCCAAGATGACCAATATGAGCAAAATTGAGCAACTTCTCTCTAATACCCACCGGAGGAACCAACCTCGTGCCCCTTGAAAGTATGCCATCCACCACAGAAAGCTCATCAGAAACTAATCTCCAGGGTTTCTCCAACTGTTTACCTTCCCCCAACATCACCATCACTCTTGTAATTTCATCATCCTTATTGATTTCTGAAATCCAATCCTCTTGGGTAACAGTACCATCTGTGATTTCACACACATTAACCACCTCATTATCATCCCCACCATCCTCCTCATTGCTTCCTTTGAGATCAACCAACCTGGAAAGACAGTCCGCAGATCTATTTACCACACCCGGAATGTAATCAACCTCAAAATTAAATTCCTGTAAAGAAATGATCCATTTCCTTATTCTAGAAGAAATGGAGTCAAGACCTTTCTTAGAAAACACCTCCTTCAAGGGCTTATGGTCCGACAAAACACTAACCTTCACACCCCACACCAGATTTTTAAACTTCCTTAAAGCCCAAAATATGGCTAAAGACTCCTTCTCTATAACTGAATAACCCCTTTCAGACCCTCTTAGGCACCTTGAAGCACAAGCGATCAAACAATCCACTCCATTCTTCTTCTGAAGCAGCACCGCCCCCAATCCTTTTTCACTAGCATCTGTCATGATAACCGTCGGATCGCTAGGCATAAACGCATGAAGGGCTGGCGCTTTACTCAACTCCTTTTTGATCAAGACAAACTCCTCCTCACACTCACTTGACCACAAAAAAACCGCATTTTTTACAGTCAATTTCCTCAAACAATGAGTTTTACTTGCATAGCCAGGGATAAATTTACTGTAAAATTCTACCATACCAAGAAAAGAAAGCAATTCTTCCTTGTTGACCGGTACCGAAACATTCATGATGGATTCCACCAATTCCTTCTTGGGAAAAACCCCATGTCCAGTTATACAATGTCCAAGATAATTTACCTCCTGCAACCCAAATTTACACTTATCCTTCCTAAGAGTAAGACCCGCTTCCCTTAAACGTTGCAGGACGGCAAAAACCCGACTATCATGCTCTTGTAAGGTACTCCCAAAAATCAAAAGATCATCTTGATAGCATTTAACTCCAACAAGACCCCTGAGAATGTGTGACATTATTCGTTGAAACACAGAAGCCGCCGAGACAAGCCCGAACGGCATTCTACAAAATTTAAAGGTACCCATGGGGGTAACAAAAGCAGTGAGATCCTGGGAGAAGTCATCTAACTCAACTTGATGATAAGCTGAGGCCAAATCAAGAGTTGAAAAGTATTTCGCACCACCCAACGTACCAACCATCTCATCGATGTTCGGTAAGGGAAACTTATCTACTATGACCTCTTTGTTCAATGCCCTCAAGTCAATACAAAGACGAATTTCGCCAGTGGCCTTCTTGGCCACGACTACCGGAGCCAACCATTCAGTAGCTTCAACTGGTACAATTATGCCTGCCTTCATCAATTTATCTATCTCTTTCTGAACACCAGCTTGTTCATTCAACGGAATTCTCCTTACTCTAGCCACAACAGGTACCGCTCCTACTCTTACTTTAATGTGATGTTTATATCCCTTAAGACACCCCAAGGTATCCTTAAATATGTCAGCAAAGTGTTCTACAAAGCTGAGGGACGTGTCCCCAACCGCTTGTACTTGAACCTGTGGAGAGGCATTGGGATTTAACCACACCCCCAATAAACGTTGATGAGGCCAACCCATAAGGGAATCACCCTGCTTAGCAACATATATCTTCCCCGCAATCATCTTCCCACAAAGTTCAATGGTGGCCACAAAATATCCAGACATTTTTATAGGTAAGCCTCCATAACCCATGGGAGAAAGATCACTCTTAAAATATTTCACTCTGTTGACAAAATGTTGCATAAAAACATCCTCTCCAATTATTGTCAGGTGAGAACAGGAATCAAACTTAAAATTAAGGGGTACCCCTTCTATATTCACCACATGAGATGGATGATCACTTTTGCTTGCATCAACTTGAAATGTGACCACCTTTACCTCAGGCTGGTGCTTGGCAGTCATACTGTTATCTTTATTGCCTTTACCCTTGCAACATTTAGCGAAATGTCCTTTCCGACCACACATGTTGCAGATAGCTCTCAGTCCAGGACAATATGGTGAATTAGCAAAATGCCCAAAACGTCCACACCTAAAACACACAGGTTTTCCTCCAACAGGAAAACTGGCTACATTGCTAGGCATAGACATACTAGTATCTTTTCCCTTAATCTCCCTCTTTTGTACCTGGCATACCACTTCTTCTACTTTATTTTCAACCACTGTACTTTTACTCTTTTCTTCAATTTTAGCCTTTTCTTCATTCAACTCATCAACACACTTCCTCATATGCTCTACTTGCTTGGCAATTGTAATCACTTCTTCGAGCGGAGGTTCATCTTTCAACCAGAGTTCTTTCCTGATATCATCATGCGCACACCTCAACACAAACTGATCCCTAATCCTCTCCTCCACAGCAGGACCAAATTTGCATGAGGAAGCAAGCTTCCTCAGAGCCGAAACATACTCTTCCACCGACTCCTCTTTTTTCTGTCCCCTTAGACCAAAGTGGTACCTTTCCATTATCGTGCTCAGCCTTGGTAGGTAATGACGGTCCAATTGTTCAATACATATCTCATATTCATTGAGGTTCCTTTGTTCAGAAGCACTTAACTCAGGTAAATGTTCCAACACCTCTTGACCTTCACCCCCAAGACAATGCAACAACAAAGAATGTTTACGTTCGGCACTGAGATTCGTGCCACACACCCTCGCATAATTCGTAAAAATCTTCTTCCACTTTTGCCATTTAACATTCGGCTCACCTGGACTAGTTAGAAAAAACGGAGGTTGCGTTACATTCTGCATGACGATAGACTTTTTTTTTTTTTTTTTTTTTAAGTCTTAAACATTACCAAGCTATCAATAACAGCATGCAAACAGAATAAATAAAAATAAAATGCAAATTACTATATGACCAACTCCACCCTTAGTAGCACTAACACCTCTAAAATTTTGATCAATTGTAAAAGTACTTGTGACCAGCTGGCTCACATACGGGAAAAAAAGAGTTATAAACGCACTTAAAAAGAGTTATAAACGCACTTCCAATGAAGTATGATTTCTGTGCAAGTTCCCTCTGATTCCAAAAAGAAAAAAACAAAGTTCAGTATCTTTCCCTTTTTTTTTCTCTTGAACACCGTATTTCCTTACAAATGAATGAAGATCTTCCCAACAACTGAAAATGGCCCCCAACAAGGTTCTCATTGGCTGTCTCCAAGCCTCCTTTTGACGATTCAAGCCTCCACCTGGGAATTGCTGGGACACGCGCTGAAGCCTTTGTTTCCCTTATGACTTCACCGCACACGCGCAGAAGCCTCGCGTCTCCCTTTGGCACACACGCAGAAGCCTTCGTTCTCCTTTATGACTTCAGCTGCACATGCGCAGAAGCCTCGCGCCTCCCTTCGTGACTCCTTGGTGAACGCGCTGAAGTCTCGCGCTCCGCGTTGAAGTCTCGTGCTCACAGCAACCAGATTTACGGAGACGTCTCGCGCTCCCGATGCCACCAGCTGTTCTCCTCCTCCAAAACTCACACCAAACGAAGATCCACACCCGGAGCGTCACCAGTCTCGAAGGCCTCCAACAACGCCTCCTCATTCGCAGAGATCAGCTCCAGGATCCACACCGAGCCCTCCAGAGGTTAGTGCCAAACCGATGTTGAGGTGCCTTTACTCCTGCCTTTACTCCCGCTCGTCGCCAAATAAATGTGGTGTCCTTGTAAATACAAATAAGCTGAAGTCAGGACGAAAGATTAAGCAAGTAGGTTTATTGGCACCTCATCCATCAACCGCTCTTCTCCAACTACCCACTTTCAGAATCCCACGATAGCCCTTCTGATTCCACATTGGAATCCATGCCACATTCTGACCTTAGGCCAGTTAGCTCCACTGTACATTGCCACACACGTCATGTAGTGTCACTTGCATTGTCAGTTTGGCTCACAAATACGCATCTTTGCTGTGTTTCGCATGGGTGCATGTGTGTGATGTGTGATTTGGAATTGGTGATATGTGGGGTGGGACCCCTTTGGGCACATGGTGGACTCGGGCCTACTTGATGTTTGTATGTGTGCTACAGTGTGCCATGGAGATCAGGGACATGATCCAGGTTCATTGTGGGTGTGCGGTGTGCTACACGCCCCCGTCCCCCCAGTCTCTGGTCGTTACTCACTCTGTTGATGTTGTGTCAGGTCATGTCGAGCTGTGTCCGGACTCCTGACTCCTTGCACCGTCTCCACACTGATGACTGTGGCCACCATTTGCTCCAGCTCCTCCTGTGGCGCAGGAATCCCACCGCCAGTCGCCGTTGCTGCCTTCCTGTTGGCAGCTAGTTTCTGCTTGGTTTGGCTTTTCACATCATGCCAACACATCTTGACCTCCTCGATACTCCGACTGCATTCATGATGGAATGCCATTTTTCCGTCTGTGTTGCCAATGACACGGTGAGGTGACAGCCAGTTGTGGTTAGTGTTCTGTCACCTCCGTGACGACGATCCAGTTGTCATGCGGACTGTACACCGTCTTCCTCTTCTCCTTGGCCTACCCCGACCCCGAGGTTCCTTGTTGGTGGTCTGTGGGGTTCGCGTTGACCTGGGCACTCGGTCCATGGTGCTACACAGTTTTTTGGGGGGTTTTTTTGGTGTGTTTTTCTTGTTCTGCTTTTATAGCGCATTTTCCCGGATGACGCATGGGAATTGCAGGCCTGTCGCTGATTTTTGTATCGAGATTGGCCACATCGCAACTTTTTTCACGTTCGTGTTTCGCATTTTTGCTGCGTCAAGTTGATTTTATTGCGGTTGTGGGACTCTCGCATAGTGCCGCCGGGTTGAGAATACTACGTTAACACGGCGTTGTTTTCCCATGATAGACTGCGATATGCAAAGTTGCGTTAAGCTAATTTTGCAATAATTATCACATGTTCTTGAGAATATGCCCCAGAGAGTTGAACGTGACGCTGCCCCTGGTTCACTCGAGCGACCCCCAGTCTCCTCAAGGGACTGCTGTATGTCTTAGAAACTTCCATGTATTACCCCAACAACACTAGAGTGTTGGGGATCTGAGGGGCACTGCCCTCCATATCTGTTGATTAAGCAATTGTGATGGGAAACTTGTCGTAGACCTCATCTGCTCCTTGGCGCAGGACACGCTTTAGGAGGGAGGTCAGAAATACAAGCCTCAGAACGCCCTAAACTGCTTATAAGGCAGGGAGCCTCAGCAGCGTGCCGGACACTTAAAGAACTTGTCTGCCTAACAGGATGCGTATGACGCACTTCCAATATAGAGGACAGCACAACAGCAACATAAACAATTTTTTTTTTACTAATGTATCGGGCACTAAAGCACGATATTTATACCAATGTAGCAAAAACATAATATTACAAAGCACAACATTAACAAAATAAAGAAGAAAGCAACCAGAGGGAAGGGAAACAGTAACGTGAACGAAGGACAGATTAAAATGGCACATGGGTGGATCATACATCGAAATTTAAACGAGCATAAAAGAAAGTAGGAAACAATAATAAAAAAAAAGAAGCAAGTCAAAACAGCAGCATGAAAATATGTATCGCTCATAAGTAAATCACAGATTGCGTTTTGTAATTTGGCCTTCACGGGGCTGTGTGGTGGCGTTAAAGCTCCCAGAAACCACACATGGGCGCAAATAGATTGGGTGTTAGGAAGGGGAATTTCTCTGGTCAACATTTCCAAGGAGGTGGGAGCTTTTCGCGTCCCACTCCCACCCCCAAAAACCTCATAATGTTGATCGGCGAACAGCACAAAGGAGGGCTGCAGTTAAAACTTAGTATGAAGTTCAGTTGCCGCTGGCAGAGCCTCAACCAGGGGACAGATTGAATGACGCTTATTTTTATTGCAGGTTGTGTGGTCGTTCACAACGCGAAGACGTGTGGAGTGTCGGCATGCGATTTTACCACCACGACTCGAATCTGTCTATCAAAAATAGTATTTCTGTGACTTCAGCAAGCAGCCGTTCCTTTAATTGCTGCAGACGGACGCCCCACTGACCTGGTGTCAACCCGGCTTTTAGAAAAAATTAACAGTTCGGAGGAAGGCGGGGCTGGGCATCACCTTTCTGCTCTGACAAGCTGCACAGGAATGAAAGCCAGTCCTCAAGTGATTAAGTGGGAACCAGCTGAAACAAGCGTGGGCGGCGTGCAGTTGCTAAGATTAACAAGCACTTGCAATGCAATAGGTCTCGCATTTGCAAGAGTTTAACCTATTGGCATTGTAAATGACAATGCCTTTTATTTATGTTTTGAAAACCAACCCATAAATAAACAGAATTGCCATTTACAATGCCAATAGCTCAAACTCTAACAACTGCGAGACCTATTGCATTGCAAATGCTTGTTTTCCATCCTCCCATCCTGAATCGAATGTCAGAACGGGATGGGGGCATTGCTGCTGAGTGGCAGCGGGGACCTGTGTGCTTTTTGGCTGGCTGTCTTGTGTCTGCCAGCCAGACATGCACATTTTAAACTTCTCAGCTGGCTTAGAGAAAGCACAAGCCTCCAGCGCTCTTGAGAGCACTGAGAGAGGCCGCTCCCTCCAATCTTGGGGCTTCTCTCATGCTGGTTACCAGCATGAGAGCAGCACCAGGATTGCTTAAGGGAATTTACTGGAGACCGGAGTGAGGAGAATGTTGGATGTCGAAGGTAGTGCAGAAAGCAAGATAAGTGTTTCTTTCTTGTTCTTTACACACACCACTCACCTCGCAGCCATTCACCCTCTGACACCACATATGCCCGCCCCCCGCTCTGCCTACATGCCAGCCACTGTTGCCTTTGAGACTTTTGCAGGTCTCAAGCTGTTTTCTAAGAACCAGCAGGCAATGCTAAATTTGCGTCAGTGGTGGGCACAGGCTCTCGGGTACCAGAACAGGATTTATTTGTCATCATCCAATTGTGACTCGGAGCAAAAGACAGTAAGGGAGAAATTGAGAAAGGGGCAGAAAGAGAAAGAAAAACAGTGACATGCAGTAAGAAAGGATGAAAAACATTCAAGAGTGAGGTAAAGAGACAGGAAGTGTATGACAATAAAAGAGAGAGTCAAAACTAGGTGGATGGATGTTTGGCAGTACTGGCATTCGGCAGTACTGGTTAGTTTGTGGTTAGTATTCAGCTTAAGGTCAGGGCCAAGGTAAGATTCAAGCACAAGTTAACATTAGTTTTAGGTGAATGGTTTGAGGTAAGTCTTGGGGTTAAGTTTAGTGTGGGTTCATTACATTTTTCTAAATTGTTCACAACTAAAAGGATTTCATTTTTTGAACTACAGTAATAAACACTGGGGCCGTGTTATTGTGTATTTAAATGTCAGTAATTTGTTTTTCAATGTAATTGTGTCAAGTATTAAAGTGTAAATCAACAAAGGTTGAAGCTCATGCACAGCCAGTTCTGAAGTGTTAATGGATTCACTTCTTTTAAATCAACGTCTGTGGTGCACCTGGGGCATCACTCTCCGGACTAGAGTGTAAAGGAAACCAATGTGTAGCGCCCCCTAATTAGGGGAATGTCCCCCTAGGCACCAAGCCAGTCCTTAATAAAAGATCTTAACATTTCTTTTTGATCCCTTTGGAAATGACGACAGTAATCCAGGTTTATCATTTATTGATTAGATGTATTAATCGTAGTGTTTTCACAAATTAACTTCATTCATGAAGCATACAATACCCAGAATGCATTGCATCCGTATGTTTAGTCAGTCACATGGATTTTTTAATTTAACATCTTTAGTTTTCCCAATGCATTTCGGGCATTCCGTCCTTCATCAGGGGATAGGATCTACAAATGTAAGGTACAAACTTATGACCATGAGAAAACCAATGCAAATATGAAGGGTTATGTGTGTCATTAATGATTTCTAGTATATTAATGATGAGTGTTTGAATTAGACCGACCACCGTGGTGATAAAACTGATATTAGTTGAAATACAAATTTAAACCAGTCCTCCAAGTGGTGTAGGTGAACTGTCCAGTTGATTTATCGTGAAAAGAGATTAGACGCACGCAAGTGAAGTTTACAAGTGTTGAGTTAATGAGGAGCAAGATACAAATGGTGAGATGTCAAGTGACGGTAAAATTATTACACAAGTAAAAAAATCCCTGTGAGGCGGTGAAAGTTAGAACGACAAATAACGTGAGCGTTTCGAAAGTTGTTTGAAACAGTTCAATCAAAGAATTGTGCAATCCCGTGAACTCAAGAGAATACTGTGCGTGCACGAAGAAACGGGCTCAAAAGTAAAACCCGCTAGTGGCGTGTAAGTGATGGAAAATATGTACTTACTAGAAAACGTTCATCCGTGTGTCTCGAAACTCCATGAGTGGAACTGACATCGTACCCGAGAAGTTGTTAAGAGCGCGATTAGTGAATGTGTAAAAGGAGGATGAATGTTACGTCGAGCTCAATGTTGGTAAAAGCGTGGCGTCCATGTTGGTCGAGTGTAGAGTATAGAACTGGAGTATAGAACTGGATTAGTAGTGTAAATATGTACTTACTAGAAAACGTTCATGCGTGTGTCTCGAAACTCCATGAGTGGAACTGACATCGTACCCGAGAAGTTGTTAAGAGCGCGATTAGTGAATGTGTAAAAGGAGGATGAATGTTACGTCGAGCTCAATGTTGGTAAAAGCGTGGCATCCATGTTTTTCGAGTGTAGAGTATAGAACTGGAGTAGAGAACTGGATTAGTGATTAGAAACTAACAAGCAACAAAAAGATGCGCGGCCGTGAGACGCGCTCTGTGGTGGGGAGGGGGAGGAGCATTGAAGCCGAGCAGGCAAGACTGAGGCGCAAAAGTGAAAGCAGGCTGGCTGGCGAGTGGTGTGAGATGTGCGCGCACCATGACGAGAGAGGAAAGCCATATGGCGCCTCTGCTCGTCATTGTGCGCGTAACCGCACGCCCGTGGCCTGCCAGCTAACAGACCTAACAATCTCTGAAGCGCTTCCTCAAACGGATTGCATGGCGGCACGATGCACGTGATTGTGCGCATGCTCGCCATGCAATCCACTTTTGGGAGCACTTTGAAATGCCCCTCTAACTAGAGTCTCGCATAGCGATTGGTAAACGCAATAGCTAGGCGAGACCTAAAAAAGCACGAAGGAAACCAGAAGCTATGGGCGTATGTGCATGGCGTTCCCTGAAGCGGGCGCCATGGTGAAAAATCACGAGACCAGGTGCCATGTTATGTGCCATGATGAACAAGTAGTCCCTAAACATGACATAGGTACAGTTGCAGCACATTAAAACTGTAGTTGGTCGGGGCTGCTTCTTATAAAAACAGAAGTGATGAATCGGAGCAGCAACCAATAGGGAGGCCGGAAATATGAGTGACGCATAAATAACCCAATTCCAAGCTGCAGGCAGGCAGCAGGTGGGATTACCCTCGCTATACAGATTACTGGAAGTCTCGGGCGAGATCTAAAAATGAAGGTGGAGAGAAGTGATGGCCATGGCTGAATTAAGGGTCTGTCTGGTAATTCTCGCTGCTACACTACTAGGTACGGCTTTCTAAATTTTAATTGCATCTAGATTTCTCTGCTACCCTTTCTGCTCCTCCCCCTTCTTTCATTCACAGGTAAAATGCAGAGACAAATGTGTTTAGGTCATTAAAATCACCTACAGATTCATTTTCATTTATTCCAGTTTTAAAGTTTTCCATCAATTTGCTTTCATTGAAGAAAGATACAATCGGTGCAAGCTCAGTATAAGTTCAGTGTACGTTTGTCAAAATGGTAACATCTCTGGAGTTTGAAGAAAAATATATACTCCAAATCCAGTTGCCTCATGAAGAATCACTGCAACGCAAGCACAGCATAGATTTAGGTCCAGTGTACGTTTGTCAAATGCAAACATCTCTGGAGTTCTTGAAATGTGTGTATATATGTGTGTGTGTGTATATATGTATATATATACATATATACATATACATTTGTTTGTACGATTTTTGTTTAGTTAATTTAAACCACAACAATTTTGCCATAATAAAACACAATACAGCAAATTTCGTAATAAAAAGAAGCATAATTAAAATATCAGCAAACATTGATTTCTTATGTGGAAATAAACTGAGCATTATACATTGTTTGAGAGTACAAGACTCAAGGCTAGACATAGCTAAGAGCGCAACTTAATTCCTAGGGTAAAACATACTAAAAATCTCATCTGAGGTTAATTGGGTGTCAGCGTTCTATGAGTGAATCCTTTACAAGCCATAATATATCTGTTATAATAAGTTAATTGTGATTGTTTGTTGGTTAATTTGATTAATCTGGACAATTTAATCTATTAAAATAGCTAGTGCAAACGAGGATATTTTCATTCATTCAATAACTTTATTTCGGCCACTAGGGCCATAAAAGTACATAATTAAAAATGACAGCAACAGTAAAACACTTGAAAAGTGTAAACACTTGCAATTATGTGTTCCATATATCAAAATTGCCTTCTTGAGACGGGATTCTCCTGCTTCTACAAAGATGTGACAATTAAAAAGCAGGCGTCCTCATACACTTTTACACTCCAATAAAAACACCCATTTGATAAAAACACAAGTTAAAATATTTACAAGGTTAAAAGAATAAAAAAAAGTCAATAGAGAAACAATATAGCCTGAGACAGAGGACCCTGATCGTGTTTGCACTGATGTGGACCTTTGCAGTTCCTACACGTAGATCTACCCAGGGTGGTTCTTAATCAAACCCCGCTGTATGTGCCACATATGGTTTAAGAAACGTGACACAGCAAACACAATTGGAGGGTGCATGTCGTATTTTAGAACTCTGTGTGCCTCTGTGGAGCGCACAAAGCCTACATTTCTGCATATTTGGATTAACCAGCCTTTGCGAGGCAGTTGATATGCAGGGCAGAAAAACAGTACATGTACTTCGGACTCTAGCTTGTAGTTACAAGCAGGACACTCAGCCGTATTCTCTTTGGCCCATTTGCTTGTGTGTGCAAATAAAGGAAGGTTCCCTTGTCTAAACTGCACGTACAGTTTCCTGGCCAATGGGGGATAAATCACGTCCAGGAAGAGTTTGTTGCTAGATTAATCTTTTACTTGTAGGAACTCTATTGTCATCCGTCCGCCAGTGGGGGTTTCCTGTATGGACAGTATGTTAGAATGCCTGTGAAGTTGCACTAGTTCCCGCCTAGATATCGTTGGGCATGAAGTCTCAGGGGTTTTCCAGAGGTTCAACCTGCCTTACCTTAAGGAGAGATCCCTTATGTGGCAAAGCCACGGTATTTTCTTGGTGATGGAAATTGACAAAATCTCCTTAAGCTCGGCTTTGCAGAAGGACAGCTCCGATCACCCATACCCGGAGCCAGAATGTAAAAGGTCTAAGGGCGATCTCTTCGTTGATAGGCCTCATGCCCAAGTCCGTGCGAAGGGGTACTAGGGGGGTGCTACAAGGAAGGCCTAATAGCTGCCTCATAAAGTTGTTCTTGACCTTCATAAGATTAGAGGTGGAGCAATGCCCCCACAATTCTGCCCCATATAATGTGGCCCCCCTTGCTTGGGCTTTATATATTTCCACAACGGGGGCAGCTGGCTTGAATGCTGAAGTTCTGTGCAATTTCATAATCCCACGCACGGTCTGGGTTAACTTGAGGCTTGCTTTAGCCATCTGAGACCCCCACTCAAAGTGCTCAGATAATGTAACACCCAAATAATCAAAAATCCTCATCCTTTCCAAGAGTGTACCATTTAGGGAGAGATTTGGGCGGGTCGTCCTGGGGGGGTTGAGACCTTATATTTGGTCTTTGTTAAGTTGATCTCCAAATCCCTCATATTACAAAAGTTTGCAAAACCATCAAGGATGCGCTGAATACCCGTTGGCAATTTTGACAGTAAGAGGGTATCATCCACGAACATCACTGCGGGTACCTTCCCCGAGACTAGCTTGGGGGCATCATTTTCCTGGATGTTTTTGAGGTGACCGATAAGCCCATTGATAAAAAGACAGAATAGGGTAGGGGCGAGAACGCATCCCTGGCGTACTCCCTTTTTGACAGGGAAACGTGAGGAAAGTTCCCCGTGTTTTCCACACCTAACTTATGCTAGTTTTCTGTGTGGAGCCTTATTATCACATTGAGGAGATAGGGTGGAATCCCAAGATCACTGAGGACTTTCCAGAGTTTCTCCCAGGGTACAAGATCGAAGGCCGACTTCAGATCAACAAATATTAGGTAGAGGCTGCCACCCTCTATGGTCACTGTTTTCCAGAAAAGTAGCTGTAATCTGAATATCTGGTCTACGGTTGACATATTTGTTCTGAAGCCAGCCTGAAAGGGACTTAGAATCTCCTCCTCCTCCATCCAACACTGTAGACGGTCCAGAAGGACCCAACCCATCAGTTTTTGAGTGATGTCAATTAGACTGATAGGTCTATAATTTGAGGGTAGAAGAGGGCAGCCTTTTTTAAATATGGGAACTATCTCTGCCCCACGCCAGGTATCCGGGGGATCCATGCTCTTCATGATTGCATTGAAGAGATATGGGGCCATATGTAGGTAGCAAACAAGTTACCACTTCTTAAATACCGAACTTTACCGATTCGGTATTTAAGAAGTGGTAACTCGTATGTAGGTAATCATTTGGTAAATATTACCGAGTCGGAGAAATTCGGTAATTACCGAATCGGTATTTACCGATTCGGTAATGAGGCATACCTTCCCATTGATTCCTATGGGCCTGGAGGCCCATAGGAATCAATGGGAAGGTATGCCTCATTACCGAATCGGTAAATACCGATTCGGTAATGGGGGGAGCACATTCAAGGGTGGCAGGGTGTCACATTGACACCCTGTTGCACCCCTGATTCCTGCATGTGTGCACATGTGGCGCACATACATGTCCTAAGGGCATGTATGTCTGCCACATGGCACTGTTAGTGCAGCAAAATATTGCTTTTTGCAATGAATTCGGTATTTAGCACCAACATATATTTGGTGCTAAATACCAAATTATTTTCCCTACACATCACTCATTTGAGTGTCACCTACATCTCATTTCAGGATTTTACCGATTCGGTAAATTACCGAATCCTGAAATGTTCCCCCTACATAGCACAAGCCTAAATACCGGTCGGTAACGGGATATTTACCGAAAATCGGCCGTTACCGACCGGTACTAGGCTACCTACATATGGCTCATGGTGCCCAGATTTTGGGTTCCTCCCGGAAAAGGTCCCCCGGAAGTTTGTCTAAGCCTGGCGCTTTACTGCGATGCAGCTTGTTGATAGCATTTCCTACTTCAGCCATACTATTCTCCCATCCCCCCTCCCGATGGAACTCCAAGGATAAACTGGGTGAGCTAGAGGTATCACTGCTGCCATCCTCAGTGTCATACAGAGACCCACAGTGTGACTCCCAAGCCTCGGGCACTATATTGGGCTCAAAGGCCGAACTCCCTTCCCTATCACCCGAGTTCACTATAGCCCAGAAAGATTTCAGATCTTTATCCTTCAGGACTAGCCTAAGGGCAGCCCACCTATCTACTTCCCAGTTTTTCTTTTCCTGCTGGATGGTTCCTTTATACCTGGCCCTGGCGAGTTTGATTTGTGGCCTGTCCTTTGCCTTCACTGCTTCCAGTAGGTCCCGTTTGGCTTTACGACAATTATCATTGAACCAGGAGCATATGGGATGTTTTTATTCCCTCATCTGCGACAACGGATCGAATACGTCAGTCACTTTTGTAGTTAGCTTCTCATTAATTTTACCCGCCTTGTCTCGATCTAGAGTAGGAATTTCTTGTACTACCCCCCACATTTTGGTTATCATTGGCATTGGTATCTGGTAGACTTTAGCCAACTTTGTGGGAGAGTGTTGAAAGTGACTCCATCTAACCGCCCTTTTGTTGTTGGACAACGTTAGTTCACTGGGTTCGTTTGTAGGAGGGGATGGAGAATTGGACAAGCCGAGCTCCCCTGTTAGTGCAAACGAGGATATTGCAGACATGGTTAAATCGAACTTAAGATTTGTGCAAGTATGAAGGTATTTAGAAAAAAGTGAGAACACAAGTGTTTAAAAAAGGTGCGAAAGCGGCATGTACAAACTTCTTAGGATTGGGCGGGCTTATGCAAATAACAGTTGAAGCAGGCAGGCCGCATAAAGCCATGCTTGAAGTCCTGTGATTTTATCGAACTTTAGACCATGTTATGCTACACATTACCAGTGACTTGTTAACATGCAGACAAGTGGGAGTGCCATATAATGTTTATAGAATTGTAGATTGCCCCTGGCGGGAGGCCCTCATTGTTTGTCCAAACTCTCGTAGTAATCTACTTGTTTCTACAAAGAATTTGCCAAACTGTGGAAGGTCCTTTGGAGTCACAGATGTGTATATGAGCAATACTGCATCCTTACATGTTTTTATCTTGTGCTACATAAAGATAGGCCTTAGGTACCTGCATCTATGTTGCAGTAAAGTTGCGCAGCAGCATACGATATGGGCAACTGATTCAGAATGGTATTTGCACAGCCTACATTGCGCCTGTCCCGAAGTCCAGTTTTTCCAATGTGCCCTCTACTCCCTACTGCACGTTGTTAGGAGCCTAACTATTAGGATGTTTCTGAATGCTTGCTTTCCAATTGCTGCTCTCAAGTATGGTTGCAAAGAGAGGCGTCATGGGAAACTACAAGGTCCACGGCTCCTCAGATGCTTCTTGCCTGGATAAAGTAAAGATCCCTTGAAACCTTTCTTGCATGTGTCTTTGGATTATTCTTCAGTTGTACTTTGGTAATTGGGAGAGCTAACAAGAGAGTTGACCCAAATTTAACGTTAATTCGGCTATGTCCAGGTACTTAGCTGACGTGCTTTTCTTGTTCGAAAACATTGCCTTATGGGCACCTTGCAAGGACTCAGGGTCTGCTCAGCTCACCTGAAGATAATAGTTAATTATGTCTTTTTTGCATGCTACATCCATGCTTACTAGATTGAATTCCAACTGGATTAGAATGCGCCGAGTGTTCCTTGGCCTGCCAAATATTTTCTTATAAGGGGATGTGTGGTTTTGTTCTAATGTCTCAGTTAGCCGTCCTGGAAAGACAAAGTGGCCATAGCTGATTGTTGGTACAAGTTTAGCCCCGATAGCTCTTCCAATTACCTCAGCGGAGTGGCTGTTTAGTTTATGATGGAGCGTTGATAATGCATACGTAGGTTTTGCTGCTTTGTCTGCTACTGCCTTTATCTGCAGTGTTTGTTTTCCTATGTCTGAGGTAATTGAATTTGGAGTGTCTATTTTTAATGGACCGAGTTGCCCTTTGAGTTGCCGTTTTTTGGGGCATTAGCCGAAGGCCAAGGCTTTTGTTTTTCCAGCGTTCACCGGAGAGTGTTGCGACTATGATATGTGTGTAAAATATCCAGGGCCCTCCTCATACTAACGCGAGTCTGGTCCATCAAGACCAAATCATCCACGTACTGTATTATTGGGAGTTTCTTCCGGCCTAGCACTGGTGGAAAGGTTCTGCCTTTCAGTAGTTCTTCCCCAAGATCTGCAGTTTACAAGTTGAATAAGGTCAGGGCAAGTACAAATCCCTGCTTTAAACCTCTGTTGGTGAGGATCCGTGCGATGGTGTGTGATTGTGTTAACTTGATCCTCACTCAAGTATCTGTGCATAGTGCTGCTTTTGCTGCGAGCAGTTGTTTCGGGATGCCACATCTTGCCAGCTTTCTCCATAAGATATTATGGTGAATGCCGTCAAAGGCCGCACTATAATCGACAAAGCAGGCATAAAGAGGGGGACTATTTGTTTCGTGCCCCCTTGCGCTCACATAAGTGAGAGCGATTACTTTGTCTAAAGTTGAAGCATTGGGTCTAAATCCTGGCAAAGGTTTTGCCATCCGGATCTAATAGGGCGATTAGCCTGCAGTTTTCAGGTTGGGTCGGGTCTCCCTTTTTGTGTATCGGGTGGAGGATCGAACCCTTCCATGCTTCCGGAATGACTGGTGTGTCAAGGCATTCACTAAACAGATTGAGCATCACTGGAGCCCAGAATGTTTGATATTCTTTGAAAAATAATCCCAGGTGTCCTGGGCCCTGTTCACTCCGGCTGTTTTTTAGTATCTTCAATGTCTCCACCATAGTAACTGTTATTTTAGAGCTCCATCCATCATCTCCTTGTGTTTGCTTTGTTCGCCCTAAGTTGGCAGGGTATGCCCAGACGTGGGTACCTTGCTCACTTTGCCACTGGATTCAAGCTAGCCTGGCTGAAGAGGGGTGTTACCCTAAAACCAGTCTCAGGATGCTTGTTTCAGGTCCAAGGAAGACCTGGCTTGGCAGTTTGGGCTGGACTGTTCCCATGAGGCACAGCGTCAAGACTGATTTGCATATAGCTGGATCTGAACTGAGGTGGTGGGGTGAGCGAAAGAACGATGATGGATTCAACCCAGATCTGTGACTGTGGGTGAGTGTCCGAAAAGTTTCAGACCTCCATCCATCACCTCCTTTTGTTTGCTTTGTTTGCCCTAAGTTGGCAGGGTATGCCCAGACGTGGGTCCCTTGCTCACTTTGCCACAAGATTTAAATTAGCCTGGCTGATGAGCGGTGTCACCCCGAAACCGGTCCCAAGATGCTTGTTTCTGGTTAAGGGAAGATCTGGCTTGGCAATTTGGGCTGGAATGTTCCCATGAGGCACAAGGTTAAGACTGATTTGCATATAGCTTGATCTGAACTGAGGTGGCGAAGTGAGCTAAAGAACGATGATGGATTCAACCCAGATCTGTGACTGTGGGTGAGTGTCCGAAAAGTTTCAGAGCTCCATCCATCATCTCCTTGTGTTTGCTTTGTTCGCCCTAAGTTGGCAGGGTATGCCCAGACGTGGGTACCTTGCTCACTTTGCCACTGGATTCAAGCTAGCCTGGCTGAAGAGGGGTGTTACCCCGAAACCAGTCTCAGGATGCTTGTTTCAGGTCCAGGGAAGACCTGGCTTGGCAGTTTGGGCTGGACTGATCCCATGAGGCACAGGGTCACGACTGATTTGCATATAGCTGGGTCTGAACTGAGGTGGTGAGGTGAGCTAAAGAACGATGATGGATTCAACCCAGATCTGTGACTGTGGGTGAGTGTCCGAAAAGTTTCAGCGCTCCATCCATCATCTCCTTTTGTTTGCTTTGTTCGCCCTAAGTTGGCAGGGTATGCCCAGACGTGGGTCCCTTGCTCACTTTGCCACTAGATTCAAATTAGCCTGGCTGATGAGGGGTGTCACCCCGAAACCGGTCCCAAGATGCTTGTTTCTGGTTAAGGGAAGATCTGGCTTGGCAATTTGGGCTGGAATGTTCCCATGAGGCACAAGGTTAAGACTGATTTGCATATAGCTTGATCTGAACTGAGGTGGCGAAGTGAGCTAAAGAACGATGATGGATTCAACCTAGATCTGTGACTGTGGGTGAGTGTCCGAAAAGTTTCAGAGCTTCATCCATCATCTCCTTGTGTTTGCTTTGTTCGCCCTAAGTTGGCAGACGTGGGTACCTTGCTCACTTTGCCACTGGATTCAAGCTAGCCTGGCTGAAGAGGGGTGTTACCCCGAAACCAGTCTCAGGATGCTTGTTTCAGGTCCAGGGAAGACCTGGCTCGGCAGTTTGGGCTGGACTGTTCCCATGAGGCACAGGGTTAAGACTAATTTGCATATAGCTGGTGCTGAACTGAGGTAGAGAAGTGAGTCAGTGTGTTTGCTTTGTATGTTTATTTAGACACATGTAATTTTATACTAATATTAACATAATATTAATTTATATTATAATTTACAATTTTTTTGAAACCGTTAATAATATATCAAATATTTATATATATTTAATTTAAAACAGTAACAAATAAACTTGAAAAAATGTATAAAACCTACCAATTTTATAATCTGATTACACATAAAAAGGTAAACAATGTAAAAAAATTACATTTTACTAAAAATATTTATCATATTACAAACATTACTAAATAAAAATAATATAATTTTAAATACGCAAAAACATAATAATAATATAATTTTAAACAATATAAAGAAAACTATAAAATTGTAGGAATAATACATATACTATTCCCACTCCAGTCTGAACAACAGTAGTGTAATATTTGGACTCAATAAGGGTGAAATTTACTGTTTCCACTCCAGGCTGTGCAACAGTAGGGAAAGAATTGGACTCAGGAGGGGTAAAATTTACTATTCCCACTCCAGTCAATGCAACAGTAGGGAAAGTGTTGGATTGTGGAGGGGTAAAACTTACTATTCCCACTCCTGTCTGTGCAATAGTAGAGAGCCAGTAGTTCACTTCAAACAAATTCATTTTTTTATCAACTATATTAAAAAACAAGAAACATAAATAATTAAGTATAAAATATATATATATATATACTTTTAAAAAAATAAACAAATTACACACTTATTACAATGTTTAATAAATATAAATTAAAACCAATAATATTAATATAATTAAAATATCACAATATATTCTAAGAATCATAACAAACAACAAGTATAATGGTATTTACAATTAAAAAGCATAACACAATTAACACATAACATAATAAATACACATTCTTTTTAAGAATTAATAACTATTTTTACGTTTATTATTACTTAAATTACTTCCCACTCTATACCTCTACTACAAACTAAACATCATACACCTAAATCATATCTTTAAAATTATAGTAGTTACACGTTTTACATAATTAATTAAACAATTACTAATAATTAACTAATAATAAATTCATTATTTTTCAATTGCTTCCCACCCTTTATCTCTACAAACCCAACAACCTACACATAATATACCACTTAAAAATATCTTAATTACCTAATTTACTTAATTATCAATTAAACAATTAATAATAATTAACTAATAATACATTAATTATATGTAATTAACATCCTTTTTGTAAATGATATCAACCATATACATTTTTTTTAACATCGGTATTCCTTACCTTAGAAAATCGATATTCTTCTCAATGATACTTTTGCACACGATATTTGTGCATTACGACATTTACAACTTGCTATTTCTGCATCTCAACATTTTTTAAATATTTTTTCCAAACACCCGAGCGCCGGCCCTGGGTCCTGTGACTGCAGAGCCAGTTAAATTAAAGTAAAATAGACCATGGGGAACCTGAAATGCCTTACATAAAATGTTGATGTTGACAATACATTTACCATTAAAATTAATGCTTCTGACTGTTGGTACTGTGCCCGGTGATCCTAATGGTGTTGCAATTTTACATTATGGCACGTGGCTGCTTTTGTTAATGTGGTGACACCCTGATAAAGCCAGTAGGCCTGCCTTATTGAAATTGGCACCCTCTTATATTGTGATTTAGCATCTGGTAGAGCTGGGGGTATTGTAGTTATAGGGTTCAGAACCCACTAGGGGTGTCATGTGATATGGGAATGTCACCAACGGCACTTCATAATACTTGAAAGTATATATTTGTAATTTAATGTGCAGTATGAAGTAGTGTGTGTAATAAAAGTTCCATTCCTTATAAAAGAGAAAGCACTGTCTGGACAATGATTTATTGAGAGCCTTAGTATGAGTATGGCGGTCTTGAGAACACCATACCCATGGTGGTGGTCTGACCAACACAACACCTCTGACACTGCCAGGATCTGGGATCTTGACAGTGCCGCAGAGGCGAAGGAGGTGCTGAATGGTGGTGGCGCCGAGAAACGCACTGCCGTCGGGATTACGTCTTCGCTTTTTGGCAACCTTATCATGGCAGGAATCCCACCATGAAAAGGATGGCAGAAAGGGAGGGAAGGGGCCCCAAACAAGGCCCCCGGGTGATTTTGCCCGGGGGGATAGTGCACAGGGGCACATGTTGTGCCCTCCTCTTCATGCCCTGTTGTGCGTTCACTGTGTGCCATGCACAACACGGTGCATGGCACACAGTGCACGGACATGCAGAGGGTGCAGCACCTTCTCAATGGCTCAGACATGCCACCGTGATGGGACTGTCGACCACGGGCCGCTGGCCTGGCACTCCAATGGAATACAGCAGTCTGAACACTGCAAGCTTTGCGGTGTTCTCCTGACCCAGACTGCTTATATCGTAATCAGGCCCTGAGTGATTGTGTTGCAAACTGGGGTAACCAGCCCACACAACCTACCCTAAATAGGCCTTGGACTGCTCTGATTTGCTATCCTGAGGGAGAGTCAAGTGCTACCATGTTATACTTGGTTCCCAGAGAAAAGATAATAGCAAACATATTACTTGTGAAGGACTCACATCCTTCACAACTAATAACCTGATATTTAAATTTGTTATGACTTCTATAAGGGTGTTCTTAATTATTTTGTCTCTGAGCAAGCCTTCTCTGAGTTTCCACTACCCTCTAGGTCTAGGGAGTGCATGTATCTGTCCTTAAGTGTGATAGGTGTGTGATCTGAAGTTGTGAGATTTCCTTTCTCTGAGACAGTAATGTCTTCACAGAGGGTTGTAGAGACTGAAACGTTGACTAATCTGGCATAACTTTTCTGTGCATGTGTATAGAATGTGAAGTCAATTTCTTTAGAGTGTTGCTTCTGCCAAATATCTATTACGCTTATCTGTTTGAGCCAGTATGCGCTATCTAAAGTAAGTGTACCCAATCTGTTCAATCTAAGTAATGATCTGTTTTGTGGCATCGATGACAGCATTTAAGTCACTTTCTATGAGTATGTCCATATTCCCTTCTCCAAGGTTATTGTGATACTGTTTATATGTTTGGGAGAGTCATCTGGTTTGAGTCAGCTTTGAGTGTACCCAGAAGCCACCTAACTTCTGGATTAGTTTTTAGTTAGGGTAACCACTACACTCCAATTGTTTACAGTTCTGGAGACCTTGTTTATTCCCTTATCAATATGAGGGAATCAACCAGCTCTGCCTCTGGAGAAGTCTTGGGGTTAATATATGTCTCTTGGAGGAGTCCTGCATTTCTTTTGAAACCTTTAAACAGGCAGGGTATGAGTAATCATTTGATTGGCTCATTTAAGTATCTTAAACTCAGGCAAATTATTATCATGGTTTAGATAGAGATTTTTGTTTTAGTGAAATTATGTTTTGCTTCATTCTCAACTCAACCATATTTTGACTAACATCCCTCTTTCCAGGACTAGGTGTCTGACTCTTCCAGGCGCATGAAACAACCTCCATTAACTCCTTTTCTCGATACAGGCATGATTAAACTCGATAAACTAATATAAAAATCTTTGCAGTGAATTTTGGGTGAGCCCTGATCCTTTTCACATCCGCATTGCTTACCTTGTGTGCCCAGTCACTGTTGCTAGGGTGCATAAGAGTCATTGAGGTCACTGTTTGGTGATAGTGCATTTGAGCTTCCTACTTTTGCTAGGGATGCCTTTCTCTCTCTGGCTGTGTTTTCCAGGTAGGGCGGGCAAATATTCCAGTTTTTGAAAATCTTCTACATTGCTCTTTTTGTTGTCTTGGCAGGGATGAGTTTGTTTGCTCCTACCAAGTTAATGGCTCCACATCTGCAGTCTGTATATTTAGGAGCTTTTCCACTGATTTATGTAAGTACATTTACTGACAATATTTCCTGGCTCTATTGTTAATATTTTTCCTGACTCAGGGTTCCACATTTTCCTGACATCCAAAAACTACTTTTCCAGTACTGAAAGCTTATCTGACCTGTTCAGTTCTCTCTGCTAGATGGTACACTCCTCTGCTAGTCCGCATAGATTGTCACATCTCGCTGAAGTACTCAGTTCAATTCTGCCTACCGCCTCCCCCAAAAACCTCTACGGTACTCTTTGTGAATGTTGATCATACTTCTGTTGCTATAAGAGCTCATCCAACCCATTCTACATCCTTTCCGCTGGCATCCAAACTTTCAAGCACCTTCTTGTCAACCCTCAACGCCTCTATACCAGTACTCAGACCACTTCCCCCACCATTTTATTTTAGTGTGACCTCTTCTGACCCTCTGAGCCCCTCAGCTAAATCTCTGAAAGAATCATTTTGGCCCATTTTTAGTTGGCCCTCACAGCCACTTGACTAGCCCTTGATCCTGTTTGCTCATCTTCGCATACAGGCCTCCCTCAAGCACACTGTCAGCCTTCACATTGCCCTGCCAACCTTCAAGTATTCGCTTGCACCAGCTTTCTCTTCCTATTGTCTCTCATGGCCTTAGCCTTTCTACTCCTCAAGAGTCTGTTCACTCCATTGGCACCCACACAGACCACTGAACCTGTCTGTATCCGATTGAAGATCACATGATACTCATGTGGCTTTCATAGTCAGACTACTGTCTTCAGAATACCTAGCTTGGCTTTCTGATGTTTTCTATTGGTCCTAGGAACCCATCTGTCAGCCCCTAGACCACATATGTATATTCTATGCTGGCCTTATAGCCATTCCAACACTTTCTTCAGCCTTACAACCTCACCATCCATCTTCAAACTCCTATGACACCCAAGTTTTTCTCAGACTAATCTACCATTGTTGACACGAGTCTTGCAAATAGTTCTGCTGCATATTCACCTCCACCACCCTTGAAATTGCCCTTATAGCTTTGTAGATCGCTGAAGGTATTTCAACCACAGTTTGCCTTGGATCTCAGTGCTAATACCTCTGGAAATGAGACCCCTTTGTCACTCAGAGTCCCACAGGCGGCATTCTGAGTCCATCTAGCTGCATCTTCCCAGAGTCTCTCTTATGGTTTCCAGACTCTTCTGATCCTGAAATTCCCTTTGCTGATTGCCACAGCCCTTTGACTCTGTTTGTAAGCCATTCATCATTTTTGCAGATTTCAGCCCTCCAATTTTCTCAAACCTTTGCTGATATCCTTTAACAGCCACATTCCTTTTCACCCATCGATTTTTAGATCCCTCTCCTAAGTTTAAGACCCACTGCCTCAATTCACCCTTAGACTGGTGTGTCTACATAAGACAGCATATGCTGTCGCTCAGAGTATGCTAGCTCTAGTTTTTTATCCACTTTGTGGATTGCAATTTGTCAGTCCATACTTACCATCAGCACTTTAAGTGGGCTTACAAAGAGGGTGACTGTAAATGTGACAATATAAGAAGCATGACTGAAACACATTTATAAAAGGGATATCCCAATAGATATAGCCTAGAATGACACAGATCTCCTTCCTCTGTCCACTTTTCTTTTTTCTCTTCTTCGTCCACTTGGGCCCACTGGTCTTTGTACCCCTCGTGATCCTGTTTCAAATCCTCATTTTCTCAGTCTCCTTAGCCCTATCTCCCACATCCATTTTACTGGTTTCCTGAAACTGGTGCTCCTTTATCATCTGAGTCTTCTTGGCTCTGCTCGTTTCTGGCTCTTCCTTGTATTTGTCCTACCTGATCCACCTGGCCTCCTTTGCTCTGATCCTGTCAACCCACTCTACCCTGCCGGCTGGTCTTTGAGGTCCTGTTACACCTGCTCCTCCTTGTCCTAGCCTCTCTATGTCTGTAGCTAGCAGTATTCCTGGTTTGGGTCATCCCGATCACCCTAGTCCTTGTCCTGTTGACATACCTAGTACCGCATACACCTTTCGTAGTCCTCCTTATCGGGTCCTCTTGGGCCTGGTTATCTTGGTTCTGATCTGGGCCTCTTGGTCCTCCCGACTGTGGTTATCCTGGTCCTCCTGATCCTCATAACCCTGATCCTGCTACCCCTGGTCCTGGTCCTCCTACTTAGCTTAGTACTTCAGGCCCTGGTCCCCTTGATTCTTGTCTTTCCAATCCTCCTAACCCTGTTCCTGGTCCCACCCATCATGATCCTTCTAGTTTACCTAATCCTCATCTCTCTCATCCCTGGTCCTATTGGTCCTTGTCCACTTGCTATTGATCCTCCTAGTTCTCCTGGTCCATCTAGTCATGATATTTCACGCATTGGTCCCCCAAGAACTCTGTGCTGACTCCTCCTCTTAGTCTTGATCCTCCTTGGATATCCTGGTCCTAACAACCTGGCTTGATGCTACCATTACTGTTGTTATCTTGATCCCGGTCCCCCTTGTCCTAGCCAGTCCCATCCTGGTATGCCAGGTCCTGATCGTCCTGGACCTCCTTGCTTGATTGTCCCAGTCCCCACAGTTGTGGGTCCACTAGACCACCTTGCCCTGGTCCTATTAGATCTTTCCCTTCTGGCTGTGGTTGCTGGTCCTTTCCTTTTGATCCTCTATATCCTATTCTCCTACTATTCCTCACTCTGGTTCTGCTCTGCCTTGTGTTGGTCTTCCTATTCCTGGTCCTCACAATAGTTGCTTCCTTCCTAAATAGGTGCCTATTGGGCTGGATCCTTTTGCTCCTAGTCCTCCTTGTTTTCGTATGCCTAGTCCTCTTGGTCCTTTTTCTCATAGGCATTTGTCTCTTTCCAGAACCCCTTCTCTTGACCTTTTCTGGCCTGGGAACTATACCCATACATGCATGTCCTTGACATGGGGTGGGCCTGGACAGCTAGAAAGAGGTATTTCAGTACTGGGAAACTAGGCAGAGAGTTGAGAGGAATCATGAAAAGTTACTTGAAAGGGTACAAAGAAGGGAGTTAGGAGCAGGAAAGACTGTAGGAACAACTGATAGTAGGAATGAATGAGAAAAGGAAGGAATTTAAAGCACATTTATTTATAAGCACTGGAAAAACACCATGATTATGTATGAAGAGATAAGAATAAACACTGATAACCACTGATTTTTACAATTTTTGTTAACATTGAAAAAACTCTCCAGAATTCACAATGAATTCACAAAAAACAGGAAGTCTACACATTTAATACAGTGACACTCTATCAGTAAGAGGAAATGGAATTCTGGCTGGTATGACATTTGAGGGTCAACATCCTATGGTGGGTATGATTCTGTGGGTGTTGTGGAGCTATGGCAGGCATACAGCTGTGGTTGTCAAGGCGCTATTGAGAGTGAGCCAACACGTCAACATTTCCTGGATCAGCAAATGTAGTAGAGGAAACTCACAACAAGCCAGAAGCATGTTTATGGAAACATCCTTACATGAAGTACTGATTGAGAGAAGTGATAAGACTGTATAACACACAGTGCAACAAGTGGATTGGGAAACGCCTCAGCCATGACTTTGTATTGGAAAACACTTGGCACAGATGCAGTAAAAGGAAGTACAGTGGTGGTCCATATAGGAGAAGACTCAAATAACGGCACAGTGAAGAGGAGAGTAATGACTCATATGGACGGAGCACTGAAGAACACACTCAAATGTAGGTGCGGAAGCACAGGGTGGTCCCCGACATTTGCCTCTTAAACTCCTGATCAAATTTCTCATTCTGGGCAACAGTGAAAATGTTCTTCCAGTCTCCGACGATGCCTGGAGACAGAGACAAAAACAGTGTTTCTAGAATGACAAGAACATACACCCACAAAACAGTGACAAGAACATACAACCACAAAAGAGTAACACCATTACTATCCACAATTACACTTCTAAAGTTAATGACACCTTAAAGGTGTAAACCTCCTGTATTGGAATAAGTTAAGAACCAAACATGGACACTCACAGGTACTACAACATGCGCCCTCAGAAATCAGTTGTGCCAGGTAAATAAAATACCCCAACCCCATAGGAACTAATATTAGATAAATGAAAACATATTTTTGCACTGAAATTATACATATGTATGCATTATATATATATATATATATATATATATATATATATATATATATATATATATATATATATATATATATATATATATATATTCACTTAAAAAACCATAGGTTTCACACACGTTATAGTTAGGAATTAGCATTTAAAAAAACCTTGCAAATTCACTTAAAAAACCATAGGTTTCACACATGTTATAGTTAGCTGGACATTTCCCTCGTAAAAAACCAATGAAATTCCCCCGTTATAGTTAGTGCAGGCAACTATAACTCACGCGACCGCACTCCTCTGCTGATGACGTCAGATATTACATCACTGTATTTAGACACTTATTTACCCATGTCTTCTTCCATTAATCTTTAGCTATACATATATTACAAATATTTATTTTTCAGAAAGACACATATTTAATCAGTGATGTAATATCTGACGTCATCAGCAGAGGATTGCGATCGCGTGAGTTATAGTTGCCTGCACTAACTATAACGGGGGAATTTCATTGGTTTTTTACGAGGGAAATGTCCAGCTAACTATAACATGTGTGAAATCTATGGTTTTTTAAGTGAATTTGCAAGGTTTTTTAAATGCTAATTCCTAACTATAACGTGTGTGAAACCTATGGTTTTTTAAGTGAATTTGTACGGTTTTTTAAATGCTAAGTTATGTATTTATTTGATTTTTAATTCTATTTTTATTTATTTTTTTTTCCGCCGTACGCTTACCGTACGCGCACGGTACGCGTACCACGCGATTCTTTTTAAAAAAAAATAAAAATGTATTTTTCACACTTCTGAGTCCTTTTTGGACCCCCTGACAAAGGGTTTGCAACTCTACCTTGCCCCCTTTTCACGTTCTCCACCTTTGTTTTTTAGTGTGAGACACACAAAACGGCGGCCGACACTTCCTGATTTCGACCGACTGGAATGTTTACTGTCATGTAACCACCAATCAGAATTACGCTCGCGCACGGCAGCGTGCGCATACGGTATGCTTACCGTACGCGCACGGTGCGCGCTTATAGATATATATGTACTTTTAACTGAAATATTCTCAGGAACTACAGAACAGATTGACTCCAGATATTCAAAAGGCACATCCCTGACCTGAGGACTACCTCTCTGCCAAATTTCAAGTAATTCTGTTCAGCCGTTCGGGCTATACCTTGGACTAAAGGTCCCTATGGAAAAATGCATGGGCAAAACGCGTTTTGGGACCCCCCTTTTTTCTCGGCCCCCGCTTGACTAATCACCCCGAGACTTTCAGGGTAGGAGCGGAGCGGAGTGCCCCACCTATTTTGAAAAAATAGCGAGGATTCGTCAACCGGCGCCAAAGTTATTCAAAATAGAATTTTCAGATTTCCTATGGAAACACGGTCCTAACTATAACTATCTACTGGCGACCGCCAGTAGATAATATATATATATATATATATATATATATATATATATAGCTCGTCACTGAAAAAAACAAAGGTTACAGTGACATAATAGGTTGAAGTTATACTTATTGCATTAGTTATGTTAAGAAACTATAACTTGTTGCCTAAAGTCACTTAACTGCACGAGTTATAGTTTAGTTACATGTATGAATAACTATAAGTATAGCTATAACTGCTGAATTTCTATGGTTATGTATGGGTAAAATGTTAACCTAACTATAACGTCCCTGTAACCTTTGTTTTTTTCAGTGAATTTCTATGGGTTTTTTTTCCGTAAAGTAATATCTAATTACCGCATGTTAATACAAACCCTGGCGCGCATAGTCTTTGACGGCCAGGCCTTGCGGCCAACTCCCCTGCATGGACCCAATCCCACACCGCTCAAAGCCTTCGGCCGTGTGCAGTGAGTATTGGTGTGTGGGTACTTTTACAAAAAAATTGTTTTCTGGATCCATGGATCGTTCATGACTGTATACAGGGGGACACACTGAGCGCAGCAGTGTATCTGTGGATTGACTGAAAAAAACAAATTGGTGTGCCTCTATCTCTCCCATGGGTTCATGATACCTGTGACCTGGCCACTTATGCCAGTTTTTCATTCTTTTTTACGCCTCCTGGCCCAATGCGAGAAAGAAAATGGTGTCCGCAACTTTCCTCTCAAGTTGCGGCCAACCAATCAGGCCCTTACTTTTCCCCCAGATCCGTGGATCCTTCGCTAGTGCATCCACAAAGGATTCCCATCCCTAGAATATAAACTTCTTTATTCTTTAATAACTCCAAAAAATGTTGAAGGGATTTAGTACCAAATCACAAAAAGGGCTACTTCTGGACCAAGATTTAGATTTCTGCCAAATTGGTGTAATTCTGTCCAGCGGTCCGGGCTGTGGTCATGTCCAAAGGCCCAATGGGAAAAATGCATTTGTGAACCCTCTTTTTCTCGGCCCTGGCTTGATGAAGTACCCCAAAACCTTCAACTCAGCAACTAAAGTGAGTGGCAAACTAGTGTTGAAAATGTTGTGAGGATTCATCAAACGGTGCCAAAGTTATTGGCAACAAAAAAAGCTTTTCCTATAGAACCTAGGTCCTAACTATACCAACTGGTGACCACCAGTAGGTATTATATTTATATATCTATATGGATCTATATCTATATATCTATATATTTCTATATAGGTCACCAGTAAGTAGTTATAGTTAGGACCTAGTTTCCATAGGGAAAACATGTTTTGTTTTGCCAATAATGTTGCCGCCGTTTGACAAAACTTCAGGAAAGTTTCAAAATCAGTATGACAGTTGGTTCAGCTGCAGTGTTGAACATTTCGGTGTGATATGGCAAGCAGGGGCCAAGAAAAAAGGTGGGTCCTAAAGTGCTTTTTCCC
Source organism: Triturus cristatus (assembly GCF_964204655.1). Lineage (NCBI taxonomy): Eukaryota > Metazoa > Chordata > Amphibia > Caudata > Salamandridae > Triturus > Triturus cristatus. Next base: position 1,283,284,763 of record NC_140590.1, read on the forward strand.
CCCACACAGTTTGTCATAGAGATTTTGAACACGACCACAACCCGACCCGCTGGATAGAATTACACCAAGTTTGGCAGAAAGGTAGGTCTTGGTTCCGAAAATGACCTTTTTGTTATTTGGTGTAAATCCATTCTGTAGCTTTTGAAATATTAAGGGAAAAAGAAATATAGATATCTAGGGACACTGATCCTCCACGGATTCCCTCGTGGAGAATCCGGGATCCACGCTCCACAGCTAGGCCCTGATCGGCTGTCCACAGACTGAGAAAAAAGTTGCAGGTGCCATTTTATGTGTTGGGAAGTGGACCCTGGGGCTGAAAAAAGAGGCTAAAACGGATGTAGGGGTCAGGGTAGAGGCTACCTGACCCAATATTACTGTAACAGAGGTAGCAAAAGTTGTCATGTTAGGTAAAAAGTTGCCTAAGAATTTTTTTCCTACATGCGAGATCCATGGTGCCTTCAAGGCGCTCATCACGACCCCAGTGTAACTCCACAATGGAACCACGGAGCTCGCCGTGAATGACAAAAAATAAAAATAAAAAAATATATATATACACACAAACGCACACACTCACAGACCCACTCAGACACTAACACATACACTCATAGGCCCAGAGAGACAATCACATACCTCCTCACAGACCCACAGAGACACTCACATACCTAGTCACACACCCACAGAGCTACTCATAGAGACAATCACACACGTACCCACAGACCCACAGAGACACCCATGCACCCACTCAAAGACCCTGAGAGAGCCTCACACACCCACTCACAGACCCATACAGACACTCAGGCACCCACTGATAAAACCACACAGACAAACTCACACCCACTCACAGACCCACTCAGACACTCACACACCAACTCAGACACCCACTCATTGCCTCAAACAGCCACTCACACAGCCACTCGCAGACCCCTCATACACTCACACACCCATTGACAAAGTCACTCAGACACTCAAACATCCACTCACATACCCACTCAGACACTCTCACATCCAGTCATAGATCCCACACGGACCCATGAATCCACCACAAAGAAAAATTGAGGCCATGATGAGCGTCACAGAGGATTCACGGATTTGTGGGAAAAAACAACAATATTGGACTTCTTTGCAGAAACATGGAATGAGTTAAAGAAATACTGACCAGTTAGATGTGGCATAACAAAAAAGAAAGATGAAAGGAAGCCTGTGATTTGTTAACTAGAGCAGCATAAGTAAGAGCACATGGTGAGGGTAGCCATTTTACCTGCTTTTCTACTGAGAGAGGAGGTGGTTTGCAGGAGTTCTGAATGGAGATTTTGAATAAAAACAGATGATACCAGACAGAAATAAAACTGAAAGAACAGCAAAGAGGTATTGCTTCAAAACATCACTTTTTTGTGCTTCCTGAAATACTTGTGCACAAAAGTGTATTTGTAAATACTTGCATGATTTAGGTTATGGTTATTTGTTAATTGTTTGCTTTAAATTGTTTTATAATGTGTCATTAAAATGTATTTGTAAAGTTATAAATATGTATATGACTAACATAACTTATGGCTCACAAACACACCCATACAATACTCAGTCATGAACTCACACACCTATAGGGTCATTTACACAGGTACTGACACACCCACACATGCACTCATGCAGCCACTCAAGATACTATACAATCTGTCACAAACCCATGTATACGTGCAAACAGCTTCTTATAGAGACTGATATACCCATACAGCCATTCACACACCCACTCACACACATAGTCACTCACAAACCAAGTCACACAAAAATACAATGACTCATATACCCAGTTATACACTGATACACCCACTCACACACCCACACACATACACCAATAAAGCTACTCACATACCCAGCCATACACTGATAAACCCAGAGTGACTGACACATTTATACACAGACCAATGTAGCCACTGACACACCCAGGTAATCACAGATACAGCCACTAACACACCTAGGCTCCCACTGATACAACTTCTGACACACCTAGGGACACACTGATACTGCCACTGACATATCCAGGCACACAATGATACAACTACTGATACACCCAGCCACACTCTGATAAAGAAACTGAGATGCCCAGGCACCTACTCATACAGGCAATGATACTTCCAGTCACAAACTCATACAGGCAATGATACTTCCAGTCACATATCGATGCATCCACTGACACATTCAGCCGTTCGTTCATAAACATTATTCAGTTGAAAATAAAAACAACCATAAAAGTACATCAATAAAAACTCATACCAATATCAAAATACAACAATAAAAAACCCGGTCACATCATCCAAATTTCCAAATTGCTTAATGCAGTTTAACACAATAAATTAAGCAATTGGTTGTCTGCTACAATTCATTATACAGATGGTCACTTGGATTTGGACAACAGAAATATAAACCTGATTAAAAAAGATAAAAACGTAAATAATAGTTCGCTATCCATTACAGTAGGCTTTTCTAATTTTCATAGCATTCAGTATAAAAAGTGCAATATGGTAGCACAAAGAGGGATCGCAAAATGACACCAGGTATTTCATTGTTGCTTTATAGGATCTAATATTCTGGGCAACTAGCATAGGTTTCATATACAGTAGCCTAGGAATCCGGTACAATTTGCAGAACAGTAAAAATTGCATGGTGTTCTGTTTACTCTGTCCGTCACATGGACAAAAAAGTATATCGGAGGGGTAGGACTTCATAAAGGGGAAAGCAACAAGGTGATGGACGATTCCACATCTCAGCCTTGACATCACAAATCAGTGCTGCAAATTGGTTACATATGCAAGTTAGTTGCTATCCCCCTCCTCCTTATCCAAGGACTTACAGAATATGACAGCTGGTTTAGGTTCATCGTCTGACTCAGCCTGGTTTGAAAAAATATATTTTTAATTCTAATCTTAGACAGTGATGTATACCGGGTAGAATCAGACCAGATTTACAGATTAAACAATTTACTAAGGCAAGAGTTAATGCAAGATAACCAGGGTATATTTAGGGCCTTATCCAGGGCTAGGCAGTCGAGGATAATGTTTCTCGTAAGACTGGTCTCTCCCCTTGCCCATAGTGATCTCTATAATAACAAGGGTCTCACCAAAAGATGGTCTTCAAGAAACGGTAGGCCTACCTCGTTATGAACTATCGCGTTAGATACACTAGGTGGCAGACATGAGAGTCGTATTAGAAATTTATTTTCCTCAATTTGTAATAAATGGCCATTTGCATGCTCCCAGAGGCCAGCTCCATATGTTGCAATAGTCACACCCTTAGCTTTATAAATAGCTACCATTTCCCTAATGGGTCTACTACCCAATTTAGAGGAAAACGTAAAAATCCCCTGGTGGACCCCACTCATTTTGGCTCTGGTATTTAGTATATGCTGTGACCATGAGCTGTTGTCTGCAAATGAACTACCCAGATAGCAAAAAGAGTTTACTGAGTCTATTCAGATATTATCAAAATGTTCTGCATTGTTTCCACTTTTGACCACAGACCATGGTAAAATATTAGTTTTATTTATAATCATTTTTTTTAACCATATATTTGCCAAAAGCGTTCATCAGTTTCTGCAGACCTACAGGTGTTCTAGCTAGGAGCACTGCATCGTCAGCATAAAGCAGCACTGGTATTGAAAGCCCTGCAGCCTTGGGAGCATCAGCCTGTACTGACTGTAGATGCTATCCACCCCATTAATAAATAATGAAAACAGCAGTGGTGCCAGGACGCAGCCCTGTCTGATGCGACACCCCACTTTGAATTTTGGCGTGCATTCCCCTTGTGGGCCGAACCGAACTTGGGTAGATAGTTTCTCATAAAGACGTGAGAGGAAGCCCACAATTGGTCTTGAAGCACTTATAGAAATCAGTGTTGCCCATAATAGATTATGATCTACTAGATCAAAGGCGGTACTCAAGTCTGTGAAGCATATAGAAACCTGTTTTTGCACTGGTATATTTCCCTATTAAAAGCTCAAGATTGATACATTGTTCCACAGTCCCCACCTCTGTTGTAAAACCATACTGGACCAGGGATGAATCGATTGTTCCGATGCCCAGTCCTCTAGCCTTAGTAATATGACTCTACTCATTACCTTCATCGAGGAGTCTAGGAGTGAGATTGGGCGATTATTTTTGGGATCAGCTCTGTACCCTTTTTTAAATATTGGGATAATAATAGATGTCTCCCAGGAGGATGGAATTCTGTCCTTCAGCGTGGAATTAAAAACCTTAGTCAGTGGAGGTCCCCAGAGATCAGGGGAAGATTTATAGACATTGTCTGGCACTCCATCTGGCCCCGGAGTCCTTCCCGTTGCAGACTTCTTCAAGAGAAATATCAGGTTTTACTACCCCCCCAATCATCTTCCATATTTGTTGTATCCTCAATATTCTGTCTCAAGATTTTAGAGAAGTGGAATACCCAACTTTCACAAGGGACATTACAGCTGAACTCTGGGATTTCTTTTTTTTTTTAGGAATGGCACATTCACGGTGTCCCAGAACAGCTTGGTATTCTTGGTCTCTGCCGCAAGGGCAAGGTTATTCCATGCTTTAGTCTGTAATGTTTTTTTCCTAGCGTCCAGAGGCTGATTATATTGGAGACGCCGTGTCTTAATAATCAAGGTATCCAGCGGGGAATTATTCAGGGCATGTTTAAGAGCTCGATGTGCTTCAGTGCAAGCAGAGTCGAAACATCCCTTTTTAGTAAACCCTACCCTGCTCAGGTGGTGGGTTAAAAACGATTTTATAGAGCTGGAGGTATCATTAAATTCTTTAACTAGACAATTTGGCAGAATAATCTCCTGCAGACAATATTAAATTCCCCTATGGTTCTTCTTTTTGTAGCATGGTAGCAGTTAATACTTACTCTGGTTGGCCTATTTGCATTGATGTTATTTGCTATGGTTAATAAATTTCACCGCATGCCCCAAAGTGCAGAGGTAATGAGGTCAGGTTATGATCACATAGGGCCACCGAGGTTATAGTGGGTGTATCACACAAGGCATTAGCTACCGCGGATATCAGGGCATGGTCAATGGTAGTGGCTGATGACCTCCCAATAAAAGTTGGAATTTATTCTCCATTAATATCAGAACCACACCATAGGAGTTGTAGGTCATATTTGGCAACAATGAAATTTAGGGCTTCGCCATATTCATTATGACAGAAGTGGTCACGCCCTCTCCCGGTCTGGTCTGAATAGCCACATGCCCAGGTATCAGATAATGTACAGGCCTGGATATTAGAATCTCCTGCTCATAATAATATACAGTTAATATTAATAATACTTAAAAATTATTCCAGACAGTGGTCAAGGGCCGTCATGAACCTACTATGGGTATAATCAAAAATGTTATTATAAAAGTTTATTAAAATCCAGATCATTCTCACCCTTTTTCTTCAGCTACAGTATTAGAAAAAGTAGATCCTGATCAGATTTATTTTTTACGATTATCGGGATTTTGTTAGAGATAAGGTTCATGAGCCCCCCTTTTGCCCATCCAACATGTGTGGATATTGCTTCTGAGAAGTATGATGAGTACCCTTCGACATAAACCGGTTTAGTACATCAAGTATCCTGCAAACATAGGATATCAAATTCAGATATAGTATTAATCCAATCAATGTTCCCTATTTTTTTGGTAAGCCCATTCGAATTCCATGTAGCAAACCGGAATTTTCCTCTCCCATCATCATTATGTGGGCGTGTATTTACGACCACACCTAATGCTGTACTGGGAGTGGGGCAGGTCTCCCGGATGGTATTAGTATAATTTGACTTGGGTGCACCCTTCCAATACACAATAGCTAGTTCAGGACTGCATTTACTGCCATTGATGTACATATTACACTCCGGTACCTTGGATACCTCCACATTGCAGGGATTCCCAGAGTCTTCTGGACTATGGTCTATACGACTAAGTCAGTCATTGTCTTTAAGAGTGCTCAGTACATGGTATCTGATTGACAAGAACTGATCATGAGGGTGTGGATGACATGGGTAGAGTGGTCTTAGTACCTGTACGTTTTGCGTTTTGGCACGAATGTTAGCACAAGAAAGATTATTACTTCATAGATGGCAATAGAAAAACCCTAGTGGAAAAACTGCCACATTTCGCCCAACCTGTGGTAATGATGCTGCCTTTCCATGGATTTCACCTACTATGCTATGGTTTCTAAAATTACCAACAGTACAATCCCCCTCAAAGACTTTTGTTTGTGAGCCAATCCACCTCAACCTTCGTGTAAATAAGATTTGGTGCATGTTAGCTGGTAAAAACAAATGTTTAGAGCTAAGCCAATGGACCACTTTGTTCTTTAGGCCTTCTGCAGACTCTCTATCACCTGTTTTCAAAGGGTGAACATTAACCAAGACTGCCACATACCGGCAACATGCAGGGGGCGGGTTAATAGATACTAGCTCTTGAGGGTGATCATGATTAATAGATGTTTATTTATCAATTTGAGCAACAGCACTTGGGGTTACAGTGGATGACTGCGTGGGCATCATACTAGTGAGCCCTGTCCTCAGATTCGATGAGATTTGACCAGATACTAGGCTCGTACCGGGTTGCTCGCCCGTCCCCCCAGGCCCCACAGGCATATTATCATTAGATAGTACCTTCTTATCCCCTACTAACTGTATACTAGGTAGATAGGAAATGATAGATTACATTTTGCACTCCAGGTTGGCCAATTTCTTTTTAGGGGGTAGTAACAGTTAATTTACGGTAACTGTCAATTTATCCTAAAAGGATGTCCAACAGGGGTTTTCCATATCAATGCAGTGATCAAAAGGCCCCTGGAGGCCCTGGGTGGGCTCATTTATAGGCATAAGCATAGTCACAGGGTCTTTCTTTTCCGTGTTGCCGCTGGCGAAGGGGGATCGGCGATTAACATCGAGTGTAGCTGATGTTGTAATAGCATAGTTACTACCCCTTCCGGAGTGTTTGATGATTGACTTCCAGTCTGTTCTTTACTCATGCACTCCTGGCCCTGATCACTAGACACCCCTTTAGCTTGTTAATCTGCAGGTGAGACCAGACTACCTTCCAGAGTTAACCCTGGTGCACTCAGAGATAATCGACACCCAGGTACACACTGATGTATACAATGACACACCCAGGGACACACCAATGCGTACACTGACACACCCAGGCACACATCAATACAGAAAATGACACAGCTAGGCTTACATAAAGCAGACACAGGCACACTCAACCAAACACTAATGCATCTAATAGCACGCTTAGGCACACACTGATTCACACGCTGACACACCCAGGCATACACCAATACAGACACTCACACACCCAGGCATACACCAAATCAGACACTCACACACCCAGTCAAATACTAATGCATCTAATAACACACCCAGGCATACACTGATACATACACTGACACACACAGGCATACAGTGATGCACACACTATCACACCCAGACATACACCAATGCAGGTACTTACAAACCCAGGCATACACCAAATCACACACTGACACACCCAGCCAAATACTAATGCATCCAATAACACACCCAGGCATACACTGATTCACACACTGATACACCCACTCTCACACCGATACAGTCACTGACACATTAAAAACACAGAGTTAGCTCTGGATAGGATAGGAGGGGGCATTGCCTGCATTCATCGCTCCAACCTCACAGGTAAACAGTCTTCATGTACTGTCTTATCCTCCTGTGAACAGCTAGTCTCTGAAATCTGGAACAAAGGCAAGAAGATTTGTGTGCTTCATTCGATCTATCACCCTCCTGGCGATAATCTAGCCTTCATAGAGCAAATCATGGAGGCCATTAGCTCGAGTTCCGATCAACTCAGCCACATATTCCTTAGAGACTTCAACATTCATTGGAATGACACAAGCGATCCTATTGTCGATTCCTGTAAGACATTCCTCTCTGACCTCAACTTCTCACAGCTCTGTAAAGGTCCTACTCACAAAAAAGGCACCACTCTAGACCTCATCATTGCCAAAGACAATCTCATACAAATAGGAGAAATCCTACCCTGTGACTGGTCTGATCACTTTCAAATTCCCTTTCTCATCTTAGACAAGAGACTGGTTCAACAGGGTTAACCCCTTAAAGCGAAACAAATTACTCGCAATATGAGAGACCTCGACATTAACATGATAACTGCAATCACTAAAGATAGACTACAGCCCCCCACTAATTTGACCAACCTTGGCGATCTTTCTGAGCATTACATGAACACCTTTTCTAACATTCTTGACTCTATTGCTCCGAAACAGCTCAAAAGGATCCCAGTCAAAGTTTCTAAACCATGGTTTAATGGTGCCCTAAATGATGAACGGGGCAATCTAAGACTGTCTGAAACACTCTGGAGAAACTCGCCTTCCACCACTAATCTCTCTCAATTGAGGAAAGCGAGGAGCGTTTACAACAAACACATACGCTTGGCGAAAACCTAACACTTCAGATTTCAACTAGACGGAGCCAAAAACAGACCAAAATAAACTCTTTGAAATCATTTAGGAACAATCTAACCAATCCTCTAATCAGAACTCTACTCCCTTATCCCTGTTCTCTAATGGTGATGTTTTTACAGCTCACTTCGCTGAAAAAAAAAGGAAAATAGAGCTGGAGCTATTACCTACCACCCCAACTTTGCTATCCAAGTTATCGCCCGCAGGATCAGGGGAGGTGGCAGAATCCACGACAATATACTCGCTTTAGGACAGCTCTCTCAAAAACAACGCCTCTTGGACCAGTTTTCTACTACCAGACTGCACTGAGATACTTCGCAACATGACATCCATCAAACCTTCCAACCATTTTGGTGATCCTTTACCCGCCAAGCTCTATAAAGATTTAATATCAGCCTTTCTCCCTATGTGGTCCAGGATCATTCATGAATCCCTCTTACAGGGAAAGATACTGGAATGCCTAAAAGTTGGGCAAGTCACTCCCATTCCTAAGAAGCCCAACGCGGACCTATCAGATCCAACAACTTCCAACCTATCACCAGCAGTATGACTCTAGCAAAATTGCTTGAAAAATGCGTTCACTCGCAAATCTGCAACCACATTGAGAAATACCAACTCCTGGATCCTCATCAGTCAGGATTCAGAGCAGGGCACAGCACTGAAACGGCACTAACTCACATTGTTGATGACCCCGTGAGAGCCCTTGACCAAAATATCCCTTGTCTCCTGATCCCACTAGTCCTATCTTCAGCCTTCAATACCATCAATCATGAAAACCTGATCGATCTCCTACAACATAGGATGGGTTTTTTGGGCCCGGTCCTAAACTGGTTTGCCTCCTTCCTTCACAATCATATGCATAGGATCAAAGTTAACCATGTCCTCGCGCCCAGTACCCCTGTCTTGATTGGAGTCCCCCAAGGTTCTACACTATCGCCCACCCTCTTCAACCTATTTATGGAACCTCTTGCGGTCATACTGAATAGAGCGAATATTCAATAGCATATGTATGCGGACGACACGCAACTGTACTTGAAGATCTCCTTGCTAGAGGATATTGTATCTTTAAATGCTGCACTTGGCCAAACTCAACAATAGTTAGCTCAGAACCATCTCCTACTAAATACTCTCAAAACAGAATTTCTTTTCATCACCCCACCTAATCACTCAGCTCCTGCACTTGACTGGATTAAACACCTAACGGCACAAAACTGCATACCTCACGTCGTAGACTTCGACAAATCTTTAGGGATCACCTTGGATAAACACCTAAATATGAAAGCGCACATCAGTGCTACTACTAGGGGAGCCTATTTCCAACTCAACACACTGAAGAAAATCAAACCATTCCTCCCCCCCGAAGATCTCTGGCCAACGGTTCAATCTCGGATTATCCCTAGATTGGAATATGGACTGGTAACCCTCACAGGTCTTCCCAAAACTAGCCTGGCCCCACTCAGAGCTACCTTGAACGCATCAGCCAGACTTATAACGGGTTCTAGGAAATTTGATGACATTTCTCCTGACCTTTTGCAGCTAAACTGGTTCTCTATTGAAGCTAGAATGCAACTCAAGATAGCTTGCCTGACTCATAAAGCCATACACCCCAATACTCCATACTACCTAGCTAACAAGCTTGAGCTCTCTGGCTCCAGCCGGAACCTTGGAAGTACGTTCACCCTTCTCCTGAAACCTCCAAGATTAAAAAAGAAAAGATTGTACAACCGTGCGTTTACTGGTATGGCTCCAAGAATCTGGAACTCCTTGCCATCTGAGATCAGATCAAATCCCTCCACTTCTTCCTTTAAATAATTGGTTAAAAGTCTACTAATGAACAAACGTTAATGCGTTGATCATGCTCGGGTGTTTTGCTAATCAATCAATCAATCAGTACATTTGTAGAGCGCGCTACTCACCCGTGAGGGTCTCAAGGCGCTGAGGGGAGGGAGGGGTGCTGCTGTTGCTCGAATAACCAGGTCTTGAGGTGTTTCCTAAAGGTGAGATGGTCCTGGGTCAGTCGTAGGTGTGCGGGGAGGGAGTTCCATGCCTTGGCTGCCAGGTAGGAGAACGATCTTCCTCCGGTGGTGGTTCTACGAATCCGTGGGACGGTGGCGAGGGCGAGGCTGGTGGAGCGGAGCTGGCGGGTGGGTGTGTAGAGCGAGAGGCGGTTGTTGAGGTATTCGGGGCTCATTTTGTGGAGCGCTTTGTGTGCGTGGGCGAGCAGCCTGAACGTAATCCTCTTGTTGATGGGGAGCCAGTGCAGGTTTCTCAGGTGGGCGGATATGTGGCTGTGGCGAGGGATGTCGAGGATGAGTCATGCGGAGGCGTTCTGTATGCGCTGAAGACGTTTCTGAAGTTTGGCTGTGGTTCCTGCGTATAGGGCGTTCCCATAGTCCAGTCGGCTGGTGACGAGGGCCTGGGTGACCGTCTTTCTGGTTTCGGTGGGGATCCACCGGAAAATCTTTCGGAGCATGCGCAGGGTGTTGAAACATGAGGATGAGACTGCGTTGACTTGCGTGGTCATCGTGAGGGAGGAGTCCAGGATGAATCCCAGGTTGTGCGCGTGGTCCGTGGGTGTCGGTGCGGTGCCCAGCGTCGCGGGCCACCAGGAGTCGTCCCAGGTGGATGGGGATTGTCCGAGGATGAGGACCTCCGTCTTTTCCGAGTTGAGTTTCAGACTGCTGTGCTTCATCCATTCTGCGACATCTTTCATTCCGTCCTGGAGGTTGGTTTTGGCGGTGGATGGGTCTTTGGTGAGGGAGAGTATCAGTTGGGTGTCGTCGGCGTAGGAGATGATGTTGATGTTGTGTTTGCGTACGATGGTGGCGAGGGGGCTCATGTAGATATTGAAGAGGGTTGGGCTGAGTGATGAGCCTTGGGGTACGCCGCAGATGATCTTGGTGGCCTCTGAGCGGAAGGGAGGGAGTCGGACTCTCTGGGTTCTGTCGGAGAGGAACGATGTGATCCAATCCAGGACCTTTCCTCGGATTCCAGTGTTGTAGAGGCGGGTTATTAGGGTGCGGTTTCAGACGGTATCAAAGGCTGCCGAGAGGTCCAGGAGGATGAGGGCGGCTGTCTCTCCGTTGTCCATTAGGGTTCTGATGTCATCAGTGGCTGCGATGAGGGCGGTCTCGGTGCTGTGGTTGGCTCGAAATCCGGACTGGGATGGGTCGAGCGAGTTGTTTGCTTCGAGGAATGCAGTCAGCTGTTTATTGACGGTCTTCTCGATGACTTTTGCTGAGAAGAGAGATGGGGCGGAAGTTCTTGAGGTCTTTGGGGTCCGCCGTGGGTTTCTTCAGAAGGGCGTTTCTACGTGTTTCCAGCTTTCAGGGAAGATGGCTGACGTGAAGGAGCTGTTTATGACGTTCCGGAGGTGGGGTGCGATGATGGTGTCGGCTTTGTTGAAGATATGATGAGGGCATGGGTCGGAAGTGGAGCCAGAGTGGATGGTGTTCATGACGTGAGAGGTGTCTTCAGTGCTGAAGGGGGTCCATGCGCTGAGGATGGTGGTGGGGGTCGTTGGTTTGGTTGCTGGAGGCGGAGTTTGAGGTCCGAAGCTGTTGTGTATATCTGCGATCTTGCGGTGGAAGAATGTGGCGAGGGAGTTGCAGAGGTCTTGCGACGGTGTGACGTCGTTGTTGCTGGCGCTGGGGTTGGAGAGCTTTTTGACGATGCTGAAGAGTTCCTTGCTGTTGTGGGTGTTGTTGTCCAGCCGCTCTTTGAACGATGTCCTTTTGGTGGTGCGGATCATCTGGTGGTATTCGCGGGTGGCGCTCTTGAGGGCTGTCATGTTTTCTGATGTCCGTTTGTGGCGCCAGGCTTTTTCGAGGGTTCGGCATGATTTCTTTGCAACTTTGAGGGCGTCTGTGAACCACGAGGTTTTCTGTTGCCAGTGTTGCCTGGGGGTTTCCTTAGTGGGGCGAGGTCGTCGGCGCAGTTGGTGATCCACTGTGCGAGATTGTGTGCTGCGTCGTTGGTGTCCGGGGTGTTGACAAGTGGGCTCTGGCTCAGCGAAGTGGTCAGCTGGACTGTGGTGACTTTGCTCCAGCATCTGTGGGGGATCTGTGGCGTGTGGTGGTGGGATGTAGTCTTCTTGAAGGTGAAGTGGATGCAGCTGTGGTCGGTCCAGTGTAGTCCGGTGGAGTGGCTGAAGGAGACGTGGTTGCTGGCGGAGAAGATGGGGTCGAGCGTGTGGCCAGCGAGGTGGGTGGGCGTGTCCACCAGTTGCTTGAGTCCGAGGTTGGCGAGGTTGTCAAGCAGGGTGGTGGTGTTGTTGTCGTTGTTTTTCTCCAGGTGGAAGTTCAGGTCCCCAAGGAGGATGTACTCTGGTGAGGCTAGGGCGTGCGGGCTGATGAAGTCGGCGATGGTTTCGCTGAATTGTGTGCGCGGGCCCGGAGGTCTGTAGATGAGTGTTCCTCTAAGGGTGGTCTGGGAGTCAGTGTGGATCTGGAAGTGTAGGTGTTCGGCGGCGGTGAGAGTGTCTTCGGCGTTGGTCGTGACGCTGATGGTGTTCCTGTAGATGATGGCGATTCCTCCTCCAGTTTTGTTGATGCAGTCTTTCTGGGTGATTTTGTAGCCGTCCAGGATGGCTATGGCGATGTCGGGGGCCGAGGAGGTGTTCATCCAGGTTTCCGTGAGGAAGGCGACGTCTGGTGCTGTCGTATCAAGGAGTTCCCAGAGTTCGACGGCGTGTTTGTGGACGGAGCGAGTGTTGAGGAGGATGCACTTGAGGTGGTTGTTGTTATTGTTGCTGTGTTTGGTGGGCGGGGTGCAGGTTCGGAGGCAGGTGAATTTGCAGGCTTGACAGGAGAAGGGTCCGTGGGTGCGCTTCGGGGTGGCTCGGTGGCAGGCGGCAGGTCGTCCGGTGTTGATTGCGATGAGGGTGGTGGTGTTGTATCTCAGTCGGGTGCCCTGGCATCGGCTGGGGCCAGGGGTTCTGGCATTGGGCACGGTCCAGGCGTGGACGGGCGCAGACGGGCTTGCCTTTGGCGCACCTTCGGTGCGCCAGCGGCGCGCCCACTGCGCGGCCTCCATATGAGGGTCAGAGGGAGGGAGGAGCAGCTGGGAGGTGGGAGCGGGGCGGCCAATGGGAGAAGAGGGGGCGGGCCGCAGGGACGCAGCGGCGGGAAGCAGAGGCAAGGGGACAACGAAGGGGGCGGTGCACAAGGGGGAAACGGCGAGATGGGCACAGAGGAAGGGATACAAAAAGTAAAAATGGGCACAGCGGAAGGGATACGAAAAGCAAAAGTGGGCACATGGGCTAATAACCATAATCTCAAAGTACTTTCACTGATGTTCTACGATTTGTTTTTTACTGTCTTTTTTTATTGTTCATCAATAGCTCCTTCAACTGCATCAGCTGTCGATTTTTGTTTGCTCGTTTCCTTTTTGTTAATATTCGTTGATGCACATCGCACATCTTAGTTCTTTCTACTGTATGATGTTTTAGTCGGAGAGCTCTATGGCTCTTTTGATACACACTACTCTCTATTAATGAATGTTTTCCAACAGGTTGTAACTTCACTTACCTTTCTCTATGTTTTGTATATTTGATGATGACAATTCTGTACAGCGCTCTGATACCCTTTGGGGCCTTGCTCGCGGTCTATAAATCTTTTCAAATAAATAAAAAGCTCCTTTTATGACCAGGTGGTGGTTCTAAAGAGAACTGGGTTTTTTTGTAGATGAGTTTTTTAAACAGTTTTTTAAAACTTTTTTTTTCTTTTTCTTTTTTGAACAAAACGTGAACAGGGTAGTAAAAAGGGTAAAAATGGGGAAATGTAAAGAAGCAACTGGCTTCAGTCTTCAAAAAACATTGTATGGTCACTGGAAGCAAAAGAAAAAAAGTTAACATCTATGCCTCTTCACTATCCATGAATGCACCCACAGAAGACATTTTTACAGTGACAAGCACATGGAATTTCACACAGTGAATAACCATATCACTCAATTCTCCACAGGCAGCTGGTATGGATGATGGTTTTTCCAAACCTGCTGTAGAGGGCGACTGCCCTGCTGCACCTGATTTCTCTCACATCATCCGATTTTAGACCCTTTAATGAATTATTTTTAGGTGCTCCCACATGGAACTTTTCCCATGTGAATACGTCTTTCCAGTGCCTCTGGATAACAGCTTGCCACAAGTATTGAACTGCACATATTTTGCTGTTACCTTCTTTTCCTCAGAAGGTATAGTAAAGTGCTTCCAGACATCACTTTCTTTTCTGTGAAGAGGTTGTCGGTGTTCTTCCTGCATAGAAGATGAAGCTTCAGCCATTCTGTAAAAGCAGAGCACCACTGGTTCTCAATCCTCCTTCTAGAGGCTTCACTAGTAAACTCTCTTTGAGTGTGGTTTCCATGTACATGGGTGGGAACCTCACATATCCAATCAAAAGTCAAGGGTTGGGTGTGGTTTTGAGCGAATTCTCAAATAATGTACGTAGATTTGTAGAATCGCAAAACTTGTTGAAAACCAGATACTTGTAAATATGTTCACACTGATGTCAATAATGAAAATTGAGGGGTGTACATGTTTGAAATAATTTATAAAATGTGCAACAAATCTGAGGATTTGAACTCGCAGATTCATTCCATTCACATGCTCGGGATTAAAAACCATAGTGAAGTAGTTTGTTTATGTTTACAGGCCCACAAAGGTACCACTGTACCCCCAAAAATATTTTTTTAAAGCGACATTTGTTTATTCACATTAAAACAATTTAATATACTTAACAGTACATACGTGATTTTTATGTTTCTAAATCTATATAATGTATATTTATAGAAAAGAATGTCTAAAGTTAAATAAATCTAAATAAAAAAATCAAATTAAATTGTAATACAATTAGTATTAAAAATTAAACCTGCAAATTTAATTTAAAAAAAAAAACATTAGAGGGACATAATACTTTAGAAATGGAATTTGAAAAGCCTTTGAAATTCACTGGAAAAAACAAAGGTTACAGGGACGTTATAGTTAGGCTCAAATTTTACACGCAAAAACCATGGAAATAAAGCAGCTATAATTACCTGAGCTAACTATAACTCATGCCCCCACAATGTACTGCTTATGACCTAACATATTACATCACTTATGACTTGGTCAGTGATATCACTGACAACATTACTGATGACATCTCAAATTACATCACTGATTATATCATCCACAGAACCACTCACACACCAAATCAGACACACAAAACCCCTCAAGCACCTATACAACCAGTCATACACCCATACAAACACTCACACACCCACTCACAGATTTATACAACCATTCACACAGCCAGTCACATCCATACAACCACTCACACAGCCACTCACACATCCAGATAACCCCTCACACATCCAGAAAACCACTCACAAACCCATTAACAAACCCATACAGCCACTCACATACCCACTGCAAGACCTATACAGCCACTCACACACTCACTGACAGATCCGTACAGCCACTCACACACCACTCATACACCCATGCAACCACTCAAACCCTCACTCACGCACTGATACAGTTATATAGCCACTGAGAGGACCTATGTTAGAAATAGTATCACTCAGTAGTATAGAAAGAATAGTAATTTAACTTATACAGTAGCTTAGTATCTATCTTTAAGTCTCAGAAACATTTACGAAACACTTACACTCACTGGATGATGTCATCAGTAATGTCATTTGAGATCAGTGATATCATCATTAATGTCACTGACCATGTCATGAGTGGTGTAATATGTGTGGGGAAGGGGGTGATCCGGTCACCCCTCACACCAAGGAATCGAGAGGGAGGAGAGGCGAGCATATCATAGCTTAGATGTGATAATAGTTTACATTTTCTATGTAAAAAGACCTAGATGTGATGGATTGCTCTTGGTCCTGTTGTTCTCTTTTGATAGTTTGGTTATTAACTGTATCCAATTTGCATCAAACTATATTCCCGAAATGATCAATAAGGTACGGCAGATCATGAGAGATGCCAGATGAGTGCACAGATGAACAACAACATTGAGATAGGGCAAGACGTACACACTGTCATCCCAATGGCCATATGGGTGTGACTTATATAATGTATAAGACTGTTGCCATACATGACACTTATAATACCATGTACAATTACCTGATATTTGAAAACTGGCATTGACTAAAACTTATCATATATGTACATTATACATGACGATATTTATCGCACCTGCAGCTGATAACAGATCCCTACCTCATAGAGGTATATTGTTACTTTTATTAAAAAATGCAAATAAAGATATATATAAAAAAATGAGTGGTGTAATATGTAAGGTCATAAGCAGTGCATTGCGGAGGCATAAGTTATAATTAGCTCAGGTAACTATAACTGCTGGATTTTTGGTTTTGTGCATGTTTAATCTGAGCCTGACAATAATGCCCACGTAACCTTTGGATTGTTTTTTTTATTTTATTCTATGGTATGGTTAGAACCTGGTTTCTATTGGAAAAGCATTTTTGTTTTCCTAAATCTTTGGCACCGTTTGATGAATATTCCAGGCATTTTCAAAATTACTTTTCCACTCACTTCAGCTGCTGTTTGGAAAGTTTTGGAGTGATTTGTCAAGTGCGGGCCAAGAAAAACGGGGGGTGGAGTCCAAAAACATGTTTTCTCGATGCAATTTCCCACAGGGATTTTGAACATGACTACAGCCCGAACCAATGAACGGAATTACACCAGATATGGCAAAAAGCTAGATCTGTCATGGTTACGGCGCTTGCCGGTGCTCCCGTTCCGTCCGCTAATACACACACAGAATGATCGGGAGCCTCACTTCCGGGCGGAAGTGAAGTCCCGGTCTAGTCTTGCAACACCAGCAACAGGTCAGGAAACCACTTCCGGGGGAAAACGCTTAAACAGCGCGTTTCCCGCCGGAGTCGTTGCTTTGTATTCCAGAAGGCAACCTGAGAACGAGGACCATACCGGAGCCAAGCTCATCAAACCTCAAGCGGACTCGCCGTGCTGTGAGCGTCGTGAGGGTTGATCTGGTTTCTCCCCGCACTGGAGTGCATTAGCCTTGTTGACACCCACCGCGCTGGAGCGCAGTTTCTTGGTTTCGGTTCACGGCGCCGGAGCGCTTTGAGCTGTGTTTGTTTCCACCGCGCTGGAGCGCATTTGTCTTGCTTTGTTTTGTTTTCCGTACCTCGCGCTGGGGCGCTGGTATTGTTTGGTTCTTTATCCGCGCAGGAGCGTTATATGGTAATTTTGTCCCCAACCACGCAGGAGCGCTGAGGAGCTATTTTGGGGGGTTCTTTTTCTTTTGACTTTGGAGTTCCGTTGCACTGACGCTGTTGTGGGTCAGAATACCCCAGTGTCAAGCAACGTCCAGCGGAACGTGTGCCTTACAGGAGTGCCTCTGGTGTAAGAGCACTCTTGGACACGAGACGCGCAGGAGCGCCTTCTTTGCTGACGAAAGAGCTCGCAGGCCAGCACCTGAATCAGGAAAGCCTCGCTGGGCTGCCAGTATCGTTAAGACTCGTGGACTGCTGCGCACTGGTAAGTCTTCCGAAGGGGGGACACGAGCATTTCTGTGTGTGGATTACGGGGTGTGTAGACGAAGGAGTTGGGGTCCCCTCACTAAGCTGGGTCTTTGTTCTTCCTTTCCAGTCGTCTTCGAGAACCCTACGCTCCCAACCCCCTACCTTCCTTCTGGCTCCCTTCCCTGCGTCCATCTCATCCCTGCTGGGTTCTACCTTCCACGAGGGTCAGGTGGGTACAGGGACGGGCGCTCTTGTCGTCTCTGCGGAATCACTCCACAAGCAGAGGTAAGCCTTGTGGGCTACCCGACAGAATACGAAGCCCACGTTATTCATTCTGCCTAGACGACATGGGCAACCCAGAGGTCACGTTACAAGACATAGCCCTCATGCTGTCTGCCATGCAAGCGGAAAACCATGGCTTACGCCACGACATTACCGCTCTGCAGGACCAGATGGCAGCTGGGGTCACCAGTCCTTGGGGTACTACCCCTAGCCCCAGGGTCATGCAAGAAGGCCTCCTACGACAGCCGACATTCACCTATGGGGGGTCCTCCACTGCCACCAACCCGAACACCGCCATACAGGTCGTCACCCCTCATCCCGTACAGCTGGCACCACCTGAACGCTTCTACGGTGACAGCACCAAGTATGGCATCTTCATTCATCAGTGCCACTTGCATTTCATGGCCAGAAACGCGGCCTTTCCCGATGATGCATCAAAAGTAGCCTACATTCTGTCCTACATGGGCGGAGACGCAGCTCAGTGGTCCATCGCATTGGTGGAACATGATGACCCCATGCTACATCACCTTCCGACGTTCAAGGAAGCTATGCGACGTATGTTCGCTCGTCACACCTTTGTGCAAGCAGCGGACAATGAGTTGCTTAATTTAAAACAAGGCAACCAGGACCTACTTCACTATATCACCATGTTCAGCAGGCTAGTGATCGAGTCCCAGTGGCCTGAGGATAAGAAGGTGTCGGTGTTCTACCGGGGCTTAAGAGACGACCTGAAGGATCTCATCTCCCAGTTACCCAACCCCCCGGAGCAAATAGGTCCTTTTATCGACCTAGTGGTGAAGATGAACTTCCGGCTCCAGGAACGACGAACCGAAAAGGGAAAAGGCGGTGATACCCGTTTCCTGTCCTTCGGAGAAAAGGGAACGGAGAAGGCCAGAGAGGAGACCGCTCCCCAGGGTGAGGCCACGGAACCCATGCAAATCGGGGGTGTAAGAGGGCCCTTGTCAAACCAAGAAAGAGAACGAAGAAGAAAGCAGAACCAATGTCTGTACTGTGGGAAAAGCGGACATTTCGTGAGGGAATGCCCGGTGAAGCCATCCAAACCTCGGGGCAGAAGACCTTTTGCCTTGCCCGTCACCAAGGTGGACAGGACGGGAAACGAGGAAACCCAGTAGACAACAGGATCCGTCCTCTGGGTTTTTCGTATGACGCCTTAGCGATCCCTGCTGTTTTCGACGGCAGTCACCACGTGGTGGTGGACGTTTCGTTACAGAATCCGGCGGGAAGAATCTGGCAGGTAACTGCAATGGTGGACTCCGGTGCAACAGGCTGCTTCATAGACGCCAGATTCTCGAGTGCCTTGGGCATAAACAGAGTGTCCAAAGCCCAACCCGAAAACGTCACGGCTGTTGACGGAACGGACTTAACCTCCGGACCTATCAGGCATAGAACCGAGCTCATGACTATGTCCTTTGCCAATCACCACGCCGAGTCTATCTGCTTTGACGTCATAGACGCACCTCAGTTCAAGGTGATTTTGGGATTGCCATGGTTAGTGAAGCACAACCCCCGCATTGATTGGATATCCAGAGTGATACATTTAGACTCAGAACACTGTTGCGGACTCTGTTATGCTACGAACAACCTCCTGGAAGATCGTTCCATACAAGCGCGATCGCTACCAGCACATGGAATGGGGATGGTTTCCCAAGTAGCGATACCAGAGGAATATCAGGACCTAGCTGACGTGTTCGACAAAAAAGGGGCCAACACGCTGCCACCACATCGGACGTTCGACTGCCGAATAGATTTGATTCCCGGTTCCACATTGCCATGCAGTAGAATTTATTCCCTTACGGAGAAGGAAAACCTACACCTTCGGTCCTACCTGGACGAATATCTGGACAACGGATTCATCCGCCATTCCAGATCTCCCGTTTCCTCTCCTCTTTTCTTCGTGTCGAAGAAGGAGGGCGATTTGAGGACCTGTATTGACTTTCGTGCGATGAACGCCATCACCATAAAAAATCGCTACCCCCTACCATTAATCACCAATCTCCTGGAAAGGGTGAAAGACGCCTCCATTTACATTAAGCTGGACCTGAGGGGTGCTTACCATCTCGTCAGAGTCCGAAAGGGTGACGAACGGAAAACTGCCTGGGACGAAGTTTGGTCTATTCGAGTACCAGGTCATGCCTTTCGGTCTCTGTAACGCCCCCGCAGCGTTCCAGTATTTTATTGACGAGGTGTTGAGGGACTTCATAGATATCTTTTGTGTGGTCTACATAGACGATATCCTGATTTTTTCACAATCCACTGCGGAACACGTACAACATGTCCGTTCCGTCCTTCAACAGCTGGGAAACCACCGTTTATACGTGAAACTGGAGAAGAGCGTTTTTCACGTCACCTCTGTTGAATTCCTGGGTCACATCATTACTCCCGCAGGCATCCACATGGATAACAAAAAGGTGGAAGCAATCCTCTCCTGGCCTCCCCCGGAGTCCGTCAAAGGGGTGCAACGGTTCCTTGGTTTTTCTAACTACTACCGTAGATTCATTACAGGTTTCTCAGAGATGGTAGCTCCTATCACCCGCTTGCTGCGCAAAGGAGTACGCTTCAGTTGGGATCAGGAAGCGGACAACGCATTTCGAGAACTAAAAAGGCGTTTTACCATAGCCCCGGTGCTGGTGCACCCAGATACGGAGCAGCCCTTCATGGTGGAAGCAGACGCCTCCAAAGACGCCTTAGGGGGCGTTCTCTCCCAACGAAACACCAGCACAGGACAATTGCATCCGGTAGCCTTTTACTCCAAGAAACTCCAACCCGCGGAACGCAACTATACGGTGTCCGACAGGGAGCTCCTGGCTATCAAGACCGCGTTCGAGGAATGGCGCCACTTCTTAAAGGACGCAAAACACACTGTAACCATCTACACAGACCACAGAAACCTCCAGTTTCTACGGTCGGCACGTGCTCTCACCGCCCGACAGCTGCGGTGGACGCTGTTCTTCAATGAATATGACTTTGTGATCACGTATCGGCCTGGAAAAGAAAACGCCAAAGCCGATGCCCTCTCACGGCTAGGAGAGGCCGACGAAGAGGCCGAACCCACTGAGCCCGCTCCCATACTACCAGAGACACGCTTCCAGGGTGCGGTAACATCCTCCAAGTTCCTTGCTCAGGTGGAAGAGGACGCGAGGCGTTGCGATCTGGAGGCCCTGGCGAATGAACACAAAGGGGTGACTTGCGTGGATGGCTTATTATACCGAGGAGATAGGCTGTACCTGCCTGGGTTACCCAGTCAGCAGAAGGCAGTCGCTCTGTGCCACGACCATGTCCTATCCGGCCATCCTGGTTTTCATAAAACGCTTGAGCTCGTGCGACGACAGTTTTGGTGGCCTACTATGGTACCCGACACTAGGAACCATGTAACAAGCTGTACCATTTGTCTTTTAAGTAAGAACAGATCGGAGCCTCCTGTGGGTCTTCTGCGTTCCATTCCTGTGCCCCCGTATCCTTGGCACACCGTCTCCATGGATTTCGTGGTGGAACTGCCCATCACCAAGACGGGGCATACCACGGTTCTCACCATCGTTGATCATCTCTCGAAGATGGCACATTTTGTGCCCTTACTGAAATTGCCCACGGCTGCGGCGCTGGCCTCCATCTTCGTACACGAGGTGGTGCGTCTCCATGGCATTCCTTCGGTGGTTATAACGGACAGGGGATCGCAATTCGTGTCCCGTTTCTGGAAGGAGGTGTGCAGGATCCTGGAGATGGAAGTGCGCTTGTCCTCGGCGTACCACCCCCAGACCGACGGTCAGGCCGAGAGGACGAACCACACCATGGAGCAGTACCTCCGTTGTTTGCTGCTTACGGTCGAAAAGGAGTGGTCCGAAGTACTCTGTATGGCGGAATACACCTACAACAACGGCAGGCACTCGGCCATCGGCATGTCTCCCTTCTTTTGTCTCCAAGGACGGCATCCTCGCTCCTCTGCTTGGGAGGTTCCCCGGGCCAGCCTGTTGCCGACGGTACGGGCCTATCACGCTTCCCTGCGCGGACTATGGCAGCAAGCACGGTTTGAGTTGGCCAAGGCGAAAGACACCTATAAGACACACGCAGACGCTCATCGACAGCAGGAACCTGTGTACTGCGTGGGAGACCAGGTGTGGCTATCCATTCGGCACCTCAACGTACATGGTCCAAAGAAACTGTTGCCCCGTTTCGTGGGTCCCTTTGTCATTGAGAAGGTGGTTAACCCTGTGGCTATGAGGCTCTCTCTTCCTCCGCATATGCGGATCCATCCTGTTTTCCACGTCTCCCTTCTGCAGCCGGTCCGTTCTGGTGGCTCTGTTCCCTCTCCTCCTTCTCCGGTGGTGGTGGAGGACCATGTTGAGTACGAGGTCAGGGCCATCCTGGGGTCCCGTTGTACCAAGGGTAAGCTGTTCTACCTGGTGGACTGGAAGAGTTATGGTCCGGACGAACGGTCTTGGGAGCCCTTGTCCCATGTTCGTCATGCTCCCGTTCTCGTCCGGGCTTTTCATCTGAGTCACCCCTTAAGCCCTCGCCCTGCTTCTCCCTTCTGGGTTTCTGGGAGTGTCGGGGGGGGACCTGTTTTGGGGGGGGGTACTGTCATGGTTACGGCGCTTGCCGGTGCTCCCGTTCCGTCCGCTAATACACACACAGAATGATCGGAAGCCTCACTTCCGGGCGGAAGTGAAGTCCCGGTCTAGTCTTGCAACACCAGCAACAGGTCAGGAAACCACTTCCGGGGGAAAACGCTTAAACAGCGCGTTTCCCGCCGGAGTCGTTGCTTCGTATTCCAGAAGGCAACCTGAGAACGAGGACCATACCGGAGCCAAGCTCATCAAACCTCAAGCGGACTCGCCATGCTGTGAGCGTCGTGAAGGTTGATCTGGTTTCTCCCCGCACTGGAGTGCATTAGCCTTGTTGACACCCACCACGCTGGAGCGCAGTTTCCTGGTTTCGGTTCACGGCGCCGGAGCGCTTTGAGCTGTGTTTGTTTCTACCGCGCTGGAGCGCATTTGTCTTGCTTTGTTTTGTTTTCCGTACCTCGCGCTGGGGCGCTGGTATTGTTTGGTTCTTTATCCGCGCAGGAGCGCTATATGGTAATTTTGTCCCCAACCACGCAGGAGCGCTGAGGAGCTATTTTGGGGGGTTCTTTTTCTTTTGACTTTGGAGTTCCGTTGCACTGACGCTGTTGTGGGTCAGAATACCACAGTGTCAAGCAGCGTCCAGCGGAACGTATGCCTTACAGGAGTGCCTCTGGTGTAAGAGCACTCTTGGACACGAGACGCGCAGGAGCGCCGTCTTTGCTGACGAAAGAGCTCGCAGGCCAGCACCTGAATCAGGAAAGCCTCGCTGGGCTGCCAGTATCGTTAAGACTCGTGGACTGCTGCGCACTGGTAAGTCTTCCGAAGAAGGGACACGAGCATTTCTGTGTGTGGATTACGGGGTGTGTAGACGAAGGAGTTGGGGTCCCCTCACTAAGCTGGGTCTTTGTTCTTCCTTTCCAGTCATCTTCGAGAACCCTACGCTCCCAACCCCCTACCTTCCTTCTGGCTCCCTTCCCTGCGTCCATCTCATCCCTGCTCGGTTCTACCTTCCACGAGGGTCAGGTGGGTACAGGGACGGGCGCTCTTGTCGTCTCTGCGGAGTCACTCCACAAGCAGAGGTAAGCCTTGTGGGGTACCCGACAAGATCTTGGTCCAGAAAGAGTGCTGTTTGTAATTTGGCAAAAATCTGTTCAGTAGTTTTGGACTTATTAAAGAAAAGTGATTTGTGTATATCTGGGCACTCAAAGCCTTCCTGGCTCTGACAGTTCTCATGAGGAGATCTGATTGGCTGCCACCAATTAATCCAGGAAGTGGTGGAAACCAACTTTGGACTCAGAACTCAGCCCGAGTCCCAAATAGGTGCAAAAAAAAGAAGGCAGGATAGAAATACCCTGACTTCCTAAACCTGGGGGTGGGTCCCACAGGGATCCCGCCTGGGCCAGAGAAATTTTTTTCTCAAGTAACTATAAATTGTGCTGTAAGGCAACTATAACTCTTGCCCTCGTCATGCACTGCTAATTGCCCCACATATTATTTCACTCATAACATCTTCTATAACATCACTGATAGTATCAGTGCAACATTTGCTGTAAAATTATAGATGACAAAACTGTGCATGGCAGTGGCGCAAGTTATAGTTAACTTAGGGCACAGGTTATACTTACTTGAGATAACTGTAGGTATAAGTGCCAAATTTCTATTGTTTGGTGTGTGTAAAATCAGAACCTAATTGTAATGTCGCCGTAACTTTTGTTTTTTTAGTGAATTTCTAAGGCTTTTTTCATTCTATTTCCAAACTTTAACGTCCCTATAACCTTTTTTTCAGTGAAATTATGTTTTTATTGTTTACATGTTTTATTAATGCTGCTATTTTCTATTGTTTTCTTCAGTGAGATTATCCATATCTATATATATCTATATACATCCAGAGCTGTACTGGCTGCAGCGGGCACTGGACGTTTCCCCGGTGGGCCACCAGGGTGGGGGCCGATTTTTGGCCCCTGGGGCCGTTTTTCTTACAGGGCCGTTTTTGGCCCTGTATCAAAACAAAATCGACCGAAACTGGCCCTGGCAAACAGCTCGGCCGCACCCCCAACCCCCCGGGATGGCCAGCCGAGCACTTTGCCAGGGCCGGTTTTGGTTCCCAGTCCGGCCCTGTATATATCTAAATATCTATATCTATCTATCTATCTATCTATCTATCTATCTATCTATCTATCTATGTATATATATATATCGCCACCAATTAGTCCTTGGTAGTGCGCTCTCCTCCACAAGGGGTGCTAGTGTCAAGGGTGAACTGACCCTCGTGCATGAATTTCAAGCCAAAAACTTCCATAAGGATTCACCGAACACCAGAGATTTGTTTCTCAATCTTTGACCACTTTATTTGCAAACGTGCAAATTTCACCCATTACCACCACCGATGCGTTTCAACTAGGCCTGGGCGGCTAATTCCGTTCGGCTCGCGGAATTTGCGGAATTTGCGTAATTTCGCGTTCCGCGGAGAACGCGAAATTGCTCAAAAGTGTGGTTTCGCGAAATTTTTGCTTGTTCGCGTTCTCAAAATGCATGTTCGCGAGATATTTCTCCTCGAGCACGCAAACAGCAATTGCGAACAGGAAAAAAGCATCGCGAACAAGCAATTCCGCGTGTTCGCGGAATTTCTGCATGTTCGCGGAGATTTTTTACTGTTTCGCGGAGATTTGCGTAACGCAATTACGCAAATTCCGCCCACCCCTAGTTTCAACCTCCATGGGTCTTGTTTACGGTTAACACCGTGAACAAGACCCTTGGAGGTTGAAACGCGTTGGTGGTGGTAATGGGTGAAATGTGCACGTTTGCAAATAAAGTGTTCAAAGATTGATGAACAAATCTCCTGGTGTGCGGTGAATACTTGGCTTTAAATATATTTATATATATATATATTCACTGAAAAAACCATAGGTTTCAGACATGTTATAGTTAGCGGAAATTTTACTGATAAAAAACCAATGAAATTCCCCCGTTATAGTTAGTGCAGGCAACTATAACTCACGCGACCGCAATCTTCTGCTGATGACATATGTGTCTTTATGAAAAAAAAATATTTCTAATATATGTATAGATAAAAATTTATGGAAGAAGACATGGGCAAATAAGTGTCTAAATACAGTATTAGCATCAGCAGAGGATTGCGGTCGCGTGAGTTATAGTTGCCTGCACTAACTATAACGGGGGAATTTCATTGGTTTTTTATCAGTAAAATTTCCGCTAACTATAACATGTCTGAAACCTATGGTTTTTTCAGTGAATTTGCAAGGTTTTTTAAATGCTAATTCCTAACTATAACGTGTGTGAAACCTATGGTTTTTTCAGTGAATTTGTACGGTTTTTTAAATGCTAAGTTACTTTACGCCATTCGTGGCGTGCACGCCCACTTAACGCAGTTCGTTCCGTGCACGCATGGTGCGCTTCGCGCACCGTGCGCGCATGGTGAGCACGCGGTGCGCACCGCGCGCCCACTTTACGCAGTTAGTGCCGTACACGCAAGGCGGGCACGCAGTGCGCTACGCGCACCGCGTGCCCACGTTACGCACCGTGCGCACATGGAGGACATATTATGAGCTTCCTTGTGATAGGTAATCTGTTAAATTAAATTTGTAAGTGATGACAATAATATGCCATGCACACAGAGTGTTTTTTTTTTTTTATTAAAATTTTTAGCGTAAGCGCACCGTACGCGTACGGTAAGCGTAATCGGCGAAATTTTCAAAAAATAAAAATTTACCGTTTTTGGCCTTTGAGGACTCAACTAACATGGCTATGTGCATGGGCGCTGTCTAAACAGCCCCTTTATATGTTTTTTGCCTTTATTTACAGCCCCCCCCCTCAGAGTGCGAGAGAGAAAATGGCGGCCGCCGCTTCCTGGTTTCGACCGATTCGAATGTTTACTTAGATGTAACAGCCAATCAGAATCGCGCTTGCGCACGCCACCGTACGCGTACGGTAAGCTTACGGTAAGCGTACCGTAAGCTGGCTCAGATATATATATTGATTTAAAGGCTATTTTCTCAGAATCTACTGAACAGATTTACACCAAACCTACAAAAGGCACTTCCTTGACCTGAGGACTACCTCTCTGCCAAATTTCTAGTAATTCTGTTCAGCCGTTCGGGCTGTAGCCCTGTCTAAAGGTCCTATGGAAAAATGCATGGGAAAAACGCGTTTTGGGACCCCCCTTTTATCTCAGCCCCCGCTTGACGAATCCCCCCGAGACTTTCAGGGTAGGAGCGGAGCTTAGCGCCCCACCTATTTTGAGAAATTCGCGAGGATTCGTCGACCGGCGCCAAAGTTATTCAAAATAGAATGTTGCGGATTTCCTATGGAAACAGGGTCCTAACTATAACTACCTACTGGCGACCGCCAGTAGGTAATATATATATATATATAAATATATATATATATACATATATATACATATATATATATATATATATATATATATATATATATATATATATATATATATATATATATTTATATATATTTATATATTATCTACTGGCGGTCGCCAGTAGATAGTTATAGTTAGGACCGTGTTTCCATAGGAAATCCGCAACATTCTATTTGGAATAACTTTGGCACCGGTTGACGAATCCTCGCGAAATTTTCAAAATAGGTGGGGCGCTCCGCTCCGCTCCTACCCTGAACGTCTCGGGGGGATTCGTCAAGCGGGGGCTGAGAAAAAAGGGGGGTCCCAAAACGCGTTTTTCCCATGCAATTTTCCATAGGGACCTTTAGTCCAAGGTACAGCCCGAACGGCTGAACAGAATTACTTGAAATTTGGTAGAGAGGTAGTCCTCAGCTCAGGGATGTGCCTTTTGCATATATGGTGTCAATCTGTTCAGTAGTTCCTGAGAAAATCTAAAGTAAAATCACATACATATCTGGGCGGAGCCTAACGACACATCTCATCGTGAGATCTGATTGGCTGTCAGTACTTCATCCAAGAAGTGTTGGCAGCCATCTTGGGACCAATATACATGATAGCACCTCATTAAAAAGCATTGCAGTTAATAGAAGGTTTTAAGACTTTAGTTACATTATAAATCATTTGTTGATGGTACCATACTCATTTTAGGAATTGTGGTGTGTTCTAAGGTGATTTTACCATGTCAAAAAGCCTTCTGCTGTGATATCATGAACCATGTTTGAGAGAAAACTATTTTCTCATGCTTTTCCCACAGAGGTTTGGAAGGTGATCTATAAGCTCAACTGAGAGCATATTTTCTGTAAATTCACATTATCTTTCTCAGTCATGTAAGAATGAAGTCTGACATTCTCAGTAAAACATGTACATCCAACAAGGGCAGAGACTGTCAGTTGATTCCTTTGTGTTCTACTGCAGCTTCCCAGAGTGCTCTAAAGAACAACTTACAGTCTTACTTATGACAAAAGTATGGCACACCTGAAGCCATCTTGATTGGAATAAAGTGGTAACACTTAAAACATTTAATTTACAAAGGAACAAAATGAGGGGGTTCATTTTGCCATATAAATTATGATTAGTGCTGCAGAAAGAAAAACTAGGGCACATTTTGACTTCTGAAATCCTCTTTTATTTCATAAAAAAATTCTGACATGCAGACTGAAACATGCACTTTGAATACCAGCAGCAGACTTTCCTGGTGAGCAGTAGCTTTACTACAGTGATCTAATGAGCAACTAGAGTGCTAACATTCAGAATTTATGGAAAATGTGTGACACATCTGAATGTCTTCTTGATGGAATCAAAGTAAAAAACTGAAAGTATTTCCTACTGAGGAGACTGTAGTAAATGAGGAAATTAGGAAACTTCATAATAAATAAATCTCCCAAGATGGCCACCAGAGACAAAAGAGCCCAAATGTAGCCCAAATATCACCCAGATGTAGCCCAAGTATAGCCCAATGACAGAATGTCCCAGAGTGTTCTTAAGAACAACTAGAGCACTTACTGTCTTACTTATGACAAAAGTATGGCACACCTGAAGCCATCTTGATTGGAATAAACTGGTAACACTTAAAACATTTAATTTAAAAAGGAACACAATGAGGGGGTTCATTTTGCCATAGAAATTATGATTAGTGCTGAAGAAAGAAAAATTAGGGCACATTTTGAGTGACTTCACAAATCCTCTTCTATTTCATTAAAAAATTCTGATATGCAGACTGAAACATGCACTTCTAATACTAGCAGCAGACTTCCTTGGTGAGCAGTAGCTTTACTACAGTGATCTAATGAGCAACTAGAGTGCTAACATTCAGAATTTACAGCAAATGTGTGACATATCTGAATACCTTCTTGATGGAATCAAAGTAAAAAACTGAAAGCATTTCCTACTGAGGAGACTGCAGTAAATGAGGAAATTAGGAAACTTCATCACAAATAAATCTCCTAAAATGGCCACCAGAGACAAAAGAGCCCAAATGTAGCCCAAATATCACCCAGATGTAGCCCAAATGTAGCCCAATGACAGAAGTGTGCAAAACACTTATTTTTTGTGTATTTGCAGTTTTATATAGTGCAGACTTGTCAGGTATTGGAGTGCTTTACATGAGCATCGGTTACATCACACAAGATCAAATTCATTTTGGTTGTAGACATGGGGAGATTAAGTGATTTGACCAGAATCACAGAATGTTGAGCTGAAGCAGAAACTCCAACCTGGTTCCCCAGTTGCAAAGTCTGCCGCTCTGGAAGTAACACCATACCCTCTCCTCTTGGATGCAACATTTATTCAAGTGGTCAACTGGATAAAAAAACGAAGATTACAAATAATTTAAAAGTTCTTTGTCGCTATTTGAAAACTCAGAAAATATGTTCTCATTTTAGTTTTTTAGAGCACTAACCATAATTTTGATGCAAATAAGACCCTCTCATATATGTAATTTCTAAAGGAAATGCTCTAGGCATTACAGTTTTGATTACATCAAGATGACGTCAGGCGTTCCACACTTTTGTAATAAATATAGAGTGTTAGCAATCTAGTTGTTCATTGGGATACTGTTGAGAGGCAGAGGTCAGGGGCACGGACTCTGAAAATTGAAGGCAGGTAGGAGAGTGCAGAGGCAACAATTTGACCACACTAGGCAGGCAGGAAGGGCAGTGGCAGCACAACAGACTATGGAGGGCAGTGGAAAGGGGGGCAGGGGCAACAAACCAACAATACAGGACTGGCAAGAGAGGCTGTGGCAATATAATAGATCATTGTGGGCAGAAGGAAGAGGCAGTGGTCATACAACCATACATGCCAACAGACCCGTTTCAGCGAGGAAACGTCCAATGTTTTTAAGCTCAAATGGGCTTTACTTGATCTGTTTCCTGTCTACAATCTTCTCTTTTTCAATGTAACTCAAAGGGGAAAATCAATACCCCAGTTTTATTTCAAAATCTCCCTCTTACCAAGTTCAAAATGTTCGCAAGTATGGTACATTGGATCATGGTAGGCAGGAGGAATTGGGATAGGTACATGGACTCGGATAACAGAGGACAGGAGGGACATTGAGAGGTGCACCCAACTGACCCTACAGGGCAGGCATCAGGGTTTGCAGCAGCACAATACACCAGACAGGGCATGCGGGACAGGAGTGCAGCACAACAATCCATAGAAATCAATAAGGAGGGGACAGGACCATGCACATGGACAACAGACAACAGAGGGGAAAGAGGCAATGGTAGCTAGCTGACCATAATGGACAGACAGGAGAGAAAGCTGCAGCATAACAGACCATAAAGGGCAGGAGGGACGGATCAGGGGCATTACAATGGAACCGACAAGCCAGGAGGGAGGGAATAGGGGTCTGCACATGGAAACAGAGGGCTGGGGGCAAGGGGGCAGGGCAGGAGCAGCAAGATGACCATGGAGGTCAGGCAGGATGGGCACTAGAAACAAGACACACCATGGAGAGCAACAGTGAGACTATGATAGCATACACACAGACCATGGAGGGAAGGTGGGAGGGGGTCAGGAGCAGCTAGCTGAACACACAGGGAAGGTGGGAGGGGCCATGGCAGCACAGAAGACCATGCATGGCAAGCGGGAGGGTAAGTGGCAGCACAATGGCTATGATGGGCAAGAAGGAGGGTGCAGGGGCATGCACAAAGGACCATGGAGGATAGAAAGGAGGGTCAGGACCTGGGCACACACAAGAGAGTTCAGGGGAAGGGGCCTCACAACAGACCGCGCGGGGCAGGCAGGAGGAGCAGTTGCAGCACAACAGACCAGGGAGGGCAGAAGGGTGTGGCAGTAAAATGGACAATGGAGGACAGGAGGAAGGGGATAGGGGCATGGCATGTGGACAGGCAGGGTGGAGGTGGCAGGGACAGGTTACAGTCATCTGACAATGCTAGGCAGGTGGGAGGGGAGCTCAACAGAACACTCAGAGTAGATAGGAGTGGCAGGTCCATGGAACATGGTGGTCAAAAAGGATGGAGCAGGGGCATGCACAAAGACATCGGAGGGAGGGGGAAGGAGAATAGGGACAGCAAGCTAAGCACAGAGGCTAAGCAGGAGGTCAATGATGGGCCATAGAATTGGGCAATGGAGGGCAGGAGGAGTGGACTGGTACATCATGCTAAATGGGGGGCAGTGGCAGCACATCAGACCATGCATGGCAGGAGGGAGGAGGCTAGTCCATGGATTCAGACAACAGAGGATAGGGAGGAGGTGGATGGGGCAGCAAGCTAACTGTTCATAGAAGGTGGCTATTAGGAACTTTATTGTTTTTAAAATGTGTGTCTGTGCGAACTACTTAAAATATGAACAAGTATGCAGCATAATCTCACTTTTATTCAGGAAGAAGAGGACGTTTGGGACTGTGACTCCGGGCTCACTTGGCAGAAACATCCCCTGACCCTCCACCCCCCATCGCAAAATGTAATGCCCGTGAAAAGGGTAGGTGGACGCAGTGTTATATAGAACATAGTCCTGAGAGCACGATTGAAAATGAAAACTAGATATAGTATATGGTATAAACTATGCACCAAAAAGTGTGATATAAGATGAACCGGGCCTTGAAATATAATATGCAATACATTGTGCGCAAGGACAGATTCATTGGAGAGCGCGAGATAGCACAGGCACTAGCGCTTGCTATGTGATATGCGCCTTGGAGTGTAATATGCACAGGGCAGTGTTGTGTAACCTAAGTAGTCTCTAAAGTTGTAATATAAAATATGTGCTGGGTAGTGTAACATTGCATATGCACTGTGACAAAGATATGGATCCCAGATTATAATATGTATGGCATAGCGCTGTGCTTTTAACATAGGCATTGAGGAAGGCACGTTAGATGGGGCAATATAACCCGTGCGAAGGCAAGTGTGGCATGACATATTCACGGGGTGGTGCTACAGTGCACATGGGCTAGAGAGTGTCATAGCATACGCACTAGCTGGTGGAATACAACACAGAGGTGTGTGGCACTCGGCGGGCACTGGTGGGTGTAACACAGCATTGGGCTCAGCCAGGAGCACGCAGTGACTCTCAAGTGAGGTTTGTCTCCTTTCCAGAGAGTAAAATAAAAAGTATTACACATCCGACGGTGGATGTGTGTTATAATAACCGTGAGGGGGTTTCTTGCATAGTTTGGTCGAATTTTTGTCGAATCCCCTTTGAATGGCTTGGTGTGCATGTGTATTAAATGTGCCCGTCAATAGCTACCCATGTTTGTATAAATAAACGACAAGGGTGTCTACTTGGAGAGTACCCACCAGCGGGGGCGCCGGGATTAGACACGGTAGGGTGTCAGACATGTCAGAGCTTCACTAGCGGTGTGAATACATTCTACGTGGATTCATTGAATGCATAGTCGCCTTTTAATGAATATCACGCAAATCGTCATGGTGATAGGTACATACGGTTTGTCCAGCATGTCCTAGGTGTTTCTATAAATATATATTTTTTTAAAATAATAAAAATCAAAGGCCGGCCCCGGGGGATGGGGTCCCCGGGGCCATAAGTGGCCTGAGGAGGGGGGCAACACATAAATAAAGAATAAAAAAAAAAATAGGCCATGACCCGGGGGTTGGGGTCCCCGTGACCGATTAAGGCCTTGGGAGGGCCAAATTAATTTTTTTCAACAAAAAAAATTAGGGTGCAGGCCCTGGGGGATGGGGTCCCCAGGGCTAATAAATTAGAAAAAGAAAGGGGGCCACACAGCCCTCCTTCTAAAAAAATAATTTAAAAAAGACCGGCATCGCGCCAGAGGCCACGCCCCCTCCTTGCAGCACTCTGCAAACGCGCCCCCTGGCCAGTTGTAAGTTGAGGAATTAATTCCCCTTCAATACTGAGGGTCCCTGAGGGCCAACTAGCCCACCAGGTATCTCCAGTATGCGCCAGGGAGCTGCGTTGCAGACAGGTGTTCTGAGGCCACGCCCCTTTTTACACCTCCATGCAACGCAGCTCTGTGGCGCTTACTGGAGGTACCTAGTGGGCAAGTTTGACCCTAGGGACCCTTAGGATTCAAGGGGACTTAATCTCTCAACTCAGAACAGCCACAGGGCGCGTTTACACAGGGGTGAAGGGAGGGGACGGGGCCTGAGGTGACGTGTGCAAACACGCCCTGTGGCGCGTTTTTAAGTTGGGGAAATAATTCCCTTTCAATCCTGAGGGACCCTGGGGTCCAACTAGCCCACCAGGTGCTTCCAGTAAGCACCACTGCTCTGCGTTGCAGAGAGGTGTTGCAGGCCGTGCCACTTTTTACACCTCTCTGCAATGCAGCTCTGTGGCGCTTACTGGAGGTACCTAGTGGTCTAGTAGGACCCTAGGGACCCTCAGGATTCAAGGGGACTTAATCTCCCAACTTAAAACGGCTACAGGGCATGTTTACACAGTGGGGAAGGGAGGGGACGGGGCATGAGGTGACGTGTTCAAACACGCCCTGTGGTGCGTTTTAAGAGGTAGTTTTAATCCCCTGCCCTATTATATACTAGGGGTTTACAGAGGAGGTCATGTTAATCACAGGGGGACCCCAACGCATAGTATGCCCTAGTGTATGTAGGTGTTTTCACTGTATTCTGAGTGTCTTTTAACATAGCACTGGCTCTAGGACTGGTTAGTCAGACTCAGTTACCACCAGTATCCGTCTGAAAAAGTTGAGGGTACAGGACGATTTTGCAACAAGGCTTGTTTCTGCTCTTCTGTTTGTTCTTTCTGCACGTTATCCTTCTTCCTGCACTTTTCTTCGTCTTTGAGGACTTCTGTTGCTTCTTTCTGCATTTCTTTTTTTTCTTTCTGTGCGTTTTTCCTTCTTTCTTCACATGTCCTATCTCTGTAGGCATAGCTAGAAATTAGCATTAAAAAACTTTGAAATTCACTGAAAAAACCATAGGTTTCAGGCACGTTATAGCTAGGAATTAGCATTTAAAAAACCTTAGAAATTCACTGAAAAAACCATAGGTTTCAGGGGCGTTATAGTTAGCTGGACTTTTCACTCGTACAAAACCATAGAAATTCCCCCGTTATAGTTAGTTCAGCTAACTATAACTCACGCGCCCGCAATGCACTGCTGATGACGTCACATATTACATCACTCATGACATGGTCAGTGACATCACTGATGACATCACTGAAGACATCATCCTTGTGATAGAGTGGCAGACCTCCTCTCCCCCTAATATAACCTTTGATACACATAATTCAAAAATAGAAATTAAAATTTTCAAAACAATGGACATACCAATACCAGTTACAACAACCTACACAGTAATTGTAAGATCCACATCCACATCCACTCATTCACCAACAGTCCTGTACAGTCACTCATACATGTACTCACTCATCATATGTACTCATACACCTATACATCCTGTTACACAACGCCACTCATCCATAAAGTTACTCACACACATAGTCACTCATGCTAATAAAGAATCAAACATCTGTTTACCTGCATATACAGTTATACACACACCACCACACTTACTACTACAGAAACTTACACATACTTAGTCTTTTAAACAATCACTTATAGAAACACATACTTATTCATACAGGAACTCTTTCAATCTCTCACTCTCACATATACTCACTTATATACACCAATAGTCACATATACTAGTTTAAAACATACGTAGTTACTCATAGAGACACTATTGAGACAGTCATTCACTCACTAACACACCCATGCACACACTCATCCACCCATACAGTCCTGCACACATGCTGTCTTCAACACATACAAACAGTGAGTCACTCATTCATGCACCTATGCACTACGTAATACCCCCCACCGAACCATACAGACATCAGACACTTATACTGATACTCAAAAACCAACTAATAACCTATATAGACACTCATGTAGCTACTCACCAACCCATGCAGCCACTTATACACAAAGTGAGAGACTGATACAGATATTTACATATTTAAACATTACTCACTAAGCCATGTATTCACTAAGATACATTTAATCAGTCAGTTATACAATCAATTTTTCAAAAACAAATCATCCATTTAGACACTTATATACCCATTTATTCTTCCATCGACCTTGAGATATACATATATAAAACATATGTAATTTTCAGAAAAACACACATTCACTGGATGATGACATCAGTGATGTCATCAATGATGTCATTTGAGATGTCATCAGTGATGTCATGAGTGATGTCACTGACCATGTCATGAGTTATGTAATATGTGACGTCATCAGCAGTGCATTGCGGGCGCGCGAATTATAGTTAGCTGAACTAACTATAACGGGGGAATTTCTATGGTTTTGTACGAGTGAAAAGTCCAGCTAACTATAACGCCCCTGAAACCTATGTTTTTTTTAGTGAATATATATATATGTATATATATATATATATATATATATATATATATATATATATATATATATTATATATATATATATATATATATATTTATATATATATTACCTACTGGCGGTCGCCAGTGGGTAGTTATATATAGGACCTATTTTCCATAGGAAATCCACAACATTCTATTCCCAATAAGTCTGGTGCCGGTTGACAAATCTTCGCAAACTTTTCCAAACTTTTGGCCAGCTCCGGTCCGCTCCTATCCTGAAAGTTTTGTGGTGATTCGTCAAGCGGGGGCCGAGAATAAAGGGGGCTCCCAAAACGCATTTTCCCCATGCAATTTCCCATAGGACCTGTTGACGCAGCTACAGCCCGAACTGCCGAACGGAATTACACCAAATTTGGCAAAGAGGTAGTCCTCAGTTCAGACTCGTACCTTTTGCATAAATGGTGTAGATCTGTTCAGTAGTTCCTGAGAAAATTAGACTAAAAAAGATAGATATATCTATGGCTTTGGAGGATTCACGCACCCTAAGCGCACCGTAAGCGCACCCTCCCTGAACCGAGCCCGCACCCTCCCGATCACGCGCTGAATGTTAATTGGCTGTCGAGTGTCTGTCTACATTTGAAACCAGAAACTGTTGGCAGCCATTTTGTGCCTCGGTAGAAGCGAGGCTGAAGAAGTAAGCGGAATAAGTGTTTAAAACATATAAAGGGGGCAGGGTAGAAATACTCTGACCCACTAGTGTTGTTTAGGGCCCCCCTTTTTAAAAAAAAAAAATCAGCGAAAGGCGCACAGGATGCGCGGATCCGGCCGAAAAAGAAAAAAAAACACGAAGCGTGGGCTTCCGCGCTTCGTTAATAATTAGCCCCTGGGTGGGCCAAATCCCGGGGGTAAAAAATTAGATAATTAATAGGGGAGGGGGGCTGTGTCGCCCCCCTCCTGGAGCCTTCGAGGGCCCTGGGGACCGCCACCCCCCAGGGCTGGCTCCTACAGTGTCCTGGGGTGCCCACCCCCAGGACACTGTTGTTTGCTATGAGAGGGCGGGAGTTTCTCGCCCTCCCATAGCAAACTTCGTTAGGATTTTGAAAGAGAGAGCAGGGAAACCTACTAACTCTAATCATTGCAAGTCGACTGTCGCCTTTTTGCAAATTAAAGACACTCTGGCTTTTGAACCCTACCTGGACTTGATAACTCTCCCTTTTGATCGAGCCCTTTACTTCAAATTTAGAGTTGGATGCCTCCCCCTAGGCGCACTGGTATCAAGTTGGTCACCTGTGGCCCGTATTTCTCCCAACTGTGCGTGTTGCCGAAGCAAGGCCGAGACCATTGTACATGTCTTGTTTGTTTGCCCTGATTATGCAAGGCCTAGGAGTGTCTGGTTGAAACCCCTTTGTCGCAATATGGGCACACGCAGCTACCTTGAAGCCCTACGTATCCTAACTACGGACACTTCCCCCCCCTTAGTGTGTGGAATTGCAAAATTTTTAAAGTGGTCTTGGCTTATTCGTTGTAAGAGATTGTCAGTAGCTGTTTAATTCTCTTTTTAGCTAATTTATTAACGGGCAATTTATGTCCTTTTATCTTTTTATGAATTTCCTACTGGCTTCTTGTAGCTTGTGTTTTTATGTGCTTATTGTAATAATTGTATTTCTTATGTGCTTACAAGATATCTTGCATATCGAATAAAAGCTTATGACTGAAAATCCAAACGATATTGCTTTTCCACACGGGGAGCTGCATGTCAGCAGCTCCCCATGTGGAAAAGCAATGCCGGCTCCCGAAGGACGCGGAGAGCCGGCTGGGACCGTGGGGGCATTGGGACTCCCCCCACGGTCTCAAACGTTTTTTTATAAGCCCCGGGGGATGGGGTCCCTGGGGATAATAAAAATTAGTGATAGGGGCTATTTGGTTTTTTTTACGGTAAATTAGGATTCACGCATCCTAACGCGTTGGGTGCACGGTTCCCCTCGCGTTGGGTGCGCGATTCCTAATGCGTTAGGTGCGCGGATCCAAGAAAAAAAACTGAACTTTTTGGGAGATAAACATGAAGCTTAAGTGTTTTGTTCTTGAGTGGCTCTAAAAAGAGCCGTTGTGTTCAGTGAGAGTGTTTGGTACTTATAAGTAAGTACCTATACAGAGTCTAAAGTTGTTGAGGAAGACTCTGTTTCCTTCTTCAGTAAAGTGTACTCCATCTCTCCTATACATCTCTTGCATATGAAAGCGCAGATTGTTATTGTAAATGGACCCCATTCTATAGTCTCAGAGAAAAGCAGAAACAGATTTATTCACATGTTTCCTAGCTTTCTCAATTTGTGGACAAAAATGATTGGACGTGTTCCATTTCTGCCTTTGGCATATGTTAGAATACACAAAGGTAGTTTTGGGAAAAAGTGAAAACAATTCTGCAAAGGTGTCCTTCATAAGCATTTCCAGACCTACCCCAGTCAAAGTGCCTAGGTCATTACCACCACAGTGCACTATTATGAGGTCAGGGTGTTGGATATGCATAAAGGTTTTTACCAATGGCATCAATTGGTGCCACTTTAACCCTCTCTGTTCAATCCATTTAATGTCTATATTTGGAAAACCTAGGTCTTTGTGAATGCCACACTCTAAGCATCTTGAAGGGAGGGCTGGATGCACTCAGATGGTCTCTGTAAATGAAATGGCAGTTTCAAAAGTAAGATTTTTCTAAAATGGTGGCTAAGATGCAGTTTTGAAAAAAGACAAGAAATCATTGGTTGTTTGACAACCATCTACACTGAAAGGTAGGGTGTATGTTTCTGTTTTTTAAACGCATGATTCTTATTGGTTAACAAAATGTGCGTGAAAGGAACATTATATATGATAAGCTGATATGTTGAAAAGTCAAGCACACTTGCTGTTTTGATTAGCAACATTGTGTGCTGAACTTGTGACCTGTGTGCTCAGTTCAGTGTTCCATGATCTGTTCCTATGGTAACAGGCAGAAGGCAGATTGGGGGTAGGGTTCAAATTTATGTCATTTGGAAAGGGTTGAAATGTTTAACCAATAGAAATGTGTGTTTGCTTTTGAATTTATGTGGGAAGGAATGTGATTTGATGTTTACATGTATATGTGTGGAAAATGAGAGGGAAACTTTGCCATTCTTTGGTTTTGCTGACAGGTGCACAGTGCAGAGTTTCTGTGTAAAAGAATCTGGTGTGTGACTGATATACTTCTTAATCTACAAAACAACTTGAAAGGTGAGTTATTTAATTGTGAGGGGATGTATGTGGTCTATTTTGATTTTAATCAGACTAATGTATTTCTCCTGCTAAAGTGCAGGGAGTACTTTTTTTGTCTACAATCTTATTGACAGTGTGTGTGCATGTAGAAAACAATCTGTGATACTCCCTTCCAGAGTAGTGAATGAGTTTTGGTAAACTCCTAGGGATAGTGTTGCTTGTCAAGCATCACACTGTGAGTCAGTGTGCATTTGGGAACCACTGTGAGAGAAGCATTTGGTAACATCGCGTATTTGCTGACAGATAACTGTTTTAAAACCTGTCATGTTGTCAAGTTTTAGTAGCATTAGAAGCCAGTCATTGCTTATGCATTGATAAAATGAGTCAGGCTTTGACACTAAAGTGCAGTACTTAAATATGTAGATTGTGTGCAGTTCCCTTACCCCTTCCACAGTAGTGAATGAGTTTTGGTAAACTTCTAGAGATAGTGTTGCTGGTCTAGAATCACACTGTGAGTCTGTGTGCATTTGGGAACCACTGTAAGAGAAGCATTTGGTAACATCGTGTATTTGCTGACAGATTACTGTTTTAAAACCTGTCATGTTGTCAAGTTTTAGTAGCATTAGAAGCCAGTCATTGCCTATGGATTGATAAAATGAGTCAGGCATTGACAGTAAAGTGCAGTACTGAAATATGTAGGTTGTGTACAGTACCCTTACGCCTTCCACAGTAGTGAATGAGTTTTGGTAAACTCCTAGGGATAGTGTTGCTCGTCTAGAATCACACTGTGAGTCTGTGTGCATTTGGGAACCACTGTGAGAGAAGCATTTGGGTACTTCATATGATTGAATACACATAACTGCTTAAAAACTTTCGTGTTCTGAAGTTTTGTTAGAATTAGAAGGCAGTCATTGCTTATGTATTCACCCAGGAAGTGTCCTTGCAATACTGTAAACATTCAGTTAATATTCAAGTAGTAACTGAGTGAGGCAGTCCTTAGCACATGCATTGATTCAAATGCTTATCCACTATGCATGCAGTCCTCTAACTATCTACAGTTCTCTTTCACACCTTTAATTCCACAGTCAGTATTCATACACTTCAAGCAAACACCCTGTCACTCCCCATGTACTCCTCTAGTGATCCATTCAGCAGCATATACTAAACCATTCACTTTGCAAAACCCAAAGACTTATAAATTCACTCAGGTACTCTCTTTGCAGTACTCTTATCATTCAGTCAGTATCCAAGTACTCATGCAGCGAGTCAGGCCTTACAACATGGACTGCTTCAAACCCCTATGAAGTATGCATACAGGCCTCTAGTCACCTGCACACTTGTCTTTCACATCTTTAATTAACTAGTCAGTATCTATATACTTCAATAAACATCCTGTCACTCATCTTGCACTCATCCAGTGACTGATCCAGTACCATGTACTAATCTTTTTACTGCGCCAAAACTGAAAAACTTAAAGGTTTTACCCAGGCACTCTCCTAGCAGTAGTCTAATGATTCAGTCAGTTTCCAGGTTCTCATGTTGTGAACAATGCATTAACACATAGAGGGCTACACATGTCTATGCAGTATGCATGCAGTATTCTAACACACTATACACTTGTGTTTAACAGCTTCAATTCCCCAGTGAGTATCCATGTACTTTCAGCAAACATCCTGTCACTCCCCTTGCAGTGTTCCAGTGACTTATTCAGCACCATGTAGTAAAGCATTCACTGCGCCAAAACTGAAACACTTGTAAATTCATCCAGGCACACTTCTTGCAATAGTCTAATCATTCAGTCAGTACTTAAGTACTAATGGAGTGAGGCAGGCCTTAGCACATGGATTGATTCAAACGTGTTTCCAGTATGCATGGAGGCCTGTAAATACCAACACAATTGCCTTTCAGACCTTCAATTTCTCTGCCAGTATCTATAGACTCCAATAAACACTCGGTCACTTTAATTGCACACCTCCACTGACTCATTTGGCAGTAAGTACTAACCTATTCACTGCACTAGAATCCAAAATCTTAAAACGATTCACCGAGTCACTCTTTTTTGTAGTACTCTAATGATTCAGTCAGTAGTCAGGTAGTTTTGCAGTGATCCAAGTGTTACTCTATGGACTGTTTCAAACGTCTATCCATTATGGATGTAGGTCTGTAGTCACCTACATACTTGTCTTTCACACCTTCAATATCCCAGACAGTATTCATACAGTTCCCGCAAATACTCTGTCACTCTCCTTATACTTCTCCAGTGACCCATTCAGCACCATGTACTAATCCATTCACTGCACTGAAAGGCAACCACTTATACATTCACCCAGGTAGTCTCCTTGCAGTGCTTTAATCATTCAGTCAGTACCCAAGTACTCATGCAGTGAGTCAGCCCTTAGCACACGAATTGCTTCAAACGTCTATCCAGTATGCATGCAGTCTTCTAACCACTTACACACTTGTCTTTCACACCTTTAATTCCCGACTCAGTATACACACAGTGCAGCAAACACCCTATCACTCCCCTTGTACTCCTCCAGTGACCCATTCACACCATGTACTAATCCATTCATTGCGCCAAAAGTCAACGATTTATAAATTCACCCAGGCTCTCTCCTTGCAGTACTCTAATCATTCAGTCAGTACCCCAGTACTCATGCAGTGAGCCAGGCCTTAGCACATGAATTGCTTCAAATGTCTATCCACTATGCATGCAGTCCTCTAACCACCTCCACACTTGTGTTTCACACCTTCAATTCTCTATTCAGTATTCATGCACTTCTAGCAAATACTCTGTCACTCCCCTTGGAGTCCTCTAGTGACCCATTCAGCACCATGGAGTAATCCATTCACTGTGCCAAAACCCGAACACTTATAAACTCACCCAGGCACTCTTCTTTTAGTACTCTAATCGTTTAATCAGTATCCAAATAGTGTTGGAGTGAGACAGGACTTAACATATGGATGGATTGAAACATGTGTCCAGTATGCATGTAGGTCTCTAATCACCTACACACTTGTCTTTCACACCATCAATATCCATGTCTGTATTCATATACTTCTAGGAAACACCCTGTCACTCACCCAGTTTGTTTCCTTATAGTATTGTAATCATTCAGTCAGTTAGCATGTACTCTTTTAGTGAGGTAGGCTTTAGGGCATGAACTGCTTCAAAGTAGTATGCACTATGCATGTAGTGTTTTAACCATCGTCACACTTGTGCTTCATGGCTATAGTTTCTTAGTCAGTTTTCATATAAAATGTGTTTGTATAGTAATAGAATAGTATAACTTTGAAAGTTATTAATATACTTTTATTTGTGATTCTTTTTTACAGATACTGTTTTTCAACGTTAAAATAGAGAAATCATGCCTGAAAAAAAAAGAAAAAGAAAAGAACAGAGACAGGAGAATTACTTGAAGAAAAGTCAACCACAAGTATTGAATGTACAAGATAATGTGGCTAAAAAGAAAAAATCTTCTGGTAAGATCACAAAGCAATTTATTAAAAATGTTTGTAGGAGGAAACAGAATGTACAGAACGCTGAATCCACTGAGAATGTTTCAACTACAAAAAAAATTCAAAATAAGAGGAAAAGCAAAAAAACAAATGTTCAGTCAAAGGAGACAAAGTATGCTAAAAGAAGGCAAAATCAGTAAAAGGAATTACGAAAAAAAATATTTTTCAAGAGAGTAGTACATAGTTTGCTGAAAGATGTGAAGAAATATAAAAAGAGAGCTCTATTTTATAAAAAGAAGCATCTTGAAAACATTGTTGAAAATGCTTTTGAAGAAAAAAGGAAACTATTCATTTTAGTATTAAACAGAATATGATCACTAGACAAACCAATCAATTTAATGAAGGCCAAAAGTAGGAGGAAAAGAATAATTAATAGAAAAAAAAATGTGATGTTTTTTTGGGAGAATGGAAACACAGTTCCAGTTCAGAGCCTTTCTTTAATGAAGAGAGTTATTTACAGAGCAAAAAATTACTGTTTGCAGTTGACACCAGTGGTAGAGGTTATGAAGTTAGAGATGGTTGTCCAATTGAGAAAGAGAAAATGGTTGAAAGAAATGCAGAAGAAGTGATAGCTGATGAAGTTCTAGGGAGACGTCCTAAACACCCTGTGTATACATGGGATTGCAGTAGTATTTGTAGTGTAAGACAGGAATCTATTGATAAATTATGTAGTTTTTTACGAGCATATACTAAAACAGGTGTTAAACAAAAGATTAAGGTGTTGCAAGGACTAGACTCTTGCAGAGTGAGAAAAAATACTGGTTTGCAAGGTCATTCTCTAGCTTGTCTTTCTAGGAAAGTTTGTGAAAGTGTTTTTCACCATTTCAGGATGCTGGCAGTACAGCATACTCAAATGCGGAAGTTAGTGAGAAGATTATATTATGCAAAAAGTCCAGCACTAAAGTTAAATGAGTTGAACAGTGCTCTTTTGCGTGGCTCAGTATCATATGTGAAGAAGGTTTGTGAGGATATTGAGTTTTGTTACTTTGGTCCTCAGCAAGAGAGTGCAGAAACTGTCACATTAGTAGAAGAAAATGTTGAAAATAATGTAGAACCTGTGATTACAAAATATTTTGAGGATGAAATCACAAAGTTTAAGGTAATTTCAGGTGAAAGACCAAATGTTTCTTGTATTTGTTGTCGGCAAACTCACTATAAAAATCAGACTAGGGGTGTCAATCTGTATTTAAAAAGTGAAATAGAAGATAATGATAAGTGGATGGAATTTGCAACTTATTTGTTGGTAGAGGATTGTTTTGATTTGGGATCTGAGCAGCGTATTTGCAAATATTGTTATAACAAATTAGATGAGAATAAAATGCCTGCTAGAACTGTTCATAATAATCTAGAGTTGGTTGCTATTCCTCCAGAGCTGATAGATTTAAATACGTATGAGTCTATTCTCATTCAATGTGTTCACCCGTTTCAGGCTATTGTTCGTATGGAGCCTAAAATAGGTAAATTACCTCCATCAGAGTTGCACAGAGGATTGAAAGGAAGAGTTGTGTATTTACCGGTAGATTTAAGGAAAAATATTGAAACTATTGGTGTAGACCATGCAGAAAATGACCCACTAGTCATTCTAGTTAATGGTGTTCCTACTAAGAATAAGAAAATCTGGCAAGTTAGTGGATGTTAGAAAAGTGCAAAAGGCATCATTGTATCTGTTAAAAAATAATGAGTACTATAGAAATGTGTTTGTAGGAGAAGAAGAAATAGATTTAGCAGAAGATACTGAAACAATAAGTGGACAAATTGAAAAAGTGGATATGTCCAGATGTGAAGAAATCTATAAACATTACAGTGTACATCCACTTCATTCCAAAGAGGTGATGGGGAATACAATTGAGTTGTTCCAAATGAAAAAAGCAACAGGCAGTCCAATGAGTGTATGGGAAGAGAGTTTGGAAGCTCGTTGTTTCCCGCAGTTGTTTCCAACAGGAAAAGGTGGACGATATGATGAACGTCCTGTGCAGATTCCTGCATCTGAATATCGGACAACAAGATTATATGCAGAAGATCCAAGATTTCAACAATGTATCCCTTATATGTTTAATCTTCTTTTTGAAAGTGAGTTGTCTGGACTTTCATATGCAGTAAATCACATTTTAAAAACTGGAATGCATCTGCAAAATGTAACTGCAAAGGATTTTATGGATAAAGTGCATCAGAGAGATGATCATTTAGAATCTCAGTTGATTAATCTGATGGCATGTCAGCATGGGACTAATGAACATTGGTACCGTCGTCATGGAGAACTGAAATGTATGCTGCGGAACTTGGGAACTCCTACATGGTTTGTTACACTAAGCTGTGCTGAGTATGCGTGGGATGATTTACTTGAATTTCTTACTTGAATTTCTTTGAGAGGCAAATTCCAATATAAAAAATATTGAATTCAAGACACCTGGAGAATTGTGCTCATTGGATCCTGTTAATGTATTCAGATATTTCAATCATAGATTTAAAGCTATAATGTCTTTCATCTGCAATAAAAAGAATCCTCCTCTTGGAGAAGTTGTGGATTTATTTTGGAGAAAGGAGTATCAAGCAAGAGGTGCTCCTCATATACATAACTTAAACTTAAAACA
The DNA here is from genome assembly GCF_964204655.1 of Triturus cristatus. Lineage (NCBI taxonomy): Eukaryota > Metazoa > Chordata > Amphibia > Caudata > Salamandridae > Triturus > Triturus cristatus. Next base: position 1,283,329,683 of record NC_140590.1, read on the forward strand.
ACAAGTTTTACGATTCCAAAGCCATCGATGTGGAAAATACTGTCGACAAAAGTACAAGTCAAAGGATAAGTTCTATACCAAACGTCGTTTTGGATTTCCACTTCCTGTATTATCCAAAGGAAGAGTGAACAGTTTTATGTCAGCTATGCGACATACCATCACAAGAAAGTCTCCGAAAAATACCTACAACTGAAGAAGAAGCGAAGAATCAAAATACATAAATGACTACAATCCAGTTATTTTATCCATGTGGAATGCTAACATGGATATTCAGTATGTTGCGGACAATTCCATTGCTGTTGCACGATATGTAGCGTCCTACATTACTAAATCAGAAAAGACGGAATTGAAAGAAATGTGGGAAGAGATTTCTCACGAGAAGACTCTAAGTAAAAAATTATACAGTTTCAGTTTGAAGATGTTATCGCATCGTGAAATTGGACCATATGAATGTTCAGATCGGTTATCATCTGTAAGTCTTTATTCCAAAAGTAGAAGAATCATTTGGGTGAGTCTAGGTCTTGCAGGAATGCGAAATCGGGTACTAAAATCTGTTCAAGAAATTTAATATTTAGCAGAAAAAGAACCAGAAAGCACAGATATTTTGAAAACTAATATGTTGGACACATATTAGCCAAACAGAAGTCATCATCTTGAGAACATGTGTCTCTATGAAGTGCTGCAAAACTACACTTATAAACGGAATACTACAGAGAACATCAATGATGGAAAATATGCAGTTATTGGTTCTGAAGGATGTCTGGTGAAACAAAGGAAAGGAAATTTAATTAAACACAGGAAACTGAGTTGCGACACTGCTGATAAAAGGGAATTTTACTATTTAGCCCTTTTGCAAATGTTCAAACCATGGCGTTCAGAACTGGAATTACTTGGAGATTTTCAGAGCTATGAAGATTCATTTAATGCTTGTAAAGATAGCAGACAATGCAGTGCTTTTGCAAATTATGTGAAAATGTTGAATGATGAAATTGATCAAGAAGCTACAATTGCAGCTGAGATTGTTAGAGACAGTTCTCAAGACAGTCAAAGTTCTGCTGCACTGAGTCAAGATCCACTAGGACAACCAATTGTTGAAAATGAAGCAGCAACTGCCATGAATGAGGTGGAAACAGCAATGTATCAAGCTCAAGAAGATGTAATACAGTTAGGAAACTTGGAAGAACAACTAAATGTTGAACAGAAACAAATATATCAACAAGTGAAAGAGCAGATTGACCATGGATTACTTCATGAAAAGAAAGGGTGCTCATGTACATCATTTCAACCTATCCGAATGTATGTGAGTGGTCAAGCTGGAACAGGAAATAGTTTCTTAATTAAAGTAATTACAATTTATCTTCAGAAAACAACTGAGTCGCATTTGTCTTGTGTTGTCACTGCTCCAACTGGGTTGGCAGCACATAACATTAAAGGAATTACTTTACATCGTTTACTAATGCTACCAGTAGAGCATGAGAACAAATTGGAATACCACAAGCTATCTGGAGAAGCTTGTGAAGTTTCAAGAGTCTTGAAGAAAATGAAACTTCTCATTATTGATGAGGTGAGCAGGGTCTCAAACTTGATGCTTGCCTTTGTGCATTTAAGAATGCAACAAATTCTTAAAACAGAGTATGACGTGTTATTTGGAGGAAAACACGTCATAGTTTTTGGAGATCTATTGCAACTGACTCCGGTAAAAGGACAACCGGTATTTAAAACACTTGCACATGAAGATACCAGAAAGTCTCTTGGTAGTGTTGGTAATGTGAACATTTGGACTAATTTTGAATACAAAGAACTGACAACAAATATGCGACAGGCAAATGATGCTGAATATGGAAGTATTCTTCAAGATATAAAAATTGGAAGTCTTACAAAACATGGCAAACAAGCTTTGGAAAGTCGATTACTTTGCAATGTCTTTCCAAATGAAAATGTAGTTCCTGCAAAAGTGTACATGAAAATTGCTGAAAATAAATCAGTGATATGTTTAATGCCAACACTGCACGAGTGTTCCATATTCAATGAAGAACTATTGAAACTGGAAAATGAAGAAATTATAAAAATTGAAGCCATCGATAAAATAGAGCATGAAGGAATCACTATTATTTTGACGGGAAAGTTGAAAACAAAACTGGATTCTTTAGAAAAAAAATATCTAAAACAGCTGGTTTAGAAAAGACACTGTATGCGTGTGTAAACTGTCGGGTAATTTTAAGGTGAAATTTGGATGTAGAAAAAGGGTTAGTTAATGGCGCAATTGGTAAAGTGGTAGATTTTGTTAATTATCAGAAAAAAGAAGGAATTGAATTTTTAAAAATTAAATTTGATCAGATTGAATAAGTTAAAGAAATTGGTCATTGTTCAGTTCGTTTTGTGCTTGTTAAAGATATGTCCGTAGGAAACAATTTCCATTTTCTCTGGCATATGCAGTATTATTCATAAATCTCAAGGATTAAGTGTAGACAGTGCATTGGTGAACATTGGATCTACTGTATTTAAAGAGGGTATGGCATATGTTGCTTTGTCGCGAGTCAGAACATTATCTGGTTTGTTTTTGATTGATTTTGATGAGACAAAGGTTACTGCAGATGCAAACTGTGTCAAAGAGTATAATAGGTTAAGAAGGGTGTATGCTCCAAATTTAGGTCAATATCCTGTATGATAATGTTGTGATTGCAAGTAAAAAGAAATTGGACACTGTTGAAGAGGTTGTTGGTTATCAGTTTGAAAATAGTTCAGGTGTCAACTGCTATGCTAATGTAGTGGTCAATGTTGTTTTTTATCTTGAAGGTTTGCAAGAACAAATTATGCAGAATCGGCAACAAAGATTTTGTTGTCTGTTGCATTCTGTTTATGAAAAATTGACAACAGATACAAGTAAAATACAATCTGTTTCAGATGTTCGTAATCTTTTGGATGTCTGTTCTGGTTCTACACAATGTACACGAAATATCCAACAAGATGCTCAGGAATATTTAATGTATATGCTTACCATTTTTTAAAATGAAGGTGTAGAAATAGAAAATATTTTTGGCCTTTTTTACAAATGGGAACATCATTGTGAAAGTTGCATGTATACATGTTCCACTAATGTAGACACTGAAAGATTTCTGTATTTAACATTACCAGACTGTAAATCAGTTTCTTTTAATAAATTAGTTAAAGGTGCAAATCAAAACATGGAGTGTAGCCAATGTAAATCAGAAATGTTATCCACATTATTTTTAAGAAAATATGGACAATACATAATTTTAATGATGCAACGTTGTACAGCTGATGGAAGAAAATTGGATACTTTAATAAAGCAATTTGTAGCAACACAAGTATCAATATCAGGAAGGACTTTTGTAGCAATTGCAATAATTTTCCATGATGGTCCTTCCACCACATCTGGACATTACACTGCCTATCTAAAATGTGACAAAGGCTGGACACTTTGTAATGATTCTCAGTTGGTTTTCAAGCAACGTTTGCCTAGGGAATTACCAAATTCCTACCTAATATTTTTAAAGTCAAAGTTTTAGGAAGATAATTCACTCTCTGAGAAATGTATTATTATCATTTAATAGGACTATCATTGGACAATGTACATAAAAACAAGTGCAATAATACCATTTGGCCTCAAGGAAAGGTATATGTTTGAATTATGGACTTTTTCGTGCTCATTGACTCTGTGAATATTTTTAAGCGACAACATTTACAGTTTTTGTAAGTTAAACTTATAACATTTTGTTAGCCATAAGCATTTTATATATGTGTGATTTGTATCTTGTGGTATTTTACTGAGAATAGCATGTTGTTTTTTTTTTAAACAATCTTTTTGATTGGTTTTTTTTTTTGCCCGCTTTTAAGTGATGAGTACGATTGAAATCACTATTTCTAGTGAAATTCAATATATTCTGAGAACAGCAAAAAAGGCAAACAAATTACTTTGTTGAAATTATGCTGTGTTGTAAAAAGATGTATTATTACATGTTAGAACTATTTTTTCTTTTCTTTACAGATCCTAATTCTAAAATAAGCAGTTTACATCAATTTTTATTGTAAAAAAAATCTGAAAAAAATGTACATCATTTTTATTTTCTATTACTATGAAGGTAAGTTTAAGTAAATATAAATATGCAGACTGGGCAGATCTGCAAGAACCTACAAAGATTGAACAATTTTTTAAAAACACTCTGTTTATACCGATGTAGTTTTGAAATCTCTCTGTTACCAGATATTATGTGACCTGCAAAAAAACAGATTTGAGTGGTTCATCATATTTCCCATTGTACCTATCGAAGGACGACAATTATTTCAATTATTCTTCTTTGAGCAACTTTGCAGACCAAACTTTGTGTTTACCTTCTATCATTTGGAAGGAATTTTAAAACAGAAATATGTCACTTTTTGTTACATAGTTATTGCACAAGACACTCTTTCATATTTAGAAAGAGAGGAAAAGGTGCTCTGTGTACTTTTTCTACTCCATGTAAATACAACCTCATCATACACACCAGTTTGCATTGAAAGATTGTTCTTTAAGTGTTGTTGTGCATGATTGCACTGAATACTCATAGAACAAGACACATCTCCAGATTTATCTGAAATCATAAATCTCGATATGTGTGTGAATGCTGCTCCATTCTCTAATTGGTGTACGAAAGCACAACAAGGAGAATTGTTTTCTTTTCTCCTCATTTTTAAATCTTCAATGCATGCAAAAGTGTTCAGCATACATTGAAGAAGACAAATGCGTTTTCTGATTGTTTTTGTGCAGGAAGGTGTGTCTTTCTGCACAAAAACAAACAGCACATGACACAGATATCCTTGCATGTGTCACCACATGGCTGCAATTTAAGCAGCCGTGCAGAGAGAAGCATAGATTTGCAGCATATTTATGTACATATGTTGCATCCCTGTGCTTCGGAAGTACTACAGCACACTGCAGTCAAAGAGGTTACTGTGTGATGCTGCAGCACTTCCTCATAGTTCTGCACTTACACATTCACCATATGCTATTAATGCATTCATTCAGTCAATTACATACTACACATACATTCATCTAAACTTTCAAACACCTACAAACAAATATAGCTCTTTTTTTTAAACCAGGAAAGTTATTTCTTGCAAGAACTTTTTTTTTTCTTCTTCTTTTTTTTTTTTTTTTTTTTGTACTTTTTGGAACAATTTTGTTATTTTTTTGTTTTTTTCAAAAGGAAAAAAAGACAACAGGAGGAACAAAACAGTCAGCTTCTGCAAAAAAAAAATAAACACAAGTTTAGCCCTTGTGATTTTGCTGCGCTCGGCAGATAAGTTCAATTGACTGCTCGCCATAACATAGCAGTTTGTTGCATTTAATGCAACTAATTTTTAGTTTTCCAAATTCTGGACGTATGTCCGGGTGAGTGGTCGATGGTGATGCTGCAGAAGTGCTTGCCACTGCTGGCTGAGGCTGCTGTCGGAGTCTTCTGCATTCCTGCTTGGCCAGGTTCACGGGATGCAGAGTCTTCAGGTGTTTTAACATACTCGCAGTCCCACAAGAGTATTTTTTAGATGGAGCCCCTCTGGAAAGCACTCTTTGACAAATTTTACATGTCACTTTAGTGGAGTTAGTTTTATTTTGTCCTTCTGGGATGGAAAAAAAATTCCACACCACAGAGGTGTATCTTTCTGGGTGTGGAGGTTCCACAACAAATTCTTCATCAGACGAATGGTCTGAATTTGATGGTGGCTGCTGTCCAGAAGCCATTGTCTTCAGATAATGAAAAACTGCAGCTGTGGAAATCTTCCCCAAAAAGTTTCTTCTACTTCTAAGGTGTGAGATGTTCCTCCAAAGAAGTTCAAAGAAGAATGATTGAAATGGGTGGGGTCTTTCAATAGTTAGAATAGGAAGTGTAATGAACCAATCAAATCTTTTTTTCTCAGGTCACATGGGATCCGCGCACCGTGCGCATAGGCGGAGCGCGAATCCGCGAAATCGCATTTAAAAGGAATATAGGATTAGAAGTAAAAATATATTAATTTCATGAGTTGTTTAGATTATGTGTTCAATTAATATTCACATGAAATACATATATATATGTTTTTTGACATTTAAAATATTTTGTGGGATTCGCGCACCCATCGCGTCAAACGCGCATATGACGTTTCGCGGAAGCACGCGAGCATCGCGTAACGTGCTTTGTACGTGTCGCGTATGGGTTTGGAGTCGCGTACCAGTCGCATAGCAATCGCGTACAAAAATACATACCCATCGCATACCGTACACGGATCCTACACTACAATCGTAAAATGGCAACTATGTTCCGCGCAGGGATCGTGAAAGGTGTGCATAGGGTGCGCGAATCCCAAAAAAATTGTCAAAAAAAAATACATATTACAAATATAGCTTCAACATTTTTTAAAAAATCATTACAAAAATTAACAATTTAAAAAAAAAACCATTAAAAAATAATATATTTTTTTAATTTTTCAAAGAATTAATTGCAAAAAACCTATAAAAAATTGTGAAAAACAATTTAAAAAAACATAATTAAAGGAATTGACACACTGAAATATAAAGATTTAGAAATCCTATGAAAATCATAAAACATCATAGCTTTAGAGATAAGTTATAGATAGGAATTAGCATTTAAAAAACCTTTGAAATTCACTTAAAAAACCATAGGTTTCAGGTATGTTATAGTTAGGAATTAGCATTTAAAAAACCTTTGAAATTCACTGAAAAAAACAGAGGTTTCATACACGTTATAGTTAGGAATTAGCATTTAAAAAACCTTAGAAATTCACTGAAAAAAACATGGGTTTTAGGGGTGTTATAGTTAGCTCGTACAAAACCCTAGAAATTCCCCCGTTAACTCGCGCCCCTGCAATGCACTGCTGATGACGTCACATATTACATCACTCATGACATGGTCAGTGACATCACTCATGACATCACTGATGACATCTCAAATGACATCACTGATGACATTACTGATGACGTCCTCCATGTGATAAATGAGTGCATCTTCTCACACCCTAATATAACCTTTGATTCACCGACTCTAACTTTCAGACGGCCAGTTTGAAAACCATAGATACTCCAATACCAATAACTACATACCCACTCATTGACTCTTAGGTCTACATACACCTCCACTCACTCACCTGTACAGTCACTCATACTTACAGTCACTCAGTACAGGACTATCATATACATTTATACACCTATATAGACACTCACACACCGCCAATCATCCATTGAGGTACTGACACACCTAGTCAGTCATGCAAATAATTAATCACAGTCCAATTAACTCACCTATACAGTTATACACACACAACTTCACTTACTCATAAAAATACTACCACATTCTTACGCTCTTATACAATTAATGATACAAGCACACACTCATACATACACTCACTCTCACAATCACACACTCTCACATATAGCCAGTTATATACTCTTACACACATATATACTGCCTTTCACATGTACCACTGAGATATACATTCAATCACTAACACAACCATACACACACTCACCCACCCATACAGTCCATCACATATGCACTCTTAAAACCATGCACCATAGAATCATCCACTCACACATCTATGCACAGAGTCATACACACCCTACCCACAGAAACACTCAGGAACCCATACAGATACTCAGACAACCAATCAATAACCCATATAGACACTCATATAGCTATTCACAAAACCATGCAGCCACTTATACACCAACAGATAGACAGATACAGACATTCACACAGTTTAGTCACTAGTCTGCAGTAAGATACGTTTAATGAGTCACTTATATAGTCAGTCACGCACCTACTAAATCATCCATTCACATACTTATACACCCACTCATTCTTCCATAGGCTTTTCCCTATATATAATAAACATATTTAAATTTTACAGAAACACAGACTCACTGGATGACGTCATCAGTGATGTCATTTGAGATGTTATCAGTGATGTCATCAGTGATGTCACTGACCATGTCATGAGTGATGTAATATGTGACATCATCAGCAGTGCATTGCGGGGGCGCGAGTTATAGTTAGATGAACTAACTATAACGGGGGAATTTCTAGGGTTTTGTACGAGAGAAATGTCCAGCTAACTATAACACCCCTGAAACCTATGGTTTTTTCAGTGAATTTCTAAGGTTTTTGAAATGCTAATTCCTAACTATAACGTGTATTTTTCCAGTGAATTCATTTATCGGTATCTATATACATTTAGTGTTTGTCCCCTCATTTTAAAGATCTCTGTAACTTCATCAAATTTACCTTTAAAGAACCTGCAAGGACTGAACATAACTCCTCAAGGTGGTTTAACAAAGCTTACTCCTTAGCGAATAGACAGTTACATAAAGCCCTTGTAGCTAAATTAAGAGATGCCAAAGCAGTTGCAAAATCCCTGTAGGAAGTGGAAATCAGCAATTGAAAGCAGGCGTATAGAGATCTCCACAAAAAAGTGGGAGAATCTAGTCACTGCAGAGTCCTCAAAAAACTCGAAAGCTTTTTGGGACACTGTAACCCATATCACGATGTCTAGTAGCCATGTTTCCTTAGTTAGCAGCCGTATCCCTAGTATATCTTGGTGGCACATTTTTCTCAAATTTATTCCCCCTTAATTCTCAGCATACCTAACCAGGTGCCAGTGTTCTCACATAATCATCAGTTGTATATATCCACCTCTTTGAGTAAGGTCCTGGAGGCAATTCAGCAGAGTCACAGTGGGAAAGCACCTGGGTTTGATGGCATCCTATAAACCTGGTTACATGCAATCCTGACATATGGGCACCCCTGTTGACTAATGTCTTTAACAGTTTAGATAATTTTCATCTACCAAGGTCTTGGTCCTCATCAATAATTATCCCTTTCTTTGAAAAAAGGTGATCAATCAAACCCACAATGTTATTGCACCAATTTCCCTATTAGAGAGATGTAGAAGCTGCTCGTTATTTCAAGACTCTTTATTCAAGACATACAGCTTCGGTGCCACCACAGCTCATCAGTCAGCGTTAAGGCTATCTCAACTGACCTTCCAACTGCCGCTTGGAATGTTGGATAATACCAAGATAGAAAGAGGGGAGGAGGAAAGTGAGTGAAGGAATGGAACACCACAAAGGAAAGAAAGGGGAAGGAAAAACATGACTACCACACTTCTCCCTCCTATAATAATGAAATACATCATATAAATTAACTAGAGCATGGCAATGCTGGAGACTGCATAAGGCAATCAATAGAAACAATACAGGAAGAAATCATACAGTAGCTAAACTTGCTTAGTAAAACATTAATTAAAAATGTCGTCTTTGTGCCACATAGGAACAGCACGGGCCCTAATCTTCCCGGGAGTACAGCTATGATACAGTTCCTCACCAGACAAATCACATGGAGTCACACTGTCGAAAAATGTATGACCTTGTTTTAATCTGTTCATGCTACATGTTCTACCATCTTCTAGGACCACAATATTTTTTTTACCTCAACTATTTTCAATGGTTTGGAGAACTTGGAGCCTTCCTTCTGCCGTGTAACAGGAGGTTTGACCAAAAACACATCCCCCACCTTTCAGTTAACCTTCTTGGTACAACGTTTGAAGTCATATCTTTTCCAGTACACTTCTTGATGCTGCTTTGCATGTTTATTAATTTCCTCTCTGTTTATCCATTTGGGTTCACCTAATCCAAGACAATTCGGTTTCATTTTAGTTCCTACCCTTGAGTACCAAACAAGGTGACACTTGGGTGATTGAATTAGGTGTAGTGTGATAAGACCAGAGCATATTTTGAAGAACTTTGTCTGCTGGTTGGCCTGAAACATGCGCTAATTGTAAACACTCTTAAACCATTCAGTTGACACGTTCTACTAAACCATTTGCCCTTGGACAGTATAAAGCAGTTCTAAGATGTTGTATAGACATCTTCTTCAAGAACTCACACATTTCCTCCGAAGTGAACTGCATGCCATTATTTAAAAGGGACTGTAGTTATAGATTCCTTACCTTTAGAATTACACTCAGGTGTCAGACTGGATCCAGAGATTTTTTTCTGTACCCATGCGCGTCAGTAAGTGTTGGTGGACTCCACGTCTGTTGTTGCATCATGTTCGCCAGGATGACGTTGTGGTGTCTATGTAGACGATGTCCCTGCTTGCTGACGTCAGTTCTTTCTTTTTTCCCGCCAGCCTAGCGCAGATCCGGTGAGAGCTTGTCCCTTAGTCACTTTTTGACTAACCTTTTTTGACTTTTTGTCGACGTGTTTTTTTGAGTCTTCTACTCCTGGTCCACGAGGGATGTCACTTCATCAAACTGGATTCAAGCCTTGAGACTCTTGTCACAAGCTGTCCCTCACAGATCTGCACCTCGTGTGCCTCTGGTGCCTGGTGCGCGACCACGACCTGAAGTTGTGCTCCGACTGTCGGGCCATGAACCCAAAGTCTTTGCGGGAGCGGTACTGAAAACCTTTGGAGGCCCGACAGTCAGCTCTGCATTGCTCGAGGTCCTGGTCGAGAGGAAGGTCTCGGACACGTCGCGGAGTCACCATCACCATTTGTCTTCCAAGTCTTCCCACTCCTCGGGTAAGTTGAAGCACAAGAAGAAGGCGAAGAAGCACCATCGCTCTTCGCTTTCGCCTCATCCGTCGGCCAATGCGATGCATGACCCGGAGCATGGAGCCTGCTTCAGGGACGGCTCAGCGCTTCCCTCCTTTTCCCGGAGCTGAAGCGTCCCCTGCCTAGCTTCAATCCTTCTATGAAGCTCTTCACAGCATCTTTGGGCAGCCCGACTCTGCAGGTGCACCCTTGGGCCCCATGGACTTGGCTCCGGGGGCCTTGGGCCTTCGATGCCGAAGGCTCTGGCACAAGAGGGCCACCGAGGATCCAGGCCTCATGGTACCTTCCCCGGCGCCGATTCCAGTGATGATGTAACAACATCAGTTTTGGCCCCGACCGGCGTTGACCCCAGCCTCACCCCCGACTTGGACACGGCGCCGGACTGACATCGATCAACATCGGAACCGGCACCGGAAGGTACTTTCGTACCTCTGTTCATTCCTGGTGTTCCTTTCTGCCCTGAGTGGCAACCAGAGCAGGGGGAGGAGGACTGGGAGGGGTCTGTGGACCCTTTGGCTGACCAGCTTGAAGAGCCGGACTGGCGAGAGGAACTGGGTGAAGCCAGTGGTTTGGATACCTTGGCATGCTCTCCCCCCTACTATGGCTATGGAGGAGGGAGCTTCATACGCAGGTGCTTCAACCGGTAGCAGCCTCTTCGGATCCCCTTCTGCCTTTTAATGAAGGCCTCAGCAATGTCCTACTGGGAACTTGGTCCAAGCCCAACACAGGTGGTCATGTGGACAGGATGATTGCCCGACGCCACCGCCCGGTCCCGGTGACCCACTCTTCCTCTCCCAACACCGATCCCCGAGAGCTTGGTGATCCAAGCCTCATCCTCTGAGGGCGCATTCCCTACTGCTCCCCCAGATAGGGAATCCAAGAAGCTGGACAATCTTGGGAAGAAGATGTTTTCTTCCACCAACTTATCGCTGCGGTCGGTGAACACCGCTTGCCTCTTGGGCTGCTATACCAATACGGTGTGGGATAGGGTTGCGCAAGTGCTACCACAGAGCCCGGAGGAGGCCCGGGCCATTCTCATCCGTGCAGTGGCAGAGGGCAGGGACGCTGTTAAGTTCACCATCAGATGTGGGCTGGATACCGCCGACTCTCTGGGCAGAACGGATTCCACGGCAGTAGCGTTGAAGCACCTCACCTGGTTGAGGACGCCTGGTTTCTCTGGGGATGTCCAATCCACCTTACTGGACATGCACTTTGATGGCCGTTGCCTTTTTGGTGACTAGGCGGACTCGGCGCTCAAACGCTTCAAGGATTCTAGGGCTGCGGCCAGATCCTTGGTCCTTGCAGCAACCTCTCGCCCCATGTAGTCTGCTTTTCACCCCTTTCATAGCTATGGAAGGGGTGCCTCACCACGTTCAACCCAGTCCAGCCACCGGGCCATGAAAGCTACCCAGCTTCTGCGTGGCCGCAGACGTGGAACCCAGTGACGCAGGTCTGTGGGCCAGAGGGCAGGCCAATCCACCCATAACCCCCCTGCAGCAGCCTCCAAGCCCTCCTAGTCTGACCTTTCAGGGCCACCAAAGGCCAGTGGGCGGCAAGATTCACCATCACCTCACCCACTGGCAAAACATCATATCGGACCGGTGGGTTTTGCAGATAGTCCAAAGGGGCTACTCCCTCCCCTTCGAGACTACCCCTGCTTGCATGCCACCATCCTTCCATTGCATGTCAGAGGATCTCTTGGCCCTTCTCCACCAGGAAGTTGCAGCTTGCTTGGCCAAGGGAGCTATTGAAGGGGTCACTGTGCCAGAAGTATGTGGTGGTTGTGATTCCCAGTACTTTCTGGTACCCAAGAAGGACAAAGGCCTGCGAACTATCTTAGACCTCAGGGTCCTTAACCGCTTCCTCTGGAAGGAGAAGTTCAGCTCACGTTGGTTCAGGTCCTGTCCGCCCGCAACCCCGGAGACTGGATGGTAGCGCTGGACTTGCAGGTCGCATACTTCCATATTCCCGTCTTGCCAGCCCACAGGCGTTACCTACGGTTCCTGGTAGGCCACAAGCATTTTCAGTTCACCGTACTCCCCCTTTGGCCTTACTAGCACCCCTCGGGTGTTCACAAAAGGGATGGCGGTGGTTGCAGCTCATCTGCGCAGATTAGGGATTCCAGTCTTCCCCTATCTCGATGGCTGGCTGTTAAAGGTGGGATCACCTCAGGCTGTTGTCTTCCACGTCCAGACTACGGCGGACCTCCTGCACTCGCTGGGGTTCACTATCAACGTGCCGAAGTCACACCTGACTCCCTCTCAGAAGCTCCTTTTCACTGCAGCAGTTCTGGATACAGTGCAGTTTCTGCCTTATCCTCCCGAGCAGCGAGTCTGGGATATTCGGGCTATGATACCGATATTTCAGCCTCTATCCCGGATTTTGGTGAGAATGACCCTGAGGCTGCTGGGTCTCATGGCCTCCTGCATCCTGCTGGTGGATCATGCCACATGACATATGCGGGCTCTGCAGTGGGACCTGACGTTCCAGTGGGTGCAGCATCAGGGGAATATTTCCGACTACGTCCATATCTTGGAGGAGACTTCACAACAACTGCTGTGGTGGCTAACCAACCAAGCTTGGGTCAGAGGCAGATCCTTTCCTTTCCCCAACCAGACCTCACATCGGTGACAGATGCGTCACTCCTGGGATGGGGCAGCCATTTGGGAGAGGTGGAGATCAGTTGTGTCTGGTCTCCGGCCGAGTCCGGGCTCCACATCAACCTGCTGGAGATCCGAGCAATTCATCTGGCACTGAAGGCATTCCTTCCCTCTCTCAAAGGGAAGGTGGTGCAGATGTACACGGACAACAACACCGCCATGTGGCACTGCAACAAGCAGGGTGGGATGGGGTCGCGGACCCTATGTCAAGAGGCTCTTCTTCTCTGGACAGGGCTGGAACATAAGGGCAGTCCCTGGTGGTTCAACACCTGGCAGCTTCTCCGAATTCCAGGGCAGACTAACTCAGCTGCCGGTGCCTGGTGGATCACGAATGGCATCTTCACTCAGAGGTGGTGCAAAGTCTCTTTCAGCGGTAGGGAGAGTCTTGGTTGGATCTATTCGTCACCAAAGGGAACGCGCAATGTCAGCAATTCTGTGCATTGGAATTTGCAAAGCGGCCCTTGACTGGTGACGCTTTTTGCTGTGAGTGGAACTGTGACCTCCTGTATGCCTTTCTGCCTGTACCACTTCTGCCCAGAGTGCTGAAGAAGATCAAGCGTGACCAGGCCAAAGTCATTCTTGTGGGTCCGTATTGGGCACGAAGAGTCTGGTACCCAGAGCTCTTTAGCATGGCCATTGATCCTTCGATCAGACTGCCTCTTCGGGAGGATCTTCTGTCGCAGCAGCAGGTGATGGCCCTCCACCCTAACCTGTCCAGCCTCCACGTCCTTGCATGGAGATGGAGCAGCAACAGTTTTTGACCTTCCTCCTGAAGTCTGTAATGTCATCTTGGCAGCCAGGCGTCCCTCCACTAAGATGGTATACGCCTGCAGATGAAACACATTTGTGGCATGGTGCACAGCAAGGGCTATGGATCCCCTTTTTGCCCCTCTTTCGGGGGTTTTCTTGAATATACTTTCTTTGGCCCAGCAGGGCTCTGCCCTGGGCACTCTTAAAGGCTACCTTTCGGCTATATCTGCCTTTCTTCGCCTTCCCGATCAGCATTCTCTTTTCAAGTCCCCTATTGTAAATAGATTTCTAAAGGGCATTACTCACCATTTTCCTTCTTCTCCGTTCATAATGCCCCAGTGGGACTTGAACCAGGTCTTAACCTACCTTATGTGCGCTCCCTTCGAGCCTCTTTACAATTGTCCTCTCAGGCTCCTCACTCTGAAGACAGCTTTCCTTGTTTCCATCACCTCTGCTCGCAGGGTGAGTGAGCTTCAGGCTTTGTCTTCAAAACTTCCTTTTCGTGCTGTTCATCCGGACAAAGTAGTCCTTCGAACAAGGCCCTCTTTTCTTCCCAAAGTGGTTACCTCTTTCCATAAAGGACAGACCATCACCTTCTTCCCACCTCCGCACCCTTCTAAGGAGGAGGATAGACTCCATCATCTGGACCCAAAACATGTGTTGTCTTTCTATCTCGACCGCACAAAAGATTTCCAGGTGGACGATCAACTCTTTGTTGGATATGTGGGGGCCAAGAAAAGTCAGGCTGTGCAGAAACGCACCATCTCTCGATGGGTTGTCCTATGCATTAATATCTGCTACTCTTTGGCAAAGAAGTAAGCCCCAGTGGGACTGCATGCCCACTCCACTATGGCGACAGCAGTTACTACTGCCTTGGGGCTTGGAGTCCCACTCCTCGACATCTGTCAGGCAGCCACGTGGGCATCTCTGCACATGTTCTCCAAACATTATTGCCTGGACAGCCAAGTACAGAGAGATGGCTACTTTGGCCGCTCTATTCTCCAGGACTTTCTGGTGTGAACTTGGTTCACAGACCCACCTCCGGGGTTGGCCTTGCTGAGATATCTATTCTAAAGGTAAGGAACCTATAATTACAGTCTCTTTCAGATGAACAAGTTACTTACCTTTTGTAACAATGTATCTGTAAGAGTCATATGTAGTTAAAGATTCCTGACCACCTCACCCATCCTCCCCATTCTGCAAACTGACTTCTATGGATAGGGACTCCATTCCAGGGCCCTAATTATGTGCACCAGTGGTCAGTGTCTTGCATGGCTCTGCGCTTCTGGCGTGGAAAGTCGTGTCAGAACTGATGTCAGCTCACAGGGGCGGCATCTAAATAGACATAGCCACGTCATCCTGGCTAACACGAAGCCGATGACATATGGGGAGTTGACCGTTGCCACCTACCGACTCACAGGGGTACTGCTAAGGAAAACATCTCTGGCGCCAGTCTTCCGCCTGGGGGTAATCCTAAAGGTAAGGTATCTATAACAACATATGTCTCTTACGGATAAATCGTTACCGAAGGTAAGTAACTTGTTCATCTGTTACAATGGTGGTTGGCACCCCTTCTGTCATAAATACATCAGTCAGGAAATGTATCAGGGATAGAGTATTTATATTTCCTACTACACTGGTCATAATCCAATCAGAATGGTAATCTACTGGAACTAGCATACATTTTCTTGCCCACATGGAGATTTTCAAATCAATCAATCAATCGGGGGCGTGGCTTTGGCGCCAAAAAAGATGGCTGCCTTCATGTGAGGCTCCGAGGCGGCATCAAGGGACGGAAGACCTCCAAGCGGCACCACCCGTTGTTTGACCTCCAAATTACTAGCAAGTGGAGATGAGGTCTTAACGCACATTTTGCTAGGTCTGCGAGCGTCCGGGTAAGCTTTTTAGCCTCTCCCCTGCGGGCGCATTTCCTCATCTGGTTTTAGCGGCCGCCATTTTGAGTGTTTAATGTGTGGTCGCCTCATGAGCTCCTCAGCTCATTTGCCTATATAAACGCCTCAATGCGACACTATAATTACAACCTTTTGGTTTCATCTTTAAAATATAAATGCTCATTACTTTTTATGAAGGCTTTCTGAACTAAGGGGTTTTCTTTATTAAATGACTCACAAGGAATTTTCTTTTTCAATTACCTGTGTCAGTACATGTTGTTCCGTCTAATTTATCCACAAGGGTACCACATGGTTTATGACAAAATTACAATCTACACGTAGTGGCATTAAAACCCCTGATCCTAACCCATTGGCGGATTACAATCCTTTCAGTATTCTGCAAGACACCATGGAGAACTTAGAATCTGGGCTCTCTTCTTCCTCTGTCACAGGGGGTGAGTCACCCAACACCTCTCGAAATGTGCCTAAACCAGCATCTAAATTACCCTCTGCTTCTGCATCTGCATCTGCATCTGGTAAGCGAGTTAAGAAGGACCCACCTTCTCCTACCAGTTCTCCATCACCAATATCTATGGAGGTAATCCTTGAAGAATTGCGTGCTCTGAAACCTTACATGCCAGAAACAAATGTTCGCCTCCAAAGTCTCGAGGATAATTGGTCACAAACGGAACAAAATGTATTCACTTGGAAAATCAAGTAGACTCTGTTCAAGCCGTTATCAACCAAGTGCCTTCTATGCATATGGATATTTCACACCTAAAACAACAAGTGGAAAATCTTGGAAACTGTAATAGGCGTAACAATCTACACATTTATGGCCTTGCGGAGGGGCTTGAAGGCTCTAATCCTCCTGCGTTCTTTCAAACTTTTCCTCCAAATATTCTTGGTTTTTCTGAATCTCCACAATTGAATATCCAACTAGCACATAGTTTAGGGCATAGTCCATGTGAGAAGTTGGCCTGGTATATGCTGTTCACTAGTTCTAGTGACCACCTTGTACCATGCCAAGCAACCCTTATGGTGTGGTTGTAAGTCAACCTTTTCGGACTAGCTGCCCTAGTGGTAGCGTAGGCTAAGCAGTCTTTGAGGCTAAACTCGTGATGCGTGTTAAGCAAGCTGTTTTACCAATAGTAACCCCCTTTTATACCAATGAAAGGACACCACACAGATATATATTCAAAATATACATGTATTTATTTCTCAAAGTAACCCCTAGTCTCTTTATGAGCACAGGAGCACAAATCGTCAAACAAGATTATCACAGAATACACAGAAGTTGCACGTTATATGGATAGGCCCTGGTGGCCACTCAAACCATATACTAAAATAGTGGTATAAGTACCACGAACAGAAAAGGGAAAAGGCCTAGGGCCTCTAGAATCGCTGGGCCTACAAGGAGCTAACGTCAGTTAGTGACCAGGAGGTCCACGGGTGGCGTGTGCAGAGCAAATAGTCACACGCGGGCTCCCATAGGTTTCAATGGGTGCGTAAAAAGTACAAAGTTACTGCAAAAGGAATCTTCCGGATGACCTAGGAACTTAAGATTTGGAACACAGGCACTAGAGATGTATTACTACACATGGGCACCGGAGTACCAGCTTTACCTCACCCACAGGAAGCGGGTGCATAGGCCTCAAAGTGCGTCGGGTTTCTTCTATCTGTTCCGTAGAGCCTGGGACAAAGATGCTGCAGGCGGTCGGTCGGGAAGAGATGCAGTGGATCCAAGAGTGGATCGGAGATGTTGAAGACCTGTAAGCAGAGGGGACAGTGTTCACAGTCACTAGCCAGTGACCAGCGTGGCACCAGGTGGGTACCAGGCGATGTCGGGTGCAAACAGGTGATGAGGGGTAGCTTGTCTCCGCAGCCACGTGGTCCCTGAAGGTCGACGACGTCCAGGAGTCGGCTCACGAGCTGTCCCACGCAGGCTCTCGCTGTCGGCGGTGTCGGCGACTTGATCGAAGCAAACAAGCCTTGGCAAAAGCAATTGCAGGAGGATTCGGAAATCAGCTGTTGGTTCTGACCAGCAAGGTCAGAGGGATTGCTCCTTTGGAGGGGAGCAAGGGCCAGTCTGGAGCAACCAGACCAGCGGTGTTTGTTGTAGATTTCGTCGCCAAGATGGCCACTAGCCAGCGGGCCAGCAACCGGTTAGGCGCGTCGAGTGGCAAAATGCAGAAGGGCCCCACGCAGATCGTGGAGATGCTGGAGGGCTCACCTTTGGTGCAGATGCTGCTCGAGGGTTGGGCTTCTCAGGACCCAAAGCACAACTTGGAGGGAGCCTCGGTTGTTGCACTGGTCAGCTTGTCGTAGTCGTTCCAAGATGGCTGGCTCCACGTGTCTCGGTGCCTCCACGGGTCTCCTCTTTGCAGGGACTGTGGATCGGGCGGTGAGAGGTCTGGAGGTCCAGGTCTTGTCAGTCTCTGGGCTCGGGCTCCGGCGGGAGGCGGCGGCAAAGCAGACGGTGATTCGCTGGATGGTGCTTGCGTTAGCAAGGTGGTCACTCCCTGACCACAGGGGAGATTTTCTTCAGTCTTCTGTGCAGCAGAATGTCGAAGTTCCCGTCTTCTTCTTAGTTTCAAGTTGATTCCAGGATGTCTGAAGTCTTAGGACACAGCTCCTACCTTTAAGCGGATTCTAGGGGCCGGACTACCTGCTAGGTCCCTCCCTATGGGTGGGACCAGGAAGGGGGGTGGTTACACCCCCAATCCTTTGTCCAGCTCGCCCCAGGCCCGGGACTGGTGTGCCCCAGGACCGGTTTGAACTGGCATATGCACCGAGGCTCCTTGTGAGCCACAGGCATGTCTGGTTTCTTTCAAGCCCTACCTGACCAATACACAAAATCCTGTCTGGGGTGGTGCACGCACCCCCCTGGCAGGAAACCCTTTGTCCACACCTCCCAAGCTGGAAGGACTCCCAGCAGCAGGAGGGCAGACTTGTGTCTGTGGTGGCAGCATCCATTTTGTGGAGCTGAGGCTATGTCTGATTTTACCCGGGTTTCAGGTACTGTACATGTCGTGTCCCTCTAGAAGGGTGGAATGCTAACCCCGTCGCCAGAATTGGCGAGGGGTTAGTATTCCAATTCGTATGACACCTTACTCGACATGTTTTGATAAAGCCAAACCAAAGATAGCATTTAACCGCGAGGTTCATAATGCACTTAAGAGTATATGGTATGACGATATCTGGAAACAGTAGAAGGAAGTTGTTCCGACCACTGCAGACAGGCTCAGCTCATGCCAGAGCACCATCTCACATGGAACCAAGCACTCTGCCTTCAGGATTGTTAAGGCCTGCCATAGGAGTGACTTATAGGTTACCAGGTGTCCCATTTAAGTTTAGGTATAGGTATACTACACCTAAGTAAGAGGTGATTACACCAACTTACCCCAGCTGAGTGATCAGCCAGTTGTGTCAGATTGTTAGGCCAAGCCTGGGGTGGCATAATACATGCTTCAGCCCCTGGCAGGCCTTGGATACACCAATGCCCTGGGTACCTAGTGTACACTGGTACAGGGGCTGACAGGGTGATCCAACCAATTGGGTATGTACCTAGGGTACATGGAGTCCATTTTACAGAGAGAGCAGATAGCCTGAGAGCCTGAATGGCAGGATCTCAGGCCAACTAAGTCGAAAAACCAGCTAGACACTAGGCAAAAATTTGGGGGTAACCATAGTCAGATATCCACCTTCCTACACAACCCCCCCCCAAACGAAGGGAGATAAGGCTGACCTTGACCAGGTAAGCCTATATTGCCCAAGTGGCCATATAAGGAGGAACCAGCACTGGCATGGTTACCCCCTGTCTCATGGTCCACTAAGCAATCCCTCACCCTAAGGGTATCAGAGGGTCTCCACCATAGGGAATCTCTACCTGTGGTGTGTCTTGGCAAAGTAAAAGGCTGGTGTTGAGATGGAGTACTGAAGTGAGTGTCCTCAAAGTGAGGCCTCAGCTTCCTCCAATCATCCTCCACCATGGATGCCTTTCTTCCTTTAACTGAGTTGCACTGTGCTCTCAGGGTCAGCCTCTGGCTACCTAAAGCTGGAGGCTGGGTCCCTTTTGTGGGCTTACTGGAGGGACAGGTCAGGTTTGGGGCCCTAAGGTCCCATGTTTGCCTGTGCCCAACAGAATCCCCCTGGGGGAGGTCCCTAACTACCTGTAAAGGAGATCCCTCAGGAATGTTTTTACCCATCACCTGACTAGGGCTACTAGCCAGGCAATCCTCATTCTTTTGATGGGGGGGTTCTTGTGGACAGGGGCCCTCTGGGGGTCCACTGGCCTCCCTGACCTCTGCAGCCCTGGGCTGACTGAGGCAGGGTAGAGAGAGGCAGGCTACCTGCACCAGACTGGATCCCACCCTGGAAGGGGCCACTGACATCAGAGGCTCTGCCAGGCCAGGCCTGGCTACCTCTGGGGCAGTTCCTTCACAAGGGGTGAGGTCAGATCCCTGAGGAGGCTGACCTTTTCCTAATGTCTGGGGAGAGGGAGACTTTTCTTCCTCCCCACTACTCTCAGTTTGTGTGGAGTGATCCATTGTTTCAGGCTTCACTACACCTATGTCAGTCTGAGTATAGGCTGAGACCATTACAGCCTTGCCAACCTTTTCAGGGGGGCACTCAGTTTGTGTCTGAGCTGTGACTGTCACAGCTCTGCCAGTCCCTACAGGGAAGTCTGTCTGTGCCTGGGCTGTGGCTACCACTGCCCTTCCAACCTTTTCAGGGAGGAAATCTATTTGGACAGGGGTTGTGAATGGCACAACCCCCCTACCCTTTTGTGAAAGGCCTACCATTTTAGAATGGGTGTCTTGTTCAACTCCAGCCCAAGCTGAGAGTTCTAAGTCATTCCCCAGTAAGCAGTCTACAGGCAAGGTTGGGGACACTGCTACCCTTTTAGGGCCAGTGACCCCTCCCCAGCTGAGACATACCTCTGCCATGGGATGACTGTTCTGTTTGCCATCAATGTTAGTCACCTGGTAGGAGAAACCGGGCAAAAGCTGCTCAGAGGGAACTAGCCAATGGGCCACCATTGTGATGCTAGCCCCAGTGTCTCTGTAGGCCTCAGCTTTTGTACCATTGATGTAGGGCTCCTGTCTGTACCTACCCAAAGTGTTGGGACAGGCAGTGAAGTTGGCAAACCCCATGCCACCATCACAGACAAGAGTGGTTGCTGTAGGGGAATTGGCTAAGCCAGGGTCCCCCTGTGTTCCCCAAGTAAACCCACCCAGATTTCTGGGGGCACTCCCACCACCTGGGGGATTACTGCTGACAGTAATAGGTGGTGTGACAGGAGTAATTGGAGGAACAGTTTTGTTTTTAGCCCTTGGGCAACCGCTGTCAGTTTTCCAATGCCCAGGAGTTTTACACTCATGGCAGTAGGGCTTTTTAGCTGTGGTAGAGGAGGGAGCTTGGGACCCACCACCCTGTGTGGAGTTTTGGGGCCCTGAGGAAGGTTTCTCTTTTTCTTTATCCCCACCCTTCTCTTGAGGCTTGGTGGTATCTTTCTTTTGGTCACCACCCTGGTTTTTAGGCCTGATCCTGGTCCTGACCCATTTATCTGCCCTCTTTCCCAATTCTTGGGGAGAGGTCAAATCCGAGTCTACCAGGTGTTGATGGAGAAGCTGGTTTTGACAATTACTTAAAATCTGCTCTCTCATCATCAAATTGTACAATCCTGTATAATCAGACACCTTACTTCCCAGCAACCAACCCTCCAAAGCCTTAGTGGCACATTCCACATATTCAGACCAGTCCTGAGTCTGTGTCTTCTGGGTGTCTCTGAACATTAACCTGTACTGTTCAGTGGTTAAGCCTAACCCATCAACTAGGACACTCTTCAGGACTCTGTAATTTCTGACATCCTCTTCTCTAACAGTGAGGAGTCTATCTCTGCCTCTCCCCTCAAAGGAGAGCCATAAGATTGCTGCCCACTGGTCTTCAGGAACCTGCTGCACTTTGCAGGCTCTCTCAAGAGCAGTCATCCATTTGTGGATGTCATCCCCACTTTTGTAGGGGGGCACAATCTTGGACAGGTTCCTATTGTCAAAGACCCTATCTTTGTCCCTAGGGACATTGCTGCCACCAGTGGGTATAGACCCACTCTCTCTATGCTGCCTAGCCTTGCTCAGTTTTTCTTCCATCAGGGCTACTTCTAGCTCCTGCTTCCTGATCCTCAGCTGGGCTTCCTGCATTCTGGCCTCATGTTCCCTCCTCTGAGGGGTGGTCAGTCTCCTTCTGGAGTGACCTTGAGAGCCTCTAGAGCCATGGGAAGCATTGGAGTCACCTGAGCGATTCCTTTGCCTTCCAAGCCCTGTGTTAAGTCCACTGGGGAGATCCAATGGGGTGAACCCACTGTCAGTCCCCAATAGCCTTAGTTTAGCTGGGCCAAGTATAACACTTGGCACTGGGCTAGTTCTCCCTTCATCCCCACTCACATCTGTATCCCCATCACTTTCTTCCTCTGTGGTAGGCATCCCATCTAAGGGGTGACTATTGAAAGGGGGTACCTCTGTGGCATCTTCAGAAGGGGGGCCTCCTGTTCCTGACCCTAAGGGGGCTAACTGGGAAGCTTTCCTGAGTTCTCTCTGATTCTCATCATTTTGTAAGAGTTCTCTGAGCTCAGCAGAGGTAGGGTTCTTGGGCTGTTTAAGGCCTCTAAGAGTTGCCAAATGCCTGAGCTCATTCTGGTTAAGGGTAGCAAAGCTGGATGTTGCCCTCTGGGGGTCACTCTCAACAGAGATGGGTACAGTGGACCCCTCTGCCCCGGCCATTGCTCTTAAGTGTGGGTGGATGTGTTGCAATCTACCTACACTTGGGTTTACCTACTAAACCTATCTAGTAGTTGTAGTCAGGGTGTGCTACTCCCTTTGCTCTACAACAACTAAGTTCAGTAGAACTTATGTATATCTAATCTTGTTTTATATGTACCTACAGGTACCTATGTGATCTTTCAATTGGTAACCAAGAGATTACAATGGTAAAACACAGCAAGCTCAAATCCAACCGCTGCCACCAATGTGAGAAGTTGGCCTGGTATATGCTGTTCACTAGTTCTAGTGACCACCTTGTACCATGCCAAGCAACCCTTATGGTGTGGTTGTAAGTCAACCTTTTCGGACTAGCTGCCCTAGTGGTAGCGTAGGCTAAGCAGTCTTTGAGGCTAAACTCGTGATGCGTGTTAAGCAAGCTGTTTTACCAATAGTAACCCCCTTTTATACCAATGAAAGGACACCACACAGATATATATTCAAAATATACATGTATTTATTTCTCAAAGTAACCCCTAGTCTCTTTATGAGCACAGGAGCACAAATCGTCAAACAAGATTATCACAGAATACACAGAAGTTGCACGTTATATGGATAGGCCCTGGTGGCCACTCAAACCATATACTAAAATAGTGGTATAAGTACCACGAACAGAAAAGGGAAAAGGCCTAGGGCCTCTAGAATCGCTGGGCCTACAAGGAGCTAACGTCAGTTAGTGACCAGGAGGTCCACGGGTGGCGTGTGCAGAGCAAATAGTCACACGCGGGCTCCCATAGGTTTCAATGGGTGCGTAAAAAGTACAAAGTTACTGCAAAAGGAATCTTCCGGATGACCTAGGAACTTAAGATTTGGAACACAGGCACTAGAGATGTATTACTACACATGGGCACCGGAGTACCAGCTTTACCTCACCCACAGGAAGCGGGTGCATAGGCCTCAAAGTGCGTCGGGTTTCTTCTATCTGTTCCGTAGAGCCTGGGACAAAGATGCTGCAGGCGGTCGGTCGGGAAGAGATGCAGTGGATCCAAGAGTGGATCGGAGATGTTGAAGACCTGTAAGCAGAGGGGACAGTGTTCACAGTCACTAGCCAGTGACCAGCGTGGCACCAGGTGGGTACCAGGCGATGTCGGGTGCAAACAGGTGATGAGGGGTAGCTTGTCTCCGCAGCCACGTGGTCCCTGAAGGTCGACGACGTCCAGGAGTCGGCTCACGAGCTGTCCCACGCAGGCTCTCGCTGTCGGCGGTGTCGGCGACTTGATCGAAGCAAACAAGCCTTGGCAAAAGCAATTGCAGGAGGATTCGGAAATCAGCTGTTGGTTCTGACCAGCAAGGTCAGAGGGATTGCTCCTTTGGAGGGGAGCAAGGGCCAGTCTGGAGCAACCAGACCAGCGGTGTTTGTTGTAGATTTCGTCGCCAAGATGGCCACTAGCCAGCGGGCCAGCAACCGGTTAGGCGCGTCGAGTGGCAAAATGCAGAAGGGCCCCACGCAGATCGTGGAGATGCTGGAGGGCTCACCTTTGGTGCAGATGCTGCTCGAGGGTTGGGCTTCTCAGGACCCAAAGCACAACTTGGAGGGAGCCTCGGTTGTTGCACTGGTCAGCTTGTCGTAGTCGTTCCAAGATGGCTGGCTCCACGTGTCTCGGTGCCTCCACGGGTCTCCTCTTTGCAGGGACTGTGGATCGGGCGGTGAGAGGTCTGGAGGTCCAGGTCTTGTCAGTCTCTGGGCTCGGGCTCCGGCGGGAGGCGGCGGCAAAGCAGACGGTGATTCGCTGGATGGTGCTTGCGTTAGCAAGGTGGTCACTCCCTGACCACAGGGGAGATTTTCTTCAGTCTTCTGTGCAGCAGAATGTCGAAGTTCCCGTCTTCTTCTTAGTTTCAAGTTGATTCCAGGATGTCTGAAGTCTTAGGACACAGCTCCTACCTTTAAGCGGATTCTAGGGGCCGGACTACCTGCTAGGTCCCTCCCTATGGGTGGGACCAGGAAGGGGGGTGGTTACACCCCCAATCCTTTGTCCAGCTCGCCCCAGGCCCGGGACTGGTGTGCCCCAGGACCGGTTTGAACTGGCATATGCACCGAGGCTCCTTGTGAGCCACAGGCATGTCTGGTTTCTTTCAAGCCCTACCTGACCAATACACAAAATCCTGTCTGGGGTGGTGCACGCACCCCCCTGGCAGGAAACCCTTTGTCCACACCTCCCAAGCTGGAAGGACTCCCAGCAGCAGGAGGGCAGACTTGTGTCTGTGGTGGCAGCATCCATTTTGTGGAGCTGAGGCTATGTCTGATTTTACCCGGGTTTCAGGTACTGTACATGTCGTGTCCCTCTAGAAGGGTGGAATGCTAACCCCGTCGCCAGAATTGGCGAGGGGTTAGTATTCCAATTCGTATGACACCTTACTCGACATGTTTTGATAAAGCCAAACCAAAGATAGCATTTAACCGCGAGGTTCATAATGCACTTAAGAGTATATGGTATGACGATATCTGGAAACAGTAGAAGGAAGTTGTTCCGACCACTGCAGACAGGCTCAGCTCATGCCAGAGCACCATCTCACATGGAACCAAGCACTCTGCCTTCAGGATTGTTAAGGCCTGCCATAGGAGTGACTTATAGGTTACCAGGTGTCCCATTTAAGTTTAGGTATAGGTATACTACACCTAAGTAAGAGGTGATTACACCAACTTACCCCAGCTGAGTGATCAGCCAGTTGTGTCAGATTGTTAGGCCAAGCCTGGGGTGGCATAATACATGCTTCAGCCCCTGGCAGGCCTTGGATACACCAATGCCCTGGGTACCTAGTGTACACTGGTACAGGGGCTGACAGGGTGATCCAACCAATTGGGTATGTACCTAGGGTACATGGAGTCCATTTTACAGAGAGAGCAGATAGCCTGAGAGCCTGAATGGCAGGATCTCAGGCCAACTAAGTCGAAAAACCAGCTAGACACTAGGCAAAAATTTGGGGGTAACCATAGTCAGATATCCACCTTCCTACAGTCCATGAGCATTTTCCCCATCAAGTAAACCAAGAGGTATTATTTTATATTTCTTGAAGTTTACTGATTTACTTAAGGTCTTACAAGCTGCCAAACTTAAAGGAAAGATTTCTTGGCAAGGTTCTACTCTTTTCTTTGCACAAGATTATGCAAAAGCAACAGCGGATTGACGAAAGAAGTTTCTGGACATGAGACCTGCACTTCATAATTTGAACGTCAGATATGGTTTGTTTCACCCGTGCCTCTTCAAAGTGACTTATAACAATAAAACCACTAATTATGAGGATCCTGTTCTTTTACAGCAATTCTAGGATACCGGTAAAAAAGAAGACATGACAATTGCCCGTTCATCGATGATTTAACTGTTCAGTTAAAGTTGTTGTTACTTATTTATTATTCCTAATTTTGTCATGTTTTACAATTGCTCTTTTGTATCCCTATATAACGCATTCTCTTTTTTCTTACTTTCAGGTATGGTTTCCATGGTTCCCTGATATATAATTTTCATTCAGCCTGGATGATGTCTCCCTTTCCTGCCTTCATCCTGGAGTTTTCTGGTTGGCTGTGCCGTCTTCCTTATGTAGCTCCACCACCCCGTGCTCATTGTATGTTTGTGGTATGTCCTTTTGTTTTTTGTTTATTCTCTTTCTATCCTGTTCCTCTCTGGTTTATTTTCTCTTATTTTTTATTATAAGCTACTTTTTTTCCTTCTCCTTTCCCTCTTTCTTTTCCTCTTCCTGCCCTTTCCTTCTTCGTTTCCTCACAAGTTATTTCCTGATCTTTTGTAGTAATGTTCCTCTTTCATATTATATTCTTGTATACTGCTACTCTATTGTTTTTCTTTTACTGGAAAATATTTTTTATTTTATAATTAACATATTTCGTAGAATGCAGTTAAGGTTTGGGGTCACCTATAAAACGGCGAAGAGTTTTATCACATATTGCTGGTTTGAAAGGTGATATTGTTCTATTACAAGAAATTCATGTAACTCATAAAGAGATATCCAAGCTTCAGCAACAATGGGTGGGTTATGTCTTTGCTTCTCCTGGTTTCAGGAAACGTAGTGGTGTAGCAGTTCTTTATCATAAACATTTGGACATCCAAGTTGTAAATCAAGAGATGGATACTGAAGGTAGATGGGTAGCAGTTTCTTTGCTAGTCAACAAGATTCCTTTGACTATATTTAATTTATATGCACCTGCTAAGCCTAACAAACTTTTTTTGGCCCCAGATTTTATCTAAATTAATGGCTTACAGTGATGATTATCTGATAGTTGGTGGAGATTGTTATATTGTGGTTGTTGACCCCTTTATTGATAGGTGAGCTCACTCTAAATGTGTTCCCTCTTATGCTCACTCTCAATTCACATCTACTATAACTCAAAGCTCCCTCTTGATGCTTGGAGACTATGTCGACCCACTCTTCAAGAATATAACTTTTCCTCTCCCGCTCATTCTTCCCAATCCCGTATAGACTATCTGTTTATCTCTAAAGACCTCACACAACATATTTCCCATTCCGATATAGGATCTATATTAATCTCAGATCAAGCTCCTGTCTCTTTGGATTTAGACTTACTACCCCCTATTGAAGGAACTAAAAGATGGAGATTCAATAACTCACTTCTATTGGACCCTAAGTTTACTCTAGCTTTTCAGAAATTTGCTGATACATTTTTTCTAGAAAGTGAGTCCCCACATGCCTCCCCACAATTTATTTGGGACACTTTCAAAGCTGTCTCTAAAGACTTCATTATTTCTTTTGTAGCCCCGAAACAGATATCCCCATAAAAATATTCAATCACTTAATTCATGAATTAAACAACTAGAACATTCCTTTTATTCTACGAAATCTCAATCTGTTTTGGATGAACTTGTTAAAACCAAATTTACATTTAATAAACTTTCAACCAAATCCGCTAATTTATTTTTGCTTAAATCCAGTGCTAAGTATTATGGTGTTCAAAATAAGGCTGGGAAACTTCTTGCCAATAATCTTAAAATAAAAAAGAGCGTACTAAAATTGATTCAATCTTAACTTCAACCAACAGTATGGTTCATAAAAATGAAGATATTCTTATGGAATTTACCAATTTCGATCAATCCTTTTGTACCCCTGAATCTCCTTCTCAACAAAATGATTTTCTTCATTATTTATCCTCTATTACCCCGCCTTCTTCTCCTACTGTGGATTTCTTTTCCTTAGAGGAGGATATTCAAACTAACGACATTCTAACTGCTATTCAGACTATAAAAAAAGGTAAAGCTCCAGGACCTGATGGTTTCGCTATTGAATTTTACACACATTTCTCCAAGATTCTACTACCTAAATTGTATCAATTATTTCAATATTTTATTCCTATCCAGAAATCGAGAGGATCTTTTCACGAGGCTTTAATATATCTACTCCCTAAAGAACACAAAGACCATACAATGTGCAAAAATTATAGGCCCATTTCCTTGATCAGTTTAGATTATAAAATATTTGCAAAAATACTTTGTTTGCATGTTCTAACTTGATTGGGAAGGAACAATGCAGTTTCATTAAAGGACAACATTTATCTGATAACATTCGATTGTTTTTTAATGTCTTAAGCAAATCTAAATCATATCAAAATTCATTAGCAGCAATTTCATTAGATGCTGCAAAAGCATTTGATAGACTCAGTTGGCCCTTTATATTCTCTATGCTTGCTTGGTTTGGTTTTGGTCCAAAATGTATTAATTATATTTCTGTATTATATGCCTCTCCCAGATCCTTTATTTTAGCTAATGGACTTGTATCCCCATCATTCCCTCTTCATAGAGGAGTCCGGCAAGGCTGTCCGCTATCTCTGTTATTATTTATTCTTGCCCTATAACCGTTTTAAATAAAAATCAGATTGAATTAAGTTATTAAAGGATTCTCGTATGGTTACAAACATTTAAAACTTTCAGTATATGCGGATGACCTCTTATTATTTCTTTCAAACCCCCGGACTTCGTTACCAGCTTTTCTGTCAGAAGTGGCCGACTTTGCCCTCGTCTCTTGTTATAAATTAAATGCTGATAAATGCAAAATTCTTCCTTTGAATAAACTATGCTTTCATTCTGATTTTTTATCTTCCTCTTTTCATTGGAATACAAATAAAATTAAATATCTTGGGATATGGTTCAATGCATCTATTAAAGACACTGTTGCTTTAAATCTGAAAGAGTTACAATCAATATTATCCTTGTCTACATCAAGATGGCATCCCCTATTTTTATCATGGTGGGGCCGACTAGATACTACAAAGATATTGACAGTCCCTGTAATATTGTTTTATTTATCCAATATTCCGATTAACATTCCCAACTTACTATAAAAATGATATAGTATTCTATCAACATTTTTGTGGCATAGAATGTCTCTTTGTAAACTTAAACAACCTAAACATTTAGGAGGTGTTAATTCTCCAGATTTTCACTCCTATCACACTGCATTTTTTTCTTAAACAATCTTCTTTTCTGTTATCGGACATTAGTAATGACTATGCTCTATCCCTTATGGGTAGACGTCGAAAAATCTTTTTACCATCCGTTTTCTTTTGAAGAATATATTTCTCTCTCTCTCTCATATCACCTCATCAATTGTCTCCTATTCTTAAAAATGCTCGTAAAGATTTCCAACCACTTTTTTCGTCTCCGCACAATGAACGTGCACAGTTCTTAAATTCAGCAATTTGGTATAATAAACAGATTAAACTTAATAATAAATTTATCTTTTGGAAAGATTGGTTAGTGTACAGCCTTAAATGGACTCATCAACTTTTTCATGATGGTGTCCGTGTTCCCTTTTCAACAATTCAATTTAGTTTTTTGCTTCCTTCTTCATATCAGTCCAAGTACATATCTTTGACTGCAGTGGCTGAAACCTCTTATACTGCTTTATCCACTAATTGTACGCATGCTCCCTCTCCCCTTAATATAAAATCGTTTTATGTGACAAATCCTCAGCCTTTCAAACTTATAAGCACTTGACAGATATTCCTCTTGCTCGAGATAAATCAGAAATAGAATGCAGTTGGGAAACTGATCTGGGTAAATCTTTCTCTATTCCAATATGGAATAAAATCTGGACTAAAATAAGGAGGTCTTCTAGAGCAGCAAACACAACTCAAACCTTGTTTGTCATTTATAATAGACTCCTGATCACCCCAGCCAAACTACACAAGAATAATCCCGACATTCCTTCTACTTGTTGGTCTTGTACTGATTCACCAGCAGACCTCAAACATATGTTATTCGAATGCCCATTTATTGATACTTTTTGGGTCCAAGTCTGGCAACAAATCGATTTACTACTTGCTGTTACTTTTCAACAGATTACTAAGGCATGGAAGGATGTGTCTGCTCTATCTTTTCAGGCATGGTGGTATGGTGTCTGCTTTAACCATAGGTTGGATAGAGTTTATGTGTACCCCATCTCACTTGCAATTAAAAGAGATCTACTTTGGTTACCTGTCACAGACTTTTTAAATGTATCAGCTAAAAAGACAACTTTCCATAACCCCTACACTGAAGAAGTACCCAAACCTCCTTGACTTTTATAAATATTGTTGTTTAGCTAATTATATTGCATTGTTACGTGTTATTCTAATGTATTAGGAACCTTTATTTATTACTGTTGTGTTTAAATTTATATTATTTAGTCTACCCCTCCCCCCTTTATTCCTTTTCCTTCTTCCTCTTTAGAACTAAGCATTGCCTTCTTATATTCTAGGATATGCTTTCACATTTATTGTACTATGTTATATTTATTTTTATTTATTGTTCTCCCCCAAAAACATATCCGCAAAAAAGTCAGGACCAATACCTCCCCGTGGTACTCCCCTAAACTCTGTCAACATAATCAAATCTGCAAAAGACTAGAAAGAAAATGGAGAAGGGACTACGCTGCATCAAGCAAACTGAACTATAGGGATGCCTTCAAGCTTTATCAAGCTGAAATCAAATCCACACAAGCCTCCTAATATGAAGAAAAAATCAGCCTTTCATCCAACTCCCCGCGGTAAATCTTCCGCATTGCAAAGTCTCTTCTCAAACCTCCCTCCCCACAAGCCCCCATTGACGGCGCTCTCGCCCATTGCAATGAACTGGCAGAGTAGTTCCATAAAAAAATTCAAGATGTATATATCACCTGCCCTCTCGCGGCTTGCTAAAATGACCCGCTGCTTATGGATACTACTCCCCATTGTACTGAGTTTCTTTTGGAGGAAATCCCCTTGATGGATCTTAAGTCCTTGAAGACATCTCTGCCCTTGTAAAATCGGGCTCTCCCAGAGATCCTGCTCCCCCTCACTCTCTGAACCAAGCCGCTGGAACAATTCCTCCAGTGATACTGGAACTGATCAACTCTTCAATGGCTACTGGATTAGTCCCTCCACCATTGAAATGTGCCATGGTGAAAGCACTGCTCAAAAAGCCCAATCTTGGGGAGGAGCCTAGCGCGCAACCAACATGGCCGCGTAGGCACAGGGCTCCCGAGGGCCTCCGCAACCTCCCACGTCTATCCTGAATATATCCTGGTTCTATCGACAGGCTTCTACAGGCGAACATAAGCGGAGGTGATACCCGTTGTCCAAACTTAAATCGGACTTCAGGAACCGGGATAGCATCGACTACAAGTTGGCGGCCTACTCCTGGCCTTGCCCCGGATTCGAGTTGGCGTGGTGCCCGGGCAGAAAGTGAACAACAACGGCGTGTAGAACCTGGGCTGGTGCGTACCCCACACTTTCACTTTCGGTTTCTGGTCTCCTCGCTGAACCTGGCTGAGGGACCCTGGATTGTCAGCGACACATCGATAGTGGGAAGATTGGGAATCCTGCCTGGCTCATGGACACTAGTCTGGACTATATCTCGTGACCGCCGAGGCTCATTAGATCGGATGTCCTGGGATTACTAATTGGGTTGGTGGACGACAACCTTGGTGGCCATCAGACAATGGCGGCTAGATTGGACGGAGACAAACAAAAATCCAAGACGACTAGGCGGGGAGGCTATACCCAAGCTAATAACATGGATCGCTATGCTCAGTAAAAAGGATCCCCTAGTGGCTTGCATAAGTCTCCGGAGAGATCCAAGGATGGCCCAGGATCGTCCACGGAATTAACATTGCAGGACGTCATGGGTGCCATCGACGAGATGAAAGCTGCGGTTGGTCAGCGATTCGACACCTTGGCCCATAAATTGGACACGATTTCGATCGACGTTAGCCTACTCAGAATGGACCTTTCGAAAACGAATGAAAAGGTCAAATCCCTTGGTCTGGAAACGTCGAGCCTGACAACGGACGTGTCCGGCCCGCAAACCGAGGTCCGTAATCTGCGGTCATCCAATGATTTATTTGTCCGTAGGCTGGAGGATTCTGAAAGTAGGGCCCGGCGGAATAATGTGCGCATAATAGGGGGGCCGAAGAAATCGGAGGTTCCTGCGGCTGACCTCTTCGTGGAAGACCTCGTGATCAACCATCTGGCACCCAAAGGATTGAGTAAATTTTTTGCGGTCGAGCGGGCC